>NC_135345.1:40349827-41062702 GCF_023851605.1 Tamandua tetradactyla | reverse complement strand
GTGTGGGGGGCAGGAACGTGGGGCAGGGATGCGTAGGGGTGGTGGGTTGGGGCAGTGATGCTTGCAGCTCAGTGGGGGTGTGGTTGATGGGGTTCAGTTATGTGGGATACAGGGGAAGTTGCAGGTTGGTGATGGGGGTGGTGTGCATGAGGATAGTGCCTTTAAGGTACGCAGCTTGGCTTACTTCCTAGTCCCTGTACATGCACTCCTGAACGTTCTGGGCTTCTGTTTGGAAAGGGCCATGTTAGGCTCTTTGCACTAGCTGTGTGGTCTCTGGTTTTCTGCATCTTAGTTCTTCAGCTTTTGCAATCAGGGCTTCCGTTTGTAGTGTAGAAGACGCTCCCAGGTCACATACTCTGGAATCACAGTCCCAGTTGCCTTCCTGTCTCTTCTCTAGCTGTTCCTTGGAGCAGGGGTGAGCTCAACCTGTCCTAATCTGCCATCTTCCCAGAACCACTACCAATATATTTTTTTGAGGTTTTATTTATTTATTTATATTTATTTTAAAAATATTTTTGTTATAAACAATGAACCGACATACCAGCATTCTTGACATGAAATCATTCTTGACATATGAACATTCCTGACATGGTTACAGCTCACAATATCATCAAATAGTTGTATATTCATCACCATGATCATTTTTTGGAACATTTGCATCACTTCAGAAAAAGAAATAAAAAGAAAAAAGAAAAAACTCATACATACCAAACCCCTTATCCCTCCCTCTCATTGACCACTAGTATGTCCATCTATCCAATATATTTTAACATTTGTTCCCCCTGTTATTTGTTAATTTTTATTTATTTGTTTGTTTTCTGGGGTGCATGGCCCAGGAATCGAACTTAGGTCTCCCACATGGAAGGCGAGCATTCTACCACTGAACTACCCAAGCACTGTATTTGTTTATTTTTTTAAATAAACTACAAAGTATTACTAAAATAAATAAAAAATGTGAACTTAGAGAGAGAGAAGCCACTTCTGAGCAACAAAAGAGGTTCTCTGGGGGTGACTCTTAGACCTAATTTTAAGTAGGCTTAACCTATCCTTTGTGGAGTTAAGTTGGCAGTTTTGATGCTGTTCTAGTTTGCTAGGGGCTGGAATGCAATATACCAGAAATGGAATGACTTTTTAAAAAGGGGAATGTAATAGGTTGCTAGTTTATAGTTTTGAGGCTGAGAAAATCCCAATTAAAGCAAGTTTATAAAAATGTCCAAATAAAGGCACCAACAAAAGGTTACCTTCACTGAAGAAATGCTGAAGAAGTTCAAAATTTCTTTCTTGACTGGAAAGGGACATGGCAAAAACAGTGTCTGCTAATTTTCTCTCCAGTCTTGTTTCATGAAGCTCCGTTGGGAATGTTTTTCTTCTTCACCTCCAAAGGTCTCTGGTGGCATGGGCTCTCTGCTTCATGGATCTCTCATCACGTTGATCTCATCACTGTGTTGATAAAGATGAGATGGTATAATCTAGGAATTCTTAGAGTGTATAACGATAGGGACTAAGTGTACAAAGTTGTCATTCTCCAGCTTTCTCCAAAATGCATCCTCTTTTAAAGGATTCTACTAATCAAGACCCACACGGAATGGGTAGAGTCACATCTCTATTCAAAAGTTCATACTCAAGATAAAAAAAAAAAAAAAATAAGAAAAATAAAAAAATAAAAAAAGATACAAAGCAGAAAAAAGAAAACTAAAAAAAAAAAAAAAAAAAAAAAATTAATTCATGCCCACAATTGGGTGAGTCACATCTCCTTGGAGATAACCTAATCATTTCCAACCTACATTACTGAATAGTGATTAAGAGAAATGGTTGCTCCCACAAGGTTGATTAGGGTTAAAATATGGCTTTTCTAGGGTACATAAATCCTTTCAAACCAGCACAGATGCCTTTTCTTTCTTTCTTTTTTTTTTTTTGCCTCTCTTTTTTGGCTAGAACTTCCAGTTCTTTGTTGATTAACAGTGATGACAGTGGGCATCCTTATCTTGTTCCTGGTCTCTAGGGAAGAGCATTCAGTCTTTCTTTCACCTTTGAATATGTTAACTGTGGGTTTTTCAAATATGCCCTTAGTCATGTTCAGGAAGTTCCTTCTAATTCTAGTTTTGTGACAGTTTTTATCAAGAATGGGTGCTGAATTTTGTCACATGCCCTTTCTTTGTCAATTGAAATTATGTGATTTATTCCCTTTGTTCTACTAATGTAATATATTACATTAATTGATTTTCTTATTTTAAACTATAAGTTTTGTTTTGTATTTTTGTTTTCATTTGCTTCAAAATATTTCCTAACTTCCTTTTTGATTTGTTTTTTGACCCATTGTTATTTGAGTATGTTGTTTAATTTCTGTATGTTTGTAATATTCCAGTTCTTTCTCTGTTACTGATTTCAGCTTCATCCCATTGTGGTCAGAGAACATGCAGTGTATGACTTCAGTATTTTTAAATTTATTGAAACTTGTTTTGTGACCTAATATATGCCTATTCTGGAGAATGACCCTTGTGCTTTAGTGAAGAATGTGTATTTTGCTACTCTTGAGTGAATTGGTTTCTCTATATGTCAGATCTAGTTTGTTATAGTATCACTCATATGCTTTAGTGAAGAATGTATATTCTGCTATTGTTGGATAAAGTGCTCTCTCTATATATGCTAGGTCTAGTTTGTTTATAGTATCATTCACATCTTCTATTTTCTTACTGATTTTCTGTCAACACATTCTATTACTGAAAGTGAGATATTGAAGTTTTTATTTTTCTTTTTTAATTTTTTAAAAAAATATAACAACAGAAACAGACATTCTTAACTTATGATCATTCCATTCTACATATATAATCAGTTATTCACAATATGATCACATAGTTGCATATTCATCATCATGGTCATTTCTTAGAACATTTGAATCATTTCAGGAAAAGAAATAAAAAGACAACAGAAAAAAATTCACACATACCATACCCTTTATCCCCCCCTTCACTGATCACCAGCATTTTAATCTAAATTTATTTTAACAATTGCTCCCCCTATTATTTATTTCTATTCCATATGTTTTACTCATCTGTTGATAAGGTAGATAAAAGGAGCATCAGACACAGTGTTTTCACAATCACACAGTCACATTGTGAAAGCTATATCATCATACAATCATCTTCAAGAAACATGGCTACTGGAACACAGCTCCACATTTTCAAGCAGTTCCCTCCAGCCTTTCCATTACATCTTTTTTTTTTTTTTAATTAATTAAAAAAAGAATTAACAAAACAATTAGAAATCATTCCAATCTACATGTACAATCAGTAATTCTTAATAACATCACATAGTTGCATATTCATCATTTCTTAGTACATTTGCATCGATTTAGAAAAAGAAATAAAAAGACAACAGAATAAGAATTAAAACAATAATAGAAAGAAAAAAAAACAAAAAAACAAAAACAAAAAACCTATACCTCACATGCAGCTTCATTCAGTGTTTTAACATAATTGCATTACAATTGGGTAGTATTGTGCTGTCCATTTCTGAGTTTTTATATCCAGTCCCGTTGTACAGTCTGTATCCCTTCATCTCCAATTATCCCTTCTCTTTTTTTTTTTTTTTTAATTAACGGAAAAAAAGAAATTAACCCAACATTTAGAGATCATACCATTCTACACATGCACTCATTAATTCTTAACATCATCACATAGATGCATGATCATCATTTCTTAGTACATTTGCATTGGTTTAGAAGAACTAGCAACATAACCGAAAAAGATATAGAATGTTAATATAGAGAAAAAAATAAAAGTAATAATAGTAAAATCAAAACAAAACAAAACAAAACAAAACAAAAACCTATAGCTCAGATGCAGCTTCATTCAGTATTTTAACATGATTACTTTTCAATTAGGTATTATTGTGCTGTCCATTTTTAAGTTTTTGTATCTAGTCCTGTTGCACAGTCTGTATCCCTTCAGCTTCAATTACCCATTGTCTTACCCTGTTTCTAACTCCTGCTGAACTCTGTTACCAATGACATATTTCAAGTTTATTCTCGAATGTCCGTTCACATCAGTGGGACCATACAGTATTTGTCCTTTAGTTTTTGGCTGGATTCACTCAGCATAATATTCTCTAGGTCCATCCATGTTATTACATGGTTCATAAGTTTATCTTGTCTTAAAGCTGCATAATATTCCATCGTATGTATATACCACAGTTTGTTTAGCCACTCTTCTGTTGATGGAGATTTTGGCTGTTTCCATCTCTTTGCAATTGTAAATAATGCTGCTATAAACATTGGTGTGCAAATGTCCGTTTGTGTCTTTGCCCTTAAGTCCTTTGAGTAGATACCTAGCAATGGTATTGCTGGGTCGTATGGCAGTTCTATATTCAGCTTTTTGAGGAACCGCCAAACTGCCTTCCACAGTGGTTGCACCCTTTGACATTCCCACCAACAGTGGATAAGTGTGCCTCTTTCTCCGCATCCTCTCCAGCACTTGTCATTTTCTGTTTTGTTGATAATGGCCATTCTGGTGGGTGTGAGATGATATCTCATTGTGGTTTTGATTTGCATTTCTCTAATGGCCAGGGACATTGAGCATCTCTTCATGTGCCTCTTGGCCATCCGTATTTCCTCTTCTGAGAGGTGTCTGTTCAAGTCTTTTTCCCATTTTGTAATTGGGTTGGCTGTCTTTTTGTTGTTGAGATGAACAATCTCTTTATAAATTCTGGATACTAGACCTTTATCTGATATATCATTTCCAAATATTGTCTCCCATTGTGAAGGCTGTCTTTCTACTTTCTTGATGAAGTTCTTTGATGCACAAAAGTGTTTAATTTTGAGGAGTTCCCATTTATTTATTTCCTTCTTCAGTGCTCTTGCTTTAGGTTTAAGGTTCATAAAACCGCCTCCAGTTTAAGATCCATAAGATATCTCCCAACATTTTCCTCTAACTGTTTTATGGTCTTAGACCTAATGTTTAGATCTTTGATCCATTTTGAGTTAACTTTTGTATAGGGTGTGAGAGATGGGTCTTCTTTCATTCTTTTGCATATGGATATCCAGTTCTCTAGGCACCATTTATTGAAGAGACTGCTCTGTCCCAGGTGAGTTGGCTTGACTGCCTTATCAAAGATCAAATGTCCATAGATGAGAGGGTCTATATCTGAGCACTCTATTTGATTCCATTGGTCGATATATCTATCTTTATGCCAGTACCATGCTGTTTTGACCACTGTGGCTTCATAATATGCCTTAAAGTCAGGCAGTGCAAGACCTCCAGCTTCGTTTTTTTTCCTCAAGATGTTTTTAGCAATTCGGGGCACCCTGCCCTTCCAGATAAATTTGCTTATTGGTTTTTCTATTTCTGAAAAATAAGTTGTTGGGATTTTGATTGGTATTGCATTGAATCTGTAAATCAATTTAGGTAGGATTGACATCTTAACTATATTTAGTCTTCCAATCCATGAACACGGTATGCCCTTCCATCTATTTAGGTCTTCTGTGATTTCTTTTAGCAGTTTTTTGTAGTTTTCTTTATATAGGTTTTTTGTCTCTTTAGTTAAATTTATTCCTAGGTATTTTATTCTTTTAGTTGCAATTGTAAATGGGATTTGTTTCTTGATTTCCCCCTCAGCTTGTTCATTACTAGTGTATAGAAATGCTACAGATTTTTGAATGTTGATCTTGTAACCTGCTACTTTGCTGTACTCATTTATTAGCTCTAGTAGTTTTGTTGTGGATTTTTCCGGGTTTTCGACGTATAGTATCATATCGTCTGCAAACAGTGATAGTTTTACTTCTTCCTTTCCAATTTTGATGCCTTGTATTTCTTTTTCTTGTCTAATTGCTCTGGCTAGAACCTCCAACACAATGTTGAATAATAGTGGTGATAGTGGACATCCTTGTCTTGTTCCTGATCTTAGGGGGAAAGTTTTCAATTTTTCCCCATTGAGGATGATATTAGCTGTGGGTTTTTCATATATTCCCTCTATCATTTTAAGGAAGTTCCCTTGTATTCCTATCTTTTGAAGTGTTTTCAACAGGAAAGGATGTTGAATCTTGTCGAATGCCTTCTCTGCATCAATTGAGATGATCATGTGATTTTTCTGCTTTGATTTGTTGATATGGTGTATTACATTAATTGATTTTCTTATGTTGAACCATCCTTGCATACCTGGGATGAATCCTACTTGGTCATGATGTATAATTCTTTTAATGTGTTGTTGGATACGATTTGCTAGAATTTTATTGAGGATTTTTGCATCTATATTCATTAGAGAGATTGGTCTGTAGTTTTCTTTTTTTGTAATATCTTTGCCTGGTTTTGGTATGAGGGTGATGTTGGCTTCATAGAATGAATTAGGTAGTTTTCCCTCCACTTCGATTTTTTTGAAGAGTTTGAAGAGAATTGGTACTAATTCTTTCTGGAACGTTTGGTAGAATTCACATGTGAAGCCATCTGGTCCTGGACTTTTCTTTTTAGGAAGCTTTTGAATGACTAATTCAATTTCTTTACTTGTGATTGGTTTGTTGAGGTCATCTATGTCTTCTTGAGTCAAAGTTGGTTGTTCATGTCTTTCCAGGAACCCGTCCATTTCCTCTAAATTGTTGTATTTATTAGCGTAAAGTTGTTCATAGTATCCTGTTATTACCTCCTTTATTTCTGTGAGGTCAGTAGTTATGTCTCCTCTTCCATTTCTGATCTTATTTATTTGCATCCTCTCTCTTCTTCTTTTTGTCAATCTTGCTAAGGGCCCATCAATCTTATTGATTTTCTCATAGAACCAACTTCTGGCCTTATTGATTTTCTCTATTGTTTTCATGTTTTCAATTTCATTTATTTGTGCTCTAGTCTTTGTTATTTCTTTCCTTTTGCTTGCTTTGGGGTTAGCTTGCTGTTCTTTCTCCAGTTCTTCCAAATGGATAGTTAATTCCTGAATTTTTGCCTTTTCTTCTTTTCTGATATAGGCATTTAGAGCAATAAATTTCCCTCTTAGCACTGCCTTTGCTGCGTCCCATAAGTTTTGATATGTTGTGTTTTCATTTTCATTCGCCTCGAGGTATTTGCTAATTTCTCTTGCAATTTCTTCTTTGACCCAGTCGTTGTTTAGGAGTGTGTTGTTGAGCCTCCACGTATTTGTGAATTTTCTGGCACTCTGCCTATTATTGATTTCCAACATCATTCCTTTATGGTCCGAGAAAGTGTTGTGTAAGATTTCAATCTTTTTAAATTTGTTAAGACTTGCTTTGTGACCCAGCATATGGTCTATCTTTGAGAATGATCCATGAGCACTTGAGAAAAAGGTGTATCCTGCTGTTGTGGGATGTAATGTCCTATAAATGTCTATTAAGTCTAGTTCATTTATAGTAATATTCAGATTCTCTATTTCTTTGTTGATCCTCTGTCTAGATGTTCTGTCCCTTGATGAGAGTGGTGAGTTGAAGTCTCCAACTATTATGGTATATGAGTCTATTTCCCTTTTCAATGTTTGCAGTATATTCCTCACGTATTTTGGGGCATTCTGATTCGGTGCGTAAATATTTATGATTGTTATGTCTTCTTGTTTAATTGTTCCTTTTATTAGTATATAGTGTCCTTCTTTGTCTCTTTTAACTGTTTTACATTTGAAGTCTAATTTGTTGGATATTAGTATAGCCACTCCTGCTCTTTTCTGGTTGTTATTTGCATGAAATATCTTTTCCCAACCTTTCACTTTCAACCTATGTTTATCTTTGGGTCTAAGATGTGTTTCCTGTAGGCAGCATATAGAAGGATCCTGTTTTTTAATCCATTCTGCCAATCTATGTCTTTTGATTGGGGAATTCAGTCCATTGACATTTAGTGTTATTACTGTTTGGATAATATTTTCCTCTACCATTTTGGCTTTTGTATTATGTATATCATATCTGATTTTCCTTCTTTCTACACTCTTTTCCATATCTCTCTCTTCTGTCTTTTTGTATCTGACTCTAGTGCTCCCTTTAGTATTTCTTGCAGAGCTGGTCTCTTGGTCACAAATTCTTTCAGTGACTTTTTGTCTGAGAATGTTTTAATTTCTCCCTCATTTTTGAAGGATAATTTTGCTGGATATAGGAGTCTTGGTTGGCATTTTTCTCTTTTAGTATTTTAAATATATCATCCCACTGTCTTCTAGCTTCCATGGTTTCTGCTGAGAAATCTACACAAAGTCTTATTGGGTTTCCCTTGTATGTAATGGATTGTTTTTCTCTTGCTGCTTTCAAGATCTTCTCTTTCTCTTTGACCTCTGACATTCTAACTAGTAAGTGTCTTGGAGAACGCCTATTTGTGTCTTATCTCTTTGGGGTGCGCTGCACTTCTTGGATCTGTAATTTTAGGTCTTTCATAAGAGTTGGGAAATTTTCAGTGATAATTTCTTCCATTAGTTTTTCTCCTCCTTTTCCCTTCTCTTCTCCTTCTGGGACACCCACAACACGTATATTTGTGCGGTTCATATTGTCCTTGAGTTCCCTGATACCCTGTTCAAATTTTTCCATTCTTTTCCTGATAGTTTCTGTTTGTTTTTGGAATTTAGATGTTCCATCCTCCAAATCACTAATTCTATCTTCTGTCTCTTTAAATCTATCATTGTAGATATCCATTATTTTTTCTATGTTTGCTACTTTATCCTTCACTTCCATAAGTTCTGCGATTTGTTTTTTCAGTTTTTCTATTTCTTCTTTATGTTCAGCCCATGTCCTCTTCATGTCCTCCCTCAATTTATCGATTTCATTTTTGAAGAGGTTTTCCATTTCTGTTCGTATATTCAGCATTAGTTGTCTCAGCTCTTGTGTCTCATTTGAGCTATTGGTTTGTTCCTTTGACTGAGCCGTATTCTCAATCTTTTGAGCGTGGACAGTTATCTTCTGCTGCTGGCGTCTGGGCATTTATTCAGATTTCTCTTGGTGTTGGACCCAGCAAGGTTGTAATATTTTTCTGTGAAATCTCTGGGTTCTGTTTTTCTTATCCTGCCCAGTAGGTGGCGCTCGTGGCACACGTTTGTCTGCGGGTCCCACCAGTAAAAGGTGCTGTGGGACCTTAAACTTTGGAAAACTCTCGCTGTCCTGGGGGTTCGCTAGCCGAAGCGGCTTGAGCCGGCCCGGGGTCCGAACGCAGGGAGGGTTGCTGGTCGCCACAGCCAGGGAAAGAGCCCGTCCGAATTTCCTAGTCGGCCCTGGGCAACAAGCGTGGCGGGAGGGCGCCAGCGACAGCGGCCCGCCCGAGAGAGTGCACGTTCCCCGGGAGTCACGGGGTCACCGTTCTCCGCGGCCTGGGGGTTTCCGATCCAATTCTCTCAGTTGGTCCGGGGGCTGCGCGTGGTGTGGGCGCCAGTCGCCTTGGTTTCAGGGGACCACCTCTCCAATTCTCCCAGCCGGCCCGGGAAGGGGGAAGGGAGTAACTCCGGCCGCTTGCCACCCCGCCCGGTAAGGCCCGCGCACCTCGGCGATCTCACCCGAGCTGCTTCTCTCAGCCAGCCAGCCGTTCCAGGATGGGGTACGCTGTCTTTTTTATCTCTGTTGTGGCTTTGGGCGCTTTCTGTATCGTTTCTACTCCCCTAGTAGGTGTCCTGGAGAAGAAACTAAGATCCACGCGTCTTACTAAGCCGCCATCCCCATTACATCTTGACCAACAAGGTGACATCTGTTCAATGCACAAAATAACCTCCAGGATAACCTCTCGACTCTGCCTGGAATCTCTCAGCCATTGGCACTCTACTTTGTCTCACTTTACTCTTCTCCCTCTTGGTTGAGAAGGACTTCTTGATCCCCTGATGCTGAGTCTCAGCTCATTCTAGGATCTCTGTCCCACGTTGCCAGGAAGGTCCACACCCCTGGAAGCCTGTCCCATGTAGACGGGGGAGGGCAGTGAGTTTGCCTGTTGGGTTGGCTGTAGAGAGAAGCCACATCTGAGCAACAAAAGAGGCCCTTTTGGGGGTGACTCCTAGGCCCAGTTTTAAATAGGCTTCACCTATTCTTTGTGGGGTAAGTTTCATATGAACAAACCCCAAGATTGGAGGCCCAGCCCATTGCTCTGGCCATCCCTACCGCTTGCGAGAACACCAAGAATTCAACTTGGGGAAGTTGAACTTTCCCCCTTTCTCACTGTTCCCCCAAGGGGACTTTGCAAATACTTTTTTTATTCGCTGTTCAAATCACTCCAGGATTTATCAGGGCATCGCTCTGGACAAACCAACAAAATATCTCATACCCTACTCAAGGTTCCATGTACTTACGGTATTCAATTAAGCTGTTTACAAAATGCACTAGTCAAAATATAAATATAAATTTTATACCAAATAAACATTTTTTGCTTTAGTCTCACACAAGTTAAAATTTTAAAATATTAATTACCCTCTATTTTGAACACCCTACAGTAATGACATTCCTTGTTCTTCCTTATGCAAAAACATTTTTAAAATTTGTACACTTAGTCCCTATCATTATACACTCTAGGAATTCCAAGATTATACCATCTCTGCTTTATCATCTATCTTTCTGTCTGATTTCATTTGTGCCCCCATACCTCCCCCCCATCATTCTCACATTCAGCTTCATTCAGTGTTTTAGCATAATTGTATTACAGTTAGGTAGTATTGTGCTATCCATTTCTGAGTTTTTACAATCAGTCCTGTTGCGTAATCTGTATCCCTTCAGCTCCAATTACCTGGTATCTTACCCTATTTCTATCTCCTGAAGGTCTCTGTTACCAATGAAATTCTCCAAGTTTATTACTAATGTCAGTTCATATCAGTGAGAACATATAGTGTTTGTCTTTTTGTTTCTGGCTAATCTCACACAGCATAATGTCCTTAAGGTCCATCCATGTTGTTACATACTTCATAACTTTATTATGTCTTACAGCTGTATAATATTCCATTCTATGTATATACCACAGTTTGTTTAGCCACTTGTCTGTTGATGGACATTTTGGCTGTTTCCATCTCTTTGCAATTATAAATAATGCTGCTATAAACATTGGTGTTCAAATGTCCTTTTTTGTCCTTGCCCTCATGTCCACTGAGTAGATATCTAACAATGGTATTGCCGGGTCATATGGCAATTCTATACTTAGCTTCCTGAGGAACTGCCAAACTGCCTTCCACAGCAGTTGTACCATTTGACATTCCCACCAACAGTGAATAAGTCTGCCACTTTCTCCACATCTTCTATAGCACTTGTCGTTTTCTGTTTTATTGATAATGGCCATTCTGGTGGGTGTGAGATGATATCTCATTGTGGTTTTGATTTGCATTTCCCTAATAGCCAGGGAAGTTGAACATCTTTTTATGTGCCTTTTGGCCATTTGTATTTCCTCTTCTGAGAAGTGTCTGTTCAAGTCTTTGGCTCATTTTGTAATTGGGTTGTCTGTCTTTTTGTTGTTTAGTTGAACAATCTCTTTATATATTCTGGATACTAGACCTTTATCTGATATATCGTTTCCAAATATTGTCTCCCATTGTGTAGGCTGCCTTTTTACTTTCTTAACGAAGTTCTTTGATGCTGATATGTGTTTAATTTTGAGGAGTTCTCATTTCTTTCTTTCTTTCTTCAAAGCCCGTGCTTTGGGTGTAAGGTCTAGGAAACCGCCTTGTATTACAAGATTTATAAGATATTTTCTTATTTTTTTTCTAACAGTTTTATGGTCTTAGATCTAATGTTTAGGTCTTTGATCGATTTTGAGTTAATTTTTGTATAGGGTGTAAGATATGGATCCTCTTTTATTCTTTTGCATATGGATATCCAGTTCTCTAGGCACCATTTATTGAAGAGACTTTCGGTCCCAGGTGAGTTGGCTTGACTGCCTTATCAAAGATCACTTGTCCATAGATGAGAGGGTCTATATCTGAACACTCTATTCTATTGCGTAGGTCAGTATATCTATCTTTATACCAGCACCATACTGTTTTGACTACTGTAGCTTCATAATACGCCTTAAAGTCAGGTAGCGTGAGACCTCCGACTTCATTTTTTTTCTCTCAGGATACTTTTAGCTATACGGGGCACCCTGCCCTTCCAGATAAATTTGGTTATTGATTTTTCTGTTTCTGAAAAGTAAACTTTTGGGATTTTAATTGGTATTGCATTGAATCTATAGATCAATTTAGGTAGAATTGACATCTTAACTATTTAGTTTTCCAATCCATGAACACAGTATGCCCTTTCATCTATTTAGGTCTTCTGTGATTTCTTTTAACAGTTTTTTGTAGTTTTCTTTGTATAGGTTTTTTTTGTCTCTTTAGTTAAATTTATTCCTAACTATTTTATTCTTTTGGTTGTAATTGTAAATGGAATTTTTTTCTTGATTTCCCCCTCAGATTGTTCATAGAAACACTACAGATTTTTGAGTGTTGTCTTGTAACCTGCCACTTTGCTGTAGTCATTTATTAGCTCTAGTAGTTTTGCTGTGGATTTTTCAGGGTACTCAACATATAGTATCATATTGTCTGCAACAGTGAGAGTTTTATTTCTTCCTTTCCAATTTTGATGCCTTGTATTTCTTTTTCTTGTTGAATTGCTCTGGCTAGAACTTACAACACAATGTTGAATAACAGTAGTGGTAGTGGACATTCTTGTCTTGTTCCTGATCTTAGGGGGAAAGTTTTCAGTTTTTCCCCATTGAGGATGATGTTAGCTTGGGTTTTTCATATATTACCTTTATCATTTTGAAGAAGTTCCCTTCTATTCCTATCCTTTGTAGTGTTTTCAGCAGGAAAGAATGTTGAATTTTGTCAAATGCTTTTTCTGCATCAATCAAGATGATATGTGGTTTTTCTGCTTTGATTTGTTGATATCATGTATTACATTGATTTTCTTATGTTGAACCATCCTTGCATACCTGGGATGAATCCTACTTGGTCATGGTGTATAATTCTTGTAATGTGATGCTGGATTCAATTTGCTAGAATTTTGTTTAGGATTTTTGCATCTATATTCATAAGAGACATTGGTCTATAGTTTTCATTTTTTTTGTAATATCTTTGTCTGGCTTTGGTATGAGGGTGATGTTGGCTTCATAGAATGAGTTAGGTAGCTTTCCCTCTTCATCAGTGTTTTGAAGAGTTTGAGCAGGATTGGTACTAATTCTTTCTGTAATGTTTGGCAGAATTCACATGTGAAACCATTTGGTCCTGGACTTTTCTTTTGGGAAGCTTCTTAATGACGGATTCAATTTTTTTGTACTTGTGATTGGTTTGTTGAGGTTGTCTATTTCTTCTCAAGTCAATGAAAAAGATGTGTCCTGCTGTTGTGGGGTGTAATGTTCTGTAAATGTCTGTTAAGTCTAGCTCATTTATTGTATTATTTAAATTCTCTGTTTCTTATTGATCCTCTGTCTTGATGTTCTGTCCATTGATGAGAGTGCGAAATTGAAGTCTCCAACTATTATGGTAGATGTGTTTATTTCTCTTTTCAGTGTTTGCATCATGTATTTTGAAGCATTCTGGCTTGGTGCATAAATATTTGTGATTGTTGTGTCTTCTTGTTGAATTGTTCCTTTTATTAATACATAGTTTCCTTCTTTGTCTCTTTTAACTGTTTTACATTTGAAGTCTAATTTGTTGTATATTATTATAGCTACTCCTGTTCTTTTCTTATTGTTATTATTTGCATGAAATATCTTTTCCCAACCTTTCACTTTCAACCTGTGTTTATCCTTGGGACTAAGATGCATTTCTGTAGACAGCATTTAGATTGGTCCTGTTTTTTAATCCATTCTGCCAGTCTTCTTTTGATTGGGGAGTTTAATCCAGTAATATTTAATGTTATTATTATATGGGTAGTACTTTCTTTTACCATTTTGCCATTTGGATTTTTATGCCATATCTAATTTTTCTTCTTTTTACCTTTACTGATAGTCTTCATTTCTACAGTCTTCTCCACACCTCTGTCTCCTGTCTTTTCATATCTGCCTCTAGTGTTCCCTTTAGTATTTCTTGGCAGAGCCGGTTTCTTCGTCACAAATTCTCTCAGTGATTTTTTGTCTGAAAATGTTTTAATTTCTCTGTCATTTTTGAAGGAGAATTTCAATAAATTAGTGATCGACAGTTTTTCTCTTTTAGTACTTAAAATATATCATTCCACTGTCTTCTCGCCTCCATGGTTTCTGCTGAGAAATCTACGCATAGTCTTGTTGGGCTTCCCTTGTATGTGATGGATTGCTTTTCTCTTGCTGCTTTCAAGATCCTCTCTTTCTCTTTCCCCTCTGACGTTCTGATTAGTAAGTGTCTTGGAGTACGTCTATTTGGATCTTTTCTGTTTGGGGTACGCTGCAGTTCTTGTATGTGTAATTTTAAATCTTTCATAAGAGTTGGGAAATTTTCAGTGATAATTTCCTCCATTAGTTTTTCTCCTCCTTTTCGCTTCTCTTTGCGTTCTAGGACACGCACAATACATATATTCGTGTGCTTCATGTTGTCATTCAATTCCCTGAGTCCCTGCTCATATTTTTTCCACTCTTTTCCCTATATTTTCTTTTGCTTGTCAGATTTCAGATGTTCTGTCCTCCAGTTCACTAATCCTATCTTCTGCCTGTTGAAATCTGACATTGTAGGTTTCCATTGTTGTTTTCATCTCCTCTACTGTGCCTTTCATTCCCATAAGTTCTATGATTTGTTTTTTCAAACTTTTGATTTCTTCTTTTTGTTCCTTCTTTGCCTTCTTTATATCCTCCCTCATTGATTTGATTTTTGATGAGGTTTTCCATGTCTGTTTGAACACTCTGAATTAATTGTTTCAACTCCTGTATCTCATTTGAATTGTTAGTTTGTTCCTTTGTCTGGGCCATATCTTCAATTTTCCTAGTGTGATTCGTTATTTTTTGCCGGCATCTAGGCATTTAATTACCTTAGTTTATTCTGTAGATTATTTTCACTTCTTTTACCTAGGAGTTTCTTGCTGAATGACTTTGTTGTCTGTTCTTTGACATTCAGTTCAGCTTATTCTGGACCAGTAGCTTAGGTTTTGTTTAACAGAGCAGAATTTTTCAGTTCTTGTTTTCTTATTTCTTGCCCTGCCTGTATGGTGCCTCCCCCCCACCCTGCCCCCAACCCTTAGGTGGATCTTCTTAGGTATTATAGACCCCAGCTAGATTTTCTCAGACCAAACTGGCTTTCTGTCTGGAGAAAAGAGTCACTTGTGTCAGTTTTCCCTGAAGGTGAGACCCAGCAGGTTGAAAGACTTTCCTGTGAAGTCTCTGGACTGTGTTTTTCGTGTTCTTATTAGGTTTGCCAATGAAGAGCATCAGTTGATGTGTTGCTTTGTGTATCTTCAGATCCTGTGTGCCCCCTCCTTTCCTTCAGGGCCCAGGCTATCCGATCTAAAAACCTGTTACTTTTTTTTTCTCTTTTCTTTTTCCATCAGCCCTGCCCCATCAGCGCCGGGGCAAAAATCAGCAACCTCCGCTTTGACTTGAGGTTCAGCTGAGCTGTGAGCCTATTTTTAGTAGTCAGAATTTGTGAATTAATTCCACAATTGAAGCTTAGTTGCACTCAGCCCCTGCTGCTGGTGAAAATGTCTCTTTCCTTTCCCCTCTGGGAAGCAGCCTGTTGGGGACGGGTGCCGGCTGCCGCGTCTTGGGTAACTGACACTTCTGGGGGTGCTCGCAGCCGGTACAGCTGGTCCCGACTGGGGTACCCTGTGTGTCCGGTGACTGACATGACCCCAGCAGTTGGTCTGTGCTGTTCCTGGCTATTTAGTAGCTATTCTGGAGGGTAAACTAAATCCCACACCTCACTAAGCTGCCATCTTGGCACTGTCTCCGACATACTGAAATTTTATATTATTAATTTAGAACCATCTATTTCTCTCTTTAAATCTGTCAATATTTCCTTCATATATTATGGAGTTCTATAAAGAGTTGACCGCTTTATAGTATGTAGTGCCCTATTTTGTTTCTCATGACCATTTTGACATAAATTCTATTTTATCTGATATTAGTTTAGCTATCTCAGTCTTTCAGTTGCTATTTGCATGGAATGTTTTTTCCATTTTTTCAGTTTTCAACCTATTTGAGTCTTTGAATATATGCTTTTCTAAACAGTATATAGTTTGTTCATACTTTGGCATGCATTCTGCAAATCCTTGCCTTTTGACTGGAGAGTTTAATCCATTTACATTTAAAATTACTGCTGATGATGCAGCACTTTGTTTTGCCATTTTGCTATTTCATCTTTGTAAGTTCTATACTTTTTTGTCCTGTAATTCTTCTGTTAATGCTTACTTTCATTTTTGTTTGATTTTTTTTGTAGTGTAACATTTTGAATCCCTTCTGTTTTACTTCTGTTTTTCATATACTTCTTTGTGGTTACTGTGGGGCTTAAATTTAACAGTCTAAATCTTTAACAGTCACATTTGCTTTGATACCAACTTAACTTCAGTAGCATACACAAAATTCCTTCACCCCTCTGTCCCCCCTACCTATTCTACTTGGTAAAAGTTTTATGTTTTTATATTATATGCCCAGAAGCATAGATATCATAACTTTTTATGTTTTTACATTTTAGAATCTGTAAGAAACAAAAGGTGTAGTAACATACTACAAAATACAGTATAATAATACTAACATTCATAAATTTATCATTTTTGTTTCAGATACTAACATTCATAAACTTATCATTTTTATTTCAGTTTTCTTCATTACCATAAAATGGGTTGGCTTAAAGAATGGAAATTTACTGGCTCACTGTTTTGAGGCTAGGAGAAATCAAATCAAGGCGTCATCAAGGCAATGCTTTCTCCCTGAAGGCTGATATTTTGGGGTTGACTGCCAGTCATCCTTGGTGCTTGGCTCCTTTGTCATATGGCAGGTAGCCTAGCATCTCCTGGCTTCTCCCTTCTCTTCTGAGTTCTGTGGAATTCAGTTTCTGTCTGCTTCTTCTAGCTTTTGTGTCTCTCTGCTTATAAAGGACTCCAGTAATCCAGATTAAAGCATACCTTGATTCATTTGGGTCACACCTTTACTGAAGTAACGTCTTGAAGAGATCTGATTGACAATGGGTCCACACCCACAAGAATATGTTAAATTTAAGAACACGTTTTTTCTGGGTTACATAGCTGTAAACCAACACAATGGAGACCTTTTTCTTTGTGCTGGTTTGATCCACTGTCTAGTGTCTTTTTTGTTCAGTCTGAAGAACTCCTTTACATTGCTTGTAGGACAATTCTTGTGGTTTTGAATTCACCCAGCTTTTGTGGTGTTTTAATCACTGCCTCATTTTTGTAAAGACATTTTCCCAGATATGAAATTCTTGGCAGGCAGTTGTTTTCTTTCAGCACTTTAAATATTTCACTATTGCCTGTTTGCCTTCCTGGGTTCTGATCAGAAAGGCCCTAAATCTTGAGTGTTCCTTGTTTGTAGTTTTCAGAATTCTCTTCTTGTCCTTGGCATTTGGCAGTCCTACCAGTTTGTGTCAGGATGTGGTTCTCTTTGAGTTTATCCTTTTTGTGTTTGTTGGGTTTCTTGAGCGTGTCTATCATATCTTTGGAAAGTCATAGGCCAAATTTTTTTTGGCTGTTCTTTGTTTTCCTTCTGGGATTTCCATAATGCGTATATTGGTCTCCTTGATGGTGTCCAACAGGTCTCTTAGGCCTGTTCACTTTTTTCTCTTTGCTCTTCATCTTGAATCACTTTGTCTTATTTTCTCATTCACTGATTATTTCTTCTTCCAATTTTAATCTGCTATTTAAACTGTCTAGGAAATTTTTCATTTCAGGTATTGTGATCTTCAACTCCAGTATTTCTGTTTTGTTCCTTTTTAAAATTTTTCTCTCTCTTTTTTTTTTTAAATTTCTGTCTCTTTATTGAGATTTCATATTGTTCATTTAGTTATTTGTTCATTGAAGATCTTTTGTTTATATTTTTAAAGTTAAGTGTTTGTCTTTTATGTCTGTAGTTTACTTTTCTTTGTTGATTGTTTCTTCATTTTATCTTGTTCCTTTGGATGGATTATCAATTCCTGCTTCTTTGTCTTGTACTGTTTTGTTGCACACTGCATTTTCTTTTTATATGCTGTATGGCAGGGTCACATTTTATTTTATTTCCATGTGAGTATCTCCCATTATTGCAGCACCATTTGTTGAGCTTTTTTGTTTGTTTGTTTGTTTTGTTTGTTTTTTGGAAAGTGCATGGACCAGAAATTGAACCCAGGTCTCCTGCATGACAGGTGAGAATTCTAGCACTGAACTACCCTTGTACCCCCTTTTGGTTCTTTTTTTTAAAGAGATATCTTCATACGCTACGCAGTCTATCCAAAGTATGCAGTCATTGGCCCACAATATTGTCTTGGAGTTGTGTATTCATCACCACAATCATTTTTAGAACATTTACATCACTCCAGAAAAAGATATAAGAAAAAACCCATACATCCCATACCCCTTACCCCTCCCTCTTATTGACCACCCTGGATAAAGGGAGCATCAGCCTCAAGGTTTTCACAATCACATGGTCACATTGTAAAAGCTATAGAGTTATACAATTGTCTTCAAGAATCAAGGCTACTGGAATATAGGTGAACAGTTTCAGGTACTTCCCTCTAGCCACTCCAATGCCACTTTTATAAACTAAAAAATAATATCTATATAATGTTTAATTATATGTGCATATCTTTTGTTTATATGTATTTTATTTATTTATTGTTTATATATGTAATAATATATGTCTATCTTTTAATTGCTTTACATTTGAAGTCTGATTTGTCGGGTGTTAGTATAGCTACCCCTGTTCTTTTCTGGTTGTTGTTTGCCTGAAATACCTTTTATCAACCACTGACTTTCAATCTGTTTTTGTCCTTGTGTCTGAAGTAAGTCTCTTGTAGATAGCATATAGAAGGATCCTGTTTGGTAATTCATTTGCCAGTCCAAGTCTTTTGATTGGGGGGTTTAATCCATTAACGTTTAATGCTATTACTATAAAGGTAGTACTTTCTTCAAACATTTTGTCTTTTGGATTTTGTATGTCGTATCTTCCTTTTTTTCTTTTCTCTTTATTGGTAGTCTCCATTTATACACTGTTCTCCAGATCTCTCTCCACTGTCTTTTCATATTGGCCAGTGGTGCTCCCTTTATTATTTCTCATAGAGACAGTCTCTTAGTTATAGACTCTCTCAATGACTGTTTGTCTGAAAATATTTTAATCTCCCCCTTGGTTTTGAAGGAAAGTTTTGCTGGGAATAGAATTCTTGGTTGGCTGTTTTTCTCTTTTAGAATCTTAAATATACCATACCTCTGCCTTCTTGCCTCTGTGGTTTCTGCTGAAGAATCCACACGTTTTATTGAACTTTCCTTGTATGTGATGGGTTGCTTGTGTCTTGCTGCTTTCAGAATTCTCTCTTTATCTTTGATATTTGATAGTCTGATTAGGGTATTTTGTTGGTTGGCTTTGTTCTCTATCTGTTATTTGACATTCGATTCAACTTATTCTTGACCTGTATTGTAACTTCTATTTAGACCATCAGAATTTTTCAGCTCTTGTTTTTCTGGTTCTTTCCCTGCCTGTATGGAACATTTTTTTGAGGAGGGTGTCCATAGATATGATTGTCCCTAGTTAGATTTCCCCAGACCAGACAAGCCCATATCTCAGTAAGAAGGTGTAAGCAGTGTCAGGTTTCCCTGAGGGTGAAACCCAGCAGGTTATCAAACTTTCCTATGACTCCTCTAGACTCTGCCTTTCCTGTCTTGCCCAGCATGTGGTGTTTGTCAGCCCACAGCATCCCAACAGCTTAACATGATATGGTGCCTTTGATTCTCAGCAGCCTCTCCTTGCCAATGGTGTGGTTGAGACAGAGGCTGAGGTAGTAGGCAGGCTTAAGTTGCTTCTGTTTCCATCCCCTGGGGCCTGAATTTCCTGAAAGAGGGTTACTATTTGATCTGGGTCCCACCCCCCTTTTCTTGGGGAAGATATACCCTTTAGGGAATTATCCATGCATTCACCTAACTACTTTGTCTCTTAGACTTGCTTTATTTCTACCCTTGCTTGGGACAGTGCTGAGGCCTGAGAATGCTTTCAGTTCTATCTAATGAGCTGTTAAGAAGTGTAAAAAGAGAGAGAGAGAGAGAGAGAGAGAGAGAGTGTGTGTCCATGCATGTAAGAGAGCTCCTCTGTTTGCCAGTCAAGAGCTAGAGTTGGTACATGGCTCTGTCTGTCCCCAGGCTCTATGTGCCCCCTTTTCTTGGGGTCTAGCCTTTTTTCCAGTGCTTTGTGCTGTCCAATGCAAAAGCTTTTTTTTTTACACTTTCAGCCCCACTACCTCTCTGTGGGGGCAAAAACTCCTGGTTCTTTTAGTGCTTACTCCAGGTGTATCTGTTCTCAAGGTCTGTTTTCAGTAGTCTGAGTTTGTTAGTTAATTCCCAAGTTGGAGCTCGGTTGAGTTACTGTCCTTGCTCCTAGCAGGGTCTTTTTTTTCCCCCTCGGGAAACCAGCCTGTTATGCCCATAGGGAGGGGTGCTGGCTTCTGTGGCTTGGGAGACTTACAGTTCTTTGTTGGATCTCAGCAATTCCACCTGTTCCAGATGGGTATATGATGTGTGTCTGGTTACTGATGTGCCCCCAACAGTAGTTCCTTAGAGTTTCTCCTGGCTTTTTACTAACTGCCTGGAGGACAAACTAAATTCCACATCTCATACACCATTATCTTGTCCATCTTCCACACTGTATATTTTAATATTTTAAGGTGGGACGTGGGTTAGGGGCAGGTGATGTTGGGTGGGTTGGGCCCTGGCATGGGTGTGCAGATGCAGGGGTGGGGGGTGTTGGGGTAGGGATACACATGTGTGCAGGGTAGGGCTGTAGCAGAGATGTGTACATGAGCACCTCCAGGTATGGGAGCAGGGCACTTGTGCTGTGGGGTGGGTCAAGGGTGCAAGTGTGTGGGGCAGGACATTGGGGTGCAGGGATCAAGAGGCCAGTGCATGAATGTGTGGGTGCCCAGTGGCGGAGGATGTGGCTGTGTGTGTTAGTGGGTCTGGAGAATGGGGCTCTGGTGTGCGCTGGTCTAGGGGTTGGAGCCTTGGTGTGTACATGCACAGATCTCAGGGGCAGCAGCCTAGGATGTGGCTATGTGGCTTGGAGGCAGGTGTGGCTGGGATGCATATGTCAGTGCTTTCCCAGAGCTGGGGGCATAATGGGGGTGCATGGGTGCACATATGCATAACTGGGAGGGCTATAAACTGATGTGCACATGTGCAGAGCTCAGGGGGCCAGAGCGTGGATGAGCAACTGTAGGGGCTGAAGGTGGATGTAGACTGGGTGTGAAGGTTAAGTGCCTGCAGCCTTGATGACCCAGTGACTGCCTTCACGGGGCAGGCAGGGGGAGGTGGGGTTCAAGGAGCTGAGCATGGGTGGGCAGGTCTCTGGAGGGGCTGGGTGAGACTGTGCACTTATGCGAGAGAGGTGGCTTGAGCTGGGGCAGGCATGCATGAGCTCAGGACGAAGTGTGAGGGTGGGGTTCATGTTATGGTGTGGCAGTTAGAGCATGGTGGGGGGCGGGTGACAGGGTTCAGGTGCGTGGGGTGTGGGAGGTCATGGGTCACAGGGCAGGGGTGGTGCACATAAGGGTAGCACATTCAAGGAATGTGGCTTGGCTTACTTCCTAGTCCCTGTCTCCCTGTCTGTGCACTCCTGAGGGCGCCAGGCTTCCATCTGGAAAGGGACTGGTTAAGCTGTTTGCACTTAGCTGGATGGTCTTTGGTTCTCTGCATCTCAGTTCTTCAGCTTTTGCAACCAGGGCCAACCTGTGTGGTGTAGAAGATGCTCCGTGGTCACTTAACACAGGACTCGCCATCCCATCCCTTCTCTGGTTGTTCCTTGGAGCAGGGGTGGACTTTAATTATCCTCTTCGGCCATCTTCCCAGAGTTTGGATGTTGTATACTTTTTATAAAGCTGATAAAAATGGTTTCTTTATATAATTAGAATTGATATTTTTTTTAAAAAAATATTTTGTTGTATTCTATTTAAGATGAAGAAGATGACTTTATTAGTAAGAAGGCAGCCTTTAAATCGAAAGAGAATGGAGGATCAGCAAATAGTTATCTTGGAGCATCAAACATGAAAAAGAATGAGGAAAACAGTAAGACCAAGAATAAGCCTTTATCGCCAATAAAACTTACACCCACTTCAGTGCTTGATTATTTTGGAACTGGAAGTGTTCAAAGATCAGATAAGAAGATGGTGGCAAGCAAAAAAAAAGAGGTGAGTGTTCTAGGTACAAGGAAGAAAGTTCAAATTTTGTGCCCAATTACTGCTCTTAATAAGAGGAGAATTTGGATGTTATAGGTAGGGCAGCACATTTTATTAATGAAACTAACTTCCCCAAGAGTATAGATAAAATGTATTGCCTTCTTTTTAGAGGATTAGGAAGATAGAATGTTACATGTATATGTATTTTTTAATATTGGAAAATATCATTTAAACCATAAGAAAAAAATAGTAGTTCTCAGAATCTAAATTAAATACTCAGTGTACAAACTCAATTTACTTTTGATCTTAGATAAATTTAGGCAATAAATTGTTCCCAAATCTTGTCATAAATATATCCCTTATAAATAGGGCATACTTAAGCTATACTTTGACCTGCTCTACTTTGATTGATGTTGGATTCCTCTTTTTCTCCTAAGTGTGGCCAATTAGGACACAGACTTACAGATAAATTACAGTGAAAGTAGTCCCCTGAGTTAAAGTCTGCCAAATGATCTGTGTTTGTTGATTTCATTAAGGCCTCCATAGAGCAATGTAGTCATTCTCACATAATAGTTTGCCAATGTTCTGGACTACTTCTCAAGCCAAGACATTAGTCTACAGGCTCTTTTTTTTTTGGGGTGCTACTTCTTAAACATATCAAATCAGGTGAGAACCATCTGTCTGTGTGATGTTTACTCGTTAGGAAATTGGATGTGGTCAGGAAGTAGCCATGAACATGATTTTCTGGCTGGTATGGATTGCAACTGTTCCATTACTCATACACTTATCTCTCGTCTGTTTATTTATAATCAGCTGCAGTCAAGAAAAATCACCTCATTTTTAACTTACAGTTTGTGCTGATCTTGCTTGATTTTCTTTAAAATAATAGCCTTCACAAAATACAGATGATTCTAGATTAAATGATGAAGCTATCACCAAGCAATTGCAACGTGATGAAGATGCAGAGGTATTGGCATTTTGTTTATATATCCTTAATAATTTGTTGTGACTTGCTAATTAGTCTAGCCATACAAATAATTAAGTCTGTTTGTCTCGTCTAGTTAAAACTTAATATATAAAAATTTATATTTATATAAAAGATAATTGATGAGAGAAGGTAATCATTTTCTTAAAGATTTATTATTAGATTTTTTTGAATGGAAGGGTCCTTTCATATTTTTTTAAAAAATTTGATTTGCTCCCTTCTCCTTTCTTTTCACTTTTTATACACATTATGGGCCATCTCATCCACTCCTTTGGCTTTAATGACCATGGATATGCTAATGACCCCTTAATCTATCTCTAATTCAACAGTCTTTTCTTGAGCTATAAACCATTCAACACATAGTACATATTCATATGTTCAATAAGTAGTTATTGAGCACTTACTGAGTGACACACTGTTTTGGATATCTATGTATCAATGCAGTATCTGTTATAGATATTACAGTTAAAAAGAAAAGAAATATATTGTTATAATGGTTACAAAAATTGCTAAAGGGATAGAGAGTTGTAAGGTGATCAGTGGGGTTATGTGTGTTATATTTTAAATAGTCTAAGAAGAGGGGTAAGGCCCTCTAGGTAAGTGACATTTGGGCACAAAATGAAGTGATACAGTGAGCCATAGGACTGGCTACCTGGGGGAAGATTTCCTCTAAGCAGAAGGAACAACAAGTATAAGCTTCATGAGATAGAAGTATGTTTTATATGTTCAGGAGACTAGTATAGCTGGAGAAGAATAAAGGAGAATGGTATGAGATGATGAGATGAGTTTGGATAAATGGTCAGTATTAAATCCTGTAGGTCATAAGTCTTTTGCATCTGCCCAAAGGACTTTGGATAGTAAGGACTTTGGATTTCAGTCTCAGTGAGATGTAAAGCCATTGGAATTTTGAATAGTGAAGGGGCATGACAATGTATTTGAAAAAAAAAAAATCTTGGCTGCTGTAAGGCTAATAGACCATGATAGGGGAAGAGCAGAAGCAGATCAGTTTGGAGACTATTATGGTTGGGTAGTTGAGAGAAGACGTTGGCTTGCACCATAGTGAATGAGGTGGTGAGAAGTCATAATCTAGTATATTTTGAAGGTAAAACCTTCAAGTTTTTGCTGATAGATTGGCTATCAGGTGTGGGGGAAAGAGGATTCAAGAATGAGTACAAGTTTTTGGACTTCAGCAACTGGATGAATGGTGGTACCGTTTACTTAGACTGGAGCACTGCAGGCAGAACAAGTTTGGTTCATGGAAATCAAGAGTTCTACTTTGAACATAATATATTTGAGATGCCTGATAAGACCTCCAAATGGAGATGCAGAGTAGGGAGTTGGCTAGAGTAGTCTGGAGCTCAGGGCAGAGTTCTAGGCTGAAGGTGTCTTTAGGAGTCATTAGCATTTGGATGCTATTTAAAACCAGCGCAACTGGATGAGATCATGGGAGGGAATGTAAACATAGAGGAAAGAAGGTCTCAGGATTGATTTCTGGGATACTATTAACGTTTAGATTCCTAGGCAGGAAGAAGAATTTGATCCAACAGAAGGGACTAAGAAAGAGTGGCTAGTGTAGTAGGGGAAAGTCAGGAGAGCTTGGTATTTTATGGAAGCCAGTTGAAGAAAGTATTTTAAGGAAGATGCTTTCTTTTGTCAGAGGCTGTAGGCTTTGGTACCTGCTGTCTAAAACCCCTTCCTGCTTATTAGCTTAAGTGTCTTTTTCCAAGATTCCCCAAAGTCCTTTTATATATACTGTAGCACTCTCTCATGGCTATTATCTTCTATTTTGTTATATATAGGTATTCATAAATGTCTGTGCTTGTAACTCTGTAAAAGCAGGGTCATTCTGGTTTCACACAACCATTGCTGTGTTATTGCCCATCCTAGTACCTGGTGTAGAGCAAGCTCTTGATAAATGCAGTTGTGAGAAAACTATATTCCAGTCTCTGTAATAGATCTGATGGTTCCAATTTTAATAATTTGGTCATTTATAATGTGTTTTTTCATAATTTTTTCCCATCGTATTTAATCACCTTGAATTACTTAAGCTATAAATGGTCTCCACAAAATTCAAGGAAACAGGAATGGCCTAGGTGTAGAGTAAGTTTTAGGGACTGAACTTCTCATCTGTCACAAATACTGGCAGCTCATCCAATACTTCCCAAACCAGATATGGTACTTTGTCACAATCTCCTATTTTCCCATTCTCATCTTATTCTTTCAGAGTCATTTGGTAATTTATTAATCTGATAAAAGAATTTTAGGGTGTTAATGACTGCTGTCTAACCTATCCCTCTAAGAGTTCTCAAACCCCGTGTTCTTTTTTCCCTTAACTTTGTTTATTCATTTGGTAAATGTGTGTCCAATATCTAATAAGTGTGTTAAAATATAGGATTTTTTGTCACTTGATGCCACAATCAGTAATGAATTTTCTAATGAAGGTATATAAATTTATTCTGTGGTATCCTCTTAAAACATTTAGAATTCTTTTTACAAGAAGCATTCTGCATAGTGTGGAATATTGGAAAAGTTTTACAGAGCTTGGCTAGAAGTCTTTACAGGGCCACAGGTGGCTCACAGTTTGAAGGATCTTACTATGATCAAGATTTTCATATTATTTTTAGCAATTAGATATGTAGTTCGCTTATGGCAAAGAAATGTTAGGCCACAGAGAACACATTGTGTATATCTGTGTGGCTTGCTTATAGTTTTGTGTAGCTTTGGTTAGTTCATCTTATGAACAGGAGAAGGCTTGGTTACTTTGTTCTCATCAGGCTTATGCCAGCTTCTTTTGGATTGGGTGGATTTTAAGGTTTTTGTTGTTTGAATGATATAAGGAGACTTTTGTTTGATATTAAATTAGTCTCTGTAACTATGGGCCATAGAGCCATTTAGTTTATAATGAGAAATATATTCTACTTCCACACATTCTCTTTTGAAAGAACTCCATTTTGCTGAAAGTGAAAATATTTGGAAATAACAACGAGGTAGCTAGAATGTGTGCTTTGTGTGTTACATTGGAATGTAAGGAAAATTGTTAACATGATGAATTAAATTTTCAAAAGTTGAAACATGCATTTGAATTAGTAATAGAAAAATAGGGATTTGATGGTATGAATGATGATTGCATTTGTGTATATTTTGTTTTTGTATGTGAAGAAAATATAAAATTTTCTTACTTATATTAACATTTTTTGTGTGCTTTCCAGTTTATTATGTTTATTTATGTTTTGCTTTCAGAGCTCTTTTTAGAGTGTAATATAAATAGAAATGAGATCTGTAATGTTGCATTAGGTTTACTAAGAGAATACTAAAGTCTTCTAATTTTAAAAGAAAGAAATGTGACTTTAAAAATAGGTTTACTTTATCTGTTATACATGCTAAATAAAAAATATATATTCTCAAATCTAATTGGCTTATTATCCTGTGATACTTGACTGTTAAATGAAGAAATATCGTCATCATTTTCTGGAAGATGTTTTTCTAGATAACATGAAGCAAACATTTTAAAACTTTCATTTGCACAATGAACAAAGGATCTCATGATGTTGACATTTTACAGTTGGAGAGACAGCTTCATGAGGATGAAGAATTTGCCAGAACATTGGCCATGTTGGATGAAGAACCCAGGACTAAAAAGGTGGCATTATGTTGGGGGGCTTGCACTCTGTGTATACAGTTAGATCAGTGTTCTTTTCCATACCTGTGCTTTCTAGTTTCTAGGCACTGGAGATATAACTGTAAGTAACTTTTCCAGAAACAGGTTAATTTATAAAAATGTTTTTGGGAAAGCTAATGAGAAACTTATTCTTCTAAAAAGAAGCTTCATAGGATCAGAAACAACCGGAATCTTTCTTCACAGAACAGTGGATTGACACCTTTTTTCCTTACCCTTAGTCACAAAGGGGTTCTTACATACTTGTTCAGAGAAGAATGTTATAAAAATTTCTGTGGGAAAGAAAAACAAAAATTCCTATGTAATGCAAGTTTAAAATTTTACTACTAATTATAATCTTTTCTGGAAGCACAGTTTTGATATTTTCTAATTGGTTAACTTAAAGATCAGTTTTGTATTAGGACAATCTGAAATATATTGAGTATATTTTGGGGTGATCTGTAAAAGCATCAAGAATTTTCATTTCTTAATCTCCAGTTAACTGGCCTTATTTCTGGTGAATCACATTCTGTTAAAATAATCACTATTATTTTAAATGTCACTATTATTATCTGACAATTTTAAAAGATTTTACTCTTTCCTTTGAAGTAGGAAGTTTCAAACTTAGGTACTATCAGGGGCCAAGACAAAGCAGGCGTTTTTGAAAAGTGGAGTTTGAGGCAGTAGTGAAGAGAATATATATTTTTTCCTGGAAGTTTCAAACTTAGGTACTATCAGGGGCCAAGACGAAGCAGGCGTTTTTGAAAAGTGGAATTTGAGGCAGTAGTGAAGAGAATATATATTTTTTCCTCTTTTGAGAAAGGCTTTCTTATTTTTCCTGTTACAAGCTTTTGATTGCTTTTATTTTAGTATTTTTGTTTTGGATTTTAGTTTTTAACTTGATAATGCTAACAATTACTTTGAAAGTTGAAATAAGTTAGAAATGAGGCTTCTACTGTCAGATTCATAGGTTAGGATGAACTATAATAATTTCTTTATAGGGGTATTTTTATACCCTTGTATCAGTTTCCTCATCTGTAAAATGAAAGTAATAAAGCATGCTTCAATTTGTTCCAGAAATTTTGTGGATGAATGCAATTTTGTGGATTGTGATATCCTCGTAGTTTGAAAGACAGCCCTTAAAATTAAAACTTGGTTCAACAGCAGATTTTTATGTTAATAGTTTTTCCTATTGTTTGTCACATTTGACACTTTTTAAATTTGCCTTAGGCTCGAAAGGATCCAGAAGAGAGAGAAAAGTTTTCCTCTGTCCAAATGAATTTAAGTAAAGCAGAAAAACATAAATCTCCTCATAAAGGTAATACCAGCAGAAAAAAGTAAGCGAAACATTTATTTTTATAGAAGAAAATTCATGGTAACCATGTTTAAACATTCTGTTCAATAACTGCCTTGTATTGTTAGGTAGACATTTCATAGTACTACTAGAGCAAGTTTACTTAATGACCTTGAAAGCTGTTTGGATACTAGTTAGTACAGAATGCCCATATGCTCTGTGATTGTCATGGGAAACATTACATCTTGGTTTCCTGATAATTTCTGAATATAGTTCAACATGAGGACTTTAATACTTGAAGACAAAGTACTAGATGTTTAGAGCTTGTCATCTTAGAATTAATCTGACAGAGTTGACTCAGTTGTCCAGGTCATGTGATGCTCTCATGCTGTAGGTTTTAGTCTTCAGAGTCTGAATATTGAAGCTGAGTGCTGGTATAGATGATCTTAATTCTGTAACTAGATTTGTCCATTCAGTACCTTTTAGTCTTGAAATTTTAGGATTTTCAGTTTCAGGCTGTTTTGCAACAGAACTTCTGTGTGACATATTCTAGTCAGTAAATTTTCTCTCTGTAAATTTCAAATCATTGCTGTGTACCTGCGGAATGAAGTCCCTGTCTCTAGATAGATTGCAATATTATTTCAGTAAATGAGCTTATTGATAAAGAAGGACAAATCCCTTAAATGGTTAAACAAAGAAGTGATGTCTACAAATATTTTAAGAATAAATGTGCCCTATAAGCTATGGAATTAAAATCTTAATATGAAGTCTTAAAATCACCATTTGATATTGTGCACTATATGGTACTCATTTGAAAAATGAAAAAAATGTTGGTACTGGATTTCATTTTCCAAAAAACAAGAATCATAATCTTCTCTTCATTCCTAGTAAAAACAGAACAATTTTCACACGAAAGAAAGAACTACAGTCCTAAGAAGCAAACTAAATGTGAAGGTTCAAAAGAATTTCAGCAACATTCCAAGTCATCACCTCACAAAATAGGAGAACGCTCTTCTCCGAAGGCCAGTTCTAAGTTGGCTCTTTTGAAAAAAAAAGAAGAGAGTTCTTTTAAAGAAACAGAGCCTATGGCACCCAAAAGAAAAGAAAATTTTGTTGAATTGAAAGGAGAGACAAAAACTCCTAAGAAAACCAAAAGTTCTCCTGTTAAAAAAGAGGTAGAAACCTTCTAAAAAATATATTATTTTCAGCCCGTTTAGATCTGGGTTTGATTGTTTACAAGTTTTATTTCTAACTTCATAAATCGTTATAATACTTTCAAGGTATCATATGATTTAGAAGCTGTTGCAGTATATAGATTATTAATAGATCTAAAAAAAAGTCAATATAAACTGAGTGTTATTGTGTGTCAGATGTTGTGCTAATACTTTACAAGTGGCATCTCATGTAATCTTCACAACAACTCCTTGAGGAATTACTTTTATTATTCAACTTTTGAGGAAATGGGCTGAAAGAGTTTCAGTAACTTTTCCAAGATCACCCAGTTGGTAAGTGGTAAAGCCAAACTATAACCCGGGGCCTCTAAAGCCAAAGAGAGCAGTATAGCATAGTTTTCTCTGCACTTGGACTCTGGAGCCAGTTTTGAATCATAACCATAACCTTGCCACTGAACAGATGTGTGGCCTTGGTCTGGTTATTTACACTCTCTCCCCTTCAGTTTCCTCATTTGTAAAATGGGGATAATAAAAGTAATACATAAAACCACTTAGTACAGTGTTTGCTACATAATAGTAGTGTGTAAGTTTTAGCTATTATTGTTTAAAAAATGATTATGTGGATTTGTCCTGAATCTACTTTTTTTTTTGCTCCTGTATAAGTGTTGAGATCCTGAAATCATTTTCAAAGGAAAAAATGCTAAAATAATATAGAATGCTTTTTAAAAGTTTTCTTTGTTTCAAAAATATATTTAAGAAATCAGTGGTCTCTCTATGTATCCAATTTGGAACCACCTTATTTTTATAATGAAAAAAAACCACTGTTTATTCCTTCATGCCTCTTGGATGTTTAGAATTAAAAGCAGAATATTGTCTATTTTAACTGCTCATCACCATTATTTTTAGTGTAGAACAGTGAAATGGTAGTGATTTCAAAATGCTTTTTTTTTTTAGTGAATGAGATGCTTCTTTAATTAATCTTTGACAGCCTTATGTAGTTATAATTTACATATAAACTTTATGTGAGAAATATGCAATTCAGTGATTCCTTGTAAATTATATAGTTATTCAACCAGCACAACAATTCAGTTTTAGAATTATTATGACAAAACGATTTCCTAAATATCTTTCTGTTGGTGACTTCCAATTAGCCTCTGTTACAGTCAGAGAGCACACACTTTATGACTTCAGCCCTTTTAAATATATTGAGGTGTTTTATATCCCAGCATGTGATCCATTCTGGAGAGCACGTCATGTGTCCTTGGGAAGAACGCGTGCTCTGCTTCCGTGCAGTGGTGTTCTGAAGATGTCAGTTAGGCCAAGTCGGCTGGTGGTAAGACTCTTATATCCTGGCCGATTTTCCATCCAGTTGAAGTTGCCAACCATTATGATTTATGTTTCTAATTCTGTCACTATTGCTTCATGTATTTGAGAGCTCTGTGTTAGGTGTGTAGGTGTGTGTACATTTATAATTGTTCTAGTTTCCTATAGAATGGACTTTTTTTTTTTTAGCATGGGCAGGCACCGGGAATAGAATGGACTCTTTTATCATCATAAAATGCCCTTCTTTGTCCAAAACATTTGTTTTTTATCTCAAAGACTATTTTGTCTGATACTAGTATAGTCACTCCAACTCTCTTATGGTACTCTTATGTGGAATATCTTTTCCATTCTTTTAACTTTCAGCCTATTCGTGTCTTTGAATTTAAAATGTGCCTCTTGTTGACACTATATGATTGGGTCTTCTTTTTTGTTTTTTTTTTTTAATCCAGTCTGCAAATCTCTACATTATTGATACAGTTGTACTTCAGTTATTTTAATATTTGTTTTCTATATGTCTCATGTCTTTTTTGTCCTGTTCCTCCTTTACTGCTCCTTTTGCATTAAATAGGTGTTTTTTAATGTATCAGTTTTCCCTTTTTAAAATATATATTTTAGCTGTCTTCTTGGTGTTTGCTCTTGGCATTACACTAATCACCTTAATTTATTGCACTCTACTTCAGATTAATACTAACTTGATGCTAGCAAATATAGAAACCTTGCTCCAACATAGCTCCATTTCACCCCTCCACATTTGTGCTATCATATGTATTTTTATAAGCCCCCAAAATACAGTTCTATAATTACTGTTTTATGCAACTTTTTTTTTTTAAATTGGTACTTCCTATGAGATTTTAGGGGAAAATTACATCTCTGAAACAGAAGTGAGCATGCAAATTCTTTCAATTTACATACTGGATCTTGACACTGATGTAGGAAATATAGGTTCAATTTTTGTGTGTTTAAAGGTAACTAATATGAGAATTTAAAATTCCCTAATAATTTGTTGCCTCAATGCTAAGTTCTAAGACACTGCCTTCCAAATCACCAGCTTGGTTCAGAATGGCAATCTAAGTCTGTATGTTTGATTGCTTCCCTCTCACAGGGCTCACTGACACAAACCAAACCATGAAATAAGGGAAACTGCATGTTGCCACTAGAATGGAAGCAAGAACATTCCCATTAACTGAAATCTCAGAATGTTTCAACTGGAAAACTTACAGGGAGATCATTGAATGGGAAGACCAAAGCAACCACTCTTCCAGCAAAGTGGAAGGGAATTGCACTGAGGGAGAAAGTGAGACTCCATTGCCCACCAGTAGCATACATTGATTTCAAATCTAGGGCTGACGATGACTGTTTAAAACTCCAGCCTAGGTTTGCAGAGAAACTGATGGGGATAACCTGAAGTGGGGTCCCTGTGGAGGTGACAGTCAGAATCTCTGAGGAGGATATCCCCGTGGATTTGGGCTGCATATGGATTTATCCAATTGCTCCTGAATAAAGAATTGTGTCGATTCACATGATTTGTGAAGGAGCTTATCTCTGCTACCTGAAGTCATCAGAAACATTCCACTAGAACAATGAACAACCAGAGAAATAACACCAGATATGAAAAGGGAAGGCAGTTAGAAGGCCTACCTAAACTTTTTTTTTTCCTTTCTTTTTTTTTTTAATTTTATTAATTAACGGAAAAAAGATGCAACTGTCTTTTAAATCATTTAAGCAAAGACAAAAATATTTATTGATATATTCCTTTACATTTTCCTGCATAATTACCTTTTCCAGCATTCTTTGTTTCTTTATGTGATTTCAAGTTGTCATCTAGTGTCACTTCCTTTTAGCCTGAAGGATTTTCTTTAGTGTTTCTTGGAAGGTAAGACAGCTAACTACAAATTCTCTCAGTCTTTGATTATCTATGAATGTCTTTATTTTACCTTCATTTTTGGAAGGACAGTTTTGCTGGATGTAGAATTCTCAGCTGACTTTTTTCTCTGAATGCTATCCGCTGTCTTCTGGCCTCTACTGTTTCTGATGAGAGGTCAGCGCTTAACCTCATTGCACTTTCCTTATAGGTGATGACTCATTTCTCTCTCGCTGAATTCAAGATTTTCTCTTTGTTTTCCAACAGGTTGACTAAGGTGTATTTTAGAATGTATCTTTGTGTTACTCCTCTTTGGAGTTGAGTTTCTTGGATGTGTTCATTGTTTTTCATCAGATTTGGGAGGATTTTAGTCAGCTTTTTTTTGGCCTCTTACTTCTCTCTTCACATAAGACTCCCATCACAGATATTTTATATGGTCATGTGTCCACAGGTGTCTGAAGCTCTGTTCATTTCTCTAATTTTCTCTCTCTGTTCTTCACAGGGTATACTTTCTGTTGACCTATGCATTAATCAGGGCCCAGTCAAGAGAGAAACTATATAGTAAATATGAACAGCCAAAGTATAATATAAAAATTATTACCTATTGCTAAGTATTCAAATAACGAGGAATTGGCTAGTACAAAGTAATGAGAGGGCATGGGCATAGCTCATTGAATGGCAGAAAAGTCACCATAAAGCCACACCACCAGGAAATGCTCGAACTCCCCCTCTAAAATGTGGTGGAAGCTGGAGGCGCTCTGTAAAAAAGTGTCCAGTAGCAATTCCTGGGGATGTCCCTGTTCAGTGGGTGCTGCCAGCTGCTACACAGTGCAGGGGCTGGGTGTTGGAGAAGCTGAGCACAGTGGAGAAGCTCCCCTCACTGGAGGATCTAAGCCATACCCTACAGAAGCCACCTTCTCTGCAAGAAACTGGGGCAGGAAAGGCCATAGGCAGTGTGAGCCTGCCAAAGGCATATGCTGGAACCAGGAAGGAAAACCTTCTCTTCCTGTAGTTCTGCTGACCAAGCTTACTTCCAGTAACAAAGGGGGAAAAATATTTAAAGGTCCCAAAGCCATTTACAAAGAATAAACAAGGAAAAGGAACTAGTTGAGAGGCAATACATTGATGACAAGCACAGTCCACCCCTTCGGCCACTTAATTCAACATGTAACCTTCTAACACATTTGAATTCCAGTAAAGCAACAAAATAATTTGATATTTTCACCTAACCAGATACAGTTATCTATACTGTAAGTAAAGAAGTTCCCAAACTTTCCTCAAAATAATCATCCCAACAGCTATTGTGCAGGCTACAGTAAAAACTCCTCAAATGCAGTCACAGTCTGAGTATTCTTGCATAAAGACTAAATCATAACGTTAACTTCCAACAGCTTAAAAATAAAATTAACTTGAGGAGAAAATGCTTAGTGTCTACAAGTAAAGCTTCGAGTATAATAAGCAGAGAGAAAATATGCAGAGAGTCATTGCAGTTATCATTTCTGTAATTCATCATGAGGGCATAGATATTATCTAGAGCTTCCTTCCTTACTACCCATCTATATTTCCCTTGCCCCATGCTTCAGTTTGCTAAAACTGCCAGAATGCAATATACCAGGAATGGACCGGCTTTTACAGAGGGAATTTAGTAGGTTTCAAATGTACAGTTCTAAGGCCATGAAAATTAAGCCATCCAGAGAAAGATACCTTGACTCTGAAGAAAGGCCAATGGCATCCAGGGTTCCTCTGTCAATGGGAAGGCATGTGGCTGACATCTGCTGGTCCTTCACTCCTGGGTTGCATTGCTTTCAACTTCTGATCTCAGTGGTCTTCTGAGATTCTGTGGGTCCTTTCTTGCTCCTCCGGGGACACTTCTCTGAGGTCTCTGTGTCCTGTGGGAGCATTTCTTCTGGCTTCTCTGGGGCATTTTTCTCTGTGTGTCCTTCACTTGGTTTCATCTCTCTAGGCTCCATTAGCATTTTCTTTTTCTCTCTTTTGGATCCTTCCTTGTTTCTCCCAGGGCATTTCTGTCTTAGCCTCCCTCACTTGGTTTCATCTCTCTGCTCTCTGTAGGTCTTTCTGGCTTCTCCTGGGGTGTTTTCGTTCTCTCTCTCAATATCTCTTCAAGGACTGGCAGATTGGCTGCAGGTCTGTGCCACATGTCTTCTTCCTGGGTTCTAGCTCACGCCCCCCCCCCCCCCCCCCCAACTGAATACATTGCGGGCTTGGTCTGAAATGAAGCACAGAAGTCCACCTTTCTCCTTGGCTGACCTGGTTAATCAGCACTTAGATACAAGGTATTCAGAGTCTTTAGGGTAATACCACGGTTTCACAACAGACATACTCGATCTTTTTTATTTTTGGATGGAGACTCATCTGAAGGGTGCTCGGTGGGCACGGGGGACCTCCGCGGGCCGTCCTGGCCGCCGGCACCCCTGTGCAGCTCGGGGCCAGCTTCCCGGGCCCCTGACCCAGGTGGGCCAGGGCTCAGCACCTCCGGAGAACGCGGGGCCTGCGAGACGAACCTCAAAATGCTTTTGTTGGTGGTCGGTGCTCATAAATATACTTAAATGAACAATTAACTTTTTGGTCTCAGATTTTTCTTCACTAAATATTTATCTGGTGGTCAAATGTTTTTCTCCAGGCACACTAAATGTGTACAGTTTACAAAGCCTTGTTTCTTTTAAAGAAGAAGGAATCTTTAAATGGCACTTACTTTTTTACTGTATTTCTCAAAGTTGGAATAGGAAATGACTAATAGGGAACTTTTACTTAAGCAGTTTTAGTAATAAACTAATAACAACTAATATTATTAGTCTAATAAATTTACTTTATCTTGGTCAAGTGATTTCTGATTTCACAAAAGGGCATGCTTTATGTTATCTTTTTTCTTTTATTTCTTTTTAGTTATAAGTTGTTTAGAATTCAGAATTATTTCTTAGAATTAATATTATAAATGGATGGTTTTCTCATTTTGTTGTACATTGGACTCTTGAAGCTTGTCCAAAATATGGTTTCCTAGGGCACATATTAAAAATATGTTGTTTGGGCAGCTGTGTTTTAATAAGCTAGTCACATGATTTGAATGCACACCAGTGTTTGAGAATCAATTTAAAAAAATTATGGTTGGATCTAGGGCCAGCCTATAAGGACTTGTTTACTCATAACATAACCAAACTAGCGTAGCTATTTTATTGATTTATTCATACAAAGGTAATGTTTTATCTACTCTCAAAGGCATTTGATGTGACTTATAAGTTTAAAATAATGTAAAATAATGGAAAGATGCCGAAAATCAGCAGAATTTGTAAATAAATCAGAATTATCTAGGGTGTTTCCACCAAGTACATAAGCCCTCACCTTACTCTGTTTCTCTTGAATTAGAAACTTTGAGTGTGTCCAGAGATACATGATTTGATAACTTTTCCCAGGATTTTTGAGATATACCTATGGTAAGAGTGTCTGAAGTAGAAAGAGTGCGATTAAACACAGAAGGGAGAATTTTTTTTATTTGCTCTTTGGAGTAAAGTTTGCTCCTTGTTTAGGCTGGCTGTTTATGTGAAGTTACACGTCAGTGTTTTAGGGTGCTACAAGGGCTGTAGGATAAACATAGCATATATTCTTGTGTGATCAGGTTTACTTAGGATAAGATTTATTTTTACATTAAAGTAAACATGGATATATTATGGAATAGAATTTAAAATTAACATGAATTTCTAAAAGAAAACACACTCAGTTTCTTGGTTTGGCGCTGGCAAATTGATGTATGTCTCCTGTATGGCCTGGGGCATTTGTCTTTAGAGAGATTAGAAAAGTTTGAAAACGGCTGATGCAGGCATGTTTGTCAGTCAGACATCTTAAGTTGGGAAATACATATCTACCTAGTTAAAAATGTCAATTTCATGTTTATTTGGTACAAAATTTCTATTTTGACTAGTGCATTTCCTAATATAACTTATGTAGACAGCGTAATTGAACACCATAAGTACATGGAACCTTGAGTAGGACATGAAATTTTGTTGGTTTGTCCAGAGTGATGCCCTGATAAATCCCAGAGTGATTTGAACAGTGAATAAAAAAGTATCTGCAAAGCCCCCTTCGGGGAATGGTGAGAAAAGGGGAAAATTCAACTTCCCCAAGTTGAATTCTTGGTGTTCTCACAAGCAGTAGGGATGGCCAGAGCAATGGGCTGGGCCTCCAATCTTGGGACTTACTTAACTCCACAAAGGATAGGTTAAGCCTACTTAAAATTGGGCCTGGGAGTCACTCCCAAAAGGGCCTCTTTTGTTGCTCGGATGTGGCTTCTCTCTCCAGCCAACAGAACAAGCAAATTCACCACCTTCCCCCTGTCTACGTGGGACATGACTCCCAGGGGTGTGGACCTTCCTTGAAACATGGGACAGAAATCCTGGAATGAGCTGAGACTCAGCATCAAGGGATTGAGAAAACCCCTAGAATGAGCTGAGACTCAGCATCAGGAGATTGAGAAAACCCCTAGAATGAGCTGAGATTCAGCATCAGGAGATTGAGAAAACCTTCTCGATCAAAAGGGGGAAGAGTGAAATGAGACAAAACAAAGTGTCAATGGCTGAGAGATTCCAGGCAGAGTTGAGAGGTTATCCTAGAGGTTATTCTTATGCATTAAATAGATATCACCTTGTTAGTCAAGATGTAGTGGAGAGGCTGGAGGAAACTGCCTGAAAATGTGGAGCTGTGTTCCGGTAGCCATGTTTCTTGAAGATGATTGTATAACGATATAACTTTCACAGTGTGACTGTGTGATTGTGAAAACCTTGTGTCTGATGCTCCTTTTATCTGCCTTATCAACAGATGAGTAAAACGTATGGAATAAAGATGAATGATAGGGGGAACAAATGTTAAAATAAATTTAGATTGAAATGCTGGTGATTGGTGAGGGGGAGGGGTGGGGGTATAGTGTGCATGAATTTTTTTCTGTTTTCTTTTTATTTCTTTTTCTGAATAGATGCAAATGTTCCAAGAAATGATCATGATGATGAATATGCAACTATGTGATAGTATTGTGAATTACTGATTATATATGTAGAATGGAATGATAAAAAATTACGAATGTTTGTGTTTGGTATTTTTTGGTATTTTAGAAAATTAATTAAAAAAAAAGAAAAAAAAAGTCAATTTGAGGACCAAAAACAGAACTGACTTAATGTTTATTTGTAGATAAGTATTTTTAATGCTTTCATGATTTTTGACTTTGTTCAATATCCTTTCCTCTTTCCAAAGTCTGTAAGTCCTGAAGATTCTGAGAAGAAACGCACTAATTATCAAGCTTATCGGAGCTACCTAAATCGAGAGGGTCCCAAAGCTCTGGGCTCTAAAGAAATACCAAAGGTAAGAGTACTGAGAGGGCTTATAATTCTGTAAGAGCCTCTAGCTGTGAGTCCATATATATGTTCATTGTATTTACAGCAGCAGAAAATTAATAACTAAAAATCAACAAAAATATTTAGTCACATCTTCCTGAATTTGGGATTATTATTCATATTATGACTACTCATGCTGTGGTACTCAGAAAAATTTTCCTTTAAATAAAAAGTTTCCTAAGAGGCATTCAAAATATTTGTTTAAATAAAATTTAAAACATACATTCCCTTAGTAAGATTTCTTGTGTGTTAAATTGCAGCATACACACATAGCAACTAAAGATCAAGTACTAAATTGTTCTTTACATTGGTTTAGTTTTTAACCTAAAAATTGTTTTGAAATGTCCTGTTTTACTTACTATTTGTTTAAATTTCTAATTTTATATAGACTTTGTACAGATGACAGTAGAACATAAACCTTTAATTGTTGAAAAATTTTCAGTTTATAATCTGATTGAGAATTTTGCTCTATCCTCTAATGATTCCAGTTGATTATGCTCTCATTTGTTTGTGTTAGAGAAATCTTTATGAGCTGTTCTTTCATTTTGTCTGCTGCCTAATATTTATTGAGTGTCCACTGTGTGCAGAGCACTGTGTTGGACTTTGAGGCATATAGCAGTGATGTAGATTAATGTTCTTTGCCTTCATGGCATTTATAGTCCAGTACATGGAAGAGATATTAAATAAATTAATAATTAAATGTAATTATAATATCAACCATAGGGAAAATACAAGATGCTGTGATTGAATGTAACAGAGGAAACTTGACCCTGGGTGGAGTATAGAGAGTAAGGGACATTTAAAAGGAGACTTGAAGATTAAAAGTGATCCTTCAGGTGCAAAGGGGTTGTGATGATAAGGTGAACCAATAGAGGGTCTATCGTGTGTGATGTCCCTGAGCAGGGAAAACTGTAGCCTGACATGTTGGAGGAACTGAAAGAAAAACAGCATAGTTGGAGCCAAGTGCCCAAATATGGGAGTTGCTTAAGAGGTAAATAGGGCCACATCTTGTAGGGGCTAATGTTGAGGACTTTTGCTTAAGAGAATCAGTTTTAAGTGAGGGAATAGCATGACCAAATCTGCATTTCTGAAAGTTCATTCTGCCTGCTGAGTATAAAGTGCATTGGGAGGGGACAGGAATAGACATAGGGAGAATAGGAAAAAATAGTGAAAAATGATAACTTGTTTGAAGTGGTAGCAGTGAAAGTGGTGAAAAGTGTAAAATATAAAATTTGCAAGATAATGGTAAGTGGGAAGTAAGAAAGAAAAAGTGTTCAGGATGATTTCTAGGTTATTGGCATAAGCGGCTGGGTAGATGCTGGTGCCATTGGAGGCAGACTAGGTTTGGGGAGATGATGAGTTTGTTATGGGACGTGCTCTGCTTTAGGTGCATGTGAGATGCCCATGTGGAGATGCTGAATAGTCCCAAATCTATGCAAATAGATTTGTGGGTCTGTACCTCAGGACACATGTCAGGGCTGGATATGGAAACTTGGGCATTATTGGCATATAGATCATATTTGAAGGGATTGATATGTATGGTAAACTGGTACAGAACGAAAAGAAGAAAGGGCCTTGCCCCCACTTTCTTCATAGCGAAACCCAGAAGAACAATGAAAAGCAGCAGCCGTAAAATTTAGGAGGTCAGCCTGGTAAGAGTGATGTCACAGAAGTAAAGGGAAGTGATAGTTTTTTATTTATTTATTTTTTCTTTTTTAAAAACATGTTTTATTGTAGTAACATATACACAACTCAAAATTTCCTATTTTAACCACTTTCAAGTCAAATTGTTCTTTTTTTATTAATTTTTAAATTTTTTTAAAAATATAACAACAAACGCAGTCATTCTTAACTTCTGATCATTCCATTCTGCATATGTAATCAGTAATTCACAATATCATCACAGTTGCACATTCATCATCATGATCATTTCTTAGACCATTTGCATTAGTTCAGAAAAAGAAATAAAAAGACAAAAGAAAAAAATCATACATACCCTTATCCCTCCCTTTCATTGATCACTAGCATTTCAATCTAAATTTATTTTAACATTTGTTCCCTCTATTAGTTATTTTTATTCCATACGTTTTACTTGAAGAGATAATAAAAACGATTAATTGATTAGCCCTGTCATGTTGGTAAAACACCAAGTAAGAGAAGATTGAAAATTGTCCATTGCATTTAGTCACATGTGTAATCATTAGTGACCTTAGCAAGAGCAGTTTCAATAGAATGGTGGAGGCAAACCCTGGTGAAAGTAGGTTGAAGAATGAGTGGGAGGAGACAAATGGAAACACCGTTAAGTAGATGATACATTTTAGAACCACCAAAAATGGATATCTTAGTTAGCTTAACCATAGACATATTTAAATTAAGTATCTATACAATCATTTTCTTGCATTGTAAGTTTCATAAACCAATTTAAAATTAAGGCAACAAGGAAAAAAGTCTACATAAAGCAAAATTCTTAAAATCTAAATATCAAACACTAACTTAGATACCATTTGATCAGCTGTCAAAACTGTGAATGTTCTCAAAATATCAAGTAGTAAGTTCTTAAAACTATCTGCATTGCTATAGTAATGACCTATGCTACTAAATATTTTCCTGATTTCAGGAAAATATGAAGATAGTTTTTTTATTTTTAATTGACAAACCGGAACAACATACAAACACAAACATTCTTAACATACAAACATTCCATATATGGTATGCAATCAGTGGCTTACAATATCATCACATAGTAGTGTATTCATCACCATGATCATTTTTAAGAACAAGATATAAATATTTTTACAATTAATATGTGAAAATCTTAACCACCTAAAATGGATATCTTAATTAGCTTATCTGTAGGCGTATTAAAAAAAAATCTTAGTAATCATTGTAAAACCTGTTTGTATAATATGTTTCATAAACCAATTTAAAATTAACGTAAGGAAGGAGAAAAATCTATAGAGAAAGTTTTTTAAATTCTAAATATTAAGCGTCATCTTAAATACTGTTTGTTTAATTATCAAAACTGTAGTCGTTCTCAGAATAACAAGTAAAAAGTTACAGATAAAAGCTTTGTAATAATTTGAGCTATATTACTAAATATTTTTAAATTTTGATTTCAGGAATTTATTTTATCTAATATTAGTATAGCTGCCTGTAGGGTTTTTTTTTTTAATCGTTTTCTTTTGTTCTAAAATATAACATATATATACAAAGAAAATAAAGAAAAAGGCAGTAATTTTCAAAGTACCCTTCAACAAGCTACAGAACAGGTCCCATAGTTTGTCATGGACTTCCATGCCCTCATCTCAGATTTTTCCTTCTATCTGTTCCAAAACACCGGTGGCTTTATCAGCGTCAGAATAATGGAATCATACAGTATCTTCCCTTTTGTGTCTGACTTATTTCACTCAGCTTTATGTCCTCAAGATTCATCCACGTTGTCATATGTTTTGGGACATAATTTTGTCTTAAATGCTGCATGATATTCCACCAGATGTATATACCTCATTTAGTTTATGCACTCATCTGTTGATGGGCACCTGGACTGTCCCCATCTCTTGGCAATTGTGAGTAGTGCCGCTATGAACATCAGTGTACAAATGTCTGTTTCTGTCACTGCTCTCAACTCTTATGGGCATATACCAACTATTGGTATTGCCAGGTCATAGGACAACTCAGTGTTTAGTTTTCTGAGGACTTGCCAAACTGACTTCTACAGCGGCTGAATCATTTTACATTCCCACCAACAGTGAATAAGCATTCCAATTTCTCCACGTCCTCTCCAACATTTATAATTTTCTGTCTGTTTAATAGCAGCCATTCTTATAGGTATGAGGTGATATCTCATTGTCATCTTAATTTGCATTTCCCTTAATGCCAGTGAAGATGAGTAGTTCATGTGCTTTTTAGCCATCTGTATTTGCTCTTCAGAAAAGTGCCTATTCATTTCCTCTGCCCATTTTATAATTGAGGTGTTTGTTCCTTTGTTGTTGAGCTATAATTTTTTTATGTACACAGGATATCCAATATGTGGTTTCCAAATATTTTCTCCCATTGTGTTGGCTTCCTCTTCACCTTTTTATCAGAGTCCTTTGATGCACAGAAGCTCTTGATCTTAAGGAATTACCATTTGTCTATGTTTTCTTTTGCAGCTTGTGCTTTAGTTGTAAAGTTTAAGAAGCTACCTCCTATTACTAAATCTTGAAGATGTTTCCCTACATTTTTTTCTAGAAGTTTTATGGTACTTGCTCTTACATTTAAGTCTTTGATCCATTTTGAGTTAATTTTTATATAGGGTGTAAGTTAGGGGTCCTCTTTCATTCTTTTGGCTATTGAAATTAGTTCTCCCATGCCCATTTATTGAAAAGGTATTCGGTCCCAATTCAGTGGATTTGGGGGCCTTATCAAAGATCAGATGTCCGCAGATTTGGTGGCCAATCTCTACACTCTCAGTTCTATTCCACTGGCCAGTCATTCTGTCTTTTTGCTAGTACCATGCTGTTTTCACCACTGTGGCTTTATAGTAATCTTTAAAGTCAGGAAGTGATAGACTTCCCACTTTGCTCTTCTTTTTTAGAATATCTTTAGGTATTTGGGTCTCTTTCCTTTCCATATAAATTTGATAGCCAGCTTTTCCAAGTCTTCAAAGTAGGTTATTGGGATTTTTATTTGTATTGCATTGAATCTGTAGATCAGTTTGGGTAGAATTGACATCTTGACAATGTTCAACCTTCCTATCCATGAGCATGGAATATCTTTCCAAGTAGGTAATATTTTTGAAAAGTTTGGCTATAAAGGGGAGGGAAGAAAGCGTTGTTATAACTAGAAATGTAAGATGGAGTCTAGGTGGAAAATGAATGCTGTTAAGGTTGGAGATACTTAAAACATGCTTTTTTGATGATGGAATAGATTTACTAGAAAGGGAGAGAGAGGTAGAAGATATACATGAAAGAGAAGGATAAGCAGAGTAGTATTAGATTTCCGAGATGAGAGGGGAGGGGATCCAGAGATTAGTAATTCCCCCAGTGAAAAGGGAGAAAGAATGATGTGGCTGGGGGGTCTGAACCTCAAAGGGTTAGTAGGTTGTACAGAAGGTTAGAGGAGGGTTACTTCCTGTACTTGGTGTATGAGAGATTAAGCAAGTACCACTTGAGAGGACTTCAAACAAAGTGTTGTCCTGAGGGGATAGCCAGGTTTTTTTTGTGTGTGTGAAGGTTAAAGTCATTGAGGGATGTTGGAGAAGAGGTTGAAGATATTTTTGGTAGTTAGCTCATCCTGGGATAGGAATTCTGGAAGGGTTCTACAGTGGAAAAGTTTGGAAGGGAGCCAATTGAAGTTTAATGAGGAAAGTGATATTCAGAGTCATGTGGGGCAATAGTTCAGAAGATGTTAGATGATTGGGGTGTGGGATAGGGCTTGCACGTGGAATTTTCTAAGTTATTTTGAATTTGTTAAGAAGAATTTAAGTATCTGTAGTGTTCATTAGGCCATTTCAGTCCTAGCACTTTAGGGCTTGAAGGGATCTTGAGATGTTTTTAGACCTCATGTCTTCAAGCAGATTTATAGCCATTTCTTTTTGTCTTCTAAGAAAGAATCTTTACCCAAATGGTGCAGTATTCAACTTGTATTGGGATAGGCTTTCAATATTGTTTACCTTCTTTTCAAGCTGTTGATCTCAATTTTCTGTTCAGAGTGTATTCAGTAACTTGGAGGGTCAATACTTAATTTTGATTTTGCTTGGTTGTATCATTTTCTTGAATCATTGAGTTACAAAAATCAAAAGTCTTTTAACTATATACAGTACCAATTAAGACTAAATGTCTCCTCTATTCTGAGTCTCTTTTATTATAAGAGTTATCTTTTCAAATAAGGATAATATGTTCTTGCCTGCAAGTTACTGACAGGTTGTTAGATTCAGTATTGTAAGGTAATAGGCAGAGAGAAGGACAAAATCTCAGACTTGTTAGAAACTTTCCTTTTTTAACAGTACCATGCATTGCTGTAAATTATTTAAAATTATACATTTTAATTAGTAGTTTAAATATAAAATAGGTATAATGGAAAATAGGATGAGTAGGTAATTTTAATAAGCTTTGTTGTATTGGATATGTTTGTAATTGTTAGTTTTATAAGTTTATTAAATGTTAATCTATGTAAGAATTTCTCAGCATTTAATTTCAGGTTCTAATTATTTGCCATGAATTTCCATCAGATTTTTCATGCTGAGGTTATTTATGATGTCAAATGAACAAAATCACCTTCCTGCAGTTTTGATGCCAAGTAGTTCTTTGGAAAGCTACCATGTAATTTCCTCCCGGTTTGAACATTTTGGTTTTTAGGGAGCTGAAAATTGCTTGGAAGGCCTTACATTTGTTATCACAGGAGTGCTGGAGTCTATTGAACGAGATGAAGCCAAGTCTCTAATTGAGCGTTATGGGGGAAAAGTAACCGGAAATGTCAGCAAGAGAACAAACTACCTTGTCATGGGTCGTGATAGTGGACAGTCCAAGAGTGATAAGGTGGGTACTGCTGTTTCTCATGGCAAGCTATGGATGTGACCATTTGTAGTAATTCCCTTTTTCACAGAATTAATTGGAAAAAAAAGATGGAAAAGTAATTTCTTCCCTACGTTATTTTTTCTCCACAGAAGTGTTGGCTTTGACCCTAGGACTTTGGTTTTCCAATTGAAAGCACAGTTCCTGTATACTTAACTTTCTTAGTCTAATATTCACGTATAAGTTTCTTTTTGAAATAGAAGTAAATAAAATTTTCCTTTTCTTCTAGTCTTAAATATTTTATATATGCCACTGTAGACTCCATTTTAACTATTTTTATTTGAAGCTCATCGAAAAGAAGCAGAAGAAGCAGCTCATGTCAGATAGGATAGGATTCTGTTCAGCTCCAAGTTGTAGAATGCCCAACTAACTACGATTTAAACAAATAGCTCCTTATTTTTCTCACCTAACAAGAAGGCAGGTGGTTGGTATGGGTAGTTCAGCAGCTCAGTAAATTAGTGAGATTATTTCTCTCCTTTAACTCTATATTACTTATTGTGTTAACTTTAGTCCTTATGCTTATTGCCTTGTAATTGCAAGTAGCTGCAGTTCTAGGCATTCAAGTCTGCATTTAAGGCAGGAAAAAGGAAGAAGTTGCAAGATGCTAAACATCTAGAGAATTTCACCTTAGTCTCATTGGCCAGAGCTTTCACAACACAGACTTGAGATTATAGTCATTCAGTGCTGCACAAGAGGTCAGGGAAGATCAGGACCTTTCTGACTCTCTTAGATAAATTATGATCTGTTACCTGGTAGTGGGCACATTGGAGTTCTAGCAAGGAAGAAAAGTGTGGGAAAGTGTCTGCATGAGCTAAACACGGGCATGAAGAACTGGACTTAAATCATCTTAGCTTTGGCCTTTTCTTAGGTAGAGGGAATAAATATTCCACAGAAGTAGTTAAGTAACACTTGAGGTGCCACCCATTACTCTTGCTGTCATGTTCTTTCTTTTTTTTTTTTGGGTAATATTCACTTTTAAATTTGATATCCTGTAAATTAAATACTACAATATAAAGTTAATACAATGTATATGATAAGGGGATAAAATAGGGAAGGAAACAAAGATACTTCTTTGTGTAAATGTTCATAACAAAACATTTCCACAAACCATATTCTTAAGAAAACAAAGAAATACTCATAATCATTATAGTCCTCATTTCTGTAATTGGTCATATGAATATAGCTTATATTTATAAAAACCTTCTTCAATGTCCCCCCTCATATTCTCTTTACCCTCAGCAAGCAACTTAGCTGGCCTTGGCTCTTTGCCTGGTGGGGTGGCTCTTTGCCTGGTGGGCATTCCTGAAGTTTCTAGGCCATTGGTAGTCCTGCCTGGATTGAGTTGTCGCAGTTTTCCATAGACTTTAATCGCAGGGTACGGTAGTACTAGGGATTCCCTAGGGGATCTCCTGTATTCAAGGCAAACTTCTTTATTTTACTTCTGTTGTGTACCTGCAGTCATATTTCCCCTTGATTATCAGGATCAATCACCCCAGTTAGTACAGTAATTCCATTCCTTGCCTGTTGATTCAGAAGCATGAGGAGCACAAAGTGCCAGTTGGTAGTCTTAACTTCCAGTTCAATGTCTACTAGTAGAAGCATACCTCCTTTCGGAACTAAGACCTGTGAACTAACCGAGCTTATAAGTCCCAGGGGCAGGAAGCAAAAACCTTTCTAGTGGCTCACTAGGTGTAACAATGAGTAGTGTCACTCCCATTTCCACCTCTTGATTCCTGGTCCCTGAATCATGGTATTGCTCCCAGTTGACCCTCTAATTGAGTCTTAAAAGATGATTCCACCATTCTGTCAAACCACATGCTTCAGTATAATCAGGAACATGGTAAGACCAGTGAATTTCATGCTCATTCCTGGGCTTCATTTACTGTGAAGTGGGTTCCTTGATAAGATTAATGCTGTGTAGAATTACCAGTATTGTAGATAAGACATTCGATAAGTCCACTGATGATAGTTTGGGCAGAAGCAGTGCATTCAAGGAAGGCAAATTCATATCCAGGGTTTGCATCTATTCCCCTATAGCAGTATTCCAGTAAGAATAAATTTCCATTCCATGATGGACTTATTCTAATGTAATTAACCTGCACCAGTAGCAGAATAATCATCTCAGGGAATGGTGCCATATCAAGGACTGAGTATAGGTCTCTGCTGCTATCAGACTGGGCACTCAGCAGTGGCTGTAGCCAAGTTGGTCTTGGTGAATGGAATTCCATGTTGCTAAGCCCATCCATAACCTTCATCCTCACTGCCATGGCAACTTTGTTCATAAGTACATTGGTCAATGACAGGAATAGATGAAGTCTTTCAGCAGTGCATACAGGAGCATCTTCACACTTCAGTTCTCTAGTTGGACACCCAAGATGCTAGAGCATGCCTAGGGCTCAGCACACAACCGCAGGAGAGAAGACAGCGAGTGACTGGGAACCGCGAGCCGGGGCCCGAAGGGCAAGGTGGGCCCCGCGGGGGCGTGGGCAGAGAGGGAATACCTGGGCTGCTGGCTGCTCCAGACGGCTGGTTCTTCCACCACTCGTCTCCGAGATCATCTGCCATCTCCGCTCCGGATGCTCTGTGGGCTGCCACCTAGGGAATAGGAAGGCAGCGGGGACTCCTGTTCTTTCTTTTTAATGTTACTTTTTCAGTATATATCTATATATGTATTCCAGTGTTATCTAATTTACAAAAGTGTTTTTTTTACCTACCAGTAGGTCCTAGGATTTTTTTTTAATAGAAAGGAATATTTAGGATGCGGTTTTAATGATTTGGATTTTTAATCAATAGGCGGCAACCTTGGGGACAAAAATTATTGATGAAGATGGCCTACTGAATATGATTCGAACTATGCCAGGAAAGAAGTCCAAGTATGAAATAGCAGTGGAAGCTGAGGTTTGTCTAAATAATTTGATTTATTTAAGTTGATATATAGCAACTTTCCTGTTTCATAGATACATTTCTTGGGTGGGTATCAGCTGTCAGCTAAAAGATGAACCTTTCCTGTACAAATGAGCTTACCTTATTTCCTGTTGAGCAGAGTACTCCGTTTCTGAGTGTCTTTGGTATATTTCTTTGCTTTTCTCAAAGGAATATGAGGAAAGAGATGAGAGAATGTATTATGTTTTTAATATCTGTTTATTAAACCCCTTGTTTTTTGAGTTGACTTTGCACAAAGATTGTTGTTTAAGAGTTTTTTAAAAAGACATGCTACAGGTGTTAGCATGGTAAATCCATGTTCAATTAGAACTGTATTAGGACTTTTTTTCAGTTGTGACAGAAATCCAGCCCAGCTTTAGCAACTAAAGGGAAAAGTGTTGGCTCATAATTAAACTATGGACATAGGGTGGGTCTGATCTAAGAACTGGATCTAGAGACTACGATGCTTTCAGGATTCTTTTTAGTTTCTGTCTCTTTGCTTCTTCTGAGTGTTAGCCTTTTTCTCTGATCACAGGCCTTTTCTACATGCTGGATATAGGGATGCAAGCAGCTCAAGATTGAAGTCTCTGTCTCTGTCACCCAAGTGGCAAGATGGTCTTTCCAGTTTATTCCAATAAGAAAAATCCTGGGGAAAGATTTGGATTGGCCCTACATCCAGTGTTCCCTAATATTACCAGCCGACATAACCATAGTACATTTAATAAAATCAGGAAATTGACATTGGTATAATACTGTTTCTAAACTACACTGTATTAAAATTTCACGTTTCTCTTCTGATATCCTTTCTCTGTTCAGGATCCAATCCAGATACTGCACTGCATTTAGTTGGGTATTAGTCTCTAATCTGTGACAGTTCCCCAGTCTTTTGTTGTCTTTTCTGACTTTGATATTTTTGATGTTGTTCTGTAAAATATCTCTGAATTTGAGTTTGATTTTTTCATGGTTAGATCGAGGAGAACACCACAGAAGTGATCTTATGTCCTTGTCAGTGCATCATGACTGACATGTACATGGTGGTCACTATGTCATTTTTGTAAAGTTGTAAAGGTGGTGATTTCCACAAATAGCAAGTCTGTCCTGAAAAGACCATCATAGGTTGCATAGCTCATTTGGCTATCTCACATTGCCCTCTAGAGTAAACTTAGCAGGATGAAGATTCAGTATGTTTCATTGGCTTTCTTCTTTTTTTTTTTCTTTCTTCTCATTTTTCCAATTTTTTAAGGTGAAGAAGGAAAAATCCAAATTGGAAAGAACGCCTCAAAAAAATGAACAAAAAAAAAGGAAAACTAGCCCAAATAAGAAGGAATCAGAATCTAAAAAGAGCAACCTGACTCCCAAAAGGGTCAACTCTATAAAGCCCATAAAAACGGAAATGAGTGTGTTTCGGAAAGGCCTGGACTTTAAGGAGCAAGTGGTGGGAGAGACAAATGGTGACAGCAGGGTGAGGCATTTAGCTGATGAGAGCAGTGAAAACCATGTGGAAAGCTTGCTCTGGGTGGATAAATATAAGCCAACCTCACTTAAGACCATAATTGGACAGCAAGGTGACCAGAGCTGTGCCAACAAACTTCTCCGCTGGCTCCAGAACTGGCATAAGAGTCCATCTGAAGATAAAAAACATGGTGAATTTACAGCTTCACTCATTTTTGTGTGTGTCTGTCGACATGTAATTGCTCAATTACACATACGTAAGGTTGTCTAAATAGTCCATTTGCTTATCAGCAAACATTTATTGAGAGTCTACTCTGGGCCCACGTGCTGTACTAGACCCTGGCAGTGCTATTGTAAACAAAACACAGTTCCCTTCCGGGAGCTCACAGTTAGTGAGGGAGACATATAAACTAACAATTAAAGCATATTATGCTTGGTACTGTTATAAGAGTAAGTATAGGGTGCTATGGTGACGGGGTTGTATGGTTAGGGAAGTGTTCTTGAAGGAAAGGATGTCTAAGCTATGAATTGAAAACAAAGTAGGAGTTAGCCAACTAAAGGGCAGGGGTGGGTGTTTAGCTAAGTAAAGGGAAGGGGATGTGCCAAAGTATGATGACCTATGTGATCAAGGCCACTGAAAGGAGACTGGGGGAAAGGCATGGATAAAAAGCTGAGGCTTACTTACAAAGAGCAAGCAGCCTATAAGTAGCATGTATGGTTTGCTTCTGGTGGGTCTGCAGGCCTGAGCTTTTGTAGTTTCTTTGCTTGTTTACTATGTATGGAAAATGAAAAGCCAGAATAATGTCCGAAGTATTATTAGAACTGAGGTTTCAGATCGCAGATGTTAGTAGTGTTTTAAAAAAGTTTTTCTGCAGCCCTGGAAGGTCTGTCTTCTCTTGGGGATATTGTGTGAGAAGCAGGAAGGCAAAATTTAGTGAGTGTCATGGTGAATTCCTAAAGTGATGACTGGCTTATTAGTTTCTTGGTGGTCACAAGACATTGGCCAACGATGCCAGTTTATTTATTTAAAAAAGTTGAATAATATAATGTTAGTGATAACAGATATAATTTAAGTTGAATGTTTGATTTTCTGAAACCACATAAACTCTAAAGGTGGATAACTACATCGTGTGTCTGGAGAAGACTTTTGATACCTGTAGTCCCTTTTCCCATGCCTTTCGGCAGTAGATGTAACCATCTCTCATTCATTGTCTACACTTTTGAGCTGCCTTTATGTGACAGACATGCATATGGTGAAGGGAGGAGAATATTCTAGAGTTGAGTTGTGCATGATAATTGTAGCACAGCATCTTTAATCCATGATTTCTTTTTGTGTTTATGTAAAATCTTGTTAACATTTATGGAAGCATGCCAGGCTCTGCTCACCATTTTCATTCTCACAACGTCCGTGTCAGAATATACTTTTATCTATCTTAATTTTACAAATGAAGTACACATAGAGGTTAAGTCACTTCTCAGATACTTGCAGTTGTCTAGAAGTGGAATTAGGATCAGAACCTGGGTATTCTACTCCGTGTGCTTTTGTTGGAAAAGAAACTCTTAAAATTGTTTCAAATCAGAGTTTTAAAGTTAATTAATTTTAGCTTTTTATTTTGGGTGGAGGGGAGGGAGTAGAATGTTACTAAATGCTTAGGAGCCTATTGTTTATACTATGTTGAAAATAATCTGCAAATTTAGAACCAAACTGGGGGATTGCTCTCCATGCCAAGCTTATGCACAGCTGTGCCTGCCATTCATGAATTCTATTAGGTAATACAGGCTAACACTTTGGTATTTCTTTTTTCCTAGCAGCAAAGTTTGGTAAATTTACCGGCAAGGATGATGGGTCTAGTTTTAAGGCAGCATTGCTCTCAGGCCCTCCAGGTGTTGGCAAGACAACCACAGCTTCTCTGGTTTGTCAGGTGTGTATTTTGTTGAAGTGCAGTTGGAAAGATAATCTACAAGTGGGCATGTGTAGGAGATATGTATGAATGGAGTGTATATGAGGTGTAATGTTATATTTTAACCTGCAGTGAATGTATATGTCTCTAAAACCAAACCTTTAGAATTTGCTTGGACTCTGATGATATTTGTCATTTTTATCCTTTTATTATTTTTTTAAATTTTGATAATTAATGATAATAGGTAGCATTTATCTATATGCCAGGCAATGTGCTAATAAGTACTTGGGTACATCATCTTATAGATCATGTCTTATAGTCCCTTATAAAATAGGTGTAGCTATCTTATAGATCTTTGTAATAATTCTGTGAGATAGATAGTGTTTGTTGTATTCATTTAACAAATGAAACAGGCTTGGAGAGGAGGGTGATAATATAGGGAGTGTGATGCAAGGTTCCTGCTCCTCACTCCTAAGTTATACTGCCTTTGTACTTGTTAGTTGTCACTGTCACTGCCATATCTCTAGGTAGCAGGAGGACTTCATTTCTCCAGGTCCTAGAGCAGATCAGAGTTTGTGTTGCTATCAAATGATAAAAAAGGGATTATGAACTTATTTTAAATTTAGTGCTGTATTCCTCACCCGCTGCTTCATAAGTGGTTTCTTTTGGTCTTCTATCATATGGACCAGAGCTTAAATTTTTAGCTGGCATTAGAACTATATGTTTTCCACTGGGTTTATGAATATTTTTAAAAAAGTAAAAGTTTTTTTTTTCTAGTGCAACACAGCCCCCATATGAACATGATTCTTTCTCTCCCTTTATTATTATAAATAGTTGTTTTGGGGAATTAAGACATTTTATAAGATGATCAATTTGGGAAAAAGAATCAGAATAACTTGAATAGTATATTGGGATAGCTTGACAAAGAACTATTATAATTTATCTTGAAGAGGTAAGAATTACTTTTTAGTGTTTATTTTAAAAGATTAATTCTGCATGTGATATTGAAATTTTGAGATGATTACATTCATTTCTTTCTAGGACTTTTAAAAGCAAGCTTAGTAAAAGTCTTTGCTCAAATATATTCTTTCAAATTAGTGATATCAGCTGAGGTTTTCAGACTGAACATGTGTGTTTATATCTGATATTTTATAAATGTCTTTTTTTGTTAATTTTTTTTTTATTTAAGAAAACAAACAATACACTTAGAACCACCAATGATGGATATCTTAGTTAGCTTAACCAAAGGCATATTCAAATAAAGTATCCATATAATCATTGTAACACCTGTGTTGTGCAGTAAGTTTCATGAACCAATTTAAAATTAACGCAGAAAGGAAAAAATCTACATTTTCAGATAGCAAAGTTCTTACATTCTAAGTATTAACACTAACTTAGATACCATTTGATCAGCTGTCGAAACTGTGAATATTCTCAAAATATCAAGTAGAAAGTTCTTACAAATATCTGCATTGCTATAGTAATGACCTATGTTACTAAATATTTTCCTGAATTCAGGAAAATATGAAGATACAAATATTTTTACAGTTAACATATGGAAATCTCAGTCACCTAAAATGAATATCTTAGCTTATCCATAGGCATATTAGAAAAAAATTTTAGTAATCATTGTAAAGCTTGTTTGTACAATTACGTTTCATAAACCAATTACAAATTAAAGCAAGGAAGGAAAAAAAATCTATAAATACTGATACCAGTTACTTGAATTCTAAATATTAAACAATATCTCAAATAACATTTGATTACCCATCAAAACTGTGTGTGTTCTGAAAATATCAAGTAAAAAGTTATTGCAAATAACAACTTTGCTATGGTAGTGAGCTATGTTACTAAATATTTTCAGATTTTTGATTTCAGGAATTGATTTTATCTAGTATTATTTAACTACCCATAGTTTTTTTTTAAACTGTTGTTTAGTTGTACAATGCAAAACTATATATACAAAGAAAAGAAAGGAAAAAGCAGTAATTTTCAAAGCACACTTCAGCAAGCAGCTGCAGAACAGTTCCAAGTTTGTCATGGGCTACCATGCTCTCAACTCAGATTTTTCCTTCTAGCTGCTCCAGAACACTGGTGGCTTTGGAATGGAATCATACAGTATCTGTCCTTTTGTGTCTGACTTATTTCACTCAGCATTATGTCCTCAAGGTTCATCCATGTTTCATATGTTTCAGGACATCATTTTGTCTAAATGATGTGTAATATTCCATCGTATGTATATACTACATTTTGTTTATCCTTTCATCTGTTGATGGGCAGGCACCTGGATTGTTTCCATCTTTTAGCAGTTGTGAATAGTGCTGCTGTGAACATCGGTGTACAAAATGTCCGTTAATGTCACTGCCCTCAACTGTTTCATAAATCCCTTATATTGTGAGGCATATAATAGTTAACCTCATGTTGGTCTCTTAGTATTATACTTCTCTTTAATCTTTTATTCCACAGAAATTTATGTGATTTTTCTACCCTCTGCCCTTCCTAAATGCTCTCTATAAATGTGTTTGTACAAATTTGGGATAATTAATAATTTTTATGATGATAACATTTTCCCATATTATGATTAGGAATTGGGATACAGCTATGTGGAATTGAATGCAAGTGACACTCGGAGTAAGAACAGCTTGAAAGAGATTGTTGCTGAATCACTGAATAATACCAGCATCAAAGGCTTCTATTCAAGTATGTGGTTTTTGAACCTTCCTTGGGCTATGCAAGAAAAAAAGTTCATTTCAATGTTTAGTAACAGATGTTGAACACCACTGTGTGCCAGGCACTCTTCTTATAAATCTCAGAGCGAAAGAGGGAATAAGGAAAGCATTTGACGTAGCTGTTACTGGGCAATAGTTCTTAGCTTTTTTTTAGGTGTTATTGGTTTCTGGGAATCTGATAAAAATGTATATGTACATATACATATACACATACACACATTTTGCATATGCTTTAAGTGAATTCACGGATGAATCCTGTGAAGAGGGAAAGGAAATGGGCAGGCCACGGTGGCTCAGGAGGCTGAGTTCTCGCCTGCCCTGCTGGAGACCCAGGTTTGATTCCCGGTGCCTGCCCATGCAAGAAAAAAAAGAGGGAAAGGAAATAAAGAGATAATACAGTGTGATGGGTGAGATATTAGAGGCCTGTAGATTAAAATAGTTCTGTCTGGAGTGTTGGAGAAAGTTACTGATAAGAGGTAACATTTATTTGAAGGGCCCTAAAAAATGATAAAGAGAACAGTTTGGGGATGGAAGAAGTCATTTCAGGCAAAGGTGGTAGAAGGGGAGCAAAAGATAGGATACATCCTGATATTTCATCACTTGGCATTAATTAAATAAATTATGATACATGTGCAAAATGAAATATTAGCCTTTAAACCGAGGTGTTCTTTATCTACAGATAAGGAGAAATGACCAAAATCTTTTAAAATTAAATTATAAAACCAGGGTTTACATTTTTTATGTCTACATGTTTTTAGTAGGTATTGACTATCTCTTGAAGGATATACAAAAGAAACTGTTAACAATGTTTGCCCAGGGGAAGGGAAGCTATGGGGCCTATGGGTAGGGCCGAGGGAATTTCTTTTCATTGTATAGTCTTTTATACCTTTTGAATTTTGTATTATGGACTGTATTAACCTGTTAAAAATGATATAATTTTTTTAAAGCAGTAGTTGTTATTTTTTGTTCCATTCTGTTGCTTTTCAACATGGATCAGGTGGAGCAGCCCATTCAGTAAGCATGAAACATGCTCTCATCATGGATGAAGTAGATGGCATGGCAGGCAATGAGGACAGGGGAGGAGTTCAGGTAATGGAAGCACCATGTATTCATTATTTTCTTGTTGGTTTTTAGATTTAAAAAGAATATTTAAAGAGTAATTATTATGCTCTGCTATTTATGGCAATAAAGATATGTTTCTGAGGAAGTGTTAGTAAACCTAAATGTGGTATGGCATTTTGTTGTTTTTGAAATAATTTTTTGTTGCAAATTTGACTTTTAGGAGTTAATTGGCCTGATAAAACATACAAAAATTCCCATTATTTGTATGTGCAATGACAGAAATCATCCCAAGATTCGCTCTTTGATTCATTATTGTTTTGATCTTCGTTTTCAAAGACCTCGAGTTGAACAGATTAAGGTATGATGATTGGGTTTTCCTCCCTTCAGCAGACTATCCTACTTTTTTTAAGGTCAATTTTTAAATGTGCCTGATAAATATTTTTAAAGTATCTGATTAGATTAATTTTTTTAAATCATTAAAGATTCCCCCTTTATTGATTTCAGGGTGCTATGATGTCTATTGCATTTAAGGAGGGTTTAAAGATTCCCCCGCCAGCTATGAATGAAATAATTTTAGGAGCTAACCAAGATATCAGACAGGTAAATTAAATATATTTAATATATATTGTTATTAAGTAATATGTTTAATTCAGATGTTTTGAATTGATGCCTTCAACCTTGAGTGGGAGGAAATTTTACCATTTTGACATTGTCTTACTTGTGATTCTTTTAGGTTTTACACAATCTGAGTATGTGGTGTGCACGGAGTAAGGCATTAACCTATGACCAGGCCAAGGCTGATTCTAATAGGGCCAAAAAGGATATAAAACTGGTAAAATAAATATTTTTCAGTTACTTTTCCAAACCAAAACACTTCTTGGTTCTAGATATTAACTTAGTAGAAATAATCCTTATAGCTTCCTCTATACATGTAGAACCCATGGATATTTATATTATAACAAGAGCCATAGACAGTTGTTTAAACTGTTTCTAATACAAATTAATTTTTCCTCAAGTGCTATTGATGTATATTGTAAATTATGAGAAAGAGATAAGTGTTAAATTACACACTTCAAATAGTTATTCCCTTGTGTATAGATTTATCTTTTGAATGTTTTGGGACTACAGACTTAACTCAGAGATACTGCAGGTTTGGTTTCAGACCACTGCGATAAAGTCAGTACTGTAATAAAGTGAGTCATGTGAAATTTTTGCTTTCCCAATGTATATAAAAGTTATGTTTACACTATACTGTAGTGTGTTATATGTGCAGTAGCATTATGTCTAAAAAAACAATGTACGTTTCTTAATTAAAATGTGACAGAGACATGAATTGAACACATGCTGTTGAGAAAATGGCATTGATAGACTTGCTTGACCTATCAAGTAAGGTCAAGATAGGTTGCTGCAGACCTACAATTTGTAAAAAACACAGTTATCTGTGAAACGCAATAAAGCAAAGTACAATGAAACGAGGTATGTCTGTATTCAGAATAGTCTCTTTCAAATGCTTTATTTTATAACCTCTAGATAATTAGAGGTCTGTATCAGTTACCTGTTTGTTTCATTTCATCTAGTCATTAGTCAGAATTTATTACACAGTGAGATTGCTTCATATTAAGTAGTGTTTTTTGTCTTTATGTATATTTTTTGTTTCTTTTTTAGGGCCCATTTGATGTTGCACGGAAAGTATTTGTAGTTGGGGAGGAGACTGCTCATATGTCACTTGTGGACAAATCAGATCTCTTTTTTCATGATTATTCAATAGCACCCCTCTTTGTCCAGGAAAACTACATACATGTGAAGCCTGTAGCTGCAGGGTGAGTGTTCAGAGATAGTGAGGAGTGTGTTAGCCCTGCAGAGGTCAGTCACCTGGGCAGGAGGTTTGTGGGGGCCAGACAGTAGTGTAATCCAGACTGATTCCTTCCTGCAGGGGTGACTTGAAGAAGCACTTGATGCTTTTAAGCAGAGCAGCAGATAGTATATGTGATGGTGACTTAGTGGACAGTCAGATTCGGAGTAAGCAAAACTGGAGTCTTCTGCCCACACAGGTAAGCATAGTGCTCTTCTTAAAGTGCAGACTCTGCTTTAGTTAAAGAGAACAAAATGGCTTTAAGATACTTATAATTATTTGAAATATCAGATAAATATTATGGCTCCTCTGACAAAAGTACAGTTTGTTATAGATTAAAACACTCTATGGTGACTATGTTTCTTTATATAGCCTTATTTTTAATGTTTCAAATATTTTAATGGAAATAGGAAGTTTAGATTTTGGTCATTACTAAGATGTGAGTCAAAAGTTTCATTTGCTGTCATTTACCTTAAAAATCCTTTTTTTTTTTTTGCCCGTTGGCTTTCTCAGATGGTTCCTTTATAGCTCCTCCTGAAAGTTGTGCATCAGGGCAGGGTGACAACCATTTCTCTGATATATGAGTTTTGATTGTCTCCTTCCTCACTATAGAGGTAGCTTTAGATTGCGTATTGTATTTATAGTTACCTTTTACTTACTCAGAACCATGTTTGGCAGACATTCATAATCAGGAGTGTTTTTTCTTGTACTTATTTGAGTTTTATGTATATATACACGATTGTTGGCCTGACTAATAAGTAGGACTTCTGGAACGACTGCCCTTCTCTTAACTCTATCCATACATTGTTTGAAAACAAACAAAAAAACAAAGATTCATTCTGGATATACAGAAACTTTTTTCTTTTGTTTCAAAAGTGTTTATTTATTTTACCTAATAATTATACTTTTAAAAATTTATCCTAAAGAAGTACCGTCACCCATGGGAAAAAGTTAATACACAAAATATTCCCTAAAGCATTAGTTCTGATGCAAAAAATTGGAGAAAATCTCCATGGTCAGCCATAAGATTAATTACGGTAAATCCTTTTGGTGGAAATTTATGCAGTCTTTAGAATTACTTATAAAGATTATCTAATATGAAAAACATGCTTAAAATAGAATGTTATTAGAATAAAGCAGGATACACAATTATATGTATAGTATAAATCCAATCTTTAAAAAAGTGAAAACACTGGACAAGTGAAAAGATTCTTGCAAGAGAATCTCTTTGAGGGCCAAAGCAGTTTTTGATCCAAGTGTTTACCACAATCATTTTGTCTTCTTTGGGAGAAATTTCCCACATACCTCATCAGGAACAGATGAGGGAAAGGGACTGATTGCTCTGCAGTTAAGCATCCAGTAACTGTTAAGAAAGCATCTTTGCCCTGAACTTTATGTGCTGGACTGAACTTGCATTTTTTCCAGGCCATTTATGCCAGTGTTCTTCCTGGAGAGTTAATGAGGGGGTACATGACCCAGTTTCCCACCTTCCCAAACTGGTTGGGGAAACATTCGTCTACAGGCAAACACGATCGTATTGTTCAGGACCTGGCGTTGCATATGAGTCTCAGGTAAGCGGTATTATTCCATTTCTGTCATTTCGTTGACAGTAAGTATAGCTATGAGGTTGTGTTTTAGTTTTTATTTTATTGGTAACTAGATACATGAGCCTTTGTATTTTCTGGGCCAGCATTTTAACATCTGTAGTCAGGGTTACACTTGGTTTACCACTTAATAAGGGTGCTTTTAGAGAATAAAATCAGATGATAGATGTTTCATAACTTTAAAATAAATTTTAAAATTATACGTATATATCTGAGGTGATGTTTTTATGTATTAATGGTTTGTATGCTTGGTACCAATAAGAATAATGTCTCAACTTCTGAATAATTTCATAGGAAAAAAGGAACTAGTTAAATAAACAAACTAGTTCTTAATCTAGCCTAGCAGTATATTGACCTAGTTATTTGAGTTAAGAGGATACACTTCAGCATATAACCAGAGGAGCACAGGCAGATAATTGAAAACTGATATGCTTGTAGAAGTTTAAGGAAGTTTTAAGTATTTGTATTTGATACAATTTTGTTAAAGTTTAGAAACTTAGGAAATGTGCATACACATAAATATTAAATGCAATTTGGGGATTCATTTAAGACAGAAAAAAACCAGTAATTTCATGATAACTTTCTAGTTCTCAACAGATAAGAAACTGTTAGTCTTTCCCTGGCCAGGGTGGACCACATTTTGACTCTGCAGGAACATTTGTTACAGTTTTCTCAGATTTATAGCAAGCCTTCTTCCTGGAATGAAGATTTCAGAGTAACATTATCAGGAAATGTATGGAAGGACTCATATAGTTTTAAATGTTACAGAAACCAAAAGGTTTACACATTCTCCTGTAGGGAGGAGGTGGCCGTACCACTGGGGTAGGAAGTCTCAGTGTTTTTACTCATTTTAATATTTTGCAAAGTGAAATGAATAATCTTATTACTATAATAAGTATGAGCGCATAGAAATCTGCTGTTGCCTGGGTCTACAGATGGATGGAAGTAGATCCACAATTGTGTTTTTCATTTATTGAACCAAGTAAGTAGAAAATTTCCTTTGAGCACATTGGTGTGTATCCATTACCCTGTGGTGCTAGGCTTTCCCTACACCAGCTGTTGCATCATAGGCATTTTATTGACCATTATTAATAAATATTGTATTGAACTCTGTCCAATTTATTCAGTGTTGACATGCATAAAATGATTTAAGTTGGAGATACCTTGCCATTCACTGCAAGATGTGTCTATTTTGTTTTGGTTTAAGAACTTACTCCAGCAAAAGGACCATAAACATGGATTATCTGTCACACATAAGAGATGCACTTGTACAGCCCTTGATCTCACAAGGGGTGGAAGGAGTAAAGGATGTTGTTGTACTCATGGACACTTACTATGTGATGAAAGAAGACTTTGAGAATATCATGGAAATTAGCAGCTGGGGAGGCAAACCTAGTCCTTTTTCCAAACTGGACCCTAAGGTAAATTGAATAACCCTCTGGTTCTTTTTCAACTTGTAATTATAAGGATTGTACTAGGAGTTGTTAGAGATGTTTTAGATGCTTACAAAAAGGTCTTTTTTTTTTTTTTCTTCAAATGCTTGCTGCTTATGACCTGTGCTTTCCTAAGATACTCTTTGAATACAGTAAGAATAGACTTCTGGATTTGACCTTAGAGTTTGCATTTTTATCTTTGCTTTATGCTGAGTGGAAAAATTCTGGGGAGCAAATACAGATATTCCTTAAAAGTGGGTGGAGATGAATTTGGGAAGTAAAGGTAAGGTGCTACTAATGGATTTTTAAAATAAAGAATGTTACTGAGAATTTTATAATTTTCCTTTCTCTGTGTCTGTCTAATCTGTGAGTTCAGTATTTTATTCCAGTTGGATAATCTTTTATGTAATAACATGTCCTCTACTTTCTTCTTATAATGGTCATGAAACAATCTAAAGGGATAGAATATAAATATGTAATATCCAGTACCTCATTCTTGTGTGTTTATTTGGCACTATTTTAGAAATCATATTTTCTGTTGATTGCCTTCTCTAGAATTTTGACGTTAATGTAATGATGATTGGTGAGTTTTCACAGGAGGCATCCATTGTTAGAATTCATGGATTAATTCTGGAATCATGTTTAGAAACTTTTATGCTTTTATGTTTAGAAGCTTGAAGTTAAGGCTTTTTGAGTTAGTATTCTGAAGTTATCGTTACTGTAGTAAAGGTAATTTATGTACTTGGTTGTAGTTAAAGGCCAATTTTAAGCTCTCCTTCATTGTGGGCACACATTTTATTTATTCACTAATTTTGCTTATCACTTTGTAGAAATGTATAGAGAACTGAATAATTAAAAATGATGATTTCAAGTGACTTTTTTGTTGCTTAAAATTTTCAAATACTGAATCTTTGCCTTTTTTGAATCTCTGGCCAGGGAAACTATGGAACTTCTCCCCCGAAAAATGCTTTACTACATTTACATGACTATGCATAAACATTTTGCACACAATTTCAAGGGCCTTCCAGAGTCTCTCAAAACTTTTAGGCTTGCAGGGTTTAAAAGAATTGTTTGGCACTTAGATTTTTTTTTTTTATTCCCTCTATTCCTTTTATATAGGTCAAAGCAGCCTTCACAAGAGCTTACAATAAGGAAGCCCACCTTACTCCATATTCGCTTCAGGCAGTGAAGACATTTAGACGCAGCACAGGCCCATCACTGGACTCTGAATATAATGAAGAGCTAAATGAAGATGAATCTCAATCTGATGAGAAAGACTCTGTGGAAACTGATGCTATGATCAAGGTACTATTTTAAACTAAAGGCAGGAGAAGCTGTTATTCCCTCAAATTAGTTTATCTTTTCTTGCATATAACTTGCTTTCTGAATAATAGGGTTTGTTTAGCAAATAGCAGAAGCAGTTGAAAATACAAGTTTCTTTGTTCCTCAGTTTATGGCAGAGAAGGTATAGAGTTCATTTTTATAAAGAGCCTCTTAAAGTAGTTAATGGAAGAGCCAGATAATAATAGATTGTCATATTGATAGTCATATGCTGTTAGAATGTACCATTTTTATTTATTTGTTCATTGGTATATACTTTGTTTTTTAATCCATAGACACACATTTTCACAGAGTAATTAAGAAAAACATTTTTAATGAAATCATTCCTCTCTTCTGTTACTTGCATTTGCTTTATCCATTAAATTGCTTGTAGAAGTATCTCAAAACACAAACTTCATGTCCATTGCTAGGAAAGTTTAAAATCAATTATGGTATCAGTTCATTCTTCACCACTGGCTGATGCAGAGGAATTTACTCCATGTCCTCCTTTATCCTTAGCTATGTGTATATGTGTGGGTTATTTTTGCTCCTCCTCTGTTTTGTATGTGCAGGGGTAGAAATAGTGGGAATACTAATAGGGAAATACACTCCTCCACCAGTTTAGCTCTAGTCTAGTGTAGACATAACAGCTTGTCTCTCTCTTCACAAACCGTTTTGATCCCAACTTGAAACTTGAAATAAAAGGAAATTCTTCATGTAAACATTACCCTTTTGTAAATCATCTTCTGCTTATTCTGTCTTTCCTAAATACACCTATGTTCTAAATCCAAGAAATTGCTTTGCATGGGAAAATATTTTAGCTCAAGATTCTAAATAACTTTGAAGTTTTTTCTGCTATCTTTTTTTAAAGGCTGTTACTAACTTACAATTGTGCAACCACTGCTTGAAAGGAAGCTTACCATAGTCTGATAGTCCAAGATCTAGATGATTGTAACTTGTCTTCTTTTTAAAATATTAGAGGTAAAGATTAGATTTATTGTAGAGAGGAACTTGTTTCACTTAATTATAAACATAGCTGTTGAGTATTTTTGTGTATCTTTTTACTCCAAACAGAAAAAGACAAAATCTTCAAAGCCTTCAAAACCAGAAAAAGATAAGGAGTCCAAAAAAGGAAAAGGAAAAAGTTCGAAGAAATGAAACCATTTTTTACTGACAGCCATTTTTTACTTACCTGCTGACCAGTCTAGCTGGTCTAGAGAAAGCCTTATTTTTTTCAGGGGGAACCATGTTTTACCGGTAATGGGATGACCTGGTGGTCCCATTATAAATAAACGGTGGTACAGGTAGAAGGATGTAACCAGTAGGCTAATGTACACCTCTTATAGAGGTCGATAGGACTGCTTGGGTCTTCCACTGTCCCTTGTCAATCTAATTAGATTGTTGTACTTCAAAATTACTGTGTATAATTAAAACCAGAAGCTAAGTGTGGGCTTTGGAATCAGATTATAGTTATCAGTAACATGCCTGGGAACGAACAGTGCTATGTACTAAGTGACTTTTGTAGGCTTAAGAATTTACCTTAATGGCCTTTATGTATGAACAATGCTTATTTTTTTAAACATAGTTATTATTATGTGGCGACATTTTGTAAATCATAATACAAAATAGTCACCACCTAAAACTGGATATTCTTCGTACATTGTCAGATATCTTGCAAAGTATAAATTAGGAATAAAAATGTTCCACATGATAACCTGAACAAATTCTTCTTGATCTAAGATTGTTATCTTGTATAGTAAAATACTATATTGGTGTATTACTTTTCTTACTGCCTTGTGAATGATTGGATTTAAAAAGCTTACTGTATTCTTCACTAACCAGTTGTATGAAATATAACTTTGGCAGTTGAAGTCAGCATACCCATTTTCATTCCCTTTGGTATTTATTGCATAGTACAATGTGCTGACCACACTGACTAATTTCATAGAGCAGCCCCTTTGTTATTATAGGGTGTGATGGACAGCAGAAGGACTCCAGGCATTCTTATTTTTTTTTTCAAACTAATAGGGTCTAGGCTTGGTAAGATTCCTAGGCTCAGTTTGGGATGGGACATAATGAACAGTGGTATTTGTTTACTTTGTTCCTGGGACATCTGGTTTCTGGTTCTGTTCTGGGATGAATTCCATAGACCCTACTAGAACTTCAGACTGTATCTATAATTGTACTTGTTGAGTGGCCCTCAGGCTGTGGAATTAGCCTGGAATTTAGGTGCCTACCTATTTTTTAATCTTGTCAACAAATGTTCAGAGAACCTCTGTAAGGTATTAAGCTTTTGAGACATTTAACATGTATTTACCCATGGGAAAATGTCTTTAATGTAGATTAAATTCACTAGAGGAATAAAACATTGCTAAGCCTATGTCTTCTGAGCCATGCCCCTTTGTCTCCCAGCTTGAAACTTCTCTGCTTTAGTAAAGCTTTCTTCAGTCCCCCCCCAACTCCCCCAGCCCCAGTGGGATGAGGATGGCCTTCTGCAAATTCTTCCATTTCTGTTACTTTTGCATATGCAAGCCATGTCTTCTGGTTGCTTTGTATACCCTGGGAAAGGGACCATAATCTCCTGACAGCCAGGACAATGAATTTCTTAGTACATAATGATTTTAAATTACAAATGCTCTAAACACAAAAGTTTGGTATAACGTGTAAATAAGATAAAATAATGGTTTTTAGAATTAGAAATTGTAAATATGCTCTCTAGCATGAGGATGACAGGTCTGTTTCATGACTGTGGGATGAATACTGGGGTTACTGGTAGGTATGAGTTGGTTCTGCAGCAGTTTGGATTTGAATATAAATGCAGTACATAGGGATTGAATGGGTGGTGCTCTTTCATTGGAGCCACTAAATGCCACACATCTTTGTACTATAAAACCAATCCATTGAGTCTGGCCATTTTATTATCTATAACTGCCCAATTTTATGAAACTGGTTAAATTTTGGCAGCCTGTAGCACCATTTGACTTCTTAAAGTATTAACAAGTAACTGGTTATTTTATGTCTAGATGAATGTCTCCCTACAGTTCTGGTACAGTTGTGGTCATGTGCTTGCTTAAGGTCCATAACTCCCCCAATTTAATGTGCTCATCCTTATAGAATCCCAAGTATCTATGGTTCTTATTCCTATAATCTTAGAGTATTCTTCCAGTGATAAGATATAGGAAGTAGTAGAAGGAGACTAAGGGTAGGTTTTATAATGATTTGTGTTATACTACTCTGTAAGGCCAGTGTGGCATTTTATTCTCTGGCTGCCCACTGGGAGGGAAGAATAGGTCATAAAACTGGATGCAACGTGCATGGGTGAGAGTCTTGGATGCTATATTGGCACTCTGGGTCCTAGCCTAGATTACTACAGTAATGCTCAGGTTGCTGGAGCCCATACTACAAAATCATCATCTGATTTACTGTAAGGCTACACTACTCAGACTTTGCTGACAAAGCATATACTGCTGTTGTAGGAAGAGTATAGGAGCCATAGGGGTGTGTGGTGTGGGGAAGGGGCCCTCCAACAAACCTGGGAAAAATTCCAAATAATGTATATTTTCAGAGGAAGTTAAAGTATTTAATTTTGTGACAGGAATTTCATAGTATGCAACATAATGATTCAGCAGATTCAAGCTTAGAGTTTCGTTCATTCTTTCAAATATTGCTTTTACTGATTTTTGATGTTTTGATTCTAGGATTGACTCTGCTTAACATCTGTAGTGCCCCAAATTCATAGTGAGCTTCAAAAGCTACTTTCTTCCTCCAAACCCAGGAAGCATTATAAATACCTAGACAAAAATTTTATTTTAAAGGAGATATTTCAAAATATAAAAGTTATCAAAAAAGCTAGATATATACAATTTACTATTAACAGTCAGAGCACAGAATATGTAAGACTGTGAAGAGGAAATATACAGGGTACAAGATTATATGTCACTGTTTTCCTACTCTACAGATGTTCAAAGTGCTGACCTTGAGAGGTCATCTTTCACTTTTTTTCTGCATCCAGGAAGTACCATCTTTAAACCACCAGAGTGGAAACACAGCCTCCTGTGGAAAATGCTAGCTTCTCAGGAACATTATATCTAGAAAGAACAACAAAACAGATGCCTTCAGAAGGGTTTCAAGTGATAATTGGCATTTAGTAATAAAGCCAAGCATGCTGAAAAACCTTTTGCTTATTTTTTGGAATATGGAGCAAGTATACTATATTCAAATTAGAAATCTAAAATCAACATTGGGTTTTAGTTCTAGCATTGTTAAAACTGTGTGGGCAAGCTGTTGAGCCTCTATCTTTTTCAATTATAAAGTGAGGATGATGATAATAGCCTCCTCATTGGGAAGAATGAGAAAATGCAGGGAAGTGCTCAAACTATAGAGAAAAAAATGTTCCTGAAATTAAATGGTTGTTAAGGATTCTTTGTCTAAAAGAAGTCAGTAAACAATAGCATCAACCATTATCCAGTCACTGTATAAGAAAACATAACGCGCAAGATAGCGCACAGTCATAACTCACTGAAGGCATACCTGCAAGGAGCTATTGCTACTATGGTATAATGTGAAGATTTCTAAGACTTTTTAAATGCAGGGATAGCGTTTGGATGGATTCTGTGGAAGATTATTAAAAACATAAGCAAGGTTCCACTTTCAAATAATGACAGTTGAGTGATTTAATCCTCCCACAGATAATAGTAATAAACTCTGGACAAAATTGAGTAAACTATTCAGAGGCATTGGCAAGCAACCAAAAGTAGGTAAAGGCCGGAAAGGCACCAAACCTTGGCAAGAGAATTCCACTGGATAAGATTTATGTTTATACGACTTTTCACCTAAAGGCAAGACCATTGAGGAATGGGATAGCTAGAGTTCAGACAGCAAAGTCAAGGGTTTTATTGGCCTGAGGAATCAGAGAAGAGTTTGCGGCTGCCAAAATTTCTGAAATGTGAGGAGGTGAAGGGTGTTGCCCCTAAATCTGCATATAAACTCCACACAAATCCTTGAACTTCATACGCTTGGAAGACACACCAGAGTGGCCAATGAAAAGCTGTAATTAGAAGGTTGAAAGAACTAAGCAGAAATTTCATCTGCAGAGAGATAGAATAACTGCCTAAGAGAATAAGGATATAGACTGTAAGAGAAAATATGGGATCCTGGACTTCTACAGCATATATACAATGTCCATTAAACCATAAAATATTTACTAGATATGTAAAAAATACTTCAGGAAAATGTACACGTAATCAAGAGAAAAAGCAATAAACAGAAAATTAGTGAAATTGTAGCAAACAGGCCCCCTCCCCCTTTCTTTTTCTTATTTGGCTGCCCTCTGTGTAGAAAACCCCAGACTCCCTCTCCTGACCTCTAGGAATGGATGAAACTGCAGGCAATAAAGATAAGACACATTCCTGGGATAGGGACCCCTCCCCTAACAGCTCATCTGCTTCTGTAACCTGCTTCGAGCCTTAAACTGACCAATTGTCTTTCCTTTAATGTTGCTATTTGCCGTATTAAGCTTGCCCTATCTCTAGCATGTAATAGCGTCTATAAAAGCCAATGTTGCCTTTTGTTCGGGGCTCAGACTTTCGAGGTGACTTGGCTGAGCCTCGTGAGCACGAGCTAATAAACCACTTGCTTCCTGAAACTGCAGACCCTTAGTCTCGGCCTGTTCTAATTTCGTGGAATGTTCCTAGAGGCCTGTGGCCTCGTTTCTGGTCTTCGCACTATATTTCTGGGGACTCGCCCGGGATCTTAGAGGCGGCGACGTTCTCGCCTTCCTTGCCCATGGTGGTGGTATTGCCCAGACCAGAGACCTAATGGAATCCAGTGTCGGCACCAGGATCTTCCCGTCTTTTAGACTCCTGACCTCCCTGGCTGCCAGAGTGGCGACGAATCCGGGACAGTTTTGGACACCAAGCATCAGGAGCGCCGCCTGTCTGGTAAGCACTCGAGTGCGTCAGGTTGTCAGCCCACTTGTAGAAGAGCAGGGGCTTGAGTGGAAGGGGGGCCTGATCAATCCCCAAGACTCTCCGAGTACTGGTCTCCGTCTGGAAGACCAGGGGAAACGGAAGTCTTCAGATTCGGTTTTGGGAAGGGCAGTGCGGGAGGAGTGTTGATTGAATGTGCATGACTGAATGAGTGAATGGAAGTCCTGGGCCACAGGAGCCGAGCAGCAGGCCGTGAGTGAATTCGGATTCTGTGAGTCCATGACCATCCTCATAGAGTTAAACGTGGGCAACCCTGAAAGGGGGGCTGGCCAGGGGTCTACACTGGACCACCAAAGCCAAGAGGCGTCTAATGTTCCCGCCAGGGGAATGGCCAGGCCAAACAAAGCACTAAATTGTCTAAAATCCCTTCGTTGTTTGTCTGTACACCCTTCCTCCCAACTGTTGGCTCTGCCGATATGGGCGGGGGGAAGTTAGTAAGACACCCTTACAGTGCATGATATCCAACTTTAAGGAGGCTTTTACTGATGACTGGGGAGTCAAGCTGACCCCCGGTCAACTCAGGAAATTCTGTAGGCTAGAATGGCCCACCCTTGGGGTAGATTGGCCATCTGAGGGAACTTCTGAATTAGAGAAAGTAAAAGCAGTTCATAGTATAGTGTCAGAGACGCCTGAATGCCCAGATCAGTTTTCCTACATTGCCACTTGGCTGGAGGTCGCAAAGAAGAAGCCAGAGTGGATAAAGACTTGCTTTGATGGACACTGCCAGGTGCTTCTCGCCCAGGTGGTGGAGAAATCCCACAAGAAACCAGGCAACAAGCCCAAGGTTCCAGTTTTATCCAGACCACCAGCAGCAGAAGAAAACCTCCCGCCTTACTTTGTATCACCAATATCCACGGCCCAGTCGAGCTCCTCCTCAGCAACCCCTGATCCCCCCAGCAGCCCAGAGGCATCTCCTGAGGCTCCACTGAGCCAGCCATCCCTGGACCACCCGGCTGGGTGTGGCTGCTGCACCCACAGCCACACCCTTAATGCCTCTGAGAGAGACCCGAGGCCCTCCCTATGTTGATGCCCAGGGAGACTTTCAGGAAGGGAGAAAAAACTTCGTATATGTCCCCTTCACTCCTACTGACTTGCTAAACTGGAAGAATCACACGCCGTCCTACACTGAGAGGTCCCAGACGATGATTGACCTGTTCCAGTCCATTGTCCAGACCCACCGGCCCACCTGGCCCGACTACAACCAGCTACTTGTAACTCTCCTTAGCACTGAGGAGTGTCAGCACGTAGTAGTGGTGGTGCAGAAACACCTGGAGGAAGGCACCTCCGATGGCACCCTAGACCCAGCCCAATACGCTGCCCGCAGTTTTCCGGGAGAGGACCCAGAGTAGGACCCAAACACTGATGTGGGGTTTCAGTCCTTCCAGTGGTTCCATGAGGCCCTACTCCAGGGCCTCCAGAAAGGCAGCCGAAAGGCCATCAACATGACCAAGGTCAAAGAGGTCTTGCAGAAGCCAGATGAGCCTCCGAGTGAATTTCTTGAGCGACTGGTGGAATCCTTCCGCCAATATTTGACCCTGAAGCCCCAGACAGCTAGATGCTAATCAATGCTGCTTTTGTAGAACAGGCAGCCCCTGGCATTTGGGGTAAGCTCCAGAAGCTAGATGGGTTTGCAGGCATGAATACAAGTCAACTGATACAGGTGGCCACAAAGGTATTTGTTAATCGGGACCAGGTAGAAGCTAAAGAAAGAAGTGAGAATTCAGGGAGAAAGCTCAAATAATTGCTGCTGCCTTTGAGAAGTGGGATCAAGGGCCCAGATGGAGAAAAATGCGGCAAGCCCAAGTGCCCTTAGGTCAGAATCAGTGTGCTTATTGCAAAGAAGAGGGGCACTGGAAGAATGAGTGTCCCAATAAAACCACCTCACTAGCAGGTAGAAGGAAGCAGGACATTAGCCCCAGACCTCATCTGGACCCCAACACGATTGCCGTGGTTGCTGATGAATTCTCTGACTAGGACTGACCGGGTTCCATATTTTTAGGCCCCTGGGAACTCATGGTCAGAGTGAAATTAGGGGACCAAACAATGAACTTCATGGTGGATACTGGTGCTGAGCACTCTGTAATGACTCAGTCCCTGGAGAATACTTGCCCATCTTCAGGCCGAATGATAGACATTGTGGGCGCACAGGTATAATACAAAGGAGGCCGTTCCTAGAAGCCAGAGAGTGCAGCCTTGGGGGCCACTCTGTGTCACAACAGTTTCTATATATGCCTGAATGCCCACTGCCACTGTTGGGGTGAGACCTCTTCAAGAAGGTGCATGCCCAGATTACCTTTGGCCCTGGAGGAAAAACCTCACTAAAAATTAACGGCCCACAGAAAATTCTGTCTTTAACTACACCTACAAGAGAAGAGTGGCGGCTGCATGAGAAGCCTGAAACAGGAGGGGAAATTTCCCCTAACCTACCATTCCCAGACATACCAAGTGTCTGGGCAGAGCATAACCCACCAGGTTTAGTCAAAAACTGCCCTCCGGTGTCATGCTTTGAAACCCATGACGCACCCCGTGGCAGTGCGACAGTATCTGAGCTCTCAAAAGGCTCTCGAAGGGATGCAAAGCCATTTGATGCGTTTAGAAGCACACTGAATCATCTGACCGTGCAACTCTCCATGGAACAGTCCACTAGCTGCCCGTGAAAAAGGCTCAAACCGGGAAGTTCCGCCCCGTCCAGGACCTGCAAGCAGTTAATACAGCTGTGGAAACCATCCATCCTGTGGTTCCAAATCCATACACCCTCCTCAGCCTGGTCCTAGGGAAAGCTAATTGGTTCTCTTGTTTGGATTTAAAAGATGCCTCTTTCTATACACGAATAGCCCCAGTTAGCCAGGAGATATTTGCCTTTGAATGGGAAAGGCTCTCCGGGGAACACGAAAGACAATACACCTGGACCTGGCTGCCTCAAGGGTTTAAAAATTCTCCCACTATTTTTGGGCAAGCACTGGGGAAAGACAATCATTCCAAGCCAAAAATAACAGTTGTACTGTCCTGCAATATGTAGATGACCTCCTGCTCACCAGCAAGTCTCTCAATGACTGTAAGCAAGGGACCGAACCTCTCCTCCGCCACCAAGATCAGGCGGGTTACTGTGTGTCTCGTAAAAAGGCCCAACTCTGCCAACAGCAGGTTAAATACCTAAGTTTTTACTTGCAATAGGGAACCCAAAGCCTGGGGCCAGAGCACAAGCCGGTAGTTTGTACAGTCCCCACACCAAACTCCCAAAAGCAAATTACAGAATTTTTAGGAGCCATCAGGTTCAGCAGAGTGTGGATTCCAAACTGTGCACTCTTAGCCAAGCCCACCATGAAGCCACTAAGGGGGGGGGGGGGGCAATCGGGACCCATTCCAATGGGGAACTGAGCAGGAGCATGCTTTCCAGCGTCTAAAAATGTTGCTCACGCAAGCCCTAAGTTTAGGCCTCCCGGACTTTGAGAAACCTTTCACCTTGTTTGTCCATGAGCGGGAAGGAAAAGCCATTGGACTTTTAACCCAAACTCTTGGATCATGGAAAAAGCCTGTCCCCTATCTCTCCAGACAGCAAGACAATGTAGCACTGGAATGATCCTCTTGTCTAAGGGCTGTTGCAGCCACTGCCCTCCTGGTCCACGAAGCCGGAAAGCTCACATTCGGGCAGAAGCTAACTGTGCTGGTCCCCCACTCAGTCACCAGCCTCGTGGAACATAAGGGGCATCTCTGGCTATCGAATGCAAGGCCCACGAAGTATCAGTCTACTTTATTTCAAACTCCAAACTTAAAGCTTGGTGTCTGTCAGACCCTCAACCCGGCCACCCTGCTGCCCGTGGGGCCAGGAGGCCCAGAACATGACTGCATGGAAACCGTGGATGAAGTCTACTCCAGCCAACCTGACCTTAAAGACCAACCATTAAAACGTCCTGACATCGAACTGTTCACCAACGGGAACAGTATGATAAAAGATGGAGTGTGTTATGCTGGATATGCCATCGTTACTTTAGCAGACATTTTAGAAGCAGAAGCCCTGCCTTCAGGAACATCAGCCCAGAAAGCTGAGCTTATAGCGCTCACCTGGGGTCTACAATTAGCAGCAGGACAGGAAGCTAATATTTATACTGATTCAAAGTATGTATTCACAACCCTACATGTACACGGGCCATTATTCAAAGAGCAGCGACTAATGACAGCCCGGGGAAAGCATGTTAAATACAGACCAAAAATTCTAGCTCTGTTGGAAGTGGTGTGGGCCCCCACCACTGGAGTGGTTATTCATTGCCATGGTCATCAAAAAGGCAACTCCTTAACAGTGAGAGGCAACCGAAAAGCAGATTCAGCTGCCAAGCAGGCAGCACTAGGGCACCTAACGCTTCCCCCAAAAAGCAAACCGCTTGTCACCCCTCTCATCCCCCATTCATTATAGTGGTGGAAGAAAACACCAACCTACTCAAAGCTGGAAAGCAACTGGCTATACAAGGAAGGAAAAGTGAGTCATGAGGGATGGTGGATATTAAACAATGGACGCATTGTAATTCCTGAAAACTTAGCATGGCCTTTCGTACAGCATGTCCATCACCAAACTCACTTCGGAAAAAAAGCTCTTACTGCCAGCCTGAGCATTCACCTCTACATAGCTAGGCTTCCCTCCTGGATGAAACTAGCATGCAAAAGATGTACTACCTGTCAAAAGAAAATGCCAAGCAGCCCAGCGCAAAACTGGGGGGTCTGAACAACCAGCTGGCTAGCCTCAGCCCATTCGAAAATCTACAGGTGGACTTCACAGAGCTGCCACGGGCCCAGGGATATCAATGCCTCCTGGTATTTGTTTGCACCTACTCAGATGTGCAATCAGGATGGGTAGAAGGATATCCCACACGTTCAGAAACTACACAGGAAATAGCACAAGCCCTCCTGAAGGACATCATTCCTTGGTATGGGATGCCACTTACCATTGGCTCTGACAACGGCCCCACTTTTGTGGCCGAAGCCCTTCAAAAACTGGCAAAAGCTTTACAGATAACTTGGAAACTCCACACTGCTTACCAGCCACAAAGCAGTGGGACAGTGGAGCGAATGAGTCAAACTCTAAAGGGACAGTTAAGGAAGATCTGCCAAGAAGCAAAACTGATCTGGGTACAGGCGCTCCCTAAAGCTTTATTTAAAATCAGGTCTACCCCGATTAAAAAAAACGGGATTCTCTCCCTTTGAATTAATATATGGAAGGCCGCCACCCCTACTAGGGTTCTATAGGGAAACCTCAGAGAAATTGGAAATATAAGTTTAAATCAACACCTAGTGCAGCTGGGATGGGTCCTGAATAAGTTAAAAGGGAAAACATTGGAGACAGTGCCTGAACCCCTCAGCATCTACCCTCCCATACATGAATTCGAGCCAGGGGATTTAGTGTGGATCAAAGACTGGAAAAAAGGCTCTCTCCAGCCTCAATGGAGAGGCCCTTATTGTGTTGTCTTAGCTACCCCTACAGTTGTCAAAATCGCAGACATCATTCCGTGGATCCATCACTTCCGGGTCAAGAAAGCCACAGCAGATGACCCCTGGGAGTGGACCCCTGTCCCTGGACACACAACCCACGTCATTCTCCGGAAGCCATTGCATCCCCCTCCTGCACAACTGGTATCAGCTGACCCACGCATGGCTAAAGCTTGAGGAGATTGTCAAGCCCTGCTTCAGTGACCCCTGGAAGCTGACTGATCTACGCATGGCCAAAGCTTGAGGAGCTGCAAAGCAGCCTGAGTATCCCATCCCTCCCCTCATAAGTGTTCCTGCACTTTAAGCGTACCCCCTAAACTCCCCCGTGTTTCCCCAGCTACAGCCCTTAGTAGTCCTTATATGGCTAAATGAATTGTTGGCTTCTGCTCCCGATTGGGCTTCTTGCTCTATTATTTAGTATTGGGTTAGCAGCAGTAGTTCTCCAAGACTAGAATTTGCTGGAAGAGGTCCTTATTGCTTTAACATACCTGTGTTGTGTGGGATGTATCTGTATCTTGTCCTTTGTGCCCTTCTAGTAGCAGTAGACTCCCACCCTGCAACAACTGTTACAGAGGGACAAGTTAAAGTATTTTTCTGCCCGAACCTACATGCCAGCATCCTGTTACATTGTTTCCAAAGCCAAACTTTGCATAGGCCCAGAAAAAAAACAAATATTGGACAGGTAATGTTAAGTATGGGGGAAACTGCAGGACCTATGGGAGGGCCGGGCAGCCCGCTTGCTGGACCTCCTATACACCTGTAGGCATGAGTGATGGGGGAGGAGTTCAGGATCAAGCCTGGAAACAAAAGGTCGAAAAAGTTGAAGAACGGTTTGTGTCGCTAGTGCAAGGCCCTAAGTATAAGCGAGCAAACCTCACAGGGCTTGACCATCTCAGCCAGTCTATAAACCCTGCACGCCAAATAACCTGCATACTGAATGCAACCTATGCACTCCTCCATAATGCCAGTACACAGCTTAATGCATGCTGGCTCTGCCTTCCCCTTGCAGGGAATGCTTTTATAGGTGTCCCTTCTCAATCCACTCAGAACCATACACAACCACTAGCTGAGGGCCAAACCGTACTTATCAGCCCAGTTGTTCGGTTAGCAGTCTCGGGGAATAATTTAACCTGTCTGCAGGGACACAGAGAGCAAGTCGCTGGTGACCATCCCTGCCCACCTGTGTATCAGAAACCAGACCCTCCCCGTTGACAAAATACAGTGCAGTTTCCCCGGGGTGTTCTATTTATGTGGAAGCTCTGCTTAAGGTGTGTAGAAGCCAACTGGACAGGAAGTTGCACCCGGTTTACGTAACTCCAGAAGTATCCGTTTACACTGAAAAGGAGTTTAAGCAAGCCCTAAGACCCAGGCAGCAAGGAAAACATAGGCGACCAAAAAGGGCCGTGCTTGCTTCAGTTTTAATTGGGGCTGGCATTGCCACAGGAGTAGGAGCAGGGGTAACAGGACTGGGCTCCTCTGTAAGCTTCTATTGCAAGCTGTCTCAAGAACTGAATGAAGACTTAGAGCGAGTTGCAGATTACCAATTAAACTCCCTGGCACCAGTGGCCTTGCTGAACCAAAGAGCCTTAGACTGACCGCAGAAAAGGGAGGGACATGTATCTTCTTAGGGGAAAAGTGCTGTTATTTTGTAAATCAGTCTGGCATAGTTGCTGCTAAGGTTTGGGAACTTAGAGAGCGGATCTGAAACTAGGACAAAAAATTAGAAACCTGGTGGAATTGGGACCCAAAACCCTGGACTAACTGGATCCTGCCACTAGCCGGTCCCCTATTTACCCTATTAATTCTAATCACTGTAGGTCCCTGTGTAATCAGAGCCCTCATCAAATTCATTGAAAATACTGTAACCCAGCAAGCCAGAGCTCGAATCCTCTTAATGAAAATGTACAAACAGTTAAATTTAAAGTGATGCCATAACCCCTCCCTATTAAGTCGGGGTAAGCATCAAAGGGGGGAAATGTAGCAAACAGCCGCCCCCCCCCCCCCTTCTTTCTCTTATTTGGCTGCTTTCTCTGTAGAAAACTCCAGATGACCTCTAGGAATGGATAAAACTGCAGGCAATAAAGATAAAGACACATTCCTGGGATAGAGACCCCCATACTGACCTCCAGGAATGGATGAAACTGTAGGCAATAAAGATAAGACACATTTCTGGGATAGGGACCCCTCTCCTAACAGCTCATCTGCTTCTGTAACCTGCTTCGTGCCTTAAACTGACCAATTGTCTTTCCTTTAATGTTGCTATTTGCCATATTAAGCTTGCCCTATCTCTAGCATGTTATAGTGTCTATAAAAGCCAATGTTGCCTTTTGTTCGGGGCTCAGACTTTCGAGGTGACTTGGCTGAGCCTCGTGAGCACGAGCTAATAAATCACTTGCTTCCCGAAATTGCGGACCCTTAGTCTTGGCCTGTTCTAATTTCGCGGAATGTTCCTGGAGGCCTGTGGCCTTGTTCCTGGTTTTCGTGCTACAAAATAACGTAAGAACTTTAAAGCTGTTAAGTTTTAAAAATTTCAGAGCCTTAAATAGGGTCACAGGAAAGATGAGGGATACAGCAGATAAATGGAAACTGAAAGAGAAACATGAAAGTTCTAGAGCTGAAAAGTACAAAATGTGTAAGGTTTTACTTAGAAGACAGTGTCAGTGAACTTGTAGATGGGATCAAATTATCCAATGTGAATTATGGGAAAGAAAAGATAAAAATGAAAGAACCTTAGTGACCTGTGAATATCGCAATTAAATACACATATAGTTGGAGTCCCAGAATGAGCATAGAAAGTGACTGGAAACATATTTGAAGAAATAATGGCCTCAATCCTACAACCACAAAAGAACTGAATTCTTGCAACAATCGTGAACCAGGTACAAAGGTTTGAGCCTCAGATGAAATTGCAGCCCCAACTGATACCTTGATATAACCTTGTAAGACCCCTTGGCAGAAGACCCAGCTAAGCCATGCCTATACTACTGAAACCACCAAACCCTGAGATAAGTATATTAACTTGTTAATGAGTAACAGAAAACTAATACAAATCTCAAACAATAATCTGAGTAGACTTAATAGAATTTGACAAACAAATTCTAATTATAAAGAGGTACAAAAGATTAAGAGTAGTCATACCAATCTTGAAAAAAAACGTTGGGGAGGACCCTCACTATCAGATTTTAAGACATACTGTAGAAGTGACTAAAACAGTATAGTATTAAAATTTATATAAAAGAACAGAACAGAGAGTCCAGATATAGACCCAATAAATTCAACAAAGGCACCCAAGCAATTCAGTGGGAAAAGGAAACACTTTTCAACAAATGGTACTGGAAAACTGGACATCTATTTGAAAAAAAAAATCCAAATTGCCACCTCACACTAAAAACAAAAATTATATTGAGATGGATCATAGACCTAGAGCTTCTAGAAGAAAATGAAAATTGCCCATCAAAAAATACTACTAGGGTGTACTGATGGCTCAGTGGTAGAATGCTCGCCTCTCATGGGGAGACCAGGTTCAATTCCTGGACCATGCACACACACACATACACAAATACTACTAAGAAAATGAATAAGTAAGCCAAAATGGAAAAATATCTGACAGAGAACTTGTATCTAGAATATACAAAGAACTTTTAAAACCCAGTAATAAAAAGAGAACAACCCAGTGTCAAAATCATTCAGTCGGGGAAAGAATATATTTTTTTAAATAAGTGGTGCTAGGACAACGAGATATTCACGTGCAAAAGGATGACTTGGACCTCTGCCTCATGCTTTATATAGACATTAACTCAAAATGGGCCAAAACCTAAACATAAGAGCTAAAACTGTTACAATAGAAGGGAGCACAGGTATAAATTTTCATAGGCAATGGTTTCTTATATGTGACACCAAAAACACAAGCAACCAAGCTGAAAACAGATGAACTTTTATGTCACTTGTGTGACATAAAAAACCCACTTTTGTGCCTCCATAGAATGGGAGAAAATTTCTGCAAATCATAAATCTGATAAGAGACTTTATCTAAAATATATGAAAAACTCTTACAACTCAATAATAAAAAGACCAATAACATGATTAAAAACTGGGCAAAGGACTTGAATGGACAGTTCTTCAAAGAAGAAAAACATGGCCAATAAGCCCTTGAAAAGATCATAAGCATTAGCCATTAGAAAAATGCAAATCCAAACCACAATGAAGTGCTACATTATACCCACTAGGATGGCAGTGATTAAAAAACAGACTAACAAGTGCTGACAAACATGTGGAGAAGTTGGAACCCTCATACATCGCTGGTGGAATGTAAAATAATGTGATCACCGTGCAGAATAGTTTGGTGGTTCCTCAAAAGATTAAACATGTAGTTCCCATACGACCCAGCAATTCCACTCCTATGTATATATGGAAAAGAATTGAAAACATGTTTACACAAAAACTTGTACGTGAATGTTCATAATAGCATTATATGTAATACCCCCAAAGTGGAAACAACCCATATATCCATCAACTGATGAACCAATAAAGTGTATATCCATATAATGGAATATTATTCAGCAATAATATAAAAAGGTTGATGCATTGATAACTGCTACAAAATGGATGAACCTTGAAAAACACTATGCTAAGTGAAGGAAGGCAAACACAAAAGCCACATATTGTATGATGTTATTTATATGAAATGTCTAGAATAGACAAATTTATAGAGACAAAAAGTAGAGTAGTGGTTGCCAGGGGTTGGGGGCAGGGTGAAATAGGGAGTGACTGCTGACAAATATGGGTTTCTTTTGGGATGATGGAAATGTTTTGGGAATTGAACCGTGGTGATGATTGCACAACCTCCTAACTGTGACAAACCACTGGATTGTACACTTTTAAATAGTGAATTTTATGTTTAATTTTGTTATGTGAATTAGATCACAGTAAAAGACAAAATTTAAAAATGGAAAAAGATTTCAGACACTTCAACAGGGAAGTTATGTGAATGGCCAATAAACAGATGGAAAAGTGCAAACAGTATTAGGTATCAATGCAAATTAAAACCACAATACTACCATATATATACCAATTAGAATGGCTAAAACTAAAAAGACTGGCAGCACCAAATTTTGGTGAGGACAAGGAGCAACTCTCGTAAGTTGAAGATGGGAGTATAAAAAGGTACACGTACTTTGGAAAAGGTTTTGCAGTTGATTAAGTTTATAAGTACATCTATCCTGTAACCTAGCAACTTCAATCATATTTTCTAAGAATGTGTATAAAAATTGATCATAGTAGCTTTATTCACAGTAGCCCTGTGCTGGTTTGAATCTGCTATTTATCCCCAGAAAAGATCATATTCTTTTTTAATCCATTCTTGTAAGGGTAGGCCTATCGTGGGTGGGACCTTTTGATGAGGCTATTTCAATTGAGATGAGACCCAGCCCATTCAGGGTGGATCTTAATCCTGTACTGGAGTCGTTTATGGGAGGATAAAAGGCAGAGACGTTTGGTCAGAGAAAAAAAAAATGCCCACAGAAGGTCAGAGAAAGAGCCATGAAACTAGAATCCAGAGAGAAGGACCAGCAGACATTGTCATGTGCGCCTTTTCACGTGACAGAAGTACCCTGTGTGCCAGCAGCCTTTTCTCAGAGAAGGTATCTTCCTCTTGATGCCTTAATTTGAACATTTTCATGACCTTAGAACTGTAAATTTGTAAACTAATAAATCCTCATTGAAAAAGCCAACCCATTTCCGGTATATTAACATTCTGGCAGTTTTAGCAAACCAAAACAACCCCTAACATGGCAAATGGATAAGTAAACAATGGTATATTAATATAGAATGGAACACTATGAAGCAATAAAAAACAAACTACTCACAGATGCAATAACATGGATGAATCTCAAGATACTATGTTGGGCAAAAGAAGCTGGACCAAAAAAATACATGCTATATAGTTCCATTTATACAGTTCTATAAGTTCTAGAACAGGCAAACTGATCTATAGTGAAAAAAATAGAACAGTGGTTGCTTGTACTACTCAGGGGTGCTGAGTAGGAAGGAAGAGGACAAGGGAACTTTCAGGGATGATGGAGGTATTCTTTCTGCTGATAGGGGCATGAATTACATGGGAGTATGCATTTGTCAAAAGTCACTGAGCTGTCTACTTAAGAGTTGTACATTTTACTGTATGCAAATGTTTCCTGAAAATGATTTTAAACAAATATTGTACTCTCCTTAGCTTTTCTTTTCACAGTTGTTTTGGTAGGGAATTCTGAAGCTATTTTCTGTGTATCCTAGCTTAAGCAAATAAGAAAATATACTGTGGATATGGGAATCAGGCTTGTCAATATTGGAGAAAAGAAATACAAATATGGAAATAGCAAAGCCTAATATACCCTAAGGTGTTAGACAGGAATTAGAGTATCAGTATAAACTCATACACACACAAATATATATATATATATGTCTTGTGTATACCATATCCATACATATACATACAGAAAAACATATTATCTACATGTATGTACTTCCTAGCTCTAACTGCTGGGAGGTCCTAAGCACACTGCCACACCAGCAGAATCAACAAACATACTGAACATCCAGATTTTGTTTTTCACATCCATTCTGTACTAACAGAAACCATGGCTCTTTGGAGAAAAGGATGATCCCAGGGCAAGTCGGAGAAAGTAACAAAATGAGCCAGAAAATTAAAAAGTGCTTAAAGAAAAGTGAAGATCTATTAAAACGACATAGGAGCCAGACTGAAGGGGCTCCAAATCTGGAATATTTTGAACATCAACAAACAGTAATGGATTATAGCACAATGAATAACATAAGAATTCTGAGTCCATATTGAATAATTAATGTAGAAGGAAAGGCCTTCCTTAAAATAGAACATGGAAAATGGAGTAAAAAATCATCAATGGATGCCAAAACAAGTAGTTGAAAACTCGATGGAGGGACAGGATATTTGCATTATCTCAAGTATCACCCCAGAAATTATTTATAAATTACAAAGGTAGTGTGGGCCATGGTGGCTCAGTGGCAGAGTGTCTCACCTGCCATGCCAGAGACCTGGGTTTGATTCTTGGCGCCAGCCCATGCCAAAAAAAAAAAAAAATTACAAAGGTAAAATGAATAACTCAACTCAACCTGGTTGATACCACCTTAGTTAAGGTCAATATTAGGACAGATCATGTGCTTCCTGATCTGATAACACCAGAGGGACCCATCAGCACTTCTGTGACACTGCTGGCAGACATGCGTAAACAGAATCTAATAATAAGAAACCATCAGACAAACCTAAATTGAGAGGCATCTACAAAACGAATGGCCTATGCTCTACAAGTATGTTGAGATCAATAAAAACAAAGACTGTAAAAAATGTTTAATAAAAAAACATTAAACAAGGAGAAGCCCCACTAAAGCACTCAAAGAAATTACTGCTTAGGAAGAAAAAACATGCTGGCTGACTATTTAAGGACCAGGGGTGAATTGTATGGTATGTAAATTATATCTCAATAAAGTTGTCATAGAAAAAAGACATGCCAAGAGGGAGAAGTCTTTCACCTGAAGTCATAATTGTCACATAAGGTTTTATCAGGTAAAATCTTACTAACCTAGACTAGTACAGAAGGGAGTTATGTATGACCTAATGGCAAAAGTCTGAATAATACAGTGCTTTAAAATAAAAAAATTTTAAGACTTTCAAATAGTGAACATTATAAACGACTTATGGATACTAACAAGAGGTAAGTTAATGACAACTGTACATCACTAGTAATGTGTCATAGACGTAAAGTCCACTGGAGTTAAAAAACTTTGCATATCCAAAATTTGAAACCATATTGGATATAATATTTTATTTCTTGAGTTTCAATTAGTTTTTATTTCTTCAGTTTGCATGTTAGACAACCCTTCTTTTAGATCTGCCATCAGAATAAATCTTAATATCCTGAGTGGTGGCAAACATTATCTTCCAAAGGAGGTTTTGATTTTTTTGAAACAACTCAAGTTATGCCTTCATTACCCAAATATTTATTGAGCACTGATTATGTGCAAGGCACTGTACAGGATTTTTACTGAGCATCAATTATATGCCAGGTTCTGTCTAAGTAATGGGAATACAGCAATGAACATGTGGGCATGATAACAAACAAGTAAACAAATGAACAAGGTAACTCCACAGTGATGAGTGCAGTGCAAGAAACCAGGACTAAGAGAACAGTGCCTGGGAGGGCTAACTTTGGGTTGGCTGTTACAGTTTCTAGGAAGGGATGGCATCTGAGCTAGTACTTGAAATGGGGCAGAGTTTGCTTTAGGTGGAGGTAACAGAAAATGTAAAGATTAGGAAAGGAATTATCTTGGAGTGTTCAAGGATCAGCAAAAAGGCCAGTGAGCTGCAGCACAGTGAGTGAGGGGAGTTACTGGAGATGAGGCAGGAGGAGGAGGAGGAGGCTGAACTGCTTAAAGAGAGACTTGTATACTCTGTATTTTTTTTTGCAGGTGCTACAAAAACTAATGGAAGGTTTAGAAAGGGAACACAGTGCGCTGGAGGTAAATTGAGAGGTCTTGCTAATAGACTGGATGTTGGGAGTAAGGGTAAGATGAATTAAGGATAGTATCTAGGTTTCTGTCCTGAGCAGCTATTTGGATGGAATTGCCATTTACTGTGGTAGGAAGACTGCAAGAGAGCAGGGTGTAGGAGGAATGCAGAGATGTTTTAACCTGACAGTTTCAGATGCTATCAGGAACTAATCTCCTTCTTTTCCTTTTAATAAAAGAATCTCCTGGGTTTGGGCAGGGCATTTGGCTTCCCAGCTAAAGACTCTATCTTCCTGCCTCCCTGGATTATCTTGTCAATGGAATGTGAGTAGAAGGGGTATGTGGCTTTGATGTGACAAAAATGAGAATGGCAAGGAAAAAGAAATGGGGATTTTTTCAAATCACTGAAAGCCAAAATACTTACAATAAATTCTCCTGGATTATATCACAGAACCTAAAAATACTGCCATTTTTTATTAACCAGCTGTGGTTTTAATGGGCTAATTAAACAAAAGAACATGTGATTTGATAACACATTTTCTAGTTTGGAATCCATGATGCTACTTGGCCAACTAACCCTTTTTCAATTATGGACACTGTACTAACTGCATTTCTTCTTTTTTAAAATTTTTTGTCGTCACATTGTTCAAATTTGACAGTTTATATGATGAACAAAAAGGAGTCCAAACTAATTGAAAATTTAAATTTGTGTGTGCACTGAGGACCCTTGTGCCTTGATAAGGCGAGTGAATGGGGTGACACTTACCTGTGCATGCTACTCACTGCTCTACTTCTGTTTGCAGGTACTGGGTACAGTCTGAAATCTTTTTCAGTTGAGGAAGGTTTAATCTTTCTGAACACATAGGACATGTGCTTTCAGTGTTTAACATGCTGTTTGGAGGAGGGAAATGCAGAGTAAATTAAATCTGTAACATTCCTTTATCTTTGGTTTCTCCAACGAAAAACAGTACCTCTCAGCACATGTTCATCATGCAATTTAAGACTAGAAATACTCAGTCTCAAGCTTCCCTTTAAAGATAATGTTCTCAAAAGACTCAGAAGGTTTTTCCAAGAAGATGATTTTGGGTCTTTCAGAATCTTTAAGAATGTGAATAAGGAAACTTTGGCATAAAAGGGTGGGTGAATGCAAGTATATTTTTTAAATATACTTTTGAGACTGAGTGAAATGATACTTACATCTTAAATTCTGAGTATAGGGCAGGGAAATCACAATGTGGGCAAACTGTCCAATCATCTTTCAACATATGTCGACCCTGGAGATAGTACATGTAAAAGTAAGATTAGTTTTTAGTTTGAAAACTCCTACTATCATTCAATTATAATGGTTGCAAATAAAAGCTAGATCTATAAATTATAAAATTATTGATATTTCACATAGGTGGTTAATTGACTAGAAAGAGATGGCATCAAAAGGACTAAAGCCAGACTTTAAAAAATTCAGATTGATATATAAAAGAATACTCTTTAATTTTCTGACTTCACTACTGAATGTCTTTTCCTTTAAAATAAAACATTAACCCAACAATTAATAAAGCATCTTATATTTTACAGTTTTCTAATTATAGGCCTTAAGAAAATTAACAAAAATGCCACTTAAATTCTACAGCATGCCAGGTATTATACTATGGCTTCATACATGTTATCAATCTGTGCTTTATCTCAATGAAGCAGGTATTTTTATTTACTTATTTTTTAAAATGTATTTATTTTTTATTTATGATACACAACCACAAACAAACACAAATATCTTATCATATGATCATTCCGAGCTTGTTATATAATCAGTAACTCACACTATCATCACATAGTTATATATTCATCATCATGATCATTTCTTAGAACATCTGCATTAATTCAGAAAAAGCAATAAAAAGAAAATAGGAAAAAATTCGTACATACCATACCCCTTACCCCTCCCCTTCACTGATCACCAGCATTTCAATCTACTAAATTTATTTTAACATTTGTTCACCCTATTATTTATTTATTTTTAATCCATATGTTTTACTTATCCATCAATAAGGTGGGCAAAAGGAGCATCAGACACAAGGCTCTCACAACCACAGTCACACTGCGAGAGCCATATCATCATACAATTATCTTTAAGAAACATGGCCACCGGAGCACAGCTCCACATTTTCAGGCAGTTTCCTCCAGCGTCTCCATTACATCTTAACTAAACAGATGATATCTATTTAATGCGTAACAATAACCTCCAGGATAACCTCTCAACTATGTTTGGAATCTCTCAGCCACTGACACTTTATTTTGTCTCATTTTGCTCTTCCCCTTTTGGTCGAGAAGATTTTCTCAATCCCTTGATGCTGAGTTCCAGCTCATTCTAGGATTTCTGTCCCAAGCTTCCAGGAAGTCCACACCCCTGGGAATCATGTCCCATGTAGAGAGGGCGCGGGTGGTGAGTTGGCTTGCTGTATTGGCTGAGAAAGAGAGGCCAAATTTGAGCAACAGAAGAGGTTCTCTTGGGGGTGACTCTTAGGCTTAATTTTAAGTAGGCTTAGTCTATCCTTTGCGGGATTAAGTTTTATATGAACAAACCCCAAGATTGTAGTCTCGGCCTAGTGCTGTGGCTGTCCCCACTGCCTGTGAGAGTATCAAGAATTCTCCACTTGGGGAAGTTGAACTTTCCTCTTTCTCACCATTCCCCCTAGGGGACTGTGCAAATACTTCCCTATTCACCGTTCAGACCGCTCTAGATTTATGTGGGCATCACTCTGGACAAACCTACAAAATCTCATGTCCTACGCAAGGTTCCAAGTACTATGGTGTTGGATTAAGCTGTCCACATAAGTTATATTAGGAAATGTACTAGTCAAAATATAAATTTTGTACCAAATAAACACTTTTTTGTTTGTCTCACACCTACGTCAAAGTTTTAAAATATTAATTACCATCTGTTTTCAACACCCTGCATTACTGACATTCCTTTGTTCTTCCTCATGCAGAAACATTTTTAAATTTGCACATTTAGTCACTATCATTAATATGCTCTAGGCATTCCTAGATTATACCATCTCAGTCTTTATTGCCTATCTTTCCTTCTGATTTCATTTGTGCCCCCAGGCCTCCTCCCTCTATCATTCTCACATTCAGCTTCATTCAGTGTTCTAACATTATTGTATTACAGTTAGGTAGTACTGTGCTATCCATTTCTGAATTTTTACAATGAGTCCTGTTGCACAATCTATATCCCTTCAGCTCCAATTACCCAATATCTACCCTATTTCTATCTCCTGATGGTCTCTGTTACCAACTGAAATTCTCCAGGTTCATTCGCTAATATCAGTTCATATCAGTGAGACCATACAGTATTTGCCCTTTTGTTTCTGGTTAATCTCACTCAGCAAAATGTCCTTAAGGTCCATCTATGTTGTTACATGCTAATGAAGCAGGTATTGATACAGATGAACCTTAGGAGGTAAAGCAAATTGCATTGGGTTATGGGGCCCATAAATGGCACAAAAAGGATCTGAGTCTAGAACCATGATTCCCCAGGCCTGTGCTACAATGCCCTGCAGTGCCCTGATTTGTCTTGTACATACATATTTCAACCTTTGTTCCCCCATTTCTTTTTCTATATCCCTTACTACTCCCTTCCATTGATCACTAGTATTTCAATCTACTTGTGTGCTTTGTGCTTTGAAGATACTTTACTATGAAGTTATATGCTAAATGTTGCAGGAAATTTGAGGGTAAGATTTTTTCAGAAGTGAAGAAAATGTTGACATATATCACCTATTCAAAGAGGCTATAAATATGTATGTAACAAAAAGAGGGATAACATTATAAGGAAACTTACTGTTGCAATGCAATATGGGATGTTATTTTTACATCCAGGGCAGAGGAGTTCACACTCTGGGAGAAGAAAATCACAAAATGGGCAAGGTGTCGTGGCCTCTTCTGTCTCGGATGTATCGGGCCTTCTGTGAGGAGGAGTCACATATCATTTAAAAACAATGACCCTTCATTTCACATAGCATGGACAGCAGAGAGAAGGCATGTTTTGAAAACTAGTAACATGTAATGCACTTACTTCATTCTAATTTGACTCTGAGACCAGAGAATGAGTTTACCTGTGGTCCCTTCCTCATTGACCCAAACTCTGAGTTATTAGGACTAGCCAGATTCCAGGGTATACATGGGCCATGTGTGTGAGTTGGTGGAGTTCCCACTGCATTAAATAACAGAAAACATGGGCAGGCCTTGTGTCTCCTCTTTTCTTGTTCCTCCAAAGTGGTGAGCTTACCGTTTCTCCCCTCTCTCTTTTGCGTAATTGAAGTGGTAAAGGCTATCCAGTACTGTCCAATGGAACTTTCGGGGACAGTGGAAACGTTCCAATTCTGCTATATCCAATAAGGAAGCCACTAGCCTATGGCTTTTTTTGTGTGTGCTATGTTTTTTAATAATTTTTTAAATTGGCAAGCCAAAACAACATACAAACATAAACATTCTTAATATACAAACATTCCATGTATGGTCTACAATGAATGGCTCACAATATCATAACATTGTAGCATATTGATCACCATGATCATTTTTTTCAATGTTTGTATCACTCCAGAAAAAGAAAGAAAAAGAAAAAAAAACTCATACATATCATAACCTTTACCCCTCCCTGTCAGTGACCACAGTATTTCCATCTACCCAATATATTTTAACCTTTGTTCACCCATTTCTTTTTTCTATCTCCTTACCAATCCCTTTCATTGATCATTAGTATTTCAATCTACTCAATTTGTTTTAACATTTTTCCTATTATTTATTTATTTTTAATCCATATTATTTATTCATCTGTCCATACCGTAGTTAAAGGAGCATCAAACACAATGTTTTCACAATCACATCGTTACACTGAGAAAGCTATATCATCATACATTCATCTTCAAGAAACATGGCTACTGGAATACAGCTCTACAATTTCAGGCACTTCCCTCTAGCCTCTCTAATACACCTTAAAATAAAAAAGGGATAGCTATATAATGCTAAGGATAACATCCAGGATAACCTCTCGACTGTTTGAATGCTCTCAGCCACTGTCACTCTATTTTGTCTCATTTCTCTCTTCCCCCTTTTGATCGAGAAGGTTTTCCCAATCCCTTAATGCTAAGTCCCAGCTCATTTTAGAATTTCTGTCCCATGTTGCCAGGGAGGTTTACACTCCTGAGAATCATGGCCCACGGAGAGAGGGGGAGGGCAGTGAGTCTGCTTGTCATGTTGGTTGAGAGAGAGATAAGCCACATCTGCACAACAAAAGAGGTTCTCTGGAGTTGATTCTTAGACCTAATTTTAAGTAGGCTTAGCCTATCCTTTGAGGGGATAAATTTCATATGCTCAAACCCCAAGTTTGGCTTATTGATTTGGTTGTCCCCACTGCTTGCGAGAATATCAGGAATTTTCCAAATGGGAAAGTTCAATTTTCCCACTTTCTCATCATTCCCCCAAGGGGACTTTACAAATACATCTTTGTTCACTGTTCAAACCACTCTGGGATTTATCGGGGCATCACACAGGACAAACCTACAAAATCTCATGCCCTATTCAAGGTTCCGTGTACTCACGGTGTTTTCAATTAGCCTGTTCATGTAAGTTATATTAGGAAATGCACCAGTCAAAATATGAACTTTGTACCAAACAGACATTTTTTGCTTTAGTCTCTCACAGAAGTTGAAGTTTTAAAATATGAACGATCATCTATTTTCAACACCCTACAATATTGATATTCCCTTGTTCTTCCTCATGCAAAAACATTTTTTAGTTTGTACATTTAGTCACTATCACTGTACACTCTAGGCATTCCTGGATTACACCATCTCAGTCTTTATCGTCTATTTTTCCTTCTGGTTTCATATGTGTCCCCAGCTCTCCTACCTCTATCATTTTCACATTCAGTTTCATTCAGTTTACTTACATCATTGTGCTACAATCAGGTAGTATTGTGCTATCCATTTCTGAATTTTTACAATGAGTCCTGTTGCACAATCTATATCCCTTCAGCTCCAATTACCCAATATCTACCTATTTCTATCTCCTGATGACCTCTGTTCTTAACTGAAATTCTCCAAGTTCATTCATTAATATTAGTTAATATCAGTGAGACCATATGGTATTTGTCCTTTTGTTTCTGGCTAATCTAACTCAGCATAATGTTCCCAAGGTCCACCCACGTTGCTACATGCTTCATTACTTTATTCTGCCTTACAGCTGGGTAATATTCCATCATATGTATATACCACAGCTTGTTTAGCCACTCATTTGTTGATGGACATTTTGGCTGTTTTCATCTCTTGGCAATTGTAAACAATGCTGCTATAAACATTGGTGCGCAAATGTCCGTTTGTGTCCTTGCCCTCATGTTGTCTGAACAGATACCTAGCAATGGTATTGCCAGATCATACGGCAATTCTATACTTAACTTCCTGAGGAACCGCCAAGCTGCCTTCCACAGTGGTTGTACCGTTTTACATTCCCACCAACAATGGATAAGTGTGCCTCTTTCTCCAGATCCTCTCCAGCACTTGTCGTTTTCTGTTTTTATTGATAATGGCCATTCTGGCGGGTGTGAGATGATATCTCATGTGGTTTTGATTTCAATTTTCCTAATAGCCAGGGAAGTTGAACATCTTTTCAGGTGCCTTTTAGCCATTTATATTTCCTCTTCTGAGAAGTGTCTGTTCATATCTTTGGTCCACTTAGTAATTGGGTTGGTTGTCTTTTTGTTGTTGAGTTGAACAATCTCTTTATATATTCTGGATACTAGACCCTTATCTGATATGTCATTTCCAAATATTGTCTCTCATTGTGTAGGATGTCTTTTTACTTTCTTGACAAAGTTCTTTGATACGCAAAAATGTTTAATTTTGAGGAGTTCCCATATATCTATTTCTTTTTTCAATGCTCGTGCTTTGGGTGTAAAATCTAGGAAACTGCCTCCTATTATAAGTTTTATAAGATATTTCCCTACATTTTCTTCTAAAAGCTTTATGGTCTTAGATCTAATGTTTAGGTCTGTGATCCATTTTGAGTTGATTTATGTACAGGGTGTGAGATATGGATCCTCTTTCATTCTTTTGCATGTGGATATCCAGTTCTCCAAGCACCATTTATTGAAGAGACTGTTCTGTCACAGGTGAGTTGGCTTGACTGCCTTATTAAAGATCAGTTGTCCATAGATGAAGAGGGTCTATATCTGAACATTCTATTTGATTCCATTGGTCAATATATCTATCTTTATGCTAGTACCATGCTGTTTTGACCACTGTAGCTTCATAATAGGCCTTAAAGTTAGGTAGTATGAGACCTCTGACTTCATTTTTCTTTCTCAGGATATTTTTAGCTATTTGGGGAACCCTACCTTTCCAGATAAATTTGGTCATTAGTTTTTCTATTTCTGCAAAGTTAAGTTTTTGGGATTTTAATTGGTATTGCATTGAATCTATAAATCAATTTAGGTAGAACTGATATCTTAATATGTTTAGTCTTCCAATCCATGAACACAGAATGCTGTTACATTTACTTAGGTCTTCTATGATTTCTTTTGGCAATTTCTTATAGTTTTCTTTGTATATAGGTCTTTTGTATCCTTAGTTAAATTTATTCCTAAATATTTTATTCTTTTGGTTGCAATTGTGAATAGATTTTTTTTCTTGATTTCCCCCTCAGATTGTTCATTACTAGTGTACAGAAACACTACAGAGTTTTGAATGTTGATCTTGTAACCTGCCACTTTGCTATACCCATTTATTAGCTCTAATAGTTTTGCTGTGGATTTTTCAGGGTTTTCGACATACAGTATCATATCATCTGCAAACAGTGAGAGTTTTACTTCTTCCTTTCCGATTCTGATGCCCTGTATTTCTTTTTCTTGTCTAATTGCTCTGGCTTAGAACTTCCAACACAATGTTGAATAACAATGGTGACAGTGAACATCCTTGTCTTGTTCCTGATCATAGGGGGAAAGTTTTCAGTTTTTCCCCATCGAGGATGATGTTAGCTGTGGGTTTTCATATATTCCCTTTATCATGTTGAGGAAGTTCCCTTCTGTTCTATCCTTTGAAGTGTGTTCAACAAGAAAGGATGTTGAATTTTGTCAAATGCCTTTTCTGCATCAATTGAGATAATCATGTGGTTTTTCTGCTTTGATTTGTTGATATGGTGTGCTGGTTTGAAAGGATGTATGTCCCCTAGAAAAGCCATGTTTTAATCTAAATCCTATTTCATAAAGGCAGAATAATCCTTATTCTGATTTAATCACAAGTGGCTGTTAAGCTGGATTAGGTGACGAAATGTCTCTACCCATTTGGGTGGGTCTTGATTAGCTTCTGGAGTCCTATAAAAAACGAGACATTTTGGAGAATGAAGATTTGGAGAGAGCAGAGAATGCTGCAGCACCACAAATTAGAGTCCACCAGCCAGCAACCTTTGGAGATGAAGAAGGAAAACGCCTCCTGGGGAGCTTCTTGAAACCGGAAGCCAGGAGAGAAAGTTAGCTGATGACGCCATGTTTGCCATGTGCCCCTCCAGCTGAGAAAGAAGCCCTAACTATGTTTGCCATGTGCCTTCTCATTTGACAGAGAAACCCTGAACTTCATCAGTCTTCCGGAAACAAGGAATCTTTCCCTGGATGCCTTTGATTGGCCATTTCTAAAGACTTGTTTTAATTGGGACAATTTCTTGGCCTTAGAACTATAAACTAGCAACTTATTAAATTCCTCTTTTTAAAAGCCATTCTGTTTCTGGTATATTGCATTCTGGCAGCCAGCAAACTAGAACATATAGTGTATTACATTAATTGATTTTCTTATGTTGAACTATCCTTACATACCTGGGATGAATCCTACTTTGGTCATGGTGTATAATTCTTTTAATGTGCTGCTGCATTTGATTTGCAAGAATTTTGTTGAAGATTTTTGTGTCTATGTTAATTAGAGAAATTGGTCTGTAATTTTCTTTTCTTGTAGTATCTTTGCCTGGCTTTACTATGAGGGTGATGTTGGCTTCACAGAATGAGTTAGGTAGCCTTCTCTCCTCTTCAATGTTTTTGAAGAGTTTGAGCAGGATTGGTACTAATTTTTTCTTGAATGCTTGGTAGAATTGACATGTGAAGCCATCTGGTCCTGGACTTTACTTTTTTGGAAGTTTCTTAATGACTGATTCAATTTCTTGTGATTGGTTTGTTAAGGTCATTTATTTCTTCTCAAGCAATGTTGGTTGTTCATGCATTTCTAGGAAGTTGTCCATTTCATCTATGCTACCTAGTTTATCAGCATAAAGTTGTTCATAGTATCCTCTCATCACCTCCTTATTTCTGCAGGATTGTTAATTATGTCACCTCTTCCATTTCTGTTTTTATTTATTTGCATCCTCTCTCTACTTGTTTTTGCCAACCTTGCTAAGGGTCCATCAATTTTATTGATTTTCTCATAGAACCAACTTCTGGTTTTGTTGATTTTCTCAATTGTTTTCATGTTCTCAATTGCATTTATTTCTGCTCTAATCATTGTTATCTCTTCTTTTGCTTGCTTTGGGGTTAGTTTGTTGTTCTTTCTGTAGTTCTTCCAAATGAATAGTTAATTCCTCAATTTTTGCTGCTTATTTTTTTTTTGATATAGGCATTTAGGGCAATAAATTTTCCTCTGAACACTGCCTTTGCTGCATCCCATAAATTTTGATATGTTGTGTTTTTATTTTCATTTGCCTCAAGATATTTACTGATTTCTCTTGTGATTTCTTCCTTGACCTACTGGTTGTTTAAGAGTCTATTGTTGAGCCCCCATATATTTGTGAATTTTCTGGTCCTTTGCCTGTTATTGATTTCCAATTTCCTTTCCTTATGATCCAAGAAAGTGTTTTGTATGATTTCAGTCTTTTAAAAATTTATTGAGATTTGCTTTGTGACCCAGCCTATAGTCCATCCTTGAGAATGACCCATGAGCACTTGAGAAAAAGGTGTATCCTGCTGTTGTGGGGTATAATGTTCTATAAATATCTGTTAAGTCTAGTTCATTTACTGTATTATTTAAATTGTTTCCTTACTGATCCTCTGTCTAGATGTTCTGTCCATTGATGGGAGTGGGGAATTAAGTCTCTAACTACTATGGTAGATGTGTCTATTTGTCTCTTCAGTGTTTGCCTCATGTATTTTGGAGCATTCTGGCTTGGTGCATAAATATTTATGATTGTTATGTCTTCTTGTTGAATTGTTCCTTTTATTAATACATAGTGTCCTTCTTTGTCTCTTAATTATTTCACATTTGAAGTCTAATTTGTTGGATATTAGTATAGCTACTTTGCTGTTTGCATGAAATATCTTTTCCCAACCTTTCACTTTCAACCTATGTTTGTCCTTGGGTCTAAAAGTCATTTCGTGTAGACAGCATATAGAGTCTAAAATGCATTTCCTGTAGACAGCATATAGATGTGTTCTGTTTTTTAATCCATTCTGCAAGTCTATGTCTTTTGATGGGGAGTTTAATCCATTAATATTTAGTGTTATTACTATAAGGGCAGTATTTTCTTCTACATTTTGCCTTTTGGATTTCATATGTCATATCTAATTTTTCTTCTTTACCTTTACTGATAGTCTTCATTTCTACACTGTTCTCCACACTTCACTGTCCTGTCTTTTCCTATCTGTCTCTAGGAAATTTAGTATTTCTGGCAGAGCCAGTCTCTTGGTCACAAATTCTCTCAGTGATTTTTTTGTCTGAAAATGTTTTTATTTCCCCTTCACTTTTTTTTTTCTTAATTTTTATTTTTGGGTGCATGGTCTGGGATTTGAACCCGGGTCTCTTGCATGGAAGGTGAGCATTCTACCATTGAATCACCCATGCACCCTTCCCACTCATTTTTGAAGTTGGATATAGGATTCTTGGTTGGCAGTTTTTCTCTTTTAGAATCTTAAATACATCATGCCACTATTTTCTTGTCTCCATGGTTTCTGCTGAGAAATCTACATAGTCTTACTGGGCTTCCCTTCTATGTGATGGATTGCTTTTCTCTTGTTGATTTTAAAATTCTCTCTTTCTCTTTGACCTCTGACTGTGAATAGCACGTGTCTTGGAATATGTTTACTTGGATCTGTTCTGTTTGGGGTACGCTGCACTTCTTGGATCTGCGATTTTAAGTCTTTCATAAGAGTTGGGAAATTTTTAGTGATAATTTCCTCCATTAGTCTTTCTCCTCCATTTCCTTTCTCTTGTCATTCTGGGACACCCATAGCACGTATATTCATGTGCTTCATGCTGTCATTCAATTCCCTCAGTCCCTGCTCATATTTTTCCATTCTTTTCCCTGTATTTTCTTTTGCTTGTTGGATTTCAGATGTCCCATCCTCCAGCTCACTGATCTTATCTTCTGCCTCTTGAAATCTAACATTGTAGGTTTCCATTGCTTTTTTCATCTCTTCTACTGTGCCTTTCACTCCAATAAGTTCTGTGATTTGTTTTTTCAGACTTTCGATTTCTTTTTGTTCATTCTTTGCTTCTTTATATCCTCCCTCAACTCACTGATTTGATTTTTGATGAGACTTTCCATGTCTGTGCAAGCATCCTGAATTAATTGTTTAAACTCTTGTATCGCATTTGAATTGCTGGTTTGCTCTTTTGACTGGGCCATATTTTCAATTTTCCTAGTATGATTCATCATTTTTGCTGTCTTCTAGACATTTAATTTCCTTAATTAGCTTATTCTGGAGACTTTTCACTCTTTTACCTAAGATTTTCTTGCTGGATGGCTTTGTTCTCCATCTGTTCTTTGACATTCAGTTCAGCTCATACTAGACCTCTAGCGTAGGTTATGTTTAATGGATCAGAATTTTTCAGTTCTTTATTTCTTGTTTCCTGCCCTGCCTGTATGATACATCTTTGTTTCCCCCTTAGGTCTGATTTTCCCAAACCAGACTGGCTTCCTCTCAGGAGGAAAGAGTCACCTGCATCAGTTTTCCCTGAGGGCGAGTCCTAGGAGGTTGACAGACTTGCCTATGAAGCCTCTAGACTGTTTTTCCTATCCTGCCCAGTACGTGGCACTTGTTTGCCTGTGGGTCCACCAGTATAAAGTGATGCAGTACCTGTAATTTCAGCATGGTTGAGACAGAGGAGAGGTTGTAGGCTGGGTTTAATTCCTTCACTTTTGCCGTCCCTGGGGTCTGAATTCCTTGAGGGAGGGAGTCAACCTGAGCTGGGCCCCACCCCTCTCCTGGGAAAGGCACAGCCTCCAGGGAATTACTTCCTTTCACATGACCAGCCTCTTTGTCTCTCAGACAAGCTTAATTCCGCCCTTGTCTGGGGCAGTTGAGGCCAGAGCAGTTAAGCCGTAGAAACAAAGGAAAAAAAAAGCCTTTTCGGAGCAGGACCCCTGTTCCTTGGGTTGTTAATCAAGAGCTTAAGTTGGTATGTTGTTCTATGTATGTCCAGATCCTATGTGCCCCTCTTTTTTTTAGGGTCCAGACCTTTTCAAATATTTTGTGCTGTCTGATCCAAAAAAACCTCTGTCAGCCTGTCAGCCCTGTCCCCTCTGCACCAGGGCAAAAACTAGTAACTTTAGCTTTTATTTGAGCTGAGCTGGCACCCTATTTTTATTAGTCAGAATTTGTTAATTCCACATTCATTGCTTGGTTGAGCTCGACCCCTTGCTGCTAGTAAAGTCCCTTTCCTTTCCCCTTTGGGAAGCAGCCTGCATGAGAGGGACGCCTGCCTCTGTGGCTTGTGGGATTCATGATTCTGGGTGGGATCACAGCTGGTCCAGCCTGTCCAGATTGGTAGACCCTGTGTGCCCAGTCACTGGTGTGGCCCAGCAGTTGTTCTGTACTGTTCCTGGCTATTTACTAGCTGCTCTGGAGGACAAACTAAATTCCTCACCTCACTAAGCTGCCATCTTGTCCTCCTAGCCTATGGCTTTTTTTTCCAATGGGCAGGCCCTGGGAATTGAACCCAGGTGCCTGGCATGGCAGGTGAGAATTCTGCCACTTACCACTGTCGCACTGCCCTAGCCTATGGCTTTTTTTTTTTTTTTTAAAGGAAAGACAGAGAGAAGGAAGGAAGGATAGAAGGAAGGAAGGAAGGAAGAAAGGGAAACATTTTTGAACATTTTCTTGTTTTATTGTATTCTGTTTCTCCGTTTTTGTTACATGGGCTGGGGCCGGGAATCGAACCGAGGTCCTCCGGCATAGCAGGCAAGCACTTTGCCCGCTGAGCCACCGCGGCCCGCCCCTAGCCTATGGCTTTTAATGAGCACCTGGAATATGGCTAGTGTGACTAAGGAATTGAGTTTGAAATATTATTTCTAGTTAAGTTTCAATTTAAATAGCCATATGTGGCTAGTGGGTACAATATGGGACAGCACAGCTTTAGACAACTTATGTTGGAGAGAACACCTAGCATCTCTTCATGCTTGAGCCTAGGCTAGCATGACTGTAAGCTGGGGGTTAAATGTGCTCTCTCATTTTCTAGTTACTTTATCCTCATGTCACCCACTCTTCTGATGGGTATATTAGGTCAGACTGATTTGGTCTGAAGCTACTTAGGCTTATCAGCTTTTTAAAATGGGGGGTGTTCAATGAAGCTCCATCCAGCTTAGAGTTCTCTGCCATGAGGGTTGGCCCTAAGCTCCCCTCTAAAGATTTTCTAATGGGCCTGTACATTAGCATCTACATTTTAAAAAATGCATTTGTGAAATGTGATCAGGTAGTAGAATAGCTGTCACCTACCTGACCATTGCCTCAATCTTCTTTTTGTATTTGGCATCTATTTTATTGCGGTACTCAGGCCTCATCAACATAGCTGCAAAGCTAAAAGCAGAGTTCTTCAGGCCTGCTCTGTGACACTCAATCACAGTAGAAGTCAGGATCGGCACAATGTCTGCAATACAAATATCCCATGTTTAGACATACTGGCATGACTGTCTCTGGTTTAGTAGGAAAACAGGATCATATCTCTCTGAACTCTGCCTTTTTGGGCAAAGAACCAGAAATGACCTATTTAATGAAGAATGGGCACAGCAGTGGAGCCTAACTGCTCATCAAAATATCTTTCCCTTGATTATCCCAGGTTTTGCTCTGTTAAAGTAGGACCTATACTGAAGTAACACATTTGTGTCTATTCTTCCAAAGCTTTGTGATACTTTTTAAAACTTGACAGGACTGCTGATGAAATGAGTAAGAGAGTATGTCAAAATTATGCAGTAGCCTTGCTGTATAGGTCTAATTATTTCTTCAGGACAGATACACAGAAGTTGAGTTACTGGCTCAAAGAACATAATCTTTATAAAAATACTCTTACCGCAATTTGACAAATTGCTTTCTAGAAAGGTCATACCAATTTCAATTCCCATTAGCACTTTGCCATCATGGTAAACAACTATCTTACAAATCTTTTTCATGTCATACATTTATAGAACAGGAACTGGCAAACTACGACCCATGAATCAAATCTGGCCCACTATTATAGCCTGTGGGCTACGAATGGTTTCTACATTTTAAATGGCAGGGAAAAAAAATCAAAAGAAGGAGAATATTTTTTTGTAACATGAAAATTATATATGTACAATATAGGTTATAAAATTATATATACCCCTAAGATCAGGAAGAAGACAAGGATGCCCACTATCACCATTGTTATTCAACATTGTGTTGGAAGTTCTAGCCAGAGCAATTAGACAAGAAAAAGAAATACAAGGCATCAAAATTGGAAAGGAAGAAGTAAAACTCTCACTGTTTGCAGATGATATGATACTATATGGTGAACACCCCGAAAAATCCACAGTAAAACTACTAGAGCTAATAAATAAGTACATCAAAGTGGCAGGTTACAAGATCAACACTCAAAACTCTATAGTGTTTCTATATACTAGTAATGAACAATCTGAGGGGGAAATCAAGAAAAAAATTCCATTTACAACTGCAGCCAAAATAATAATATATTTAGGAATAAATTTAACTAAAAGACAAAAGACCTATACAAAGAAAACTACAAGAAATTGTTAAAAGAAATCACAGAAGACCTAAATAAATGGAAGGGCATACCATGTTCATGGATTGGGATTGGAAGACTAAATATAGTTAAGATGTCAATTTTACCTAAATTGATTTACAGATTTAATGCAATACCAATTAAAATCCCAAAAACTTACTTTGCAGAAATAGAAAAACCAATAACCACATTTATCTGGAAGGGCAGGGTGTCCCCAATAGCTAAATGTATCCTGAGAAAAAAAACTGAAGTTGGAGGTCTCACGCTACCTGACTTAAAGGCGTATTATGAAGCTACAGTGGTCAAAACAGCATGGTACTGGCATAAAGATAGATATATGGACCAATGGAATCAAATAGAGTGTTCAGATATAGACCCTCTCATCTATGGACAATTGATCTTTGATAAGGCAGTCAAGCCAACTCACCTGGGACAGAACAGTCTCTTCAATAAATGGTGCCTAGAGAACTGGATATCCACACAGAAGAATGAAAGGATCCGTATCTCACACCCTATATAAAAATTAACTCAAAATCGATCAAAGACCTAAACAGTAGATCTAAGACCATAAAGCTTTTAGAAGAAAATGTAGGGAAATATCTTATAAATCTTATAATAGGAGGTGGTTTCCTAGACCTTACACCCAAAATCATGAGCATTGAAGAAATAAGTAAATAAATGAAAACTCCTCAAAATTAAACACTTTTGTGCATCAAAGAACTTCATCAAGAAAGTAAAAAGACAGCCTACGCAATGGGAGACAATATTTGGAAATGATATATCAGATAAAGGTCTAGCATCCAGAATATATAAAGAGATTGTTCAACTAAACAACAAAAAGACAGCCAACCCAATTACAAAATGGGCAAAAGACTTGAACAGACACTTCTCAGAAGAGGAAATATAAATGGCCAAAAGGCACATGAAAAGATGCTCAACTTCACTGGCTATTAGGGAAATGCAAATCAAAACCACAATGAGATATCACCGCACACCCATCAGAATGGCCATTATCAATAAAACAGAAAACGACAAGTGCTGGAGAGGATCTGGAGAAAGAGGCACACTTATCCATTGTTGGTGGGAATGTCAACTGGTACAACTGCTGTGAAAGGCAGTTTGGTGGTTCCTCAGGAAGCTAAATATAGAATTGCCATATGACCCAACAATACCATTGTTAGGTGTCTACTCAGAGGACATGACGGCAAGAACACAAATGGACGTTTGCACACCAATGTTTATAGCAGCATTATTTACAATTGCCAAGAGATGGAAACAGCCAAAATGTCCATCAACAGATGAGTGGCTAAAAAACCTGTGGTATATACATACAATGGAATATTATGCAGCCATAAGACATAATAAAGTTATGAAGTATGTAACAACATGGATGGACCTTAAGGACATTATCCTGAGTGAGATTAGCTAGAAACAAAAGGACAAATACTGTATGGTCTCACTGATAAGAATTGACATTAGTGAATAAACTTGGAGAATTTCATTGATAACAGAGACCATGAGAAGACAGAAATAGGGTAAGATACTGGTTAACTGGAGCTGAAGGGATATAGATTGTGCAACAGGCCTGATTGTAAAAACTCAGAAATGGATAGGACAATACTACGTAACTGTAATACAATTATGTTAAAACACTGAATGAAGCTGAATGTGAGAATGATAGAGGGAGGAGGGCTGGGGCACAAATGAAATCAGAAAGAAAAATAAAGACTGAGATGGTATAATCTAGGAATACATAGAGTGCATAATGATAGTGACTAAATATACAAATTAAAAAAATGTTTTTGCATGAGGAAGAACATAGGAATGTCATTACTACAGGGTGTTGAAAATAGATAGTAATTAATATTTTAAAATTTTAACTTATGTGTGAGACTAAAGCAAAAAATGTTTATTTGCTACAAAATTTATATTTTGACTAGTGCAGTTCCTAATATAACTTATGTAGGCAGCTTAATTGAACGTCATAAGTACACAGAACCTTGAGTAGGGCATGAGATTTTGTTAGTTTGTCCAGAGTGATGCCCCGATAAATCCCAAAGTGATTTGAACAGTGAATAAAAAAGTATTTGCAAAGTCCCCTTGGGGGAATGGTGAGAAAGGGGGAAAATTCAACTTCCCCAAGTGGAGAACTCTTGATATTCTTACAAGCAATGGGGACAACCAAAGCAATAGGCTGAGCCCCCAGTCTTGGGGTTTGTTCATATGAAACTTAACCCTGCAAAGGATGGGCTAAGCCTACATAAAATAGCCCTAAGAGTCACCCCCAAGAAAACCTCTTTTGTTGCTCACATGTGGCTTCTCTCTCTCTCAGCCAACACGACAAGCAAACTCACCACCCTCCCCCTGTCTATGTGGGGCATGACTCCCAGGGGTGTGGACCTTCCTGGCAACGTGGGACAGAAATCTTAGAATGAGCTGGACACAGCATCAAGGGATTGAGAAAACCTTCTCGACCAAAAGGGGGAAGAGTGAAATGAGACAAAATAAAGTGTCAATGGCTGAGAGATTCCAAACAGAGTTGAGAGGTTATCCTGGAGGTTATTCTTATGCATTAAATAGATACCACCTTGTTAGTCAAGATGTAGTGAAGAGGCTGGAGGGAGCTTCCTGAAATGCAGCGCTGTGTTCCAGTAGCCATGTTTCTTGAAGATGATTCTATAATGATATAGCTTTCACAAGGTGATTGTGTGATTGTGAAAACCTTGTGTCTGATGCTCCCTTTTTCTATCTTATCAACAGACGAGTGAAACAAATGGAATAAAAGTAAATAATAGGAGGAACAATGTTAAAGTAAATTTAGATTGAAATGCTAGTGATCAATGAAAGGCAGGGGTAAAGGGTATGGTATGCATGAACTTTTTTCTGTTGTCTTTTTCTGAATTGATGCAAATGCTCTAAGAAATGATCATGATGATGCATATGCAACTGTGTGATGATATTATGAACTGCTGATATATATGTAGAACGGAATGATCATAATAAAATAAAATTATATTCTATTTCTGTATACATAAACAGAATTATTGGAACACAGCCACACACTATTTACAAAGCATCTATGCCTGCTCTCACACTACAAGGGCAGAGTTAAAGACATGCAACAGAGACTGCATAGCCCACAAAGTTTAAAATGTCTATCACTGGGCACAATTACAGAAAAAGTTTGCTGACCCTTGTCTAGAATGTGATAAAATATATTCATTGAAGAATGTCATATGACACATTAGTGTTTTAGACCAATGGAGCCTAGTTCAGAGGCAAGACCCTCCAGTGGCTGAGATCAGAGTCAGACTCACTGTCAACTGTGTGACCTCAAGCAAGTATAACTTCACTTCTCTACACCCTGGCTTCCTTATCTGTAAAATAGAGAAAGTAATAATAATAATAGAACCCACTTCGTGGGGTTGTTGGGAAAATAAATTGAGATAAGATATGTAGAGAGCTCAGAATGGTGGCTGGCAGAGTTAGTGAATATAGAGCCTGTAATACTATCCTATTGTAGACATGTTGCTAATGAGCGCTTCTCAGGCAGTACTTACGTGATGGAAATTTGCTAATATTGTTGGCCACTCGAATGAGCATACGTGCCCCTTTCATATGGTCTCCATTTTTAACATGAATCTGAAATAAATGAGATATTTTACTCTTTTTAGAGACTCTGATTAACCTCAGTTCATGTTTTATTACTCCCAAATAAATAACTTCTTGACTATGAGCCAGAACAGGGTCATCACAAGATCCTTGCAGCCTTTCCTAGCTAATGACACTTGAAATTTCTTCCTTGTTTTACCTCCTTCCAGCAGCTTCCCAGCATCATGGCCTCATCCTTAGTTTACCCTCCCCTTTTTACTTTGCCCTGGACCATCTGACATGGGTTAAAATCCTTGTTCCATCTCTTACTAGCCATTCTTGGGGGATTAATGATATCAACTTTACCAAGTTGTTTTGAGACCTGAAAACTCAGTTGGAGTCAGGTAGAAAGAGAAGAATGAATTGCTAAAGGAAGTGGGCACTATCTGCTGACAGGCAAAAGAGCAACACTGAGTGGGGGGTTAAGTATGTCTGAGATCCATAAGGCAAGGATGGGTACACTTAGGGAAGGCTGAGGATAGAGCATTGGCAGGGATCAGGCCAGGAAACTGACAGAGAACTACTGCCATCACCTGGTGTGAGATGAGACAGCCTAAGCAGAGGTGATTCTGTGGGGTGGTGAGGAGCAGACAGATGAAGAGTTAGAACTGATATTTGATGAGAATGTAAAGGATGAGTCCAGAGTAACTCGCAGGTTTTAGGCCTGAGCAAACAGAGGATGGTATAATTTATTGAGCAAGGCAACATAATGATAAATACTAACTGAATCTATAGAAAGGAAAGAAGTTTCAGCTGCTTAGTCTCCTTCACCTTCTGCTTATTCTTTGGGTCTCAACACTAGCCAGCTCAGCTGTTTACACCCTAAAGTGCTAAGCTGTCCTTCAGCCAAAGTCACTGTCTCAGCCAAGGGGAAGAAGCATCCATCAAAGCTGGTCTGGAGTTTTCCTGAAAGGTTGATGAATATCTCTTTTGTCCTTTGTGCAACAGCTGCCCTTTGACATATTTGCAACACTTTGTTCTTACTTGACAGGGTTTGCTGATTTCCCTTGTGATATACCAAGCAGTTCACAATCTTAAAAAGCCTTGAAAATGTTTGGTGCTTATGAGATTAGAGCAGAGGGAAAAGTCCTAACAGTCCTCTTCAGTTGGAAGGGGAGGAGGACAGCAGGTCTGAAGGGAAGTGGCAGGCCAGCTCTGCCAGTCAGATGACTTAAGAAAGCTCCCTACAGCTTATGGTGGTAGAAAGCCCTGTTCCTGGGGGGCTTCTTATAGGAATTCCTTTTTTGTTTTTTTTTCCATCCTCACCCTCTGTCAACTTGTTTCTATCTCTCCCCCATCCTTAAAGGTTCCATTTTTCTGGATTCTTTGGCACCACCACATGGCACCACCACTCATGCCTGAAGCCCTTTCCACTGAGGGGATTTTGAGAGGCACAGTCCTCTTGCTGCTCTGAAGCAGAAATGTACTTTTGGAGGTGGCAAGTTGGAATTCTAAATGCATTTCCCTTTGAAATAGTGTTATAGGCCTGTGTGGTTCAATATTGTAGTCACCAGCCACATGTGGCTATTTAAATTTAATAATTAAAATGATATAAAACTAAAGATTTAGGTTATTAGTTGTCCTGGGTACATTTAAAGTACTCCATAGCCAGACTATTATATTGGGCAGCACAGACATACCCCACTTCCATCATTGCAGAAAGTTCTTTTGGACAGTGCTGTCACAAGTGACAATTAGGACCTAAATCATTCATAACTTGACAATTCTATGCTAGGTACCTAAAAAGTTAAATAAGCTCGTGCAGACTGGCTTGGAAATCAATGTAGCATTAATATGGAAAGATGTACTTTGACATAAATGAAGATTCAGCAAAATATATCAGTTGGAATCTGCCTGTACTTTTACAAAGATAGGTGTGTAGATACAAATATACATATATAAACAAATACATGTAATATTCATGCAAATTATACATATAAATACTTGGGGTTTGCATGCTTACTTTGTTTTTATTAAGAATTACTGATTAAAAAACCATAATACACAGGTGGCACACGTATAATCCCAATTTGGTAAAAAAAAATTAAAAGGTACACATATACATTTATGGGAATACAGAGAATATATACAAAATAGTTTTAACAACTGCTATATCTGGGTGATGGATTTAGAGGACGATTTTTTTTTGTTTTTTGGGGTACATGGTTTGGGAATCGAACCTGGGTGTCCTACATGTAAGGCAAGCAATCTGCCACTGAACCACGTGTGCACCCTGAATTATTTTTTTCATTGTATCTTTCTATGTTCTCTAAATTTTCTCAGTAACTATGTATTACTTTTATATTTGGAAGAAAAAAATGATATTAAAAATAGTAAATTTTATATAATTCACTATCTTAGAATAAACTAACAAGCTCTGGATAAGCAAAAACGTTGTAAATTAATCCATTTTTTCTGAACAGGCAACGGACTCATATGGTTCAAAACTACAACAATATAAAAATATACACACTGAGAAAACTTGTCCTCCCTCTTCCCTTTCCACTCCGATTGGGGTTTTGAGCCTCCTTGCCTCACCCTTCGTTCCCTTTAGATAAGCACTTCTGTTAATTTCTTGAATATTTTCCCAATTTTATTTGTAATAAATATGTATTTATTCTTCTTTTTGCTTTCCTGTACACAAAAGGCAGCACATTGTATAACTATTCTGCATCTTGCTTTTTCCTCTTAGCAATATTAGAGAAATCTAGGAAATCCCCCTAATCCAATAAGACAGATGCCCAGAGGAAACCCCAATGGATGACAGCATCCCTGGCAGGTTATGTCCCAAGACACTCCAAGGGCCTCACCTTCACTAGTATGTAACTGTGCAGAATCATGAGGTTGGTGGCCATTTCAGAGGGAATTTTGATTTTCTGGGATTTAAGTTCTGCATACATGCTGAAGAGAACATCATGTGCATTCCGATAGTTTCCTTTAAAAAAGGTGGGAAAATAACATTATTATAAAGGATCAGATCTGAGGACTTCTATGGATCCTCATTTTGTAAGTGGTTTTGTTAATTATGCTACTAGCAATATCTTAATCATTTATTATATAAACTAAACATCTATTCAATTTCTTGGGAAAAATAAAAACCACAGTGTCATCCTAGATAGCTCACTATTTCTCAAGGCACCCACCTGACAGCAAACTTGAAAGTTCCTCAAGTTCTCCTGAGCCCACCTTCTAAGTTTCCACAATTCAGCCCAGAGTTAATACTTTTCATCCTTTCTCTCTGCAGTCGTACACCAATAGGTGTTCCTACTGAGCCTCAATGGCCTCCATTCTGATGTTAGACAATTTTTTAAAAAATCTCCAGCTATGGGTCATGCCCCCTTCATAAAACTGTCAAAAGCCTTATGGATCAAGTACAAATTCCTGAGCAGAGGACTTACCCCTTCAGAACTTACATCTGCCTATCTTTGTAAACTTACTTTTGCCCACCACTCCTGAGAATGCTCAAGTCCTGAGAATACGACAGCATTCCTCACAGCTCCAAACATCTGTGTCCTCATGTGCTGCATACCCCATTCTCCCTCATCTGCTGGAATTTCATCCTTTTAAACTCAGCAGAAGTTCTTGTTGCCCTTTCTCATCTCCGTCCTCCAATTCTGCCTACCTCCATTCTTCAGAACGAGGTGAACCTCCTTTCCTGCGACCCTTTTACCATATTTCTATTTCTATTTTAGAAAACATTACCCTGTATTACAACTTGGAATTTACTTGTCTATCCACGAAATCATGAATCCCTGAAGGCAGAACTGGGCTTAGTTTTCTCTGTGTCCTGAGCTTCTAACATGTACCTGACAGACAGCAGATGCTAGATAAACAAATGCTGAATAAAGACTTATTTAATTTCATATTTTCCAAAATTGTGTTCCATATTTGTGAACATGTAAGAGAATTAGCTTGCAAAAATAAGTGAAGGTACAAGATTAATTCAATGACTTATTCAATAAATATTTATGAACATAAGTGAACAGAACCATTTTGGAGAGTCTATAAATAGTTCCTACATATTAAAAAGAACTAGATAAATAATAATACTACATAGTTCCCATCTTGTAACATCTCTTATTTCATTACGGTCAAATACATGGGATGGAAAAAAGTACTGAGAGTTTGTAAGAGGGAGGCTGTGGGCTGGGGAGGTCAGCGCAGTTGTCTAGGAGACAGAAACTGTGGGGCCTCGATGGGGCAGAGGAACTAGCACACAGCTGGAGCAGGTCTTGGACAGAGTCATATGATACTCCCTGTGAGGTGAGTTATCTCTCATCTCTGAAACCTAGAAATGATCATTCCTCTTGTCTTTTAGATGCAAAGCAAACCTTTATTATAAACTGGCTACTCTCTCCTGGGAAGAACGGGCTTGGGAGTTACATTCTCAACCTAGATTTGGGGAGAAAGATGTGAAGATTGGGGACCCACCTGAAGACTGCTCTTCTCTGGCAATTATAATGGCAGTCCGGGCAGCTTCTCGGTACTGTTTCAGAGCCATGTACAAGCGGAACAGATACTTGGCATCCTGACATACAAAGGATTAAAGAAACATCACCTTTTTCATTAGCTCAGGGAAGAAATGCCTAGAATTTTGCATTTCAGTTAGAATCACATTCACGTGCCACCAACTGAGGGAACATGTTTTAAAAAATCCCAATGAGTAAATAATTCATTTATTTATCATACCTTTATTCAAGGTATATTATGTGCTAAGTACTTGAGAAATATTAACATATTTAATGCCTCATAATCATCCTAGGAGGAAGGTACAATTATCCCCATTTCATACATAAGCAAACTGAAACATCACCAGAAAGGGGAAGAGCCAGGATTTGAACCTAGGTGATCTGGCTCAAGTCCGTTCTTAACCCTACTCCACAGACTATTTCTCATGTGCCTGAAAAAGAAATGCGTTCTTATATAATGTACCAACTTTGCAAATTTTCAAAATTTTTTACACAAGTTCTCACTGCCATATAGAATTTTCTTTGGCCTTTGACTATTTGCTTTATTGCCTTTAACCCCAGACAATTTCATGTACTTGATACCGGTTTCCAGATTAGAATAAGGAGATGAATATGAGATGGTTTGGAAAAATTCAAAGGCCTGTGTCCTTAGCCTCTCTGGATATCTTGTCTTCATCTGTAATACAGTGGAAATGAACACGGGAATTTCTTTTTTTTTTTTTTTTTAATTTTTTTATTAATCAAAAAAAAGAAAAGAAATTAACACAACATTTAGAAATCATTCCATTCTACACATGCACTCAGTAATTCCTAGTATCATCACAGATGTATGATCATCATTTCTTAGTACATTTGCATCGATTTAGGAAAAGAACTAGCAAAACAGCAGAAAAAGATATAGAATGTTAATATAGAGAAGAGAATTAAAATAATAATACTAATAAAAATATATATATAAAAAGGAAAAAGAAAAAAAACAAAAACAAAAGATACAAACACACAAACAAACAAACAAAAAACCATATTTCAGATGCAGCTTCATTCAGTGTTCCAACCTAGTTACATTACACTTAGGTATTATTGTGCTGTCCATTTTTGAGTTTTGTATCTAGTCCTGTTGCACAGTCTGTATCCCTTCAGCTCCAATTACCCATTATCTTACCCTGTTTCTAACTCCTGCTGGTCTCTGTTACCAGTGATATATTCCAAGCTGATTCTCGAATGTCGGTTCACATCAGTGGGACCATACAGTATTTGTCCTTTAGTTTTGGGCTAGACTCACTCAGCATAATGTTCTCTAGGTCCATCCATGTTATTACATGCTTCATAAGTTTAGTCTGTCTTAAAGCTGCATAATATTCCATTGTAGGTATACGCCACAGTTTGTTTAGCCACTCTTCTGTTGATGGACATTTTGGCTGTTTCCATCTCTTTGCAATTGTAGATAATGCTGCTATAAACACTGGTGTGCAAATGTCCATCTGTGTCTTTGCCCTTAAGTCCTTCGAGTAGATACCTAGCAGTGGTATTGCTGGGTCGTAATCCATTCTGCCATTCTATGTCTTTTGATTGGGAAATTCAGTCCATTAACTTTTAGTGTTATTACTGTTTGGATAATATTTTCCTCTACCATTTTGGCTTTTGTATTATATATATCATATCTGATTTTCCTTCTTTCTACACTTTACTCCATACCTCTCTCTTCTGTCTTTTCGTATCTGACTCTACTGCTCCCTTTAGTATTTCTTGCAGAGCTGGTCTCTTGGTCACAAATTCTCTCAGTGACTTTTTGTCTATAAATGTTTTAATTTCTCCTTCATTTTTGAAGGACAATTTTGCTGGATATAGGAGTCTTGGTTGGCAGTTTTTCTCTTTTAGTGATTTAAATATATCATCCCACTGTCTTCTAGCTTCCATGGTTTCTGCTGAGAAATCTACACATAGTCTTATTGGGTTTCCCTTGTATGTGACGGATTGTTTTTCTCTTGCTGCTTTCAAGATCCTCGCTTTCTCTTTGACCTCTGACATTCTAACTAGTAAATGTCTTGGAGAACGCCTATTTGGGTCTATTTTCTTTGGGGTGCGCTGCACTTCTTGGATTTGTATATTTAGGTCTTTCATAAGAGTTGGGAAATTTTCAGTGATAATTTCTTCCATTAGTTTTTCTCCTCCTTTTCCCTTCTCTTCTCCTTTTGGGACACCCACAACACGTATATTTGTGCGCTTCATATTGTCATTCAGTTCCCTGATTCCCTGCTCAAGTTTTTCCATTCTTTTCCCTATAGTTTCTGTTTCTTTTTGGAATTCAGATGTTCCATCCTCCAGTTCACTAATTGTAGCTTCTGTCTCTTTAGATCTACCATTGTAGGTATCCATTGTTTTTTCCATTTTTTCTTCTTTGTCCTTCACTCCCATAAGTTCTGTGATTTGTTTTTTCAGATTTTCTATTTCTTCTTTTTGTTCAGCCCATGTCTTCTTCATGTCCTCCCTCAATTTATTGATTTGGTTTTTGAAGAGTTTTTCCATTTCTGTTCGTATATTCAGCATTAGTTGTCTCAGCTCCTGTATCTCATTTGAACTATTGGTTTGTTCCTTTGACTGGGCCATATCTTCAATTTTCCGAGCATCATCCATTATTTTCTGCTGGTGTCTGGGCATTTGATCAGATTTCCCTGGGTGTGGGACCCAGCTGGTTGAAAGGTTTTTCTGTGGAATCTCTGGGCTCTATTTTTCTTTTCCTGCCCAGTAGGTGGCGCTTGTGGTGGTCGTCTGTCGGCCCGGGAAGCCGCGCGTGGAGGCGGGGGTCGCTGGCTGCCGCGGCTTGGGGGAGTGCCGGTCCAAATTGCCCAGCTGGCCTTAGACGCCAAGCGTGACGGGAGGGCCCCGCTATCCAACGTTCCCAGTCAGACTGGGGAGCCACGTGAGTGGAGGGGACCCCAGTCGCCAGCCGCCCCGGCCGGGAAAACGTGCGCCCCTCGGGTATCTCACCGCAGCGGATTCTCCCTGCCCGTTCAGCCGTTCCAGAATGGGGTACGCTGTCTTTTTGGTCTCTGTCGCTCCGGGAGCTGTTTCGTATTGTTTCTGTTTCTTTAGTTGCTTTTCTGGAGGAGGAACTAAGACCCGCGCGTCTTACTAAGCCGCCATCTTCTCCGGAAGTGACGGGAATTTCTTAAGTCCTCTCATGTCAGAGACATTCTGTCACCTTTGTCCAAGTCACGGACTCAAGGAGAACTTCTTGAATGTCAAGGAAGAAAAAGCTGAGGGGTGGAAGGTGTCCTTAAAGGGGTGTGAGTCTATCCTTCTCTACATGACTAAAAAGCCTGATTTCTGCAGAGACCCAGGGTGAAATACAAATTTTGAAAATATGTTCTTAATGACTTATTCCTACTTTATAGGGAGTTACTTTTATGCATTAATAGATAGCACCCATCTAATTTATTTTTGTTATAATAATAAAAATTTTTGCAATATTAACAAAGCACACTCTGATTTATAAGGATCAGTATTAACATATAGTTTTGATAATAATTTTTCATAATTTGTAGAATAAATAAAACTCTATAACATTTGAGAAAGACTGTGGTGGAAACTATTACCTAGAAGAGGCTTGGCTGTTTCATAGGTGGCAATGCCAATTCTAAAGAGTGAATGTACATAAGGTCCTCTAAAACTCAGGGTCTGACCAGATGATCTTAAAGGCGACTGGGCTATTTTCAGAGAGAACATTTTACAATTGTATGATAAAAAAGCCATTATATGTAAAAACAGGGCAGAATAAAATGAAATCATAACTATGATACTTTAAAAGCCAAATGAAGCAGACATTTTTAATACCTTAGGCATGCCGTCACTCTCCCCCATAAGGTGGTCTATCAATTGACTGGTCAGCAGTTCATCTTTTGCCTGACCAACCTATTTAATAAAAAAGAAAACATGAAATTCAGCATCTTAAACCTAGCAAGAGGAAGAAAAAAAAAAAGATCAGTAATCTTCTGCCAAGAAAATGGAATCTAAAGACATGTAAAAATACCTATAGTAAAGTAGCTACACATAATAAAAGCTCAGGGTCTGTCTTCATTCATTTGTAGAGTCTCCAGTGATACAAATCCCTCCTTAGAAGCTATAGCTTTTCTCAGTCTCTGTATTAAAATATTGTATTTTTTTTTACCCATACACAAAATATATTCCTTGGAAATTTCAATAAGAACTTTGAGATAACTGATTAAGACACTTAGAGAAGAGCATCTTGAGCACTGGAACTGGGCCTTATACAACAATGAACTACCCACTGCCCTCATCTCCAGTAGCTCCCAGAGGAAATGTATATGCACATGGCTCCATATAATCTAAAATAGAAAGAAAAGAATATTATAGCCATAGGAGCCTAGAAAAGGGCAGGCAGGTAGAAATGTAGGCTGGGGTCCCTGGCCTAGAAATCTTTGACATAAAAATGAGAATGAAAGCTACTGGAGTGCTGGCAATATTGACAAAGAAAAAAATGGAGAGTAGAAATGTATTAGTTTTAGTTAGTAGGAAAAGAATGTGTGAGGTCAGAAATTCAGGGGAGACAATGGAGAATTACTGATAAAATTAGGGGGCTTGGGAGACCCACCCCGATCAAGATAGTGGAGATGCTTCAGAGCTCTGCCCTTCACAGAAGCAATGAACAAACAGTAATAACTGGCAGAGACATTTTCTAAAAGTTCCAGAAAACAGTTAAAGGATGGCAATAACAGGGCGAGTGCTTAATCAAGACAAAGGCTATTTAAAAGCAGTAGGATCTCTTGGTGTCCTGACTGGTCCCTTCCCCACCCCTCACTAGCTCAGTGCAGAACAGCCCATATTCCTAGTGTGGATCCCTGGTCTTGGGTCTGGAGGGAGCAGTGAAATCTTTATATATATACAGGGAGAATGTATATGTAGTCCAGTTTGTCTGGTTGTGGCCTGAGGGACTCACTCTACCCGAACTTGCTCTACATATAAAAGGCATTTCATAGAGATCTCCTACAGAATCCTGGGATTGTCAAATGGCTGAATGTAGCAAGGATTGCTGGCTGCACGACATACAGTACAGTGATTGGGACCATGTTTCCTAGGAGAGAGGGGACATTTGTATCTGTGTTAACAGGTAATTTACAGGGCCACAAGTGCACACCCAAGACAAGAGGGATGGGCAGAAGGGATCAGTAATTCCGCTATGCTCTGTAAGGATAAACATTAAAGGGAGCCTTGGCTTAGGTCATTATGCGAAGACTGGGAAAATAATTTTCTTTTTTTATTTCTTCTCTCTCTCTCTCTTTTTGTTGCTCCTGGCATTTAAGGAAACCTCTATCATAAGACTAGTTGGATACAAGGTTAAAGAACAGAGTGGCCTCAGGTTCTAAATTCCAGTGACAACACATTAAAATATCAAAATGTCCAGGTTTCAACAAAAGTTTACAAAACATACAAAGAAAAAGGAAGTGATGGCCCAATCAGAGGGGAAGATTAAATATTCAGAAACTATCAGTGAGGAGGATTAGACCTGGGACATTCCAGATAAAGGCTTAAAAAAAAAAGGTCCTAAATATGCTCAAAGAGCTCATGGAAAACACGGACAAAGAAATAAAAGAAATCAGGAAAATGGGAGATGAACACAAAGAGAATACTAACAGAGAGATGGAAACTAGGCAAAGAAACCAAACAGATAGTAACAGAAATTAAAAATCCCAAGAGGGGTTCAACAGTAGATTGGAGCTGAAAGAAGAAAGAATCAGTGACCTTGAAGATAAGAAAACTGAAATTATCCAGTCAGAGAAGCAGAAGGAAGATAGAATGAAGAGAAGTGAACAGAGCCTGAAGATTCAGTGGAACACATGAGGCACAGCAATATATGCATTGTGAGAATACCTGAAGGAGTAGAAAGAAAGATAGAAGCAGGGAGTATATTCAAAGAAATAATGGCTGAAAACTTCCCAAATTTAATGAAAGAATGACTATATATTCAAGATGCTCAACAAGCTCAAAAGAGGATAAACCCAAATAGACCCAGAAGGTACCGTTATAATCAAACTGTCAATTGCCAAAATAAAGAGCGAATTCTGAAAGCCAGAAGAGAGAAGTAATGTGACACATACAACGGAATTTCAATAAGACCAAGTGCTAATTTTTCATCCAAATACATGGAGGCAAGAAGGCATACGGGACAACATATTTAAAGGGCTGAAAGCAATAAATTGCCAACCAGGAATTCCACATCTGATAAACTGTCTTTCAAAAATGAGAGAAGAAAAAAGACATTCCCAGATAAACAAAATGGAGGAATTTTGTCACCACTAGATTGGCCCTTGAATAAATGTTAGAGGGATTTCTTTTCTGAAAGTGAGGTGAGGGTAAGGGAAAGAGAGGAGAGGGGAGGGAAGGAAAGTAATGGGAACAAATAAAGATCTTCTGTAAAGAAAATGATATAGGTTAATACTAGTAATACTGTATTTTTAATTTGCAACTCCACTTTCTACTTCCTGCAGGATCTAAAAGGCAAATGAATAAAATGTAATGATAAACCAATGGTTTTGGATTCATAATACATAAATATGCAATTTGTGATTAGAAGTACAAAAAGATGGGGGGTACAGAAGGGTACAGGAACAGAGTTTATGTATGCTATTGATGTTGTTAAATTGCTATCAAAACAAACAAATTTGCTATAGATTTAAAATGTTAAATTTAAGCTCCATGATAACTACAAAGAAAAAATCAAAGAATATGCAAGCTCATAGAGACAGAAAGTCGAGTATAGGTTACCAGAGAGGGAGTTAATGCATAATGGATTTAGGTTTCTGTTTGCGGTGATAGGAAAGTTCTGTTAATGGATGGTGGTAAGGGTACCACAACACTGTGTATATAATCAATCTTATTGAATATTATGTTTCAGGGTGGCTGAAATGGGAAAATTTATGTAGCATATATGTTTCCACAATTTAAAAAAAGAAAGAAAGAAAGAGAGAGAGAGAGAGAGAGAAAGAAAGAGCAATTAAAGAGATAATGACAATTAAATACAATGTGTCAACCTGGGCAGTATCTAATAATGGAGGAGAAAAAGCTCAAATGGACATTATAGAAGCATATGAAAAATTGGAATATAGACTGTAATCTTTATATCAATGATAAATTTCTTGTACTTTACAGTTGGTGGTTGTTACGTAAGTGAATATCCTTGTTCTTAGGAAATGTACATAGAAGTATTTAGTGTCAAGGAGCACTGCATATACAACCTACTCTGAAATGTTCAGAAAATAGATAAATAGATAGATAGGTAATAGAATGATATAGCAAAGGTGACAAAATGTTAAGATTGGGGGATGTGGGGGTTAGGGATATAATGAAGATCTCAGTATGGGAGTTTGTATTATTTTTCCAACTATCCTATGAGATTAAAATTATTTCAAAATAAATTTTTTTTTTAAAGAGTTCTGTGTCTATAAAAAACAGGTGAGCCAAGAATACAACTGGAGCTCAACTAATGGGAGCCACCAAAACAGAACAGTGCAGTGCTGCCCTTGTCATATTGATGATACTACAATGAGAAAAGCCCTGAAAGTGAAGGAAAGCATCATAAGGGAAAGAGCAACATGTAGCCTCACTTGTTATACCTCAGGAATAAGGAGGAATTTGGGAGGCATTTGGACAGTAGAGGAAGGATGAGATCAATATGGGACAGACTTGAACATAAGATCATACTGATCTTTAGGGTGGAGAAGCTTTTAGTGCGGCACAATTTCCATACCACTCACCAACTATGGTAGGTTTCAGTGTACAAAATGGATGAATCTTGAAAACATTATGCAGCAAAAGAAGCCAGAGACAAGAATCCACACATTGTATGATTCTCTTTATATGAAATGTCCAGAGTAGGCAAATCCATAGAGACAGAAAGTAGAGTAGCAGCTGCCAGGGGCCAAGGGGAATAGGGAATAGGAAATGAGTGGGTACAAGGTTTCTTCCTAGGGTGATGAAATTTTCTGGCATTAGACAGTCATGATGAATACACAATTTTATGAATATACCAAAAATCAATGAATTGTACACTTAAAAGGATGAATTTCATGGTATATGAATTAAAATCACAATAAAAAAGAAGCTGTTAATTTTTTAGGTATGATAATGATATGGCGATGTGTTAAAAATCTCAGCCACTGCCTTAATAGATACAAAAAAGGCATTTGATAATATTCCACAACACTACATAATAAAGAATAGAAGGGAATGTCCTTAATCTGATAATGGTGATCTACCAAAAATACCCTAAAGCTAACATCAAAGAGTTATTGGTGAAATATTGACAGTTTTCTTCCCAATTTTGTGAATAAAACAAGGATGTTCACTACCTTTGTTTTTATTCAACATTGTACTGGAGGTCCTAGACAGTGTAATAAGGCAAGATCAATAAACAAAAGGTAGAGTGATTGGAAAGGAAGATGTAATCTTTATTAATAGGCATCTAAAAACAAAATATGACAAAAATAAATTTTGCAAGATGGTGGAATATGAAATAAGTTTACGAAAACCAAATGTCCTACACAGGATAGCATCATATGGAATATGAAATGTGAAGACAGTATCATTTATATTAGCATCAAAAACCATCAAAGGCCTAGGAATAAATCTAACACAGATATGTAAGACATCTATATAAAAAAATTACAAAATGGTATTGAGAGAAATTAAAGAAGATCCACCAAATAAATGAAGGGTTATACCACAATCATGGCTTTGAAAATTCAATATTGTTAAGGTATCTATTCCCAAGTTGATCTATAGTTTCAATGCAATCCCAATCAAAATCATAGCAAGGTTTTTTTTTTGGTGTATGTGTATAAATTGAGAATGTGCTTCTAAAACTTTTTAGAAAAGCAAAATGCAGAAGACCAACACCAAGGTAAAACCAAGAAAAAGAATAGAGAGAACTTATACTACCTGATTTCAAGACTTACTGTAAAGTTATAATAATTAATATAGTGTGGTATTAGTACAAGATAGACAAACCAATGGAAGACAATAAAGATTCCAAAACAAACACACATATGGTCATTTCATCTATAACAACTGCTCCACAGCTACTCAGTGGGGGAAAGGATCGTCTTTTTGACAAATGGTACTGGTTGACCTGAATATGCATATGGAAAAGAAAATCTTTTGACCCCTACCTCACATTACATGCAAAAATTAATTCAAGATGGGTTTAAGACTAAATGAGAAAGCTAAAACAACCAAACTCCTAGAAGAAAGCTTGAGAGATTTTAATAAAACACATAGCTGATAACAATGATTTATATCCAGAATATATAATGAAATCCTGTAAATCAGTTTAAAAATAGATGAGGTGATCAAATTAAAATATGACTTGAACAGTACTTGACAAAAGAGGATATTCAAATGGACAATAAGCATATAGATAGGTGCTCAATAAATATCAGTTATTAGAGAAAAGCAAATTAAAACCATAATAAGATATCTCTACACATCTATGAGAAGAATTGAAAGGAAATACACTGATATGTGTGGTAATGATTGGAAATGACTAAAACTCTCTTACATTGCTTGTGGAAGTATAAATTGGCACAAACAATTTGAAAAAAATGTTTGGAAATACCTACTGCCAAACATATGCAAACCCTTTGATTTAATAATTCCACCCCTGGATATATACTCAATACAACTGAATGCTTAGGTCCACTAAAGACATGAACTAGAATGTTCATGACAGTTTTATTCATGGGTCTGTGCCAGTTTGAAAGTATTATGTACCCCAGAAAAACCATGTTTTAATCCTGATGCAATTTTGTGGGACCAGCTGTTTCTTTTAATCCTGATTCTATACTGTGGGCTAGAAATTTTCTATTAGATTTGATGTGCCCAATTATGGGTATAAACTTTTGATTGGATGGAGATGTGACTACACCCATTCTAGGTGGATCTTGATTAGTTTTACTGGAATCCCTTAAAAGAGGAAACATTTTAGAGAGAGACAGAAAGGACAGACACTTCAGAGCTGAGAGTGAGCAGTTGTAGATGCTTGGAGACCAGTTGCTTCAGAGAACAGAGACACGAATGGTTGGAGATGCTTGGAGCCCAGCAAACATCACCATGAGATGTTAAGCAAGCCAGAACCTGGAGACAGACAAAGGAAGCCAACAGATAAAAGCCAGCCCTGGAGAGGCAAAGTGAGGAACCCTCACAGGAACAGAGGCTGAAAGCAACGGAGTCCAGGAGAAAGGAGCCAGCAGATGCCAGCCACATGACTTCCTAGCTGACACAAGTGTCCCTGACCCATTAACGTTCCTTGAATTAAGGCATATTTCCCTGGTTGCCTTAATTTGGACACTCTGACTTCCTTAGAACTGTAAACCTGTAACTTATTAAATTCCCCTTTTTAAAAGCTGTTCCAATTTTGGTATATCACATTCTGGCAGCTTCCAAACTAACATAAGGTCCAAACTGGAGACAATCCAAATGCCCACTAACAGAATAATAGGTAAATAAATTATGGCTACTGTTCCATTCAATAACATAGATACATTTGCAGACATAATATTGATTTAAAGAAATAGGACACAAAGGAGTACATGAGTAATTACATTCATATGAAGTTCATAAACAGGCAAAACCAATGTATAAAGACTAGTCAGAATTGTGGTTACTGTTGGTGGGGGATACTAACTGGGTGACAACATGTGGGTGTATTCTGGGGAGGTAGAAATGTTTTACACCTTGATATGGATGGGGGTTACGTGGGTGTAGACTATGAAAAAACTGAGGTGGTATATTTAGGATCTGTGCACTTTACTGTACATGAGTTAGACCCAAGAAAAAGATGCAGAGGCCTTTATCTTTTAGAGATAGATATTGTATCCATAAGTGAATGATATGATGCCTGTTATTTGATTTAAAATAAGCCATGGAAGGAGAGAGAGAAGGTGGCTGGTTATCTGTTGATAACTGTTGAATATTGATAATGGTATATGGGTACATGGGAGTTTGTTATACTGTTTGCTCTACTTTTACATATGTTTGGAAATTTCTTTAAAAAATTTTTAAAAATATTGGTATTCCTGAAAGTTCCAGTACAGAGTTTACTCACAGTTTCGATTGCCATTTCTATTGCCACACTATCTTCTGAGCTTGGGCATTTTAGGAAGTGTTTAAGTGCCTGAAATGCGAATTGTATAATAATTAAAAATTTTAACATTGATGAAAACAGAGCTTTCACACATACAAAATAATTATTTTATACTTCATCTTCATCTCAACCAGGGGCTTACTCAGTGTAGGTCTTAAAACACATACGAGTTTTTAAAAAGTTTACCCTCTGAGGAACCTAGTTCTGATTTCTGATGAAATGTAAATGAAAAATGTGTCCTCTTTCAGAAGGAAGATTTAATTATTTTCATTCATTTATTTTATTCATCAACCATCCACTGATAACCTGCTTTTATGTATATGGGACTATGCTAGATTCAGTGGAAGATACTTAAGAAGGGTAAGAATTGGCCCCTCTTTTTGGGGCCAATCTAACTGGGGAGATCTATGTAATGTAATCATAATAAACAACTAATTATTTTAAGTGTTAAATATCATCCTACATACCTATGAAGAAATTTAAGCTTATTAATGATGAAAAAACACATGGGTAGAGCAGCCATTTGGTTTTACAGGTGCTCTGTGGATGAAAAGATTATGATGCATGGGGATGATCCAGAAGGTATAGGAGGAAAAAAAACTTGAAGGTTGAACATGTCTGTAAAGGTGGTAAAAAGAGCAGAGAGGCAGCATGCCTGGCGGTCCTATGGATCTGTCTCTTGCTTCAAGTGTTTGAACGGAACAGACCCAGGGACTCTCCCCCCACCTCTCCGGCCTCGCTCACCCTCCAACTGCCTCTCCCGCTGCAATCTCTGGGACCAACTTCTGGGCCAGCCCCTGCCTCCGGGACCAGCTAATAGGTTTTTTGTGGTTAGCTCCTCATTGTCGACCAACCATGAGCTCCCAGATACGCCAGAATTATACCGCCGATGTGGAGGCCTCTGTAAACTGCCTGGTCAACCGGTATCTGCGGGCCTCCTACAGCTACCTCTCTCTGGGCTTCTATTTCGACCGCGACAATGCAGCCCTGAAGGGTGTGGACCACTTCTTCCGCGAGTTGGCTAAGGAAAAGCGCAAGGGGCCCCGAGCATCTCTTGAAGATGCAAAACCAGCGCAGCACCCGCGCGCTTTTCCAGGACGTGCAGAAGCCGTCCCAAGATGAGTGGGGCACGACCCTGGATGCCATGGAAGCTGCCCCGGTTCTCGAGAAGAGCCTGAACCAGGCCCTTTTGGAACTGCACGCCCTGGGTTCTGTCAACTCGGGCCCTCATCTCTGTGACTTCCTGGAGAATCATTTCCTAGATGAGGAGGTGAAACTCATCAAGAAGATGGGCGACCACCTGACCAACCTCCGCAGGCTGGCCAGCCCGCAGGCCGGGCTGGGTGAGTATCTCTTTGAAAGGCTCACCCTCAAGCATGACGACTAGGAGCCTCCAGAGCCCAGAGGCCTTTATGGGGCTCCCCTCTGCATTCCCCTGGCATCCAGGCTTCTGCCTGAGCCCCTCCCTCCAGCCAGGAGGCTCTCTTTAACCAGCTGCCCTGCTGCCCTCTAACATGCCTTGAACTAAGTGTGAAGAATAAAGCTTTTTGCAGCAAAAAAAAAAAAAAGCAGAGAGGAATCTAAACAGAGAATGAGGATGGGTAAACACCTCTCAGGTCTGAAGGATTCTTCAGTAGAAATAGCTGGATGCCAAATTGGGAAGTCAGGCTGATCGGTCAAATTGTGGAAACGCTCTTAACGCCAATTAAGGAATTTATCTGAGGCCGAAACAGCAAACTGGTTACCTGACAGCTGAATTCACATATAGACACATTTTCTTTGACCAGTGTGGTACTATAAAAATACCTGGGGCCATAATTTAAAATTGGGAGATTCAGATTTCTGTTTCTCTTGAAAAATGATACAATCTTGCAGTATTGGGCCCAGATTACAAAATGGTAACATTCTGCTAGGGATGAGCAGCAGTTATCCCCTTTAAACAAGACACATGACATCTAGTTGTCCCTACCCTGTTACATAATGAACACAGATTTGCACCATAGCTCCACTGATTTGTATCCCTAGTTGGGAAACTGCAAACCCTGCCATTAACTAAGGGGCTCTTTAGCAGTGAAATCAGGAAATATTTTGGGAACCAAATGAAGGATGAGTTACAGGAAAAGAAACTAAAAACAGGGAAAATAGGAAACTACTGCAATAATCCAAAGCCAGGTCACAAGGGCTTGGATTAGTCTGGTGGCACCTAGAATAAAAAGGGACAGATGTGAGAGATATTAGGAAAGAATAATGTGGTTGGGTATGGGAGGGAATGGAAGAAGTCAAGAGTTGACTCATTGAGACTTCATGTCTGGGAGCATAATGATATTTAAAAATATTTCCATAACCATTCCTGTAGAGTCCAGTATTAAGTTTTCTTGGCAAACACTAACTCGTGAATACTGGCCACAGAGCAAGAAGAACTTTCCAGCCTGAAAATGTTTTTTTTCTCCTTCAAAGTATAAGGCAATGCTTTGATAGTCTTCATTAGTAGTGTCTTCAGAACCTACAAACAGAAGTTCATGGAGTAAAATATCTTTGAGTAAAACTTGTTTACTTCTACTGCTAACCTAAAAATAAGATTTAAAAACAGGTAATCTAAAAAGAGATGATTAAAATATTAATGTTATTATCAGTGTCTGTTTTCATCACAAAGCATAGTTTATTTGTTGGACAAGTAAGGAAGATGACATTCAAATGGCCAACATGTAACTATTTATAGACATTTAAGTTTTTGGTTTGGCACTTAAGTATATTAAGCATAGAGGAAGGAGGACCCAAAAGCTGCTGGAGTTCCAATTCATTGTTTATATCTATGTATGGTAGTCGGAGCCCTAGCAGGATTCTGAAGCCTTGTACCAGTAGCTCTGTGCCTCCAGCCTTAAGTAACTTTAGAGTTCATAAGAGAAGGCAGTAAAGCAAAATGGAGAAAACTGTGTATGTGTAAACCTTATGAACTTTAGAAAACTTAAATGTCTCAAGTGAAATCATGCTTTGTAATGTTAGGAGAGAAATGCCATCTGTCTAGCTAAATACTAATGATTCTGTTATTTTTATCTGCACTTCTTTTTCTTTAACTCTTTTTTCCTCCAATTATCTTAATGGTTTCCAAGAATTTATGAGATGCTTTTCCCCATTTATTTCCTTGAAGAGTGAAACAAAAATTTTCTCATGAATCCTATCATCAACTCTTATTGTCATTTTGTTAATTTAAAAAACAAAATAAAACAAAGTAAAATGATACACAGATAATGTTATGTATGGCTTGCAAAAATAAAAATCTGAAAATTATTTCAGTAGTTTCTAGAAATAATAGCAAGTGTGGGATGAAAACCTGTAAGCAGACATTTCTAGAATTTAAAATTTCCTTTTTGAAACTTTAAGATCTTTAAAAACCACAACTTTTGCATATCACTCTTCATTGAAATAATACTATATTATTAATTTGTAACTCGATTTTTTACATTTATGAATACATTTACACTTTCAAAGTTCAACCTGAATTTCCTATCACCTTCATTTTGGAACCGTGTTTTAGCAATGGGTTGAGGAAGAACAGGATTTGGGGAATATGGCCTCTCTTGATATTTATCCAGAAAGTCTTAATTTTTGAAAACTGAAAGAGTCCATCATTATTGTGAAACTATCTCATCTTAAAGTGCTAGTGGAGATCTTGAATCTAGAAAGGGACATAAATATATATATATCTACATATAAACGGTGTGTGTGTGTGCGCACGGAATGTATACCAACTGACAATTAGATCATAAGTGTCAAAGTATTTTCATGATAAAAATCCTTAAAAGAAATTAGAAAAAACAATACTTACCAATAATGTCTGCATAGATTTCCATTTTGTTGTGCTGCTGAGCCAGGGTGAAAGCTTCATTATTACATTTGGACATGACAAGAAACTGGATGGCAGACCCATAGTCACCTAACTGTAGAAAAAACCTAAAACAAGGTACTCCAATTAGCCTCAATCATATTTAAAATAAATTTATTATTTAAGAAATCAGATTTAACCATGAGAAACTGTTTAAAACAAGTTTATTACATAAACTGCAATTCTATAAATATGCTTATGTTTGTAAAACATAATCTCATACTCTGTCCACAACAAATAGCCTTTGAAATTAAACATTTAGACCTAATAAAAAATATAAAAAGAACATATATTTCTTTGATGACTTTATTTCATTTAATAAAATGAAAATTTTATCTCTTTCAAGGCATATTTTTACAAGTCCTAAAATACTGATGCATTATTTTACCTGGCTACCATTTTGGCTCCATCCAGAGATTGAGTCTCTCTGACAATACTGACAGCTTTTTCGGGATTGTTGAGGTGGTCAAGATAGATACGGATTACACTGTTCCACTGTTTTGCATTCTCATAAGCCACCACAGCTTCTTTGTATCTGTAAGAAATATCTGGTTTAGATAAACTTTCTTAACACTGTCATATTTGGGGAGAAAGAATCAATAACTGATGGATACTTTACGATTTTATCTGCTTACTTCTTTATAAGAAAAAAACACTAGGAATCATTCCACGAAAATATATTCTTGTTAGGGATTTGTTAAACCAACAATAAAATATCGGAATTAAATTGTGATTTCTCATTTGAAGCATATCTGTGTAATTTTTTATATTTTAATGTTTTTTTTTCTTTTTGAGTGGGTAGAATATTAAAGTAGTATAGGCTTATTGTGGAAAATACAGAAAATAAAGAATTTTCACAATCTGAGATATGCTACAAGTGACATGTAAAATCTTTGAGTGTGTTGACCTATAGATGGAGCTCAAGACTTGCCTTCAGTACCACTATTTTTCCAGCTGTCCCTTTCAAAAAGAACATTTAGTGCGTATCTTTGATTAGTTCCTCAGGTAATTTTTCTAAAGTGGAGGATAATGACTTGACCTTAATGTCTCTTAATATGTATTGCCAAATTGTTTTCCAATGGCAATAGAAATTTACATTCCTGTCAGTAGTTTACAACAAGTGTATTTTGACAGTATGAGTATTAGTTTAAAATGAATCATTCCTAATATGGTAGATTAAAATGATATACTGTTACTTTAATTTAATTTCTATAGTGAGGTAGAACTTTTTTCATGTTTATTTCATAACTGTATTTCTTCTTCTGAGACTTGTCTTCTTGTCCTTAGGGACATTTTCCTATTACAGCCTTTGAGTTTTTTGCATTTAGTTGTAGATCTTTGTATATTTAAGATATTGACTATGTAGTCCTATATTTTTAACTGTTCTGCTAATTAAACAGTGCAGCTATATATAAGGAATCCATGTTTCTTCAGTTTGCTTCCTGTCTACATCCCTAAGTGTAACTTTAACAAAGTTACTAACACACCTTCATTTTCATGCCACAGTATATCAGAATTTCAACTTCTAGCCTTCAACTTTCAAATAAAAAGAGATAGTAGTCTTTATTTATGTAAAGGAGGGACTGAGGTATATGAAGTGCAGGATAATTTTAAGCCTGGGATCCAGGCTAGTGAGGGATATAAAAAGATGTTTTCTGTTTTTCTCTGCTTTGCCTTTCTTAGAAGTTTGCAAATATCAGTGGTTAATTTTCAAAACTTAGTATTAGTTAACATTTTTATAAATTTGAGAAATTGTACAAACCTTCCATCTGCTTCTTTAGCTTTGGCATACTGCAAATGTATCTTAGGAGAAGAAACATGAGGCAGAAGCTCACCAACTTTTGCCCTAGAAAGGTGGGTTCAAGAGAATATCATCAACTGGAGCTACATCAATGACCAGACACACAGCCTACATCAATCTGGACAAGTTGGATTGGCTGAGACAACACACATAACTGTAAGTCCTCCAAGCTGTGGAGGACGGTGCACCTCCCCCATGGGCATGGCAAGCTGGTTACCCAAGGGAAAAGAAAACAGACTTTACTAGCAGCAAGGGCCTAGCTCAACCAAGCTCCAACTGTGGAATTAATTAACAAATTCTAACTACTAAAAACAGGCCTCCAACTCAGATAAACCTGGACTAAGTGCTAAACGTACTCAGAGGGGGTGGGACTAATGGAAAAACAAAACAAAACAAAACAAAACAAAAACCAAAACCAGAGGCTTTCTGAATCAGCATAAAGTTCCAGAAAGGGCTGATCCTAAAAAAAGGGGACACATAGAACCTGGTGATTCACAGAGTCACATAACAACTTGAGCTCTTGATTAACAAACCCAAGGAATGGGGATCCTGCTTTGAAAAGGAATTTTTTTTTGCTTTTTTTCTATTACTTATCAGCTCATTAGACAGAAGTGGATGCCTTCTCAGGCTCCAGCACTGCCCCAGGCAAGGGCAGAATTAAGCTTGTCTGAGAGTCAGGTGAAAGGAGTTAATTCTCTGAAGGTTGTACTCTCCCAGGAGAAAGGTGGGGCCCAGCTCAAGTGGAATCTTTCCCTCAAGGAATTCAGGCTCCAGGGATCGGAAAACTGAAGCAATTAATGCCAACCTACAACTTCACCACTGTCTCAACCACGCCGACAGAAGAGTCTGCTTAAGTTAAAGGCACTACATCACTTTACGCTAGTGGGAAGGCACTGGCAGACAAGCACCACATGCTGGGCAGGATAGGAAAAGCACAGAATCTAGAGGCTTCACAGGAAAGTCTGTCAACCTGCTGGGTCTTACCCTCAGGGAAAACTGATGCAGGTGACTCTCTCCTCCTGAGAAGAGGCCATTTTGTCTGGGAAAATCTGACCAGGGTCAATAATATCTGAGGAGACCCTCCTCAAAACAAACAAACAAACAAAAAAACAGCTCCATGTAGGCAGGGCAAGAAACAGAAAAATAAAACTGAAAAATTCTTTCAAAGAACAGATAGAGAACAAAGCCATCCAGCAAGAAAATCATAGGTAAAAGAGTGAAAAACTGTAGAATAAATTAATTAAGGAAATTAAATGCCTAGATGCCAGCAAAAAATAACACATCCTACTAGGAATTCTACTAGGAATGTCAAAGATACGGCCCAGTCAAAGGAACAAACTAACAATTCAAATGTGATATAGGAGCTGAACATCTAATTCAGGATGTTTGAACAGACATGGAAAATCTCATCAAAAATCAAATCAACAAATTGAGGGAGGATATAAAGAAGGCATTTGGAGAACAAAAAGAGAATATCATCAACACTAGAGTCACACCAAAAACAGCTCTCTTCAATGAAGTATTAATTTTTGGGATTAAAAAGTTGGCACAAACTTTTGAAAATCTTGGCTCCTATAGGTAAAAGCAGATTTAATTGAGCCTACAAACCCAAGGGTGGGAATAGGAAGGCTAGTTCATTAACTCTTTGGGGGAAATAAGTTTTTTTTCCTTAGTAACTTAGCTGTTGGAGATTTCACCATACCAGACCAGCAGAATATGCAGTTCTTTTGGAAAAAAACATGAATGTGAATTCATCTAGGAAAGAAAAAAGGAAATGGAGGGAAGGCTCAACCAAGGGGAAAAGACTGTAGAGTAGGAAGAGCAAGCAGAAAGGTAACAAGTCTGGAGACCACCGAGACACATTTGTTTTCAGAGCTGCTGAAATTCTTACCAATTTTTACAGCGGATGTAAACAGATGCCGCTTTGTCATAGTAGAGACCTTTCTCATATAGTTGGGCTGCTTCTGAAAATTGCTGAGATAATATAAGATTATTAAAAAACTACGATTTTTAATTAAAAAACTAAAAATTATGTATAAGACCACATGAAATTTAGGCAGAGAAAAGAATACCTTCATATTCTCTAATATGGTTCCACAGTCTCTTTTAAGGACCCTACTGGGATGTTTGAGGGCTTGGTTAACCCCTCGGCGAATATCTCCCATTCTAATGGACATCTGGGCTACTCCAGCCAGACACACTTCATCATGTTCCTGGAATTGTAAGACATATTCTAACAAATCGGACTTAAACTTCAAATGATGCATTTCAGCAAGAACAATTAATTCAAATATAAAATGAGTCCAAAAGTTATGGCTTACTTTCACCAATCTTTTCTGATAAGTCTCGAAATTTTGAAATAACATTGAATCTTTTTCCCAGCTAACCATTAAAAAGTTGTGGGGTTTTTTTTCCTTTGAAGGCTAGATCTTTTATGCTTAAGGTCAATATTTTACCCTCTCTTAACATAATACTTTGTATGTATTATACATATAAAATTTAACATAAGAAATAATCTACTGGACTATATAGCATAAATGCTATGAAAAACATTAAGAGAAAAAAACATTTATAAAATTGAGGATTTTTCTAGTAAGCATAATTGAACAAAAAAACCAACTTTTTTAGAATTGTTTAGTTCATTAAAGATAACATTGATAACTAAAGAACTTTTTATATAACTGATCTGAAATGTAATGACAGATTACATTTACCTTTTTTTTTTTCACATGGGCAGGAACTGGGAATAAAACCTAGGTCTCCGGCATGGCAGGTGAGAACTCTGCCTGCTGAGCCACCATGGCCCACCCAACAGACCACATTTTATCTGTAGAAGTATATCCACTAGAATTTTCTGTGATATGAAAATGTTCTTATCTATCCCATCTGTGCTGATCTGAATTTGTTATGTACCCCAGAAAAGCCTATGTACCCCAGAAAAGAATCCTATCTTATGGGGGCAGATTTAATGTTGGCTGGAGCTTTTTGATTAGGTTGTTTCCATGGAGATGTGACCCTGCCTATTCAAGTTGGGTCTTAATCCTCTTGCGGTAGTCCTTTAAAGGACAGACATTTTGAAGAGAGCTCAGAGACAGAATGCCCTAGGGCACACAGAAACCCAGAGACATTTTGGAGAGAAGGGCCAACTGATGTTACCATGTGCCTTCTCAAGTGACAGAGGAACCCAGGCTGTCATTGGCCTTTCTTTAGAGTCAAGGTATATTTCTCTGAATGCCTTAATTTGGACATTTTCATCACATTAGAACTGTAAATCTGTAACCTAATAAATCCCCTTTGTAAAGGCTAATCCATTTCTGGTATACTGCATTCTGGCAGCTTTATTGCAAACCAAAACACTATCCAATATGCTAACAGTCCATGTGACTGCTGAACAATTGAAATAGGGCTGCTGTGACAGAGGAGGTGAATTTTAAATACTATTAATTTTAAATAATTTAATTTAAATAGCCACCATGTAATAATAACTGTGTTTGACAACAAAGATAAAGAATGAACTAAAATAGATGTGCCAAAGAAAATGTCAAAAACCTGAGAAAAATGAGTAAAAGATATGCTCAGGCAATTCATTTAAAAATACACAATTTGCCAATAAATAAATAAATACATGCTAAACTTCATTAATAATTAAATATGTAAAATACAATGAAATGCCTTTTTTGCTTATCAAACTGGTAAAAATAAAGCAATTGATAATAACTAGCATTGCTGAGAAAGTTGAGGAAATGAAATGGACACTATCAGAGGTTTCCGACAGGAGCCTGAATTACTATAGCTTCTTTTGGAGAGCAACTTAGCAATATCAAAAATGAAAAACACACACTTTATGACCTAGAAAACCCACTTGTTAAGAAGAAATCCTTCAGAAATATTATCTTAGGTAGATATTGGTAGAATATTCATTGCAGTGTTGTTGATAATAGAAAGCCACAAAACAAGTGTATTTCGATAAGGGAATATTTTAAATAATTATGGTATATCTGAACAATGGAATACTAAAGTTTTAAAAGATTAAAAAAGATTTATATACATTGACTTGGAAAGACCACAAGAAAAAGCAAGTGGCTGTTTTGTACAGACTGGATATTCAATTCATCTTTGCTAAATGAATGGAAACGAATGATTTCAGTCTAAGTAAAAATCCATATGAGATATATATATTTTATGCTTAGAGAAGAGATTCTGGATGGAAATAGATAAAATCATTACCATTGGTAACCATTAGGGGGTTTGGTGGGAGTGGAGAAATACTGGACTCTCATTTCTCATGTTAATGTGCTTTTGTGATTTTTAAATTCACTACAATGAACATGTATTATTTAAAAATTTTTTCCATGTACTATTTTTGTAATATAAAAGATGTAAAACAGAAAACAAAAATAATTTACAACCTTAACAAGATACCACCTAACTTAAAAACACCAATCTAAATTTCGCTTCTTGAACTATAAAATTCCTGGATTGGGAGGAAGGGTAGCATGGTGGGTAAAGTACAGTGATTTCCTTGTACATCTTTAAAGAATAACACCTGACAGATGAAATGGTAGAAATGAACTCTTATGGACAGGGAATTAACTTTCAAAGCTGTTATTTAAACATTTTTAAAAAGAAAAAGGAAAAGCCTTATGAACATTATAGCTGGCCTGTAAGTGGGAAGGGATGAAACTATTTTCAACCTGAATAAAAGGTCATATTTAGAATGCAATGGAAGCATATCTTTTTCAGACCAATAAACATATTGTCATTTTCAGTTTTTAAGAGTTTAAAGTACTTTAAAATGATTTAACTATATTCTTGCAAAGTTGTAAACAAACAATATCTCATCTGCTAGATACTGAATAAAAATAATACAAATAAGATCATGATCTTTGAAAACAAATCCAAAGATAATTCTGTATGTCTTTATCCAAGGTTACCTTATTATCACCTGTTATTCCTTTCTCATAATGAGCCAAAGCATTTACATAATCACCCCTGAAAGAAAAATGAGTGAATTTCAATATATATTTAAATATGTTAATTACATATAAAGGATTTAAAAGATATTCTTTGCTACTGCATTGTTAAGCTTATAAAAGATGTAATATATAACAAATATATAAGTATTCAGTCCATTATTATTCTGCTACTTTAAAAATAATTTTTAAGTCAGATTATGCTAGACTGTACTTACTTCGTGATATATGAGGCATTTTTGGAAACTAAAATAAATTTTATGGACCACTTTGATTAATTATTTCCTTTAAGGCACTAAATGATAATCATGTTACCATAAAAACTGATGTACTTTCCAAAGGCTAACATTTATAAACAGAATATGTATTGAGAGAATTTAGGTGACTTTTGATTTATTAAAGGGTAGAAGGAACACACTGGATATTATAGTAAAGAGGGCCCTGGGTCCTTAAATTATAAAAAATATTATATAGAGAGACCAAATTGAATTATGGGGGCCCTAATCCTATATAACTGGGAGGTGTCCCTATAAGCAGAAGACACTTGGACATAGATAGAAAAGACAGCCATGTGATAGAGGCAGGGGTTATGCTGCGGACTGCTGGCAAACCAGTTACAGAAGCCTAATGACTTCAGAGGAGGTATGGCCCTGCCAGCACCTTGTTCTGGCCTCCAAAACTGTAAGACAATAAATTTCTGATGCTTAAGCCAAAACAAAACAAAACAAAACAAAACAATGTATATAGACACATAGGTAGATGGATGGATGATATGGATAGACAGAATGGCATAGCAAATTTAGCAAAAGGTTAAAAGTTGGTGGATCTGGATGGAAAGTAAGAACTTAAGGTTATCACGAAAACAATGATGGAACAACATGAGAATCTCAGTAAAGCAACAGAAACTTTAAGAAGGAACCAGGCAGAAACATCCTAGAGTATATTAAGCAGATAATCAAAAAATATTGGCAAAGTCCCCTGAGGGAGGGGAGAAAGAATATAGAACTATTAAACCTTACCATCAGGGAATCCCCTGACACTGTGTCAAACTTTAGGGATATCCAAAGCAATAGGCCATGCCCTCGATTATGAGGCTTACTCCTGTGAAAGCTTATGTACGTAGCGGAGAAGCTTAGACTACCTATAGGTATACCTAAAAGCTACTTCTAGAGGACCTCTGTCATTGCTCAGATGTGGCCTCAGTTTCTAAATCCAACTATGCAAGTGAAATAATTGCCCTTCCCCCCTTGTGGGACATGACATCCAGGGGTGACAGTCTCCCTGGCGATGTGGGAGATGATTCCCAGGGATGAATCTAGACCTGGTGGGATCAACAATTATATCCTGACCAAAATGGGGAAAAGAAATGTAATAAAGTATCAGTGGCAGAGAGAGTTCAAATAGAGTCGAGAGGCTACTCTGGAGGTTACTCTTACACAAGCTTCAGTTAGACCTTGCTATCATAACCTGCCAACCTCCAACCAGAATCATTCCAGCCAATACTAAAGAACACCTAGGGCAATATTTAAGATTCCACAAGGGTTCCATGCACTAGAATAACTTTCCAGAAACCTACAACCTCCAGATGGGTCCCTGGTTCAGATAAGTCCTGGAACTTAGGCCAGCCTCTCCAGAACATCACATAGTTCCATCTCCCTACCCTATATTAGTGACAGACACTTCCAATATAAAAAATTTAGAATTGCCATAGCCCAAACAACCCTAAAGAGAGGTATGGAAAGATCAAAGGTGATGGTGGAGTTATACAGAGAAGATAGGATTAAACAAATATGAATGCTGAATCATTAAATTGATATCTCTTTTAGTCTCCAATATTTTAGAGCAGCTAGAAGTAAAAACCTAAAAGCGTGAAATTGTAGCCCATGTCAAAGTCTGCTATATGTTCTACAACTAATTGTGGTGCTGTGCTTTGAAATTTATGGCTTTTTTGTATATATGTTATTTTCCACAAAAAAAAGAAGGAAAAAAAGTTGATTGTGATGATAAGAAAGTATTTAAGCCCTCTAGCTTCTTATATTCTGGAGGAGCTAGGAGGAAAAATATGAGAGAATCATATGGTAGCCCATGACAAACTCTGGGATCTGTCCTGGAACCACTTGTTGTAGAGTGCTTTGAAAACTATTGCTTTTTTATTTCTTTGCTTTGTATATATGTTATACTATATAATACCATACAATAAAAAAAAGTTTAAAAACAAAAATGAACCCAGCAGAATTATTATTGAGTTGAAGACTCGAATAATAACTGAAAAGAAAAATTCCATAGAGGGAATCAACAGCAGATTGGAGTGGCAGAAGAAACAATCAGTGAACTCAAAAACAAGATGTTAAAATGATTTAGGTGAGGAGCAGAAAAAAAAAGAATGAAAAAAGTGAACAGAGCCTAAGTGAGACACCATCAAGTGTACTAATATATATATATATACCTAATACATATTGGGTATTAATACTAATATATACCAGCATATTAATAATTAATACCAATATATACCAGTATATTAATAATTAATACTAATATATATGGGACTCACAGACAGAGAAGAGAGAAAGGGACAGAAGGAAATAATGGCAGAAAACTTCCCAAATTTAACAAAAGACATTTAAGAAGCCCAACAAACCCTAACAGGATGAACTTGAAGAGAAACATGCCCAGACACATAGTCGTCAAAATACTAAATGCCAAGGACAAGAACAGAGTTCTGAAAACTGCAAGACAAAAGCTGCCTTAGATAAAAGGGAATCTCAATAAGATGAAGCACAGATTTTCCATCAGAAACTATGGACACAAGAAGGCAGTGGAATGAAATATTTAAAGTGCCGAAAGAAAACAATTGCCAACAAAGACTTTTCTATACAATAACACTGTCTTTCAAAATGAGAGATTAACATCTTCCCAGATAAACAAAAGGTGAGGCAGTTCAGCAGTACTAGACTTGCCCTACAGGCAATGCTAAAGGGGGGTTCCTCAGAATGAAAGGAGAGGACACAAGACAGTAGATTGAAGCAATATAAAAAAAACAGACCCTCAGTAAAGTAAACGGATGTGTAACTATAAATGTCAGTAATACTGTGGGGTATTTTGTGGCATATAACTCTACTTTTTACTTCTTACATTTATAAAATGCAAACTCTTAAAATGTTACTGATAAATCTATGGTTTTGGATATACAATGTATGTCCTTATACATACAATATATAAGGATATAATCTGTACAACAAAAAAGTATGGGGAAAGGAGGGTGTTATAGTTTGCTAGTTGCCTGAATGCAACACACCAGAGATGGATTGGCTTTTAATAAAAGGGGATTTATTTCATTAGTTCTTCAGAGGAAAGGCAGCTAACTTTCATTTGAGGTTCTTTCTTATGTGGGAAGGCTCAGGGTAATCTCTGCTGGCCTTCTCTCCAGGCCTCTGGGTTCCAATAACTTTCCCCAGGGTGATTTCTTTCTGCATCGCCAAAGGCCTGGGCTGAGCTGCGAGTGCTGAGATGAGATATACTGAGCTGCTTGGGTTGTGCTATGTTGAACTCTCTCATTTAAGCACCAGCCAATTAAGTCAAACATCATTCATTGCAGCAGGCATGCCTCCTAGCTGACTGCAGATGTAATCAGCAACAGATGAGGTTCATGCACTATTGGCTCATGTCCACAGCAACAGAACTAGGTTTCTTCACCTGGCCAAGTTGACAACTGAATCTAACTACCACAGAGGGGTACAGGAACAGTGTGTATACTATTGAAATTGAGTTGGTATCAAAAGAAATGTGCTTGTTACAGATTTAGGATGTTAAATTTAAGCCCCATGGTAACCGCAAAAAATATATATGAACGATATATACAGAAGGAAGTGAGAAGAGACTCAAAATGGTATACTACCCAAAATTGAAATAAGTATGAAAATAGACATTAATGGAAGAATTAAGGACAATACCAAATAGGAAATGGTAGAAGAAATTCCTTCTGCATTATCAGTAGTTACTTTAAATATAAAGGGATTAAACTCTCCAGTTAAAAGGTGAAGATGGTTAGAATATATAAAAAATAATGAAATTATACAATGTATCTTCTCCAACCACAATGGAATAAGACTAAAATCAATAACAGAAGAACTGGAAATTCACAAATACGTGGAAATTAAACAACACATTCTTAAACAAATTAGTCTAATCCCAGATTGGAAACCTAAGTGCCTCCTGATTTGGCTGGCTGGTTCTCCTTTGACTTAATCAAAGGGTGATTTGGATGCATAATGAAATACTGTTGAAATTAAGCACAGGTGTATAGTAGGGTCTTAGGTATCAAAATTAGCAGCTGGTCGCTGCTGGGACATTTGATAATAATGACATATATCTGGTTAATTACTATTATCCCAAGGAAAATTTTCCTGATGGGTGGGGGACAGGGTGGGTATATAGATCAGAGGTCAATGTATGGAAAGCAGAGAAAAGTTTAGGAATTGGTGGTTTCATGGTCAAGTGTTGAGCAGAAAGAGTGAAAATGAAACAACAAAGCATAGGGCTCTCAAATGTTATGAGCTCATCTGACCAGAATGAGACAAATTTCAAAAGAGTCTGCTATGGAAGTTTCTATTGCCCTGAAAGAAGTGAAAATTGAAGTCTTCTGGATGGACTGAGTGCTTACTGGGGTGACTGTGCTCTGATGAGATATGGTGGGTCATCTCCCAATGCAGTGACCCTTTTCTCTTCAGCACTCAAGTTTTTTGTACTCAAACATCCAGTCACCCTCAGGAGGAGCTAGTGGGGCCTTGTCATTATGTTATGAACTAAGATTCTAATTTGTCCTTTCTAACATGGTTTTCTTTGTAAGGGGCAGAAATGTGGCAAATTTAAATCAAGGCTGACTAAGAAGAAACAAAATATCCAAAAAGTGTTAATTTACAGAATGGAAAATTTAAAATAGGGCATTCTAGCTGGAAATAAAAAAGAATTTCTTTGATAAGACAATTTCTACATCTATAATTTCTGAGTCCATATTCTCAATGAATCCAAAGTCTATTTGAAAATAAAGTGGGAATTGTATAAAAAAAAGCTTTTTTTTAAAAAAATCAAATGTTAGAACCATATTTTCTTTGATCAATGACCAAAATTTTTCCACACTTTAATATTTTTTGAAGTTAGAATGTATCTTATATTAAATATCAAAAGAAATTGTCCAGCTGTCAAAGTCATGATATAGTTGTCATTGCACATACCCATGTGAACTATATTTGTGAAGAAGTTAATCATTTATTGTCTCGACAGGTATTTACTTTGGTAGCAACAACCATAGCTGACTGTTAACTTAAAACTAAATCCAGGTAGCCTCTAAAATTACACCTTAACGCAACTTTGAAATAAGGCTTAAGAATACTACAACAATTATAAGCACTAGAAAATTCTAAATTTCTCAGAATGGATCATGGAATTTCCAGAAGTAGGAGAGATTCATGAAGCCTATTCATACACCATAAAAAATTAGTACTCAGGCACTGAATATCATTCTGTGAAAAGATTCTGGCTTGACTTTCAGTTGTCTAATCTCTATTCATTTGCAAACCAGTTTAAAGAAAGCTGCAATTTTAAAACTGAACATAAAGACCAAACAGTTATTTTTCACTATGTCTTGAAATGACATTGCAAATCCCAAGGTGTTAAAAGAGGTCAAGATCATGAATGTTGGTTATGAAAAGCAGTGTGCTACCCTGATACTATATTGAACTGCTGATGGCCAGTCAGTACAACATTAAGATTCTAAATGTAGAAAAGGCCTAGACTCAAACTTAGATTTTGGTACTGAAAAAAAAGTGGATAAATGTCAGGATAAGACATCATCAGTTAGAAAAACAATTTTTGATGTACATTTAATACTGTCCTCCCCTCCCCACTGAAAAGCAATATTAAATCAGTAGAGGGCCTAATAATTAATGGCGGTTTAGAATTGAAGATATGCTGTAAGTAGCTACTGATTGAAACATACAAAGACAAGAACTTACATGAACTCAAGCTGAATAGCATATTCTTTCGATATAAATGGTATTTGATCTGGGGCCAAACGCTTTGCCAATTGTAGAGCACTGTCCCAATGCTGTAAATCCCTTCTCATCTGTTAGGAAGAAAGAGAACTTAATTTTAAATGAGCAAATTAGTGTGCAAAGTCACATATAGTGCCAGTTTTTTTTTTTTTTTTTTTAAAGGAAGGAAAGACAGAGAAGGAAGGAAGGATGGAAGGAAGGAAAGGAGGAAGAAAGGGAAACATTTTTAAACATTTTCTTGTTTTATTATATTTTGTTTGTTTGTTTGTTTTTTTACATGGGCTGGGGCCGGGAATCGAACCGGGGTCCTCCGGCACGGCAGGCAAGCACTCTTGCCCGCTGAGCCACCGCGGCCCGCCCTATAGTGCCAGTTTTAATAAAAGTAATTATAAAAACTTTTTTATCTATTCTGCCAGTCTATATCTTTCGATAGAAGTTTAATCCATTAACATTTAATGTTATTCCTGTAAAGGCAGTACTTTCTTCTACCATTTTGTCTTTTGGATTTTATATGTCATATCTAATTTTTTTCTCTTTTTATGTTTACTGATGGTCTTCATTACTACACTCTTTTCCAGACCTCTCTCTCCTGCCTTTTCCTATCTGCCTGTAGAGCTCCCTCTAGTATTTCTTGTAGGGCTAGTCTCTTAATAACAAATTTTCTGTTATGTATTTGTCAGAAACTATTTTAATCTCCTGCTTGTTTTTGAAGGACAGTTTTGCTGGTTATAGAATTCACAGTTGGCAGTTTTTCTCTTTCAGAATCTTAAATACATCCTACTGTTGCCTTCTCACCTCCATGGTTTCTGCTGAGAAATCTACACATAATTCTTATTAAAGCTTCCCTTGTATGTGATGGATGGCTTTTCTCTTGCTGTTTTCAGAATTCTCTCTTCATCTTTGACATTTGACAATCTGATTAGTAAGTGTCTTGGAGTATGTCTCTTGGATCTATTTTTATTGGGGTATACTGTACTTCTTGGATCTGTAATTTTATGTTTTTCATAAGAGATGGGAAATTTTCAGTGATTATTTCTTCCAGTAGTTTTTCTGCTCCTTCTCCTTTCTGGAACACTCACAACATATATATTCATGCATTTCATGTTGTCATTCAATTCTGAGGCCTAGCTCATATTTTTCCATTTTTTTCCCTATATTTTCTTTTGTGTGTCAGATTTCAGATGTCCAGTCCTCTAGTTCATTAATTCTTTCTTCTGCCTCTTCAAATCTATTGTTGTAGGTTTCCACTGTTTTTTTTTCATCTCTTCTATCATGCCTTTCATTTCCATAATTTGTGATTTGTTTCTTCAAACTTTCGACTTCTTCTTTATGCTTTTCCAATGTGTTCTTTAGATTTGCCTTCAACTCCTTGATTCGATTTTTGATGTGATTTTGCATGTCTCTTTGGACATCCTGAATTAGTTGTTTCAAATCCTGTATTTCATTTTGAAGTGTTGGTTTGCTCTTTTGAATGGGCCATATCTTTGATTTTCCTAGTATGACTTGTTATTTTTTGCTGGCATCTAGGCATTTGATTTCCTTAATTAGTTTATTCTGGAGGTTATTTTCACTCTTTTACCCTGGGTTTTCTTGTTGGATGGCTTTGTTCTCTATCTGTTCTTTGACATTCAGTTCAACTTATTCTAGCCCTCTAGCACAAGTTCTGTTTAATCAGAATTTTTCTGTTCTTTTTTTTCTGTTTCATGCCCTGCCTATATGGGGCCTTTTTTTGAGGATGATCTGCTCAGTTACTATCAACCCCAGTCAGATTTTCCCAGACCAGACAGGCCCTCACCTCAGGAGAGTAGCTAGCAGCAGTTTTCCCTGAGGATGAGACCCAGCAGGTTGTCAGACTTTCCTCTGAAGCCTTTAGAGTCTGTGCTTTTCCTATCCTGCTCAGCATGTAGCACCTGTCTACCCATGGCTTCCCACCAGCTTAAAGTGATGCAGTACCTTTAATTTCAGCAGACATTCCCTACCAGGGGTATGATTGAGACAGAAGTGAGATAGCAGGTGGGCTTTGACTGCGTCTGTTTTCTAGCCCCTGGGGCATGAATTCCTTGAAGGAGGGATTTCACTTGAGGTGGACCTTCTCCCCCTTTTCTTGGGGAAGATATGCCCTTTAGGGAATTAATCCCTTTCACTCGACTAGTTACTTTATCTCTGAGATATGCCTTAGTTCCGCCTTCATCTGGGGAAGTGCTGGATCCCAAGAGTGCTTGCAGTTCTATCTAAAGAGCTGTTAAGAAACAAAAAAAAAAAGGAAAAAAACCTTTCCAGAGCTGGATCTCCCACTCTTCAGGTTTGCCAATCAAGAGCTTCGGTTGGTATGTAGCTCTATGTATCTCTAGGCTCTTTATACCCCCTTTTCTTAGGGTCTAGCCCTTTTCCAGTATTTTGTGCTGTCCAAATCAAAAGGCCTCTTCAACACTCCCCCCCACCGCCTGTCAGACCCACTCCTTCTCTGCTGGGGCAAAAACTTCTAGTTCCTTTATTGCTTATTACAGGTTTATTCATACTGAGGGCCTGTTTTCAGTAATCAGAATTTATGAATTAAATCCACAACTGGAGCTTGGTTGGGCTTAGCCCTTGTTACTACTAAAGTCTATCCTTGGGGAACCAGTCTGCTGTGCTCACAGGGGTGGGGCACCGGCCTCTGTGGCTTGGGGACTTACAGTTCTGTGTGGGATCTCAGTCGTTCCACCAATTCCAGACTGGTGTACACTGTGTGTCTGGTCACAGATGTAGCCTTGGCAGTAGTTCTGTACCGTTACTGGCTATTTACTAGTTGCTCTGGAGGACGAACTAAATTCCACACCTTACTGTGCCACCATCTTGCCCCACCTCCCAATTATTAAAACTTTTTGTTTAAATAAAACTTGAGCTTTTGGCAAGAATAATATATTATTATAGCATGCATTCTTAACAGGTATGGTAGAGCCTCCAAGAGGGCGAAAATTGGCTTATGGGGGCAAAAGAATCTTAGCTATTACAATGGTTTGTGGTCCTCCAAAGCACAAGCCTATTCAACAAAATCTTATTTATTAGTATTTTTTTTTTTCAGTAGGGAGAAATGAAATTTAAGTTAATACAAGTGATCAATTAAATTAAAATTAATATTCTTGCCCTAGAGGGGAGATAATAAAAAATGGTTGAGAAACACCATACTATAGGAATTGATATTATTTTCTTAGACAATCTGAAGCTATATCACAAACACGCATAATAGCAAATATAAATGAAGTATGAACTTGTCTTTCTCTCTGAATTATGCCTTTTAACCATATCTGGTTCAAAATTCCAAATATCAACTAATCATTAAAGAATCTTTACAGTACTTTCATCATTTAATTCCTCAGGAAATGTGAATAAACAATGGCTAACATTTTCTGAGTTCTTATTCTTGGCCAGTACTATTACAGGGCATTGGCTTATTTACTTTTTTACTGAACCTTTTCTTGACCGCATTTTAGAGATGCAGAAACTGAGGCAAAGAGAGGCTAAGTTTTGTACATGAGGTTATACAGCTACTGGGAGTGCTGGGCAGCAGGGCTCTGCCACTGACCTCTTTACCTCACTAGCTCATTAGCCTTCAAAGAGAGCTTAAAGAAAAGACAAAATACAATCCTCCCTCATCATTCTGAAGTCACTAACTCAAAGCTTTTATAAATATTGCAGCACATGGCCAGTGTACACAGATAAATGCAGAGGAGAAAGATGACGTGTTCCCTCATTTGTGGCAGTCCTGTTCCTATGTCAGCAGGAACCAGTTCAAGTTGTGAAAATTCCTCAGGGTGTTCACAATTATCTCAATGAATATGGTCAAATTATCTAACATTTTTAAAAAACAAATTAATTTAGTTAATTGTTATAGAACAATCTGAGAAAGCTACAAAATTAATGGCAACTATTTTCCAAAATAATCTCCCTTTACATGGTTAATAAAAATGCTAGTTGAAGGGGGAATAAGATTTAAGAATGACAGTCGCTACCATTTTTGCGTCTTTAGTTCGTCAGACATTGTGCTAAAATATCTAATCTCATGTTAAAATCTTCACAACAATCCTGTGGGCTAGATATGGATTGAATCCTTCCTTTAAAGAACCTAGATCTAGACTTAGAAGGACTAAATAAATTGTCCAAGGCTACAGAGTTTGGAGTTGAACCCAGCTGTGTATGGCTCTAAAGTGATGTTCTTTTTTTTTTGTATTTTAAAAGTCCATGTTCTTAATCATAATTCTCTATCACCTAGCCTCCTTTCTTTCCGGCCCTTGACCTTGATCATTCCCTCTGTCCTAGACCCTCTTCTGCAATGCTCACCTCTAAGAAAACTAGGGGTAGTACACTAGTCCTCTCACCCATTCTTAGTATACAAGAGAATTTCATTTAAAAAGTAAAAGATAAATGCACCTCTGGTTTTCCATCTCAAAAATAAAGAAAATAACAGTACCTATTCTGATAGGATTGTTTTGAGAGTGAAATGAGTTAATCAATGTCAAGTGCTTAGAGCAGTGTCTGGCACATTTAGAGCAGTCACTAAATGTTGGTGGTTTTTATTTGTACACATTTTTGTAAGGTGCACAATCTGTCCTCTTTGGACATATTTAGACTTTAAATTATTTGGTACTATAACAATAACCACCCTTTTATTCCTCCACAGAATACAAAATGAAGAAAAATATTTTTGGCTATTTTTTACTATGTTTGAATTCAAATCTTAAAGCTGAAAAGTCTACATTCAGGGAGCATGTGGTGTCTGGTGCTGAGAAATCTGAACTCTACAAAGGGTTGATCCTGTCCTTGCATGCTTTTCTTCCCACCCATATTTGCTGTCATACCTCCAGGGCGGCAACAGGACAGCCGGATGCCAGGTACAGGTCTTGAGCCAGGTTGAAATCATTAGTAAACATGGCAAGATGTCCTGCCAAAAGGTTGTGATCCTCTATTCCCTATAAATAAAAGATTTCTGATGAGAAGAAAAGACTAGGGTTTACTTTTTTAAAAAAGATTTTGCTTAGCAGGAAGTAATAATGTTCCATCCATCTGCTTGTGCAGAAGTTAGGTAAAATTCATGACAGAAATAATACTTCTTTAAATATTAATCTGGTAATTTTCATAAAATGTTGTTACCTTTATTTGCTCCAATGACATCACCATTCCAACATTTCCAACTGTCCGATAAACACGAATTGCGAAGTCCACTTCCATGTGATGCAGACAAGCTCCGGCCAACTGGTTCCAGGCAGCCTTATCATTCAGAATCTTGCACATCTCCCAGGCATCAGAAAACCTAAGATTCAAGTACATACATTAATCAGATAACTCTACTTGCCACCTAGTAGGCTGTTTTCAGATTATATATAATTTAAAATCATGTGCTAGATACATTTTGCCAAACATTTCTCAGCCTGTCATTTTCATCTGCATGTAATGAAAAGATACAGAAGCTTCTCTTCCTCGTATGTACAGATATTTTCTCTTGAATTTCCCTTATTAATCTGAATTTTTTCTTTGTAACCAACCTCCCTTCCAAGAAATCCCACGACTTTAAGAAAACGGAATAAACTAAGTATTTATTTTTAATTTGTTTTGTTTTACTTCACACATAGACGAAATTTTTTTTTCTCGCATCCATCTAGTAAAATTAGTATTCTATTCCTAGTAAATCCAGTCAGCTACCTGTTTTGTGAGTAGAGTTTTGAGTGGAAGGAAGCCAGCCCGTTCATTTGTGCAATACAATATGGTAGCTTTTGTACTACAACAGCAAAGATTTATAGTTGTGATGGAGATACCAGGGCCAACAAGACCTGAAATATTTACCATCTGGACCATTGTTCATATTTTAAATCATGAACATAAAGGCCAATTAAACTTTTGTGGAATTACTACATTGGTGAATCCATCCATCCAACAGAGGTTTAATGAGTACCTATTAGGTGCCAGGTACCGTGCAAGGAACCAAGATGCAAAGATAAAACACACAGTTGCTGTCTTTGAGGCTATCATAATGAAGGTAGAAAAGAAAGATCAGTAGACAGATGATTGCAACATAACATGGCAGAGGTAATGGAGTACTTACAATACATGTATTTTTGTACTAAGTGCTTTGCATGAATTCTCTCCTGAATTACCTTAACAACCCTATCCACTAATTAATATTATTGTTCCTTCTTTACAGATGAGGAAACCAAGACTTGGACACCTTAAAGGATTGGCCCAAGTCACACATTAGCAGGTGGTAAAATGTTCTAATGCACTATTTATACCTCATCCTGGACGTGAGGCAACAGACCAGAAAGGACCTCAACCCTGCCTGCCAGTGCTGGTAGGGGAGTCAGGGAAGGCTTCCTGGAGAAAGGAAGGGCTTTGATGAAGGAAGATTGAAGAGTCACTATTTACAGAGTTAGGGAAGGGCATTCCAGGAAGTGGAAGTAGTATGTGCTAAAGCAAAGAGTCATGGAAAAAATGTAATTGAAGTAGTCAGTGGAATAGAGGAGTTCAAAGTGGGGGCAGTTGAGGCTGTTATTAAATCAAGTGCCTAGTATGTCATGCCAAGGTCCTGAGAAATTTGGATTTTCCCTAAAGGCAAAACGAAAGTCACTGAAAGATTTTCAGCAGAGGAAGAAAGGATCAGATTCATAATTTTAAAAGTGTGAGAAGAAAAGTTGAGATTGTTGTGAGGCTAGCAGTCGAGAGGAGAGTCAGGAGGTGACTGCATTATTCCAGGTGAGAGATGGTGAGGGTCTGAGCTGTTAGAGGGGAATACATGAAGAGAAAAGGATCTGATGTGTGTGTCCGTGTGTACATGTGTGTGTTGTATGCTGGGTAAGATGATGAGTTCAGTTTTAGACAGGGCGAGTTTGAGGAGCTCGTGGACTGATAAGTTATAAATACAAGTCCCAAGCTGAATACAAAGATTTTGGAGACAGCTTCATATAGATAGTAATCAAAACTGTGTAAGTCGAGGAGATCAGGGAGGAAGAACAGAGGAGAAAAGAAGGAAGCTCATGGGACCCAAGGGACAGCAACATTTAAGAGATGGGCAGAAGAAGAACCACAGAGCAATTCAGAGTGCCCCAAAGAGGTAAGAGAAAAAAAGCAGGAAAATAAAAATCTTAGGCAAGACAAGATCAACCTTCATTAGGATGAAATCAAGATATTTATTAAAATTAAGTTTATTAACATTTCAAAATAGGTGAACTATTTGTGTGCTTTGATACCTTTTTGTTTGAAAGGACTTTTCTTGCAATAAAGCACCAATAGAATCTGACAACAATATTTCCTTTAGAATGTGTATATATTTTCATATCTGTTATCTTGTCTGAGCGTGGGATTTCATCTTCAAAACCTCAAAAGCAAATGAGACATTCCAAGAGAATTTTTTAAACCCTACCTTTTTAGCATTAAAGTCTGTGCCAGCATTTGTCTCAGTTCATTAGGTCCCACATCCTTTAAACTGTCAAGGAAGCTGTGGGTGCTAAGGTAGATGTTGTTTATTTTTCCACTCTGTGTCTGGCAGGTCAACTCTCCATTATATAACAGCAAAGGTTTATGAGAGAAGGGAACTTTGGTTCCACCAGCCAAAATGACCTTGGATCCTATATTGTGAAACAGACATTGTAATGCTGACACAGCTATTACTCTGAACAAACATCAGAAAGGAATGTTTTAATTTCATCGCAACAGAAATTCATTTATTAACAAACGTACATAGAAGTGTTAAAGTACCTTGTATAGTGTCCTTGTGAAAGACATAAGTGTACACCTTATCATCATCGTAAGCAATAAATACACCTTTATCCATTGGCCAGTTTTCCCAAAGAACACCTTTAATGGTTGGTGAAAAATCCGGAATCTCATAAGTAGCATCATTAACCTACAAAATAGGAATTTAAAGGTTTTTCCCAGGTCCTACTTAAATCAATATCATGTGGCATGGTAGTAGTCTGTTTGCAGCCATAGCTGACATAGTTAACCAACTCATAGTCAACCTAACAACACTCCATCCACAACAGGAAGGAAATTTTCTTTTCCCATTTATAATCCAAGTCTGGCTTGAAAAAACTAGTTATATGGCACATCAGAGGTTTTATCTTAAATTTAGTGAATTTGTAGGAAAAATTAAAAGCCTAGACACAAAGGGTCAGGTTAAGAAGAAAAAGGTGAAGCTGCTCAAGACAAAGAAATTTAGGCCATGAACATTCATGTGTCTAGAAAATTTTCAATAATCCTGAATAGAGAAATGCTCTAATTTGGGAAAAAATAGAAATTAATTCATAAATGATTGAATTTGAAACTTAATTCCACTGTGAATGTTTTATTTCAAGGACTTCTCTGTCATGCATTGCAATAAACATAAAATACACTATTAAAGCAATATAAGCTATTTTAAAAAATCAATCCATGTAATTCCTATAAACTCAGAAAGATAAGCATAGGCTTAAGCATATGCTGAATGGTGAGCTGAGAAATGCCTGCCTCCTCCCTACTCTGTTTTCCCTCATATAAGAAGAAAATATTAAATTCCTGCAAATAATAAGTAATACTATAGAGCTGTGCTGGCAATACGGTAGCTGCTAATCACGTGTAGCTATTGACTGATACGTGCTTTGCTTGAATTGAGACACATCAGATTTCAAAGACTTAGATATAAACGGATGTAAAACATTTCAATTTTTATACTGATTACATGTTGAAATGATAATACTGGGTTAAATAGAATATATTATCAGTGTTCTCAAATTGATTACAGTGATGATTACACAACTCTGTGATTATACCAAGAGCCATTAACTTTTACACTTTGGATGGATTTTATGATAAATATATTAAAAATAAATATATATATATAATAAAAATAATTTCACCAGTTTCTTTTCACCTTTTTTGTGTGTGTAGCTACTAAAAAATTTTAAATTACATATGTGTCTCACATTATATTTCTATTGGCCATATGCTGTTTACCAGGTATTGTACTAATTACTTCCACATATTTAATTCTAACCTCACATCCTACAAGATAAATACTATTATTATCATCCCTTTTTACAAATGAGTAGAGAGGCATGGAAAATTTCACACAAAATAACATGGCTAATAAGATAAAGAGCCAGGGTTTGATTGCACAGTCTGGCTCCAGAGTCTGGTTCTTAACCACTATTTTATACAAACTCTTAGTTTGTACAGATGAACACAGAAGTGCCAGTAGACTGGTGGCAGAAGAAAGAAGGTGTAAGCATTTGTTGAAGGCTTATTATATGACAGACACTGTACTAAAAGCTTTACATGCATTATCCCTTTTAATTTTCATGTAGCAACGCTATAAGGTAAGTTCTAGAACTATCTCCATGTTATAGGTGAGGAAACTGGGAAACTCAACAAATTGAGAGCTATGGAGGAAAACACCCTGGGTTCAGACTATTCATGTCACTTGCTGGTTATGTGGACAAATTACTTATTTTCTCTATGTCTTAGTTTCTTCAGCTATAAAATGGCAATGAGTATTTATCTCTGGGATTGCTGTAAGGATTAAAGGAGATCATTGATATAAGTAACAAGTACTCAAAAATGAGTCCACAAAAATGCTAGTTGTTATCATGACTAATCTTAATAAACCCAGGTATGTCTGTCTGTCTGTAAAGTCCATGCATTTAATGACTGCACTCTATCGCCTCTCGAGGGCAACATTTGTATGGATTTTCTAGAACAACAGCAAGTCATATTGTATGGTCATATAGGGAGTGATGGGGTACAAAGTTGTTTTCTTAAGGCATTGATAAAAAAAAGAAGTCCTCTTTCTCAATTCCAATCTACAAAAAGTGTCACTTTCCTTACCACCTTACATAGTGAGGAAAAATATGTTGGGTAAATATGCATATGAAGGGAAAATGCAAGTAAATATAAGAATTTTAAAGAGGAACCGGTTGTCTGAAGAGTTATTTCCATATATGTACATCATGGGGGAAATGCTTTCCTCAAATTTTTTAAAGTTGAGTGGAAAATTAAGCTGAAAAGCACACTGACAGGGTAGGTGCTAAAAATTCATGAAAACGCACAGAGCTCTAATACAAAAGCATTTACACATCCTTCTCTGTCCTAGACAATGGGGAAGGCTGTGGCACCACAAGCCCTTCTTTTCATTCCCTGCCAAGCTGGCTTTACATGGAGAAAAAAGATTGGGTATAATTTAAAGGAGCAATCTACTCCCATGGGAACTACACTCCTCTGATACCTTGCCCCAAACATCTAAAATTCTAGCCTACTAATGAGATCTAAATGTGGATAAAAGCAAATACCCATTCTATGTTGGGCTGGGGAGAATTTGTGCTATCAGTTATCCTTTAGTGTGAATTTTTTCTTTGACTAGGTTTTTTTCCAAATACTTAGCTAGGCTGCAGTAAGAGTTGGGAAAGGGAATGGGGGTGTGCAGGAAGACCTAAGAGATAATTCTGGAGGGTTGAAGGGTAGGGCAGAATAGCTCAAGAGGGCAGGGTTTTAACTAATATCTGCTAAATAGCTGCCCTGTGCCTGATAATGTGTTTGGAAAAAATCAACTCACCTGAAGCCTTAACCTATGCCACGAAGGAGGTCATATTAGCCTCTTTAACAGAAAGTACCAAGAAAAAGAGAACTGCAAAAGGAGAAAAAGAAGTGGAATTTTGCATAAATAATCTAGGCGCTTCCATGGAAATCTGTCATATTTGTCAAAGAAGAAAAGGAAGGGGAGGGAGAAAAGGAGGGAGGAGGGAAGAAAGAAAAGGTGGTCTTAGTATTAAGAAAAACATAGATGTTCTAGTTTGCTACTGCCAGAATGCAACACACCAGAGATGGATTGGCTTTTAATAAAAGGGGATTTATTTCATTAGTTCTTCAGAGGAAAGGCAGCTAACTTTCATTTGAGGTTCTTTCTTGCGTGGGAAGGCTCAGGGTAATCTCTGCTGGCCTTCTCTCCAGGCCTCTGGGTTCCAATAACTTTCCCCAGGGTGATTTCTTTCTGCATCGCCAAAGGCCTGGGCTGAGCTGCTTGTGCTGAGATGAGATATACTGAGCTGCTTGGGTTGTGCTATGTTGAACTCTCTCATTTAAGCACCAGCCAATTAAGTCAAACATCATTCATTGCAGCAGGCATGCCTCCTAGCTGACTGCAGATGTAATCAGCAACAGATGAGATTCACGCACCATTGGCTCATGTCCACAGCAACAGAACTAGGTTCTTCACCTGGCCAAGTGACACTTGAATCTAACTACCACAGGAGGGGATGGAAAGCTGTCTTCATTGAATGGATACTAAGGTGAAGCACAGACACCTGGGGAACAGTTCTTAAGTCTGGGTCCAAGTGTAGCTGTAGGCAACCTCTAAAGAGTATGTACAGGGGGCTGTGTAAATTGTGGTCACGAACATACTAAACTAACTGGATAGTATGTAGTAATCCAAGTATAGGTGTCTTAGTTTCCTGGCTGCTAAAACAAATACTATACAATGGATCGTCTTAAGTAAGAGGAATTTATTGGTTTATGCTTTTGAGGCTAGAAGAAGTTCAAAACTGAGGCTTCAGCAGGACAATACTTTCTCCCTGAGGAATGGGCTGTCTGGCTGCTGGTGATCCTTGGTCCTTGGCTTTTCCATCACAGGGGAATACACATGGAGGCATTGTTTTCTTTCTCTTCTGGGTTCTGCTGGCATACAGCTCCTGGCTGTTACCCATGACTTCTTCCATGTCAAATTTCCTTTGCTTATAAGGACTTCAGAGTAGGGTTACAGGAAGATGGCGGAATAGGATAGATAGAGTTCACCCCTGCTCCAGGAAACAGCAAGACAAGGGACAGGAAGGCAACTGAGTGTAAGTGACTTGGGAGAGTCTTTTGTACCACATAGGGAGGCCCTGGTCACAGAAGCTGAGGAACTGAGAAGCAGAGAACCAGAGACCATCCAGCTAGTGCACACAACCTAACGTGGAAGCCCAGAGCCCTCAGTAGTTTCAGACAGGGAGACAGACACTAGGAAATAAGCCAAGCCACATTCTGTGAACATACTACCCTTACTGGCACAGTCCCGTGACCCACTCCATATCCCACGTACCCACGCCCCTCCCCGCATTCCAATTGCTCCTGACCCACCAACCCCATCCCAAACCCCCACCCCAAGTGAGTGCAATGCCTACTTCAGCCCAATCCACTTCTGCAAAAGTACAGTCTTGCCCCAGCCCTCCCGAGACCTACCTCCCCATTCCTGCTCTCTGTAGGCAATCATCAGCGCATAAAGACTGTGGGCACTTACCTCTGTACCCAGGCTACACCACCCTACAGCCCATACAGTTGTGCAAACCCCCCGTGCCCCACTGAGCTCTTCGCACATGTACTTCAGTTTATGGCCCTTTCAGATCTGCGCATATGCACACCCCCCAGCTTGCAACAGATGGCTGCCCTGAGCTCTGTACATGTGCACAGAGGGCCCCATGCCCTAGACCAGTGCACACCAGGGCCATGACCCTCAGATCTGTGTACCCGCACAACCACATCTTCCCCACCTGGGGCAGCCATGCTCCAAGCACCAGCACAGCACCCCCAACCTGCACCTATACCAGCCACAATGAATGCATCACCGTACTGCTGTGCTCTGCCCAGAGCCCTACATTTCACAACCATCCCGCAAATAAAAGGCTTTACACTACTGAAGGAAATTAACCTCCAAAGTAAACATGTAAAAGATATTTACGTGCCACAAAGGCAGCAGCAGATCACTAAGCATATCATGATGCAGACATAGTTCAGCCTAAAGACCAAATTAAAAGACCAGAGGAGACACAGACATTGGAACAACTAATCAAAGATGTTCATATAATGCTTCTAAATAAAATAAATGGGATTGCTGATGACATAAAGGAGATCAAGAAGACACTACAAGAGTATAAAGAGGAATTTGAAAGAATAAATAGAAAAATAGCAGATATCACAAAGATTAAAGATGCTGTAGACCAAATAAAAAACATATTAGAGACACACAACAGCAGATTTGAAGAGGCAGAAGAAAGAAAAAGCAAACCAGAGGACAGGACAACTGATCTTGAACACTCAAAACAGCAAATGGCAAAAAAGAGGACTTCAACCATGTCGGATTAAGATCCACCCTCATTCAGTTTGGTCATTTCATAGCTAATAAAATATTCAAAGGTCCTACTTACAAATGGGTTCATATCCACAGGACTAGGGGTTAGGACTTGAACATACTTTTTGTGAGGACATGATTCAATATCGACAGTCTGCCCTCCAGACTCCAAAAAGACATGCAAAATAGTCATTCCATTACAACAGCTCAAAAGCTTTGTCATTTCAGTAACAATGCTAAGTACAGTCTCATTAATATCAGTTATGAATGTGATCCATCCAGAGCAAAATTCCTGTCTGTGGACTGTGAAACCTAAAAACAAGTTATCTGCTTCTAAAATATAATGGTGGGACAGCCATATGGTAAAACATTCCTATTTCAGAAGGGAGAAACTGCAAGATAAACAGGGGTCATGGGCTCAAACAAGTTCAAAACCCAACAAGGAAAACATTAAATCTCAATGTGTGAGAGCCATCTGTGGCTTGATGCTCTGTCCTTCCAGCCTGATGGAACATAGTTCTACCCCTTCCAAGGTCTTGCAGAGACCCCACGCTCTTCAAGCATCAGAATGGCAGCCAGGCTCTATGTGAATGTCAGGGTAGAGGCACCACCATTTACAACCACGCGGGGAGGGGGCAGTACTCTCCCTAAACAAGGCCCATCCCCTACAGTGTCTAAAGCAGCAGATCCCCCTTTCCACACACATGGATGGGCCAACTCTCTTGGTCTGAGGAGATCTCCTTGGCCTAACCTTAGCTTCTATAGTTTTGCCCTTGAAGTCATTCTTCCTTCAATTCATCCCTTCTGTCCCTTTCAGGCACTGCTTCCATTGATAAAAATTTCGCAAAAATCTTGTTGGCTTTGTATGTTGTTCCAGGGGGTCCAAACCATCAGACAACAGAACTTTCCAAATATTCTTTCTGGATATCTGCATTTCCAATCTTGACATACACTGACATGGCTGACTACATTCCTTTTTAGCTACACTATCTTTAGCAGAGGGTTGCTAAGTTAAACCCTCACATGGAACCCTGTTCTCTGGGGAGTCACTTCTCAAAAGGTCAGGGAACCACTTCTGGCCGAAGTATCAGAACACACTCTCTGGATAGGCTGAGAATTTTCAAAATCATGAAACTGCCAGTTCCACTGAGCTTAAGATTTTATTCTTCAGCTTATAACTTTCTTCTTGCATTTTACTATAAGCTACAAGTGGAAGCCAGGCTGCACTTTCTATACTTGGCTTGGAAATATCCTCAGCTAAATATACAAATTCATCATTTACAAATTTCACTTTCAATCTGATTTTCAGAACACAATTTTGCCAAGTTCTCTGCCACCTTATAACAAAGGTCACTTTTCCTTCAGTTTCCAACAATACATTCACCATTTCCTTCTAAGTCTTCAGTGTCTGTATTTGTACCAATAGTTTCTTCAAAGCAATCAGGTCTTTTCTATCAAATACTGCATAATTCTTCCAGCCTTTAACCATTACCCCATTCTAGAACTATTTCCACATTCCTAAGAACTTGTAAGAGGAGCACGCCACTTTCTGGTACCAAAACTGTCTCAATAGCAAATGAGCTAAAGACTCATTAATAGATTATTTGCTATTAATTATCTTTTTCTAAATATACTTTCAAAAAAACCTTAAGGATGTTTAAAATAGGAACAACATTTTAAAAATGAATCTGACTGTTTTTGACCATCTAATACAAAAATACCTTAACTTTCTGTTCAGGAACTTTAAGGTAAGAGGAAAATCAACTGAGGTAGGCAGGAAGTACAGAGGGTAATCTCTGCCTTCTAAAGTGTAATGCATATCTGTGAACAAAAGTCAGATACATGAAAGTATATTATAATATTATGAAGTAAATGATAAGGTTTAAAGTGGTATAGAATATAAGGGCTATTTTTCCCATTAAATATCTCTCACTGGAAAAAAAAATCTCATACTGGAAATGACACTAATGACGAAACATTGTAGATCAATGGAACAAATTTTCTTGACATAAATAGTCCTGAAAATGGATTTACTGTGACTGGTCAATAACAAACATGATAATATAGTACTAAAATTTTTGATAATGTTTAAGAGAAAATGTCTTTATATAAGAAATTTACTTGAAAATCACATATCTTTGTATATTGCATTGAAACATATTTTAAAATTTTATTCTACTGACTTACTGGACAATAGACAAATCCATCACTTTTTTCATCAATGAAAACTAATCTGGTCCCATTTGGGTCAGGAAAAATCTTTCTCACACTGACAGGATGTCGATAATCATTAACGAATTGCCAGTCTTCAATGTAGAAGTATTGAATGACACCAGTCTAAAAAAAAAAAAATTCAGTCATGGAGATATAAAAAGCTGTCAAGAAAATAGTGATTTACAGCATTTAAGTTAAACAAACATACTATATAATTTTAAGGGGAAGGAAGAGTTTAAAATTATATTTAGTAGATATGAAAGATACGGACCCAAGATAATAGTAAGCAAAATGGGAATGCTAAACATGTGGTTTAGCAGCCTATTCTAATATTCTTAAGGGTATTAAGCATTTCAGATTTTTAGATTTCTTAGATGTAGGAAACCTCTTCATTGTTTAAGAGCAACTTTCAAATCATGCTATTTCAAGTATTTTTACTTTTAATTAATAAATAGTTTAGAACCATAAGTATATGGAACCTTGAGTAGGACATGAGATTTTGTTGGTTTGTCCAGGTGATGCCCTGATGAATCCCAGAGTGATTTAACAGTGAATAAAAAAGTATTTTCAAAGTCCCCTTGCGGGAATGGTGAGAAAGGGGGAAAATTCAACTTCCCCAAGTTGAATTCTTGATATTCTCACAAGCAGTGCGGACAACCAAAGCTATAGGCTAAGCCCCTAGTCTTGGGGTTTGTTCACATGAAACTTAACCCCACAGGGGATAGGTCAAGCCTACTTAAAACTAAGCCTAAGAGTCACCCCCAAGAGAACCTCTTTTGTTGCTCAGATGTGGCCTCTCTCTCCAGCCAACACAACAAGCAAACTCACCACCATCCCCCTATGTGGGACATGACTCCCAGGGGTGTGGACCTTCCTTGAAACTTGGGACAGAAATCCTAGAATGAGCTGAGACTCAGCATCAAGGGACTGAGAAAAACCCTAGAATGAGCTGAGACCCAGCATCAAGGGACTGAGAAAAACCCTAGAATGACCTGAGAATTAACATCAAGGGATTGAGAGAACCTTCTCGACCAAAAGGGGGAAGAGTGAAATGAGACAAAGTGTCAATGGCTGAGAGATTCCAAACAGAGTCGAGAGGTTATCCTGGAGGTTATTCTTACGCATTAAGTAGATATCACCTTGTTATACAAGATGTAATGGAGAGGCTGGAGGGAACTGTCTGAAAATGTAGAGCCGTGTTCCAGTAGCCATGTGTCTTGATGATGATTGTATAATGATATAGCTTTCACAATGTGACTGTGTGATTATGAAAACCTTGTGCCTGATGCTCCTTTTATCTATCTTGTCAACAGACGAGTAGAACATATGGAATAAAAATAAATAATAGGGGGAACAAATGTTAAAATAAATTTAGTTTGAAATGCTAGTGATCAATGAAAGGGAGGGGTAAGGGGTATGGTACATATAAATTTTTTTTCTGTTTACATTTATTTTATTTCTTTTTCTGAATTGATGCAAATGTTCCAAGAAATGATCATGATGATGAAAATGCAACTATGTGATGATATTGTAAATTACTGATTATATATGTAGAATGGAATGGTCAAAACAGGAATGTTTGTGCTTGCTTGGTGTTTTTTGTTATTATAAAAAATTTTTTTTTAAAATAGAAAATCAGTTTAAAAAATCATAAAAATCAGTGATATTTACATATATTGGCAATGAATACCCAGATATCAAAACTAAAAACACAGTACCATTTTCATTCACTCAAAAAAAAAAAAAAAAGAAATATTTAGATGTAAATTTAAGAACATGCACAGGACTTACATGTCAAAAACTACAAAATGCTGATGAAAGAAATAAAAAACCCGAATAAATGGAGAAATATACCTTGTTCATGGATTAGAAGACTGAACTTAGTAAAAATGTCAATTAATTCTACCCAAATTATTCAGGTTTAACACAATTTCTATAAAAATCCTAACAAGATTTTTTTCTAGATACAGACAAGATTATTCTAAACTTTCTATAAAGAGCAAAGGAGCCAAAAGAATTTTTAAAAAGAAGAACAAAGTAGGAAAATTAGTTTACCAATTTCAAGACTTTTTATATAGCTACGGTCATCAAAATCATATGGTGTTGACTGAGGAACAAACACACAGATCAATGGAATCAAATAGAGAGGCCAGAGATAGATCACACAAATGTGCTCAAATGATATTTTCTTCTGATTTTTAAGATATCTTCATTTTTATTTACTTATTTTTAATTTTACTGTGGTGACAAATATATTACATAATGCTTCCCATTTTTAAGTGTTTAATTGATATTAATTACATTCACAATGTTGTGCTACTGTCACCACCATCCATTTCCAAAACATTTTCATTGCCCCCAAACAGAAATTCTGTACCTATTATAACTCCACCATTTCTCTGCATCTTGCACCCCCAGTACCTGGTAATCCTTAATCTACTTTCTGTCTCTATGAATTTGTGTATTCTAGATATTTCATAAGAGTGGAATCATACAATATTTGTCCTTTGGTGTCAATTTTATTTTACATAGCATAATGTTTTCAGGGTTCATCTACATTGTAGTGTGTATTAGAACTTTGTTTCTTTTTATGGACAAATAATATTCCACTGTGTGTATATACCACATTTTGTTTACATATTCATCTATTGATGGATACTTTCCATCTTTTGACAAACGCAAATAATGCTGCTATGAACATCTTTGAAGAGTGATAGTTTCAGCTCTTATACTTAGGTTCTTGATCCATTTTGAGTTAGATTTTTTATACAGTGTGAGGTAAACTTGTACTTTCCTTTTTACTTTTTTAATAAGTTTTACTGACATATAATTCAAATATTATATATTTCACCTATTTAAAGTGTATATCTCAATGGCTTATAGCATAGTCAAAGAGTTATGAAACATCACCACAATCGATTTTAAAACATTTTTCCACCCCTAAAAGAAACCCCACTTGAGTAGCCATCTCTCCCCCTTACACTTCAACTCCTTAGTGCTAGCAACCACTAATCTACTTTCTGTTTCTATAAATTTGCCTATCCTGGACATTTCAGACAAAGTAGATTTCAGAGCAAAGAATATTACCAGGGATAAAAAGGTTATTTCATAAAGATTTTGTCTTTATGAAATTTATCAAAATTTGTCTTAATGAAATTTATCAAAAGAACACAACAACACTCAATGGTTATACAGCTAATAACTGAGTTTCAATATACATGAAGCAAAGAACTGTTGGAACTGCAAGGAGAAATAGTCAAATCCACTAATAATTATATTAGTATTTTTTATACCTCTTTCTAGATAATTGATAGAACAAGTAGATATAAAATCAGGAAGGATATAAAATAGTTGAACATTATCAACCAACTTAACATAATTGACATTTCTAGAACAGCATACATATTCTTTTCAAACACAAAAGGAACATTTACCAAGAGAGATCATATTCTGGACTATAAAACAAGTCTCAAAAAAATGTAAAAGGATGTGAATCAAAGTATGCACAATAAATTTAAGTAATAAAACAAAAATCTCTGAAAAACTCCAATTGTTTGGAAACAAAACAGTACACTTCTAAATAATCCATCTAGTAGAAATAAAAGGGAAATCAGAAAGCATTTTGAACCAAATAAAAATGAAAGCACAACATATCAGAATTTGTTAGATACAGCTAAAACGGTCATTAAGAGGAAATTTTCTAGCACCAAATACTATAGTAGAAAAGAAGAATGCCTTCAAACCAATGATCTCAGATTCCATCTTAAAAAAGAAGATGAAATTAAGGCCAAGAAAAGTTGAATAAAGGAAATAAAGATCAGAGCAGAAATCAGTGAAATAGAAAACACAACACAGTAAAGAAAACAATCAATGAAACCAAAAGCTAGTTCTTGGAGAACATCAAGAAAACTAATAAACCTCTAGGCAGACCAATTAGGAGAAAAAGACACAAGACACAAATTAGTAATATCAGGAATGAACTAGGTGACATTATTAAAGAGCTTATAGATATTAAAAGGATAATAAGGAAATCTTGTGAATAATTTTATATGCATGAATTTAATACCTTAGATGAATGACGAAATCTTTCAAAGACATAAACTACCAAAGCTCACCCAAGAAAAGAGATAACATGAATAGTCTGATTTCTATTAAAGCAATTGAATTTGTAGTTCAAAATCTTTCCATAAAGAAAACTCCAGGCTCAGCTGCCCTTATAGAGAACCATGGCACCCTGGCTACCTTATATGTCTCCACACAGCCATGGAAGTAAGGCTCAGCCATAGTCTAACCCACCTCTTGGCAGAATGCCTCATTATTACCCCATAACACAGCAAGATAGGCAGTCTTGTGAGAAGCTGTTATAAGTTTGCTTCTCATTTGCCTCTCTAGCTTACTATCGTATGGGAAACTTTCATGAAGTATTTTCTCATTTGCATCCATGGTTCTGATGAGGCAAGAGACTTGGGGAAGGCTATACACTATAAACCATACGACTATAGTTCAGGGTCGATTCTCCATGATAGAGTAACCCATACTGCTTGTGTTGTCTACTATTCGGCCCCTCCAAATAGTAGTTTGGTGTTATCTTGCAGGGCTCGGAACATAAGGAGCTGATACCATGTGATCTTGTTTTTTCTGTCTCCACAAACAATTAACTGTGAATATTTATTTGGACCTGTTGCCTCCTTACTGGTCAAATCTATATAAGCGCAGCAAGCCAACGTAGTAGGTACCACTGAGCTTAGGAACTGCTGACCATTTGGCAGGCTTCACCAGTGAATTCTATCAAACATTTAAGGAAAAAATAATACTAATTCTAATAAACTTTTCCAGAAAATTAAAGATGACCAACTCATTCTTCAAGGCCAGCATTACTCCAATATCATATCCAGACAAAGACTTTCTTAGAAAAGAAAACAACAGATCAATATCCCTTATGAACACAGATGTGAAAGGTCTACTTAAAATTTTACCAAATTAATTGACAATATATAAAAAGGAGAATACCTCACATTTAAGTGGGGTAGTCCCAGCTTGCAGGGTTGGCTTAACATTTGAAAATCAATCAATGTAGTAATTTACCATATTAGCAAACTAAAAAAGCAAAACCATGTGATTATTTTAATGGATGGAGAAAGAGTTTTTAACAAAATCCAATTAAAAACTCTCAGCAAACAGGAATAGAAGAAAAATTCTTCAACCTGACAGTGAGAATGTGTGAAAAATCTATAGCTAACATCATACTTTATGGTCAGGAACAAGACAAGAATATCTGCTCTCATCACTTCTATTCAACATTGTATTGGATGTTCTAGCAGGGGCAATCAGGCATGGGGAAAAAGTGAAAGGAATCCAGAATGGAAAGGAAGAAATTAAAGCTATCTTTATCCACAGATGACATGAACATCTATACAGAAAATAATACAATGGTGCTAGAAAAAGCTACTGGAACTCATACATGAGTTTAGCTAGGTCGTAGTATGCATGATCAATATACAAAAAAATCAGTTGCTATATACTAGCAATGAACAATCAGAACTTGAAATAGAAAAAGCCATGTACTCACCTGGAGGATTTAGAGCAAGAACAGCAAACTAACTCCAGAGCAAGTAAAAGAATAGAAATAATAAACATTAAAGCAGAAATAAACAAACTGGAGAACAATAAAATAGAAAGAATCAACAAAACTAAAAGTTGGTTCTTTGAGAAAATCAATAAAATTGATGGAGCCTCTAGCTAGACTAACAAAGAAAAAAAGAGAGAGGACACAAAGGAAATCGGAAATGAGAGGGGGATTGTTACCACAGATCATGAAGAAATTTAAAAAATCATAAGAGATTATTATGAACAACTATATGCCAACAAACTAGATAACTTAGATGAAATGGACATATTCCTAGAAACACACAAATTACATATACTGACTAAAGAAGAAACAGAAGCTCTCAACATACCAATTACAAGTAAAGAGATTCAGTCAGTCATTAAAAATCTTCTGACAAAGAAAGCCAGATGGCTTCACAGGGGAATTTTATCAAACATTCCAAGAAAGAATTAACACCAATCCTGCTCAAATTTTTCCAAAAAAAAAAAAACAAAACAAAAAACTAAGGAAAAAGAACGCTATTTAACTCATTTTATAAAGCTAACATCACTCTAATACTAAAATCAAATAAAGACACTATAGGAAAGGAAATCTACAGACCAATCTACCTAATGAACATGGATGCAAAAATTCTTAATGGAATACTAGCAAACTGAATTCAGTACCACATTAAAAGAATTGTACATCATGACCAAGTGGGACTCAAATCAGAAATGCAAGGGTGGTTTAACATAAGAAAATCAATCAACATGATACAGCACATTAACAAACTGAAAGGGAAATGTCACATGATCATATCGACTGATGCTGAGAAAGCATTTCACAAAATCCAGCATCCTTTCCTGATAAAAACACTTCAAAAGTTAAGGATTGAAGGAAACTTTCTCAATATTATTAAGGGTGTACATGAAAAACCCACTGCCAGCATCATACTTACCTGTGAGAAACTGAAAGCATTTCCCCTAAGATAGGGAATGAAACAAGGATATTCATTGCCACAACTATTATTCAACATTTGTATTAGCTGGATGGATTAGACAGGAAAAAGAAATAAAATCTGAAAGGAAGAAGTAAAACTTCCATTATTTGCAGATGACATGATCCTGTAACTCAGAAAACCCTGAGAAATCTATGGAAAAGCTACTTAAGCTAATAAGCAAATTCAACAAAGTGGCGGGACACAAGATTAATGTACAAAATCAGTAATATTTCTATACACAGGCTGACTTATCTGAGGTGACAATTAAGGAAAAAATTCCATTTAAAATGGCAACCAGAAGAATCAAGTATCTAGCAAAAAGTCTAACTAGGGATGTCAAGGACTTATACACAGAAAATTACAAAAAATTGATAAAAGAAATTTAAAAATGACTTAAGTAGATGGAAAGACATTCCATGCTCATGGATAGGAAGACAAAACATCATTAAGACATTAATTCTCCCCAAACTGATCTACAGATACAATGCAATACCAATCAAAATCCCAACAACCTATTTGAAAACTTGGAAAAGCTAGTTATCAAATTTACATGGAAGGGAAAGAGACCATGAATAGCTAGCTAAACATATCCTAAAAAGGAAGCGTGAAGTGGGAAGACTATCACTTCCTGACTTTAAAGCTTACCTTAAAGTCACAGTGGTCAAAACAGCATGGTACTGGCACAAAGACAGAAGTAATAACCAATGGAACAGAATTGAGACAGCAGAAATTGACCACCAAATTTAAGGATATTGGATCTTTGATAAGGCTTACAAATCCACTGAACTAGGACAGAACAGTCTTTTCAATAAATGGCATGAGAGAATTGGATATCAATAGCCAAAAGAATGAAAAGAGGACCCCTACATTACACACTTGCAAAAATTAAATAAAAATGTATTAAAGACCTAAAAATGAAAGTCAGCACCATAAAACCTCTAGAAGAAAATGCAAGGAAACATCTTCAGGATCTAGTAAAAGGAGGTAGCTTCTTAAATACCTAAAGCACAAGCAGTGAAAGAAAAAATGGATAAATGGGAACTCCTTAAGATCAACAACTTCTGTGCCTCAAAGGACTTGATTGAAAAGGTGAAGAGGCAGCCAACCCAATGGGAGAAAATATTTGGAAAGCACATATCAGATAAAGGCTTGATATCACATCTACATAAAGAAATCATATAGCTCGACAACAAAAGAAACAAACGACAATTATAAAATAGGCAGAGGATATGAACAGACATTTTCTGATGAGCAAATACAAATGGTTAAAAAGCACATGAAGAGATGCTCATTTTAATTAGCTATAAGTGAAATGCAAATTTAAAAACAATGAGATATTATCTCACACCTTTAAGAATGGCTGCTATTAAACAGACAACTACAAATGTTGGAAAGGATGTAGAGAAATGGGAACACTTATACACTGTTGGTGGGAAGGTATACTGATAACAGTTGCTGTGACAGACAGTTCGGCAATTCCTCAGAAAACTAAATATCGAGTTGCCCTATGACCTGGCAATACTATACTCAGTATATATCCAGAAGAGCTGAGGGCAGTAACACAAACAGACATTTGTACACCAATGTTTATAATGGCACTATTCACAATTGCCAAGAGATGGAAACAATCCAAGTGCCCATCAACAGACAAGTGGATAAACAAAATGTGGTATATACATTCGATGGAATATTATGCAGCATTAAGATGAAATGATGTCCCAAAACACAAGACAACCTGGATGAACCTTGAGGACATAATGCTGAGTGAAATGTCAGTCAGAAAAGGACAGATACTGCATGATTTCATTATTATGAGTCTAGTAAAGGTGATCTCAGAGGTTACATTGTAGAATATAGTAGACCTAGAGGTACATAAAAGCTAGAGAATGAGAAAAGGCTACCCAAAGAGGTTGAATCTAAATGCAAGTGAACAAACAGAAGTGATGGCAACTAATCAATGGGTTTATAAGTAACATGGCCATATTGAAGGTGAATATGACTGAAATGGGATGTACTGTGCCATGTATCCCAATGACTAAACTCACGATTATAAATAATTTCTCACATGAACTATTTCAATGGTTTGATAGTGGATAAGGAATCAATGGTAGAGGACTATAGGGAGAAAATCAAAATGCACGCTATGGCCAACAGTTAACAGGAAGACATCACAGTATCACAGTACTACCAGGGACAACTAACTGAGGTGGAGGTGGTGGGCTTGGGGGGGAGGACAAGTGACAAGGGTTAATTTTGATTTGATAGTTGGTGATGATATGTTTACCAATTCTTTGTCATTATGGACCAAGGAAAACTGTTTAAAATTGAGAGTGCTGCTGGTTGTATAACCAAATGAAGATATTGTTAAGACATGGGTTGTTTATTTTGGACATTATTCATAATGCCTGATCAACAGAGGGAGCCGAAGGATACAATAACTGAGAAGTACAATGGCAAACAGTGATACATTTATATGAAGGAATCTGGTGTGGCTGCAAAAAGGAGGGATGTCGAGGGGCACACGAGGAATTGAATAAACGTTGGGGACAATGGACTGTGCAGAATGGGCCAGAAACAAAAGAACAAATATGCTAAGGTCTCTTTCAGAAAATATTTTTTAAAAATGAGAGCCTGGATTGTGGGCCCCTATAGCAGCTACATTTGGTCTGAAGTTGTAGATGAATTTCTGGATTCTGAGACATAGACCTATGTGTTGTATCACCTGGTATATCCCTGGAACAAGTAGCTCTGGGACACATGGGTCCCAGAAATGGAGTGCTGCAGACCTGAAAGTTTGTGTAACTATATATAATAACAGTTGGAGTAACTGAGAAAGAGATCAGGCTTCAATTAGAGTCTAAACAAAGCCAATTTGGGTAAAGGATGATAGCAGATGTACTCTAGACCTTCAGCTGCTATATGAGATCAAAGGCAGAGAGGTTTATTATGTCTATAACCTCTGTAACACATAGTCTGAATCAGTGTTTCTGGATAGCTCAAACTCTTGGAGTACAAGAAATGAGGCCTTGTAATTCTCTATGGCTTGGTGTAGTGCCAGGATACATCTCAGACTATGGTGGGCTGATAATTAAAAACTATTGGTAAAGTCCCTTGAGGATCTGAAAAGGAAAAAAAAAAAAAAAAAAAAAAAAATATATATATATATATATATATATATATATGGAATACCTTCCAAAACATTGTGGACTCTCAAGAAAATAGGCCAAGGTCTGGATTTTGAGGCCTGCTCTTATGAAACATATCTCCATAGGGGAGAAGCCAAGACTATTCATAAAAAAGCATAAGAGTTGCTTTCAAGAAGCCTCTTTGTTGCTCAGAAGTGGCCTTTCTCTAAGCTCAACTCTGTGAGGAAAATTGTTGCCCTCCCCACTATGTGGCACAAGCCATTTGGGGTGAAAATCTCCCTGACAGGCTGGAGGAAAGTACCTGAAACTCCTGAAGTGTGTTCCAATAGCCTTGATTCTTGAAGGTGATTGTATAACAATACAGCTTTTACAATATGACTGTGTGATTGTAAAAACCTTGTGTCTGATGCTCCTTTTATACAAATTATGGATAAAAGGATTTTTTATGTATCCAAAAAATATGGATAAAAATAAATAATAGGGGAGAAAAGGGTAAAATAAATTGGGTAGAATGAAATACTGGTGGTCAATGGCGTTGGGGGAGGTGGTATGGGATGTATGAGTTTTTTCTTTTTCTGGAGTGATACAAATGTTCCAGAGGTTGTCGTGGTAGTGGGTGCACATTGTGTGTGTGTGTGATATATATTGTGAGCCACTGATGGTACACCATGTATGGACTGTATGTGTGTGAAGATTTGCCAATAAAAATATTTAAAAAAAACCAACAAAAACCAACCTGGAGGCTACTGGAGTACTCAACTCTGATTTCTGTAAAACATCTTTTGAGCACTTAAATTCAGCCATGGCGGAAGTCAGCTGTACTTTGAGCCAATAAATTCATATTTTTGTTTAAGAAACAAGGAAACAAACAACTCCCTGACACCATATAGTGTAACTCCTGGGGATGAATCTGGCCTTTACACTGTGGGATCGATAATGCTTTCCTGACCATAAGGGGGAAAAGAAGTGTAATAAAATGAGGCAACAATGGCCAAGAGAGATCAAATGAAGTCAAGAGGCTATTCTGATGGCTGCTCTTATGCAAACTTTAGTTAGACTGAGCTAATTGCCATGGTTTGCTAAGCCTTAATCAACATCATTCCTGTTGTCTTTAAAAACACCTAAGGCTCGAACTGAGACTCTGTAAAAGGTTTCATGCAGTACGTCTGCCTTTCCAGAACATATAATTCCAGAAGATTCCTAGGTCAGATAAATCCTGAAACCCAGAGGGTTCAGCCTCTCTAAGATTATCAATTAATTACATCCCCCTATCCTTCAGTGTGGACACCCCTTCTCAACATGGAAAAAGTCAAAACAGGCATTCACCAAAGATCCCTATAGAATGGGAGAAGGATTAAAGGAGAAGGAGGAGGTATAACAGAGAAAATGGGATTTAACAAATGAATATGGTGGTTGAATCATTATATTAATATTCCTTCTAGCCTCCAGTGTTTTAGAGCAGCTAGAAGGAAAAATCTGAGATGATGGAATGGTAGCCCATGATAAACTGGAATCTATTCTCTAACTACTTGCTGAGGAGTGCTTTAAATATTATCGCTTTTTTTTTTTCCTCTGCTGCATATATGTTTACTATACAATTTAAAAAGTTAAAAAAAGAAAAAAATTCATTAAATTTGAAAGCAACTTAAAAAAAGCCATGTACAAGGCCACGGTGGCTCAGCAGGCAAGAACGCTTGCCTGCCATGCCCGAGGACCTGGGTTCGATACCTGATACCTGCCCATGTAAAAAAAAAAAAAAAGCCATGTACAACAGCATAAAAAATATGAAATAGGTATAACTATGACAAAATATGTGAAAGATACAGAAAACTCCAAAATATTAATAAAAGAAATTAAAGACAGCCTAAATATATGAAGATACACACTTTGTTCATGGGTCAGAAGACCTAATACTGTTAATATGGCAACTGATCTGTAAATTCAACACACTTCCAATAAAAATCCCAGTGGAGTTTTGGGTAAAAATTGACAACCTGATTTTAAAATTCAAATGGAAATGTGAGGACCAAAATAACTTTGGAAAAAACACAAAGCTGGGGACTAATGCTACCTGATTTCAAGATTTGTTATAAAGCTACGGTAAGCAAAATAGTGCGATAAGATAGACAGAACAACGAAATAGAATAGTCATGAAAAAGATCTATACATATATGGACAACTCATTTTTGGCAAAAATACAAAGGCAAATGGTGCTCGAACAGTTGAATAGTCATATGAAAAAAAAAAAGAACTGATTCATACCCCAGCTAAAAATAAAACTGAACTCAAAATGGATCATGGACCATATATTGATAAATAGTACTTCATCAACCATGGTATTGTGTATATTAATACATCATGTGCCTATTTGCCATCTATATGCCTTTGGTGAAGTGTCTGTTCAAATTTTTAGATCATTTTCAATTGGGTATTTGTTTTCTTAATACTGAATTTTGAGAGTTCTTTCTATATTCTGAATTCAAATTCTTCATCCAAAATATTCTTTGTAAGCATTTTCTACCGGTATGTGCTTGTCTTCTCATTCTCTTAACAATATCTTTAGATTTTCTTCTTTTAAATAGTTTTTATTGTTAAATGAAACATATATTCAAAAAAGCAATAAATTTTAAAGTACACTGTAACAAGCAGTTACAGAACAGATTCCAGAGTCTCGTATGTGTTAATGTTTCAGAATTTTAGGTTTTCCCTTCTAGCTGCTCCTAGACACAGGAGACCAAAAGAAATATCAATATAATGATTCAGCAGTTATACTCATTTGTTAAATGCTACTGTGCCAGTCTGAATCTGTGGTGGGCCCCAGAAAAGCCATGCCCTTTAATCCTCATTCAATATTGCTAGGTGGGAGCATTTTGATTGTTTCCATGAAGATGTAACCCACCCAATTGTGGGTGGTAACTTTTGATTAGATTATTTCCATGGAGGTGTGTCTCCACCCAACTGGAGTTGTTTACTGGAATCCTTTAAAAGAGGAAATATTTTGGAGAGAGTCCCTTTTGGCAGAGCCACAAGAAAGCCAGCAGACGCCACCATGTTCACCATGTACCCTTCCAGCTGAGAGAGAAACATTGAACGTAGTCGGCCTTCTTGAACCAAGCTAGCAAACTATCTGTTATAACTTCTCCTTTGATCCTTCTTCCAATCTTTAGAGGTATTTGGAATCTGCCCATTCTAACTTGTTCATGTCGGAAAGGGGTGTTAATAATATGGGATAGGGTTGGTAACAGAGACCATCAGGAGATAGAAATTGGGTAATTGGAGCTGAAGGGATACAGACTTGTGCAACAGGACGGGACATAAAAACTCAGAAATGGACAGCACAATACTACCTAACTGTAACATAATTATGCTAAAACACTGAATGGAGAGCGCTGGCGCTCTCGGTCCTGGTTGGCTGCTACCGGGGCAGCCGTCGGGTCAAGAAAAAAATAAAAATAAAAATAAATAAATAAAAAACACTGAATGGAGCTGCATGTGGAATGATAGAGGGAGGAGGGCTGGGGACATAAATGAAATCAGAAAGAAATATAGCTGTTAAAGATCGAGATGGTATAATCTAGGAATGCCTAGAGTGTATAATAATAGTGAAATGTACAATGTACAAATTTTAAAAATGTTTTTGCATGAGGAAAAACAAAGGAATGTCTGCGGAGTGCTGAAAATAGATGGTAATTAATATTTTAAAATGTCACCTTACGTGTGAGACTAAAGCAAAAAATGTTTGTTACAAAATTTATATTTTGACTAGTGCATTTCCTAATATAACTTATGCAGACAGTTTGATTGAACGCCATAAGTACTTGGAATCTCAGGCAGGACATGAGATTTTGTTGGTTTGTTCAGAGTGATGCCCCGATAAATCCCAGAGTGATTTGATCAGTGAGTGGAAAAGTATTTGCAAAGCCCCCTTCGGGGAATGGTGAGAGTGGGGAGAAATTCAACTTTCCGAAGTTGAATTCTTGATATTCTCACAAGCAGTGTGGACAAGCAAAGCTATAGGCTGCAGTGTGGACAAGCAAAGCTATAGGCTGAGCCCCCAGTCTTGGGGTTTGTTCACATGAAACTTAACCCCACAAAGGATAGGTCAACTCTACTTAAAATTTAGGCCTAAGAGTCACTCCCAAAAGAGCCTCTTTTGTTGTTCAGATGTGGCCTCTCTCTCCAGCCAACATGACGAGCAGTCTCACCACCCTCCCCCTCTCTGTGTGGGACATGACTCCCAGGGGTATGGACCTTCCTGGCAACTGGGACAGAGATCCTGGAATGAGCTGAGACTCAGCATCAAGGGACTGAGAAAAACCCTAGAATGACCTGAGAATTAACATCAAGGGATTGAGAGAACCTTCTCAACCAAAAGGGGGAAGAGTGAAATGAGACAAAGTGTCAATGGCTGAGAGATTCCAAACAGAGTCGAGAGGTTATCCTGGAGGTTATTCTTACGCATTAAGTAGATATCAACTTGTTGTTCAAGATGTAGTGGAGAGGCTGGAGGGAACTGCCTGAAAATGTAGAGCTGTGTTCCACTAGCCATGTTTCTTGATGATGATTGAACAATGATATAGCTTTCACAATGTGACTCTGTGATTGAAAACCTTGTGTCTGATGCTCCTTTTATCTACCATATCAACAGAAGAGTAGAACATATGGAATAAAAATAAATAATAGGGGGAACAAATGTTAAAATAAATTTAGTTTGAAATGCTAGTGATCAATGAAATCGAGGGGTCAGGGGTATGGTATGTATAATCTTTTTTTTCTCTGTTATCGTTTTATTTCTTTTTCTGTTGTCTTTTTATTTCTTTTTCTAAATCGATGCAAATGTTCTAAGAAATGATGAATATGCAACTATGTGATGATATTAAGAATTACTGATTATATATGTAGAATGGAATGATATTTTAATGTTTTGTTTGCTTGTTGTCAATTTTTTTAAATTAATAAATAAAATAATAATAATAATAATAATATGGCATAGGGGGATGGAACGAGTTGATGTTCTTGGAGAGGCTAGCCCCTTTGGGTGTCAGGACTTACCTGGCCTAAGAATTCATGTGGAGGTTGTAGATTTCTAGAAAATAATCTTAGATGTGAAACTTCAGTAGAATCTCAGATAGAGTGCTAGGTGTTCCTCAGGGTTAACAGGAATAATTTTGGTTGGGGTTTGGGAAAGTGTGGTAATTAGCAATATCTAGCTAAAGCTTGTGTAAGAGTAGCTCTCGACTAAATGTGACTGCTATAAGAGCTTAAAGTTTATATAAAAAATTTAGAATTGTCATAGCCCAAACAACCCCAACGACAGGTATGGAAAGATCAAAGGTGATGGTGAAATTATACATAGAAGATAGGACTTAACAAATGAATATGAATGCTGAATCATTAAACTGATATCTCTTTTAGTCTCCAGTATTTTAGAGCAGTTAGAAGTAAAAACCTAAAATTGTGAAATTGTAACCCATGTCAAAGCCTGAAATATGTTCTGCAACTAATTGTGGTGCTGTGCTTGGAAGTTTATAGCTTTTTTGTATATATGTTATTGTTCACAAAAAAAGAAGGAAAAAAGTGATGTGTGATGTGATGTGGTGATAAGAAAGTATTTAAGTCCTCTAGCCTCCTATATTCTGGAGCAGTTAGAAGGAAAAATATGAGAGGATCATATGGTAGCCCATGACAAATTCTGGGATCTATCCCGTAACCACTTTTTGAAGAGTGCTTTGAAAACTATTGCTTTTTTATTTCTTTGCTTTGTATATACGTTATACTGTACAAAAAAAAAAAAAATTAAAAGAAAAAAAAAGAGCTTACAGTCTAGGCCCCAAATTTCTTATAGGTATTTTCTAAAAGAGACCATACAATATTGGGTTCCCTTGTTCCGGGCTTGTTTTGTACCACGTAATGTCCCCAAATTCATTCACCTTGTTGCATGTCTCATGACTTTGTTCCTTTCAGTATCCTCACAATATCACATCATATGTATATACCACAGTTCCCCTTTCTACTTCTCAATGTATCCTTCATCCACCTCCATCCATTGGGCATCACGTATAATGTCCAAAGAAAACAATCGATGTCTCACATTTATCCTCACTTCGTTGTAAAATCATCAGCATTCTCATTTTTTGACAATTTTCATGGCTCCAAAGAGATAAGTACACCCCCACTAAATAGAAAGTCCAAATCTCCACTTAATACTTGTCCTTCCCACCCAATTATTTATCCCTGGTATTGCTGTGGTATTGATGGTATCTTCCTGTTAAATATACACCACAGAATGCAACAGTAGTTTTATTCTTATACTCCTCTATTTATTCTTTGTATAAGATTCATACTTTTGAAATAGTTAACGCAGGAACTTATTTATATTTGTAGTGTTCATCAGTGGGATACATGGCTCTATACAACCCGTTTCAATGACGTTCACCTTCAATATGGCAATATTAATTATAAACCCACTAATGAACTGCCTTCACTTCTATCCATTCCCTTACATTTAAGTTCAACCTCATTAGCTATCCATTCTACCCATCTCAAGCTTCTGTGTATCTCTAGGTTCCCCATATTCTATATTATAAGCCTCTAAGTTTATCTTTACCAAGGTCATAATAGTAAATTCATACAGTATCTATTTGTATCTGGCTATTTCACTCAGCATTATGTCCTCAAGGTTCATCCATGTTGTCATATGCTTCCAGGACCTTATTTCATCTTACTGCTGCATAATATTCCATTGCATATATATACCACATTTGTTTATCCAGTCATCTGTTGATGGGCACTTGGATTGTTTCCATCTTTTGGTAATTGTGAATAGTGCTGCTATGACCATCGGTATGCAAATGTTCGCTCAGTTGCTGCTTTCATCTCTTCTGATTATATACTGGGTAATGGTATCGACAGGTTATAGGGCAACTCAATATTTAGTTTTCTAAGGAACTGCCAAATTGTCTTCCTTAGCAGGTGTACCATTATACATTCCCACCAGCAGTGCACATTCCCACCAGCAGTGCACAAGTGTTCCAATTTCTCCATATACTCTCATGTATATGGTTTGTAGTTTCCTATTTAATAGCAGCTATTCTTATAGGTGTGAAGTGATATCCCCTATAGCTAATGAAAATGAGCATCCCTTCACATGCTTTTTAGCCATCTGTATTTGCTGTCCAGAAAAATACTCATATCTGTAGTCCATTTTTGTAATTGGGTGGTTCCTTGTTGTTTGAGTCATATGACTTCTTTTTGTACACAGGATATCAAACCTTTATCTGATACATGATTTCCAAATATTTTCTCCCATTGAATTGGCTGCTTCTCCACCTTTGTGACAAAATCTTTTGAGGCACAGAAGCATTTTGTTTTGAGGAGTTCCCATTTATATATTTTTTTATTTTTGTTGCTTGTGCTTTGGGTATAAAGTTTAGGAAGCTATCTCCTATTGGTCCTGAAGACGTTTCCCTATATTTTTGTCTTTGAGTTTTATGGTACTGGCTCTTACATTTAAGTCTTTGATCCATTTTGAGGTAATTTTTGTATATGGTATAAGGTAAGAGTCCTCTTTCATTCTTTTCGCTATTGATATCCAGTTCTCCCATGCCCATTTATTGAAAAGACTGTTCTTTCCCAGTTGAGCGGATGTGGGGGCCTTGTAGAAAATTAACTGACCATAGATTTGGTGGTATATCTCCACACTATTGATTCTATTCCTTCAGTCAATACTTCTATCTTTGTGCCAGTACCATGCTGTTTTGACCACTGTGGCTTTGTAATAAGTTTTAAAACCAGGAAGTGCTAGTTCTCCCACTTCATTCTTTTTTTTTTTTTTTTTTAACGGAAAGAAAAAAAAAAAGAAATTAACACAACATTTAGAAATCATACCATTCTACATATGCACTCAGTAATTCTTAACATCATCACATAGATGCATGATCATCGTTTCTTAGTACATTTGCATCAGTTTAGAGGAACTAGCAACACAGCAGAAAAAGATATAAAATGTTAATATAGAGAAAAGAAATAAAAGTAGTAATAATAGTAAAGAAAAAAAAAACAAAAAAACCCCTATAGCTCAGATGCAGCTTCATTCAGTGTTTTAACATGATTACTTTACAATTAGGTATTATTGTGCTGTCCATTTTTGAGTTTTTGTATCTAGTCCTGTTGCACAGTCTGTATCCCTTCAGCTTCAATTACCCATTATCTTACCCTGTTTCTAACTCCTGCTGGACTCTGTTACCAATGACATATTTCAAGTTTATTCTCGAATGTCCGTTCACATCAGTGGGACCATACAGTATTTGTCCTTTAGTTTTTGGCTGGACTCACTCAGCATAATATTCTCTAGGTCCATCCATGTTATTACATGCTTCATAAGTTTATCTTGTCTTCATTTTTTTTTAAAGGATACTTTTAGCTATTTGGGGTCTTATTCCCTTCCAAATGAATTTTGGAAATGGAAGCTGTTCCACTTCTGGCATATCACTTTCCAGCAGCTTGCAGACTAGAATAGATACCTTTTATTTGTTTGTCCTGCCTGACTATTCTAGCCAGAACTTCTAGAATAATGTTGAATAATAGCAGTGACAGAGGGCATCCTTGTCTTATTTCCAATCTTTCAGCCTCTCAATGGTAAGTACAATGCTGGCTATGGGTTTTTCACATATCCCCCTTACAAAATTGAGGAAGTTTCCTTCAATTCCTACCTGATGAGGTGTTTTATCAGAAAAGAATACTATTTGACAAAATTCAGCATCAATCAAGACGATTGTGTGATTTTTCCCCTTCAATTTGTTAATGTGCTGTAATACACTGATTAATTTTCTTGTGTTGACCCACCCTTGCTCTCCTGGTATAAACCACACTTGGTCATGTGTATAATTCTTTTAATGTGTTATTGGATTTGATTTGCTAATATTTTGTTACGAATTTTTGCATCTAAAATTTTTTAGGGAGTTTGGCCTGTAGTTTTCCTTTCTTGTAACATCTTTACTTGGTTTTGGTACCAGAATGATGTTAGTTTCATAAAATGAGCTAGGTAGTGTTCCTTTTCCCATCATTTCTGGGAAGCATTTGAGCAGGATTGTGTTAGTTCTTTCTGGAACGTTTAATAAATTCCCGTATGAAACCATACGGCCCTGGGCTTTTCTTTTTAGGAAGATTTTGATGACTGATTGAATCTCTTTACTTGTAATTGGTTTGTTGAAATCTTCTTTTCTTCTCAAGTCAGTGTCAGTTGTTCATGTGTTTCTAGGAATTAGTCCATTTCATCTAAGTTGTCTAGTTTGTTGGTGCATAGTTGTTCATAGCATCCTCTTATGATTCTTTTTTTAAAATTTCTTCAGGGTCCATGGTAATGACGCCCCTCTCATTTCTGATTTTATTTGTATCCTCTCTTTTTTTCTTTGTCAGCCTAGCTAGGGAACCGTCAATATTACTGATTTCCTCAAGAACCAATATTATTGACTCTATTGTTGCTTTGTTTTTGCTTTTTCACCAATTCATTCGTCTCTGCTTCAATCTTTGTTATTTCTCTTATTTGCTTTGGGGTTAGTTGTTTCTCTAGTTCCTCCAGGTGAGCAGTAAAGTCCCTGATTTTTACTCTTTCTTGTTTTTTAATATAGGTATTTAGGGCAACAAATTTCCCTCTTAATACTGCCTTAGCTGCATCTCATAAGTTCTGATATATTGTATATTCATTTTCATTTGTCTCCAGACATTACTGACTTCTCCAGCAATTTTTCCTTTGACCCACTGATTGTTTAAGACTACACTATTTAATCTCGATATATTTCAATTATCTCAATAATTTGAAAATTCTGGTTCTTTCGTGGTTATTAACTTACAGCTTCATTCACTTATGAGCAGAGAAAGTGCTGTGAACAATTTCAATATTTATCAATTTATAAAGCCCTGTTTTGTACCCCAGTACATGAACTATCCTACAGAATGTTCCATGAGCACAAGAGGAGAATGTATAACCTGGTGTTTTGGCATATAATGATTTATATATGTCTTTTAGGTCTAATTCATTTATCAGATTGTTTAAGTTCTCTATTCCCTTGTTGATCTTTCTCTGATTGTTCTATTTATAAAGGAGAATGGTGTATTGAAGTATCCCACTATTATTGCTGAAACATCTCTTGCTCCCTTCAGTTTTGCCAATGTTTGCCTCAATACTTAAAAGCTCCTGGACTGGGAGCATAAATATTTATGATTGCTATTTCTTCTTGGTTAATATGTAGTGTCCCTTCCTTGTCTGTTATGATATCTTTATGTTTAAAGTCTATCTTATCTGATATTAATATAGCTACTCCCACTTTCTTTTGGTTACAACTTGCATGGAACATCTTTTTCCACCTTTTCACTTTCATTCTATTTGTATCCTTGGGTCCATGATGAGTCTCTTGTAAGGAGCATATGGATAGTTCATATTTCTTAATCCACTCTGCCAATCTCTATCTTTTAGTTGGTGAGTTTAGTCCATTAACATTCAAAGTTACAACTGTAAAGGCATTTCTTGAATCTACCATCTTATACTTGGTTTCTATTTGTCAAATCTATATATTCTTTTCCCACTTTCTCTTTATATCTTTTAAGTTACCCTTTCTGGTACTTCTCAATTCTGTGCCTTTCTCCAGACCTCTCTCTTTTGTCTTTTTTTTTTTTTTTTTCCAGCTTACAGAACTACCTTTAATATTTCTTGTAGGGCCAGTCTCTTGTTGATAATTTCTCTCTGTCTTTGTCTGACTGTGAAAATTTTAATTTCTCCCTCAATTTTGAAGGACAACTTGGCTGTTAAAGAATTCTTGGCTTGAAGTTTTTCTCTTTCAGGATCTTAAATATATCATACCACTGCTTTCTTGCATCCAGGGTACCTGTTGAGTAGAACCAATGCAGTCTTATGTGGTTTCCTTATATGTGTTGGGTCGTTTTTCTCTTGCCAATTTCAGAACTTTCTGTTTCTTTTCAACATTTGACAGACTGCTTAGTGTATGTCTTGGAGTAGGCCTATTTGGATTTATTCTATTTGGAGTTCGCTGGGCTGCTCTGATTTGCATATTTATTTATGTCTTTTATAAGGGTTTGGAAGTTTTCCCCCATCATCTCCTCAATTAATCTTCCCAGCTCTTTAATCTTTTCCTCTCCTTCTGGGACACTGGTGATTCTTTTATTTGTGCGCTTTGTGTTGTTCTTCAGTTCCTTGAGATCTAATTCAAATTTTTCCATCTTTTTTTCTTTTCCATTTGTTCTTTTGTGTGTTCGAATTCAATTGTCCTATCCTCTAGTTCAATTATTCTTTCTTCTGCCTCTTCAAATCTGCTGTTGTGTGTCTCTAGTATTTTTTTAATTTGGTCTTTAGTATCTTTCATCTCTGTGATATCTGCTACTTTTCTACCTATTCTTTCAAATTCTTCTTTATGCTCTTCTAGTGTCTTCCTGATATCCTTTATGTTATTAGCCAACCCACTGAATTTATTTAGAAGTGCTGTACGAACATCCTTGATTAGTTGTTCCAAAGTCTGTGTCTCCTCCACTTTTTTTTAATTTGGTCATTTTATTGGGCCATATCTGCCCACCTCTTCATGTGCTTTGTGATTTTCTGTTGGCTTCAAGGCATTTGATTATCTTAATAGGGTTATTTTGAAAGCTGACCTCCCTCAGTTGTCTAAGGTTTTGTATTTGCTTGGGTTTGCACTGAAAGTCTCCTTTTGCACTTGGTTTATCGTAATTCCCTGCCAAACCAAGGCCTAGATCTCCTATAGGGGATGTTCTAGCTTGCTAGCTGCTAGAATGCAACACACCAGAGATGGACTGGCTTTTAATAAAAGGGGATTTATTTTGTTAGTTCTTCAGAGGAAAGGCAGCTAACTTTCCACTGAGGCTCTTTCTTACGTGGAAGGCACAGGATGGTCTCTGCTGGTTTTCTCTCCAGGCCCTTGGGTTCCAACAACTTTCCCCGGGGTGACTTCTCTCTGCATCTCCAAAGGCCTGGGCTGAGCTGCAAGTGCTGAGATGAGGAATGCCGAGCTGCTTAGCTTTGCTACATTGTGATCTCTCATTTAAGCACCAGCCAATTAAGTCAAATGTCACTCATTGCAGCAGACACACCTCCTAGCTGACTGCAGATATAATTAGCAACAGATGAGGTTCACGTACCATTGGCTTATGTCCACAGCAACAAGACTAGGTATACTCACCTGGCCAAGTTGACAACTGAATCTAACTAACACAGGGGATGAAACTCTACTTGAGGATCTGTTTAAAGGTAAGACAGCTAGGCAGTTTATCTGACAGGACTTTCCATTTCTTCCCAGCAGTTGGTGTTCTTGGGCCTCGTCTTCCCCTCAGGCCCACTTCTGCCCCTCTATGGCAGTGAGGTGAACTGGATGGAGACCCACTGCAATTCCAGTCAAGTCAGCTGATCTTGTGTGCACTGAAAGCCACCAACCTCAGGGTTGGGGGTGGGCAGTGGGCACCTCAGCAGACATTCTGCTTATCAGCCTGATGGGACTCGCTGGATGGTCTCTATAAGCAGGAAATGCAAATTTATGGGTTTCTGGGTTTTCCAAGGTAGCTCTGGGCTGCAAAGCTGAAGAGGCTGATATCCCAAGGTAGCTGCTAGGGCAGCCTCTTGTCCTCAGTGGAGTCCCGATGGAGCCCACTCAATCTGTTCTCTGCATTCCAACTCCTCAGCTTTTTCATCCAGGGCTTCCCTATATAGTGTAGAAGAACCTCTCAGGTCACTTGCTTCCTAGAACTGTTGTTCAGGTTGTTTTTCTGTTATTTCTCCACTGTTCCCTGGAGCAGGGGTGAACTCAATCTGTCCTACTCCACCATCTTCCTGGAAGTTCAATTTAGAAGAATTTTTAATTTTGATGAAGTATAATTTATCAATTTATTCTTTTATGAATTGTGTTTGGGCAATATATCTAAGAGATCTTTGCCTAATCTAAGATCACAAAGATTTTCTACTATGGTTTCTTCTAGAAGTTTTTTAATTTTATTTTTTAAAACTCTTCTAAAGCACATGAAAAAATGTCCAAAGTCATTAGGGAAAAGGAAATTAAAACCACAATAAGATATCACTTTATACCTATTACTTACCATATCAAGTGTTAATGAGGATGTAGAGAAAATGGAACTCTCATAAACTGCTGATAAGAATGTAAAATAGGACAACTACTTTGGAAAAGAGTTTTCTACCTACTAAAACGTTACGTATACACATACCATATGATGTAGCCATTCTACATATGATGTAGGTATTCATCAAAGAGGAAAGAAAGCATATGTCCATACAAAGACTTGAGCATTAATGTTAATAACAGCTTTGTAAATACCCCAAAACTGGAAATAACTCAAATATTCATCAATAAGTGCATGGATTAACAAATTGTTGTACATCCATAATATGATATACTACTCAGCACTCTACAAATGAACAAACTATTAATACACACTAAAAATGAATAAACTATAAATACACATAATCCATGACTGAATTTCAAAATAATGCTGAAATGAAAGAAGCCAGGCAAAAAGGAGTATACTGTATGATTTCATTTATATAATACTATAGAAAACACAACCTCATTTATAGTGACAGAAAGTGTAAGGGAAAGGTCATAAAGGGGCATGAGAAAATTTTGGGAGTGAAGGATATGATCATATTGATTGAGGTGATGGTGTTTCAGGGATGCATACGTATGTTAAAATTTATCAAATTGTATACTTTAAATAATGCAGCTTATTGTATACCAATTACATTTCAATAAAGTTGTTTAAAATATATGATATTTTCAGAACTGTTTAAGAATGATATGGCAATATATACTGTTTTACTGGTAGAGTGCTACGCTATGAATTATTTCAGAATGCCATGTGGCATAACAGATAGGGCGTGTCTTGCATCAGGAAATCTTGCTCAAATTTCACCTTTGCAACAAACTCACTAACCTCTCAATCTTTAGTGTCCTAATCTCTAAAATGGGCACAGTGATACTTTCCCTGTTAATTTATAGAGCAAGTGAGATGAAGGCAGATTAGGGCTTTATCATACAAATATATTGTATGTACTACAATTTAACACATCACTTTCCAATTTTCCTGATAAAAGAGACCTAATCTACTGATGCATATTATTGCAAAAATGGATTATCTTAAGTCAAACTTGAATTTAAAAAGTTCTCTTCTGGAGGGGTATCTGGGAAGACTGCCAAATAGACAAGCTTGAGCTTAGCCCTGCTACACGGAAAAGTTAAGAGAAAGGACAAGATGGCAACTGAGGTGGCGATTTGGGAGTGTGGCTGACCTGGGAGAGCTTTCTGCACCACATGTAGCAGCCCTGGATGCAGAGGCCGAGGAACTATGAGGCAGAAAGCTGGAGCCTGGCACGGAGGTGTAGAGCCACAAAACCCAGGGAAGTACATGGATAGCAGCCCAGGATTAGGAAGTAAGCAAGGCCACATTCCTTGGGCATGCTACCCTCACCAGCGCAGCCCTGTGACTGACAACTCACCCTACACCCCACGTACCCGAACCCCTTCACTCACTCCCATTTCTCATGCTCCAGGCACCCCCACCCTACCAGCCCCCTCTGTACATACTTGCCCCCACTCCCACCTCAAGTGCAACCCAACCCACCTTTCCTGCACACCTCCTGAGCACTACCTCTTCCTCCCTGTTCCCTGCAGGTTGTTGCCAGCACATGAAGGCAGTGGGTACCAACCTCCATATCTAGGCTACCCTTGCCTCCCCCACTCGCTGGCCCATAGTGTAGCACAGCCTCACTCCACCCCGCCTGAGCCCTACGTATCTGTTTACGGCACTGCCAGGCCCATGGATGCATACGGGCTCCCAATCACTTCATTCAGCTCTGGGAACCACACTTAACAGCAGTCCTAGAACTGCGCATGCACATGGCCCTCAGCCACACTTTCCAGCTCTGAGAAAGTGCTGACCTGCGCAGCCGGGTCACATCTGTCCCTATTCCATGAAGGTATAACATCAACCTGCTGCCATAGCTCTACACATGCACACAAAGGGCTCCATGCTTTAGACCAGTGCACACCAGGGTTACATTCCCCTGATCTGTGTACCCACACAGCTACATCCTCCCTGGCTTCTGGGTGCCCAGGTTCACAAGCATCAGTGTAACATCCCCAACCTGCGCCTATATCTGCCCTGAAACAAATCACTGCACTGAGCGCCTACCCCGTATCCTGCTCCCTGCTGTACAACCATCCTGCAAACACAAGGCCTTAGACTACTGAAAGAAATCAACTACCAAAGTAAATCAATCAAGATATTTATATGCCACAAAGACAGCAAAAGATCACTAAGCACATCACAATGCAGACAAATATAGCCCTACCTAATGACCAAATTAAAACACCAGAGGACACACAGATGCTGGAACTAATCAAAGATGTTCATACAACTCTACTTAATAAAATAAGTGGGATAGCAAATGACATAAAGGACATCAAGAAGACAGTAGAAGAGCATAAAGAGGAATTTGAAAGAATAAACAGAAAAATAGCTGTTATCACGGAGATTAAAGATTCCACTGGCCAAATAAAAAACATACTGTAGGCTCACCACAGCAGATTTGAAGAGACAGAAGAAAGAATAAGTGATAATTGAGTTCAAAGACTCAAAACAACAAATGGCAAAAAAGATGGAAAATTCTGAATTGGAATGCAGGGAAATGATAGACAAAACAAAGCACACAAATGTAAGAATCATTAGTGTCCCAGAAGGGGACGAGAGGAGTAAAGGGCAAGGAAGAGTAGTTGAGGATATAATGGGAGAAAACCTCCAAACACTCATAAAGGACATAAATATACAAGTCAAAGAAGCCCAACGAATTTCAAACAGAATGAATCCATCTAGGCCTTCCCCAACACACATACTAATCAGTCTGTCAAATTTTGAAGAGAAGCAGAAAATTCTGAAAGCAGCAAGAGAAAAACAATCTACTATATACAAGGGAAACCAAATAAGACTGAGTTCAAACTACTCAATCAGCACCCAGGAGGTGAGAAGGCAGTGGTATGATATATTCAAGATCCTGAAAGAGAAAAACTTTCAGCCAAGAATTCTGTACCCAGCCAAATCGTCCTTCAAAACTGAGGGAGAGATTAAAGTTTTCATGGACAAAGAAGTCCTGAAATAATTTGTCAACAAGAGACTGGCCCTATAAGAAATACTAAAAGGAGTTCTGCCGGATGAAAAAAAAGGACAGGAGAGGGATTCTGGAGGATGGCACAGAATTGAAGAGTACCAATAAGGGTAATTTAAAGAATACAAAGAGAAAGAGGGAAAAGAATATATAGATCTGACAAATAAAATAAAAAAGACAAGATGGTAGAATCAGGAAATGCATTTTCAGTAATAACTTTGAAAGTTAACAGACTAAATCTACCAATTAAAAGACACAGATTGGCCAGAATGGATTAAGAAACATAATCCAGCTATATGCTGCCTTCAAAAGGCTCATCTTAGACACAAGGATACAAATAGATTGAAAGTGAAAGGATGGAAAAAGATTTTCCATGCAAGATTTAACCAAACGAAAGCAGGGGAACCTATACTGATATCGGACAAAATAGACTTTAAATGTGAAGATATCATAAGAGACAAAGAAGGACACTACATACTAATTAAAGGGTCAATTCACCAAGGAGATATAACAATCATAAATATTTATGCTCCCAATCAAGTAGCTCCAAAGTATATGAGACAGACATTGGCAAAACTGAACGGAGTGATAGATGTTTCAATAATAATAGTAGGAGACTTCAATACACCACTCTCCTCTATAGACAGAACAACAAAACCGAAAATTAACAAGGAAATAGAGAACTTAAATAACTTGATAAATGAATTAGACCTAACAGACATATATAGGTCATTGCACCCCAAAGCACAAGGTTATTCATTCTTCTCTAGTGCTCGTGGAACATTCTCCAGGATAGATCTATGCTGGGGCACAAAACAGGTCTTTACAAATTAAAAAATACAGAAATTATTCAAAGCACTTTTTTTCTGATCAAATGGGATGAAGCTGGATCCCAACAACCACCAAAGAACGAGAACATTCACAAATACATAGAGATTAAATAACACACTCTTAAACAACCAGTGGTTCAAAGAAGAAATTGCTAGAGAAATCAGTAGCTATCTGGAGATGAATGAAAATGAGAATACAATGTATCAGAACTTACAGGATGCGGCAAAGGCTGTGCTGAGAGAGAAATTTATTGCCTTAAATAATAATATCAATAAACAAGAAAGAGCAAAAATCGAGGACTGAACAGCTCACCTGGAGGAACTTGAGAAAGAACAGCAAACTAATTCAAAAGCAACTAGAAGAAGAGAAATAACAAAGATTAAAGCAGAGACAAATGAATGGGAGAAAAAAGAACAACAGAAAGAATCAATAAAACCAAAAGTTGGTTCTTTGAGAAAATCAACAAAATTGATGGGACTATTAGCAAGACTGACAAAGAAGAAAAGAGAGAAGATGCAAATAAACAAAATCAGAAATAAGAAGGGGTGCATTACTGCAGAACTGAAGAAATAAAAGAAATCGTATGAGGATACTATGAATAACTATATGCCAATGAACTAGAAATGGACAAATACCAGAAGACACACAAACAAGCTACACCAACTCAGGAAGAAACAGAAGATCTCAAAAAAACAGTCACAAGTAAAGAGATTCAATCAGTCATCAAAAATCTTCCTACAAAGAAAAGCCCAGAGCCAGACTGCTTCACAGGGAAATTTTATCAAACATTTCAGAAAGAACTAACACCAATCCTGCTCAAGCTTTTCCAAAAAACTGATGAAAAGGAACTCTTCCTAACTCATTTCATGAAGTTAATATCATTTTTTTTCTTGTAGTGAATTGTTTAAAATTGATAGCACTTTTTACATTTTTTTTTACATGATGGCATTTATGCAATAGTTTACAGAGTTCAAGGGTTTATTTTTATCACTGAGAATTAATTAAAATCCTGATTCTTAAAAAAAAGAAGTGTTTCATGCTATCATTTTGGCTGACTGGTTTGCTCTCATTTTTGAAATATATTTTCACTAAGTATAGAATTCTAGGCTGACAGATTTTTCTTTTCTTTTAGTAGTTTATAGATGTTTTCCCACTGTCTTCCATTTGCACTGCTTTCAATGAAAGATCTGCTATCCTTGCTCTGCACTCAGTGTGTCTTTTTAATGATTGCTGCATTTAAGAGTTTCTCTTTCTCACCTAGTGTTGAGCAATTTGATTGTGATGTGCCATAGTTTGGTTTTTGTTGTGTTTCTTGTGCGTGGGGTGTGTTGAGCTTCTTTGTTTTGTGATTTATAGTTTCATTAAATATGTAGAATTTTTTCTAAAATTTTTTCAGTTCACTTTCTCTCTGCTCTCCTTTCAGGACTTTTAGGCAGTTGGAACGTGTCCCATATCTCAGTGTTGTTTATTTCATTTCTTAAAAAATATTTTTTTCTCTGTTTTTCATTTTGGATATTTTATATTGCTACATCTTCAAATTCACTAATATTTTCTTCTGCAATGTTTTAGTTGTCCAGTGTATTTTTAAAATCTCTGCTATTGTAGTTTTTATTTCTATAAGTTAAATTTGGCTTTCATATATTCTCTATCTCTACTTGACTTTTGGAATATATGGAATACAGTTAGTTATAATTGTCTTACTTTCTCGTGTGCTTATTCTATAAAAAACTGGATCAGTTTTGTTTGATTGTCCTTCATTTTGGGTTATATTTTGTTGCTTCTTTGCATGACTGGTAAGTTTTTATTGGACATGGCATACTGTGAGTCTTACTTTACTGGATATTGTATATTTTTATATTCTTGAGCTTTATTTTGAGACACAGATTATTTGGAAAATGCTTGAACTTCTCAGTTCTCATTTAGAAAAATTATTAGGTAGTACTAGAGCCATATTTAGGGCTGATTGTCCCCCAATTATTGAAGGTCTGGATCCTTCTAGGTACTCTATGCAGTCAGTGCCTGGTTAATTATGAGATTTTCCAGTGTGGCGCTGTTTCTATTGCTTGACAATGTTACCGCTAATCCTTTTAGATGGCTCTTTTCCAAACCTCAGGTAGCTTCCTCATATGCATTCACTGATCAGCATTCTGCTGAATACTCAAGGAGGACTCTTTGTAGACCTCTGGATTTCTTCCTTTTTGCAGCCATTTTCTCTTCAGCACACTGCCTTGTGAACTCCAACTGCATTAGTCTTTCTGGACTATCCCTGTGTCCTCAACTCAGGAAGTGCACCAGGCTCTGCCTGACTTCTCCCTGCCTGTGCTGCAATTTCAGAACTCTCAAAGCAGTAAGATTGGGGTATTTAAGTCTCATCTCACTTGTTTTCTGTCTCTCAGTGATCACTGTCCTTTGTTCCTTGATGTCCAGGGTCTTGAAAATCAGGATTTCCCTATATTTTGGTCTAGTTTTTTGTTACTGTTTCAAATAGGGGGGTAATTTTGATCCCTGTTCTTTCATTATGCCTAAATGCAAACATCTCTTTATAATTTGCTTTACAGTCTTCTGGCATTAAATATTTCTGTGGATAAGGCTGAGGTCACCTTGACCTTTTCCCTTAATAGGTTGGCTTGTTTTTTTTCCCTGGCTATTGAAAATGTTCCTTATCTTTGAAGTATGGTGACTTTGATAGCTAGAGCTAATCATTCTGGGTCATTTTTCCCTGGCACAAAGTATGTTCTTCCAATATGCTCATTTAAGTCTTGGGTTTTTGGAAGTTTTGTCTGAATTTTACCTTTGAATGTTTGAATGTTTGTTGTCTTACACTATTTTGGCTTTTCTCTTTCAGGGATTTAGGTATATATTGACTCTCTTTTGTGTGACTCATATATTTCTTTTTCTTTTTTTGAGATACATACCTTAAAATTCACCATGTTAAAGTATACAAGTCAGTGGTTTTTTTTAATATATTCACAACGTGTGCAACCATCACCACTACCTAATTTCAGAACATTATCTTTGTGCTGGTTTGAAAGTACTATATACCCCAGAAAAGCCATGTTTTAATCCTGTTCCAATTTTGTGGGAGTAACAGTTTCTTTTAATCCTGATTCAATAATGTATGTTGGAAACTGTTTGTTTTTTACATGGTCAGGCTCTGGGAATCAAACCTGAGTCTCTGGCATGGCAGGTGAGAATTCTGACACTGAGCCACTGTTGCACTGCCCTGTTGGAAACTTCTGATTAGATTATCTCCTTGGGGATGTGGCATGCTGAACTGTGGGTGTGGCCTTTGATTAGACAGAGATGTGACCCTACCCATTCCAGGTGGGTCTTGATTAGTTTACTGGAATTCTTTAAAAGAAGAAAAATTTTAGAGAGAGCCAAAAAAGACAGAAGCCTCAGAGTCTACAGAGACAGAGCCTACAGAAATTTCAGTATAAAGCTGTCACAGATGCCGACAATTGAAGAACAATTTCAAACATGTTTGGAAATGTTTGAAACCCAGCAGACATTGCCATGAGATGTTAAGCAATCTGGAACCTGGAGAGAGCCAAAGGAAGCCAAGAGATGAAAGACAGGCCTGGTGAAGCAAAGTAAGGAATCCCCACAGGATCAGATGTTGAAAGCAATGAAGCCCAGTAACAAGAGACCAGCAGATGCCAGCCACATGACTACCCAGCTGACAGAGATGTTCCTGACCTCTTGAGTTAAGGTATCTTTCCTGGATGCTGTAGTTTAGGCATTTTTATAGGCTTAGAGCTGTAAACTTGTAACTTATTAAATTCCCCTTTTTAAAAGCTACTCCATTTCTGATATATTGCATTCTGGCAGCTTTTTCAAACTAGAACAATCATCATGACCTGTAAACCAACTCCATACCCATTAGAAGTCATGACTCAAGCCCTCCCCCCAGCCCCTAGCAACTACTAATCTAATTTCTGCCTCTATGAATTTGACTATTCTGAACGTTTCAAATAAATGGAATCATACAATATGTGGCATTTTTGTATCTGGCTTCTTTCACTAGGTGTATTTTCAAGGTTCATCTATGCTGTAGCATATACCAATATCCCATCATTCTGGTTAAATAATATTTCATTGTATGTATATACCATATTTTGCTTATCTATTCATCTGTTGATGGGTACTTTTGTTGTTTCCACCTTTTGGCTATTTTGAATAGTGCTACTATGAACGTGCATGTACATGTTTTTGTGTGAACATATGCTTTTAGTTCTTTTGTGTATGTACCTGTAAGTGTGATGGGTCATGGTAACACTATATTTAATGTTATTTATTTACTGAACATTCTCAATGTGCAGATTTATAAAATGTGAACATAACAGAAAGACTGAAGTTAATGGAAGAACTTGCTCTTGTGCTTTTTTTAAATTAGGAAGAAAAAGTGATTTTCTTCAGGTACAATGATAGCAAATGTTAAGAAGACAGTCAGAGAGTCATCTGACAGAAAGATATACTTCTAACTCTTACAGTCCTGTTTTCTCACCGATGAATCCAAATTATATTTAGGTTTTTGAGATTTCAAAAAGTTTTCCATAGCAACTGTGAAGCTAATATCATTTTAATATCAAAACCGGGTAAAGATGCTATAAGAAAGGAAAGCTACAGGCCAATTTCCCTAATGAACATAGATGCAGAAATTCTCAACAAAACATTAGCAAATCAAATCCAACAACACATTAAAAGAATTATACACCATGACCAAGTGGGGTTTATACCAGGAATACAAGGATGGTTCAATACAAGAAAATCAATTAATGTAATACAGCACATTAACAAATCAAAAGGGAAAAATCACATGATCATCTCAATTGATGCTGAAAAAGCATTCGACAAAATTCAGTACCCTTTTCTGATAAAAACATTCCAAATGATAGGAATCAAAGGCACCTACCTCAATATGATTAAGGGAATATTTGAAAAACTGATAGCCAGCATTGTACTCAATGGAGAGAGACCGAAAGCTTTCCCCCTAAGATCAGGTACAAGACAAGGATGCCCACTGTCACAACTATTATTCAATATTGTGCTAGAAGTTCTAGCTAGAGCAATCAGGCAGGACAAAGAAATGAAAGGCATTCAAATTGGAAAGGAAGAAGTAAAACTTTCATTATTTGCAGATGATATGATACTATACTTGGAAGATCCTGAGAAATCTACAGCAAAGTTACTTCAGCTAATAAACAAATTCAGCAAGGTGATGGGATATAAAATTAATGTACAAAAATCAGTAACATTTCTATACACGGGCAATGATCTAGCCGAGGAGTCAGTCAAGGAAAAAATTCCATTCAAAATAAAAAGATCTCTTCCATGGCACTAACACAGTAATCAATCTGGAAAATGCTTTCAAATACGCTCATTAAAAAAATAATTTAATGTGAAAAAGTATAAACTTTCGAAATACTGAATAACTTTCTTTAATGTGGAAAACAATGCCTTTCTACAATACTGAATTCTTTGAGAAACTGAACAAGATAACAGATATGAAATGTTTTAAGAAATGTTCAAAAATGTTTACAAACTATACTATATTATCTTTAATAGCTAACAAGCAACAGAACTGGTAATTGAGCACAGATTTGCCAGACTCCAAAGTCTGTCCCTTTCATTACACCATCAAAATTACAAAAGCACCTGATAGAAGTAAATCATCCTACTTAAGAGCTCTATATAAGTATATAATCAATCAAAGGTGACTATATTACTTGCACTGGGCTTAACATAGAAAAAAAATAATAATAGGAAAAGGAATATGACCAGTACAAGAAAGTAGAAATTAGAAATCTCCATGTTCTGTATTAAAGAAAAAAATACATACATCTGTCCCATAGATGAGGAAATCACCAGTTAAGACATGACATAAAATGCGACACTTATCATCCACTGTTGGGAAAAGGCGAGTCTCACGTTCTTCCTGAGCATCCAAAATTTCACTTTCTATCTAAAACATAACGAAAAAGAGCAGTTCATAAATGTAAGCCTGGTCTACACCATCCATCTGTGAGGAGGAGGATATTTTTCTTAAATTCAACTAAACTTTCAGATTCACAAGAGTATTGTAGCCGAATGTACTCTGAAAGGTATCAGACAGTAATCTCCGTTTGCCAGCTAGGGCAGCACTATTTACTGGGAACATTTTTCACAGTGCGCTATGCAACTATCTAGTGGTTAATCTCTTTGGCTTCCCAGATGCAAAAAGTAGGGGAACAGATGTGAGAGATGGCCTGGTTTAGAAGGCCATTTTCACAGGAGCCAGTATCTCTTTGATCTCTCACAAGCAACACATCCAAATATAAGAGCCAACACATCTGGGGAAACCCAAAGGTACAGCAACTCTCTCAGGACTTACAGTTCATTTAGACTTCCTTCTAGATGCAGATACCAATCAGGGCCATTTTACCACAAGCAATGTAGCAAATGAGACATTATCAGGTTTCCTGGGAAACAGAGCTAGAAAGTTCATTAAACATCTTATGCAGAAGGGTAAGATTATGTGAATCCTTCAGCTGCAGTTGGTTTTCTATCTAGCTTGTACATAGTTGCTCCCCTGACCGAAGTTCTTCATAATTACTTATTAGGCTGTTCATCATCATCACTTAACTTACGACTTAACATCACTGAACTACAGAACATCAATATTATACTTACCAAATGTAACTGGACTTTGCCTTCAAAAAGTGCAGCTGCATAGTCAGAATGAAGGCAAATATTGGCTACTGTTCCCAGGTATTCCACGTCTTTCAATTTTTTCACCCCTGGAAAAGTTTTAAAGTCAACACAGAAAAATATTTGTAAAATTATCTTATATAAAGGTTTGTGAATAATTTTTAAAGGTGTACCTCTACAAGTATATTCTGAACTTTACATTTTTAGTTTAGCCATTTTAAAGAGAATCTCAGTTGCCACATAAATTTGCCATCAGGAATTCTATAATGGTTCACAGGAAACAAAGTAATAGAAAGTAAAGACATGTACCAAAAAAACAAGAATTGAATCTTAGTGACAAGAAGCTTAATGGTTTCCACTGTTCAGAAGAATAATTCTCAGGTTTGCTCTATTCCTGACAGATATCTGACTTCCAGTGAGGGAATGAGATAGAATATTGGAGGGAGGAAAAAGAGCAAGGTTCTCTTCGGATACTAATAGCCATTATTCAAAGAATAAAAGGAGAGGAAACTATCATTTGTTGACTACCAACAAGGCTTAGGAGTACCTAACACAGGCATTGTACAAAGGGAAATCACAAATTTTATTTTACTTAATTTTTCTGATGATCCCTTAGAAGTTGAAGTACCCTATCCTCTGGATGAGAAAACTAAGACTTAGAGAGGTAATGTGTCTATAGCCACTTAACTAAAAGAGACAGAGGGGGAATTTGAAACCAGGTCTTTCTAATTCTAAAATTTATACTCTGTCCACTATATTACACTGTCTTCACTACAAAAATGAAAGATAAAACCTCTTAAAATTATGTAAATTATTTAGAGGATACACAAAACCATGTAGGATAGAAAGATGTTTGACTAAAAAAGAATAGTAGAACAAATTTTGATTGCAATTCAAATTTCTTGGTCTTAAGAACTTTTAGTGCTTTCCAAATGATAACAGAAATCGCATCATATATAAGAATACATCAACTGAATTTAGACTTGCCATTCTCTCCAAGGACATAAAACCAAGCTCGATTATTCATTCCCACAGCCAGATGGTAAAGACCTACTGCCACAAAGCTGGGTTCTACATCAACAGAAACTGTGATTGGTAGCTCCTAAAATATAAAGAACAGTAGTAAATCAACTGCTATATGGCTGTTTTGATTTTATTCATAAATAAAATAAAAATAAAATCATTTACATACTCCTTCAACAGGGTTGGCTACTGTGACTTCAAGGAGGGAGGTGAGATATGCAATCCTTGTACTGCAGGCATCACCAAGTATGGGAAGCTTGGTCAGGAAAACGTGGAGTGAGCCCCTCTGGGTAGACAATGCCAACAACTGGCCATCATCTGTCCAGGACAAGGTGCCCAACCCTGAAATTGACAGAAGAAATGATTACTGGAAAACAAATACACTGCTGCAGACAAGCAAGCAACTATTTTCCTTTAAGCTATCAAAGGCCTAAAAATCTTCTAGTGTTTCAATAGTTTAAATTGTCTTTATTTAGATTGGGAAAGTTACCACGGAGTATCATATGAATATGTTCAATGACTCATTCAATATGGGCTCAAACGGAAAATGTATAAAAAAATTTACATTTTACAACTGGAATTAGGATAAAATTCACTATAAAATCTCTGGATCAAAGTAGATTCACATAATTCTGGTCAAGTAGTATGACTCAGCATATTGATTAAAATTAGGAGGCTATTTTAGAGCACCCTGATGAAGGGTATTAATTTTATTTCTCCTACAATGAATATAAATTATATAACAACGAATACAACAGTACTTTCTATAATTGAAATAATAAAATGTCAATTTGCTTCAGAAAAATTAATACCTTTATTTTCATCATCCAGGTTGATTATAGCATACATGTCTTTTAATTCTGCCAGGTCATGGATTTTAATGCTGAAAAATTAAAACATACATATATATACACATTTGAAGCACAAGCTTTAAATAATACTGTTTCAGTTCATAAATATTTATGTACTATAGAACAGATTAGTGGCCTACAAAATGGGGTGTACAGGATGGTCCACTGGATATGGTAAGAAAATATTAGAATGTATTATTTATTTATATTTTATCTTTTAAATCTAGTGTGTGTGCGGGGTGGGGAGTAGGGAGGTATTCACTTAACTCTCTGAATTACAGTTCTAGGAACAAAGAGGTTAAATTTGTCCTGAAGAAAAGCTTGAGTGGAAGACGTCCTCCTGAGTTGGAGCAGTATTAATTACTGTAAGAAACAGATATCTGTTTGCAATGTCCCCCCACCCCCACCCCAAAGAGTTCTTTCGTGCAAAAAGAAGTGAAAAACAGAAAGAACATTAGATTCTTTCAACCTAAGGTCTAGGTTGAAAGCTATGAAAAATGGGGGCATATTACTTCATAGGGTTACTGGGAAAAAAAATGTAATATAAATGAAAGTGTGCAGCACTGTGTTAGTACCTGATGGTTGTAGCATTTTTTGCTTCCATGTCTTCTTTCTTTCCTCCTTCCTATCTCTCCCCTCACAATGCTTTACACTTACATTTTTCCTCATTATTTTTAATTAAACTTTTAATTTTGAGATAAGTGTAGATTCACATACAGTTATAAGAAATAACACAGAATGATTCTGTGTGCCCTTGACCCAGTCCCCCCCAATGATAATGTCTTTAAAAACTATAATACAATATCACAATTAGGATCCTGACATTAATACAATTCACCAATTTTATTCTGAGTCCTCCTGTGCCAGTCTAAATTTGTGGTGTACCCCAGAAAAGCCATGTTCTTTAATCCTCATTCAATACTATTGGCTGGGATCTTTTTTATTGCTTCTATGGAGATATGACCACACAATTGTGGGTGGTAACTTTTGATTAGATGGTTTCCATGGAAATGTGTCTCCACTCACTCAAGGTGGGGTTGCTAGTGGAGTCCTTTAAGAGGGAACCATTTTGGGAAAAAGCTTTGGAGTCACCAGAATCAACAGAACACACAGCCAGAGATCTTTGGAGATGTATAAGGAAAACAACCCCAGGGAAGCTTATGAAATGCGAAAAGAAAGCTAGAGACATGGCCATGTGCCTTTCTAGCTGAAAGAGGTGTTCTGGATCTACCAGCCTTTTCTGAATCAAGGTATTTTTCCCTGGATGCCTTAATTTGGAAATTTTCATGACCTTAGACTGTAAATTTGAAATAATAAACTTTCTTTTTAAAAAGCAGTTCTGTTTCTGGTAGACAGCATTCCGGCAGCTATAGCAAACGAAAACACCCTGTTTTATTTGTACCCATCTTGTATATTTACGTGCATGTGTATTCCATTCTATACAATTTTGTCATGCAAAGACATGATCAGTCAAGATACAGCAGAAATCCATCACTGTGATGCTTTTTTAAACACACACTCACCTCCCTCTCAAACTGCTGCCCCCAGCCCCAACCTAACTTCTAACAATTACTACTAAGTTCTCTGTTTCTGTAATTTTGTTATTTTAAGAATGATACATAAATGGAATTACACAGTACTATCTTTTGGGTTTGGCTTTTATCAGGCAACGTAATTCTCTGGGGATTCATCCAAGTTGTGTATATCAATAGCTCATTGCTTTCTACAGCTGAGTGGTATCCCATGGTATGAATGTACCACAGTTTATTTAACCATTTCCCCATTTAAGGACATCTGAATTGTTCCCAGTTATTGACTACTACAAATAAAGCTGCTATAAACATTCATGTTCAGATTTCTGTGTGAATATATGGCTGTATCATTTTACCTTCTCACCAGCAATGTATGAGGAATCCAATTTCTTTCTGTCCTTGCCAGTATTTGATGTTATCATTATTCTTTTATTTTTGTCATTCCAATAGATGTGTAGTGAACCTCATTATGGTTTTAACTTGCTTTTCACTAGTGGCCAATGATGTTGAACATCTTTTCATGTGCTCATCTGCCATTTGTTATCCTTTTCAGCGAAATGAATGATCATATTTTTTGCCTGTTTTCTAACTGGATTGTTTTGAAAGTTCTTTATATATTCCAGGTACTAGTCCTTTGTTGGGTACGTGGCTTGCAAGTATTTTCTGCTGATCTGTAGCTTGTCTTTTCAACCACTTAGCAGGGTCTTTTGCAGAGCAAAAAAGTTAAATTTGACAAGGCCTAATTTTTCCTTTATGGACTACACTTTGGGAGTCAAGTATAAAAACTCTTTGCCTAGTCATCAATCCAGAAGATTTTCTATTTTTACTGAAAAGTTTTAGAGTTTTACATTTTTCATTTAAGTCCATTTGATCTATTTAAATTAATTTTTATTAAGGTGTGAAGTTTAGAATAAGGTTTATTTATTTTTGTAAATGGATGTCAAATTGCTCCAACACCATTTGTTAAAAAGACTTTCTTCCATTGAATTATTCTTGCACCTTTGTCAAGAATCAGCTGTGCATTTGGGTGGGTCTAATTCTGATTTCTCTATCGTGTTCCATTGATTTATGTGTCATCCCTCTGCCAATACCATAACCTTGATATCTATAGCTATATAGTAAGTTTTAATATTGGGTAGAATAGTCCCTCCTGCTTTATTCTTTTTTAAGATTGTTTTTAGTTATTCCAGGATCTGTACCTTTCCATATATATTTTAGAATAAGCTTGTCTATGTCTACAAAAAATCTTGCTGGAATTTTGATATGAACTTTTTTAAATCTATAGATCAATTTGGGGAACAATGATACTTTCACTATGTTGAGTCTTCCAATCAAAGGACATAGCATGTCTTCATTTATTTAGGTCTTTTATTTCTTTGTCAGCATTTTGTAATTTTTAGCATACAGATCTTATAAATGTTTTTTAAGTATGTACTTAAGTATTTCATTTTCTCTGAAAGGAGTGAAATTGGTATTGTGTTTTTAATTTTTTTCCACATGTTCATTGTAAAGATACAGAAACACAACTGATTTTTGTGTGTTGATCTTATATTATGGAACCTGCTCAACTTCTTAGGTCTAGGATTTTTGTTTTCTGTATATTCTTTAAGATTTTCTATATAGATAATTACATATCTGCAAACAGAGATAGTTTTATTTCTTGCTTTTGAATTTACACGCCTTTTATTTCTTTTTCTTGCCTTAGTGCAGTAGCTAGAACTTACAGTACCAAGTTGAGTAAGAGTAATGAGAGTTGTCACTTTGCCTTGTTCTCAATCCTAGGGAGAAGGCATCTTTTACCACTAAGTATGAAACTAGCTGTAGGTTTTCTGTAAATTCCCTTTATCAAGTTGAGGTAAATTCCCCTCTATTCCTAACTTGCTGACAGGTTTTCCCATGAATGGGTGCTGGATTTTGTCAAACGCTTCTTCTGAGTTAACTGATATGACCATATGGATTTTCTTCTTTAGCCTACTGATGTGGTGGATGACATTGATTTTGCAATGTTAAGGAAGCCTTGCATGCCTGAATAAATCTCACTGGGTCACGAAGAATAATCTCTTTCATAAAATGTTGGATTCAGTTTGCTAATTTTTTTGAGCATTTTTGTTTTCAAGTTCATGAGAGATATTGGTTTAGAGTTTCCTTTTTTTTTGTGCTGTCTTCATCTGGTTTTGGTATAAGTGTAATAGTAGACTCATAAAATGAGCTGGGAAGTATTAATTCCTCTTTGATTTTCTGGAAGGGAGTATGGAAAATTAGTGCTAATTTTTCTTTAATATTTGATAGGATTTGCCACTGAAACCATCTGGGCCTGGAGATTTACTTTTCAGGAGCTTTTAATTTACAAATTCAATTTATTTAATAATTACAGGACTATTCAAATTATTTCATCTGGGTTAGATTTTGGTAGCTTTGGTTTTTGTTCCATTTCTTCGAAGTTGTTGGATTTTTGAACATCAAGTGTCTACAGTATTCTCTTATTTCTTCAATGGCTTCAGGATTTGTAGTGATATCCCTATTTCATTCCTGATACTGGTGACTTATGTCCTTTCTATTTTTTGTCAGTCTTGGTAGACGTTTATCAAAGCAATTGATTTTTTTTCAAAGAACCAGTTTCAATGATTTTTCTGTACTGTTTTTTCATTTCCAATTACGCTGATTTCTGTTCGTCTTTATTATTTTCTGATTTCTACTTGCTTTTTTGTTTATGTTGCTCTCTTTTTCTATTTTCTTGAGGTAGGAACTTAAATTGTTGATTTGAGAATTTTCCTCTTATCTAATATAAACATTCAGTGCTATAAATTTCCTTCTCAGCACTGTTTGAACTGCCTTCCACATATTTTCTCATGTTTTATATTCATTTTAATCCGATTCCATGTACTCTTTTTCTTTGAGACCTACTCTTTGATCCAAGAATTATTTAGAAGTTTTCATTTAATTTCCAAGTGTTATCAGAGATTTTCATGTTGCCCTTCTGTTACTGATTTCTTATTTGATTTCATTATGGTCGGAGAATATATTTTGTACAACTTCAATTATTTTAAACTTGTTAAAGCCTTGTTTTGCATAGACCATAGTCTATCTTGGTGAATGTTTCATGGGAGCTTGAAAAAAACAAAGATTTTGCTTCTGGTTAGGAGTTATGTAAACAGAAAAACGTCTTCTTAGATTTGGTATATTTCTGTGGCCGTGAACTCTTATAAATGGGACCTTTTGATGAGGTTACTTTGCTTATGATATGCCCAAGTGAGTTGGGAAGATCTTAATTCTTTTACAGAAGGACTTACAGGGAAAATCACAGAGAGAGAAAAAAGCCAGAGAGAGTAGCCAGAGCTGAATGTCAATAGAACCTGGAAAAGAAAGGAGAAGCCAAGAGAGCCTACATGTGCATTGTCATGTGACAATGCCAAGGACCAGCAGCCAGCTCTGGAATGCCACAATCTTCTGGGAGAAAGTGTTGTCTTGATGAGACCTTGATCTGGACTTCTCGTAGTCTGCAAAACCATGAGCCAATAAATTCTTATTGTTTAAGCCAACCCATTGCATGGTATTTGTTTTGGCAAGTAGGAAACTAAAACACTACTGTTGTTGGGTAGAGTATTCTATAGATGTCTGCTAGGTCAGGTTTGGTCTATAGCATTGTCCAAGACTTTTATATTTCCTTTTTGATCTTCTGTTAGCTGTTCTACACATTACTGAGCAACTATTATTGTTAAAATGTTTCCTCCTTCATTTAATTCTGTCAGTTTTTTTTCTTATTCATTTCTTTCTTTTTTTACCGTGAAAAAATAAGGTATATATAAAAAAGCAATAAATTTCGAAACACACTGTAACAATTAGTTATAGAACATATTTCAGTGTTTGGTATGGGTTAAATTTCACAATTTTAGGTTTTTCCTTCTAGCTGCTCCAAGACACTGGACTGAAAGAAAAATATCAATATAACGATTTAGCAACCATACTCATTTGTTAAAATCTATCTTCTCTGTTATGACTTCACCTTCTCCTTTGATCTTTCTCCCAATCTTTAGGGGTATTCGGGCTATGTTCATTCTCACTTTTTCATATTAGAAAGGGCTATCAATAATAAAGGATAGAGCAAAGGAACTAGGTGATGTCCTGGAGAGGCTGGCCCCTCTGGGTTTCAGGACTTCTCTGGCCTAGGAAACCATCAGGAGGTTTCTGGAAAGTAATTATAGAATGTGGAATCTTTGTCAAGTCTCAGATAGAGCCTTAGGTCTTCTTTAGAATTGTAAGAAATGGTTTTGGTCGCTGTTTAGCAAACCATGATACATAGCAACATCTAGCTGAAGCTTGTGTAAGAGTAGCCTCCAGGTGACTGGCCTGGGAGGCAAGTGGCCAGTGGCGGGCTCCACTGGGGTCCGAGTGTAATTCTGTCAGGTTTTACTTCAAGTATTTTAGAGCTCTGTTTAGGTGCATATACATTTAAGACTGTTATGTCTTCAGGGTGAACTGATCCTTCAATCAATATTGATATTTTTCTTTATCCTGAGTAATTCTTTACTCTGAAATCTATTTTGTTGATATCAATATAGCCATTCCAGTTTTCTTTGAATTAGTATCTGCATGGTCTTTTTCTATACTTTCACTTTTATTTACTTATATAATTATATTTGAAGTGTGTTTCTTATAGATGGTATATACTTGGGTCATTTAAAAAAATCCATTCTAACAGTCTTTGTCTATTAACCATCATTTATATTTACTGTAATATGTTTAAATTTAGTTCTACTGGCTTATTATTTGTTTTCAGTTTATTTCCTCTTTTTTCCCTGTTTCCCCTTTGTTGCCTTCTTTCAGGTTATTTGAATATTTTAGTAATCAATTTAAATTTATCTCTTGTGTTTTTTAGTGTTTCTTATATATCCCTTTGTACAGTTTAAGTGTCACCCTAGGGTTTACAGTATATATTTAATTTTCTATGTTCTATCTGGAATCACTATTTTATCATTTCCAAATGTAATGTAGAAATCGTATCATATAAAAACTTGCCTGCCCCTTTATACTGTAGTTGTCTTATGTAATGCATGCATCTTCATGCACTGAACATCCTATCAGGCAATATTATAATTTTTGCTTTTAACTATCACATATCTTATTTTTTTTTTTTTATTGATTAAAACAAATTAACAAACAAAATATTAAGATATCATTCCATGGGCGGGCCGCGGTGGCTCAGCGGGCAAAGTGCTTGCCTGCCATGCCGGAGGACCTCGGTTCGATTCCCGGCCCCAGCCCATGTAAAAAACAAACAAACAAACAAAATACAATAAAACAAGAAAATGTTTAAAGATGTTTCCTTTCCTTCCTTCTATCCTTCCTTCCTTCTCTCTGTCTTTCCTTCCCTTCCTCCCTCTCTCTTAAAAAAAAAAAAAAAAAAAAAAAGATATCATTCCATTCTACATATACAATCAGTAATTCTTAATATAACCAAATAGCTGTATATTCATCATTTCTTAAAACATTTGCATCGATTGGGAAAAAGAAATAAAAAGACAACAAAAAAAGAAATAACAGAGAAAAAAAAGATTATACATACCATACCCCGACCCCTTGCTTTCATTGATCACTAGCATTTCAAACTAAATCTATTTTAACATTTGTTCCCCTTATTATTTATTTTTATTCCATATGTTCTACTCTTCTGTTGATATGGTAGATAAAAGGAGCATCAGACACAAGGCTTTCACAATCACAGAGTCACATTGTGAAAGCTATATCATTATTCAATCATCATCAAGAAACATGGCTACTGGAACACAGCTCTACATTTTCAGGCAGTTCCCTCCAGCCTCTCCACTACATCTTGAAAAACAAGGTGATATCTACTTAATGCGTAAGAATAACCTCCAGGATAACCTCTCGACTCTGTTTGGAATCTCTCAGCCATTGACATTTAGTCTCATTTCACTCTTTCTCCTTTGGTCGAGAAGGTTCTCTCAATCCCTTGATGTTAATTCTCAGGTCATTCTAGGGTTATTCTCAGTCCCTTGAAGCTGAGTCTCAGCTCATTCCAGGATCTCTGTCCCACGTTGCCAGGAAGGTCCACACCCCTGGGAGTCATGTCCCACGCAGAGAGGGGGAGGGTGGTGAGACTGCTCATCATGTTGGCTGGGGAGAGAGGCCACATCTGAGCAAGAAAAGACGCTCTCTTGGGGGTGACTCTTAGGCCTAAATTTTAAGTAGAGTTGACCTATCCTTTGTGGGGTTAAGTTTCACGTGAACAAACCCCAAGACTGGGGGCTCAGCCTAGAGCTTTCCTTGTCCATGCTGCTTGTGAGAATATGAAGAATTCAACTTGGGGAAACTGAATTACTCCCCGCTCTCACTATTCCCTGAAGGGGTCTTGCAAATACTTTTCCAGTCACTGATCAAATCACTCTGGGATTCATCGGGGCATCACTCTGGACAAACCAACAAAATCTCATGTCCTACCTGAGATTCCAAGTACTTATGACGTTCAATCAAACTATCTACATGAGTTATATTAGGAAATGCTCTAGTCAAAATATAAATTTTGTAACAAATAAACATTTTTTGCTTTAGTCTCACACATAAGGTGACATTTTAAAGTATTAATTATCATCTATTTTCAGCACCCTGCAATAATGACATTCCTTTGTTCTTCCTCATTCAAAAACATTTTTAAAATTTGTACCTTGTACATTTCTCTATTATTATACACTCTAGGCATTCCTAGATTATACCATCTCGATCTTTAACAGCTATCTTTCTTTCTAATTTCATTTATGTCCCCAGCCCTCCTCCCTCTACCATTCTCACATGCAGCTTCATTCAGTGTTTTAACATAATTACATTACAGTTAGGTAGTATTGTGTTGTCCATTTCTGAATTTCTGTATCCAGTCCTGTTGCACAGTCTGTATCCCTTCAGCTCCAATTACCCAATATCTTACCCTATTTCTATCTCCTGATGGTCTCTGTTACCAACGACATATTCCAAGTTTATTCACTAATGTCAGTTCATATCAGTGAGACTATACAGTATTTGTCCTTTAGTTTTTGGCTAGTCTCACTCAGCATAATGTTCTCAAGATCCATCCACGTTGTTTCATACTTCAAAAGTTTATTCTGTCTTAAAGCTGCATAATATTCCACCACATGTATATACCACAGTTTGTTTAGCCACCCGTCTGTTGATGGACATTTTGGCCATTTCCATCTCTTTGCAATTGTAAATAATGCTGCTATAAATATTGGTGTGTAAGTGTCCGTTTGTGTCTTTGCCCTTAAGTCCTCTGAGTAGATTCCCAGCAATGGTATTGCTGGGTCATATGGCAATTCTATATTCAGCTTTTTGAGGAACCGCCAAACTGCCTTTCACAGTGGTTGCACCATTTGACATTCTCACCAACAGTGAATAAGTGTGCCTCTTTATCCACATCCTCTCCAGCACTTGTCATTTTCTGTTTTGCTGATAATGGCCATTCTGGTGGGTGTGAGATGATATCTCATTGTGGTTTGGATTTGCATTTCTCTAATGGCCAGGGACATTGAGCATCTGTTCATGTGCCTTTTGGCCATTCGTATTTCCTCTTCTGAGAAGTGTCTGTTCAAGTTTTTTTCCCATTTTGTAATTGGGTTGGCTGTCTTTCTGTTATTGAGTTGAACAATCTCTTTATAAATTCTGGATACTAGATCTTTATCTGATATGTCGTTTCCAAATATTGTCTCCCACTGTGTAGGCTGTCTTTCTACTTTCTTGATGAAGTTCTTTGATGCACAAAAGCGTTTAATTTTGAGGAGCTCCCATTTATTTCTTTCTTTCTTCAGTGCTCTTGCTTTAGGTGTAAGGTCCATAAAACCACCTCCAATTGTAAGATTCATAAGATATCTCCCTACATTTTCCTCTAAATGTTTTATGGTCTTAGACCTAATGTTTAGATCTTTGATCCATTTTGAGTTAACTTTTGTATAGGGTGTGAGATACGGGTCCTCTTTCATTCTTTTGCATATGGATATACAGTTCTCTAGGCACCATTTATTGAAGAGACTGTTCTGTCCCAAGTGAGTTGGCTTGACTGCCTTATCAAAGATCAAATGCCCATAGATAAGAGGGTCTATATCTGAGCACTATATTCGATTCCATTGGTCAATATATCTATGTTTATGCCAGTACCATACTGTTTTGACCACTGTGGCTTCATAATATGCCTTAAAGTCCGGCAGCGTGAGACCTCCAGCTTCGTTTTTTTTTCCTGAAGATACTTTTAGCATTTCGGGGAACCCTGCCCTTCCAGATAAATTTGCTTATTGGTTTTTCTATTTCTGAAAAGTAAGTTGTTGGGATTTTGATTGGTATTGCGTTGAATCTGTAAATCAATTTAGGTAGAATTAACATCTTAACTATATTTAGTCTTCCAATCCATGAACATGGTATGCCCTTCCATCTATTTAGGTCTTCTGTGATTTCTTTTAAAAGTTTCTTGTAGTTTTCTTTGTATAGGTCTTTTGTCCCTTTAGTTAAATTTATTCCTAAGTATTTTATTTTTTTAGTTGCGATTGTAAATGGAATTCGTGTCTTGATTTCCCCCTCAGATTGTTCATTACTAGTGTATAGAGACACTACAGATTTTTGAATGTTGATCTTGTAACCTACCACTTTGCTGTATTCGTTTATTAGCTCTAGTAGTTTTGCTGTGGATTTTTCAGGGTTTTCGATGTATAGTATCATATCATCTGCAAACAGTGATAATTTTACTTCTTCCTTTCCAATTTTGATGCCTTGTATTTCTTTTTCTTGTCTAATTGCTCTGGCTAGAACTTCCAACACGATGTTGAATAACAGTGGTGACAGTGGACATCCTTGTCTTGTTCCTGATCTTAGGGGGAAAGTTTTCAGTTTTTCCCCATTGAGGATGACATTACCTGTGGGTTTTTCATATATTCCCTCTATCATTTTAAGGAAGATCCCTTGTATTCCTATCCTTTGAAGTGTTTTCAACAGGAAAGGATGCTGAATCTTCTCAAATGCCTTCTCTGCATCATTGAGATGATCATGTGATTTTTCTGCTTCGATTTGTTGATATGGTGTATTACATTTATTGACTTTCTTATGTTGAACCATCCTTGCATACCTGGGATGAATCCTACTTGGTCATGATGTATAATTCTTTTAATGTGTTGCTGGATTCGATTTGCTAGAATTTTGTTGAGGATTTTTGCATCTATATTCATTAGGGAGATTGGTCTGTAGTTTTCTTTTTTGCAATATCTTTGCCTGGTTTTGGTATGAGGGTGATGTTGGCTTCATAGAATGAATTAGGTAGCTTTCCTTCCACTTCAATTTTTTTGAAGAGTTTGAGCAGGGTTGGTACTAATTCTTTCTGGAACGTTTGGTAGAATTCACATGTGAAGCCGTCTGGTCCTGGACTTTTCTTTTTGGGAAGTTTTTGAATTACTGATTCAATTTCTTTACTTGTGATTGGTTTGTTGAGGCCATCTATTTCTTCTTGAGTCAAAGTTGGTTGTTCATGCCTTTCTAGGAACTTGTCCATTTCATCTACATTGTTGTATTTATTAGCGTAAAGTTGGTCATAGTATCCTGTTATTACCTCCTTTATTTCTGTGAGGTCAGTGGTTATGTCTCCTCTTCCATTTCTGATCTTATTTATTTGTGTCCTCTCTCTTCTTCTTTTTGTCAATCTTGCTAAGGGCCCATCAATCTTATTGATTTTCTCATAGAACCAACTTCTGGTCTTATTGATTTTCTCTATTGTTTTCATGCTCTCAATTTCATTTATTTCTGCTCTAATCTTTGTTATTTCTTTCCTTTTACTTGCTTTGGGGTTAGTTTGCTGTTCTTTCTCCATTTCTTTCAAGTGGACAGTTAATTCCCGAATTTTTGCCCTTTCTTCTTTTTTGATATAGGCATTTAGGGCAATAAATTTTCCTCTTAGCACTGCCTTTGCGGCATCCCATAAGTTTTGATATGTTGTGTTTTCATTTTCATTTGCCCAGAGACATTTACTGATTTCTCTTGCAATTTCTTCCTTGACCCACTGGTTGTTTAAGAGTGTGTTGTTGAGCCTCCACGTATTTGTGAATTTTCTGGCTCTCTGCCTATTATTGATTTCCAACTTCATTCCTTTATGATCTGAGAAAGTGTTGTGTATGATTTTAATCTTTTTAAATTTGTTGAGACTTGCTTTGTGACCCAGCATATGGTCTATCTTTGAGAATGATCCATGAGCACTTGAGAAAAAGGTGTATCCTGCTGTTGTGGGGTGTAATGTCCTATAAATGTCTGTTAAGTCTAGCTCATTCATTGTAATATTCAAATTCTCTGTTTCTTTATTGATCCTGTCTAGATGTTCTGTCCATTGATGAGAGTGGGGAACTGAAGTCTCCAACTATTATGGTAGATGCGTCCATTTCCCTTTTCAGTATTTGCAGGGTTTACCTCACGTATTTTGGGGCAATCTGGTTCAGTGCATAAATATTTATGATTGTTATGTCTTCTTGTTGAATTGTTCCTTTTATTAGTACATAGTATCTTTCTTTGTCTGTTTTAACTGTTTTACATTTGAAGTCTAATTTGTTGGGTATTAGTATAGCTACTCCTGCTCTTTTCTGGTTGTTATTTGCATGAAATATCTTTTCCCAACCTTTCACTTTCAACCTATGTTTATCTTTCGGTCTAAGATGTGTTTCCTGCAGACAGCATATAGAAGGAGCCTGTTTTTTAATCAATTCTGCCAGTCTATGTCTTTTGATTGGGGAGTTCAATCCATTAACATTTAGTGTTATTACTATTTGGGTAGTACTTTCCCCTACCATTTTGCCTTTTGTATTTTATATGTAAATCTAATTTTCCTTCTTTCTACACTCTTCTCCACACCTTTCCTGTCTTTCGTATCTGTTTCTAGTGCTCCATTTAGTATTTCTTGCAGAGCTGGTTTCTTGGTCACAAATTCTCTCAGTGATTTTTTGTCTGAAAATGTTTTAATTTCTCCCTCATTTTTGAAGGACAATTTTGCTGGGTATAGAATTCTTGGTTGGCAGTTTTTTTCTTTTAGTAATTTAAATATATCATCCCACTGTCTTCTTGCCTCCATGGTTTCTGCTGAGAAGTCTACACATAGTCTTATTGGATTTCCCTTGTATGTGATGGATTGCTTTTCTCTTGCTGCTTTCAAGATTCTTTCTTTCTCTTTGACCTCTGACATTCTGACTAGTAAGTGTCTTGGAGAACGTCTATTTTGATCTATTCTCTTTGGGGTGCGCTGCACTTCTTGGATCTGTAATTTTAGGTGTTTCATAAGAGTTGGGAAATTTTCAGTGATAATTTCTTCCATTAGTTTTTCTCCTCCTTCTCCCTTTTCTCCTTCCGGGACACCCACAACACGTATATTTGTGCGCTTCATATTATCATTCAATTCCCTGAGTCCCTGCTCATATTTTTCCATTCTTTTCCCTATAGTTTCTGTTTCTTTTTGGAATTCAGATGTTCCATCCTCCAGTTCACTAATCCTAATCTCTGTCTCTTGAAATCTACCATTGTAGGTTTCCATTGTTTTTTTCATCTCTTCTACTATATCTTTCATTCCCATAAGTTCTGTGATTAGTTTTTTCAGACTTTCCATTTCTTGTTTTTGTTCATTCCTTGCCTTCCTCATGTCATCCCTTAATTCATTGTTTTGGTTTTTGATGAGGTTTTCCATTTCTGTTCGTATATTCTGAATTAATTGTTTCAGCTCCTGTATCTCATTTGAACTACTGGTTTGTTCCTTTGACTGGGCCATATCTTCAATTTTCCTGCTGTAATTTGTTATTTTTTGCTGGCATCTAGACATTTAATTACCTTCATTAGTTTATTCTGGAGATTGCTTTCACTTATCTTACCTAGGGTTTTCTTGCTAGATGAGTTTGTTGTCTATCTGTTCTTTGACCTTCGGTTCAGCTTTTTCTGGGCCTCTAGCTTAAGTTTTGTTTAACAGAGGGTAATTTGTCAGTTCTTGTTTTCTTGTTTCTTGTCCTGCTTGTAAGGTGTCTTTTCCCTCCCCATCCTTAGGAGGGTCTACATAGGTATAACAGACTCCAGTCAGGTTTTCCCGGACTAAACTGGCCTCCTATCAGGGAGAAGGAGTCACCTGTGTCAGTTTTCCCCAACGGTGAGACCCAGCAGGTTGAAAGACTTTCCTGTGAAGTCTCTGGGCTCTGTTTTTCTTACCCTGCCCAGTATGTGGCGCTTGTCTGCCTGCGGATCCCACCAGCCAAAGATGTTGTGGTTCCTTTAACTTTGGAAGGCTCTCCCTACTGGGGGCGTGGTGGAGACAGAGGAGAGGTTGTAGGCTGGTTTTAATGGCTTCAAATTGCCAGGCCCTGGGTTCTGAATTCCTTCAGAGAGGTATTCCACCTGAATTGCCTTTCACCCCTCCCCTGGGGAAGGCTCAGGCGGGAGACAGCCCTGAACGCAGTCCATTTCTGCTTATGCCTGGGCCCGTTGCAGCCCAAGTAGTCCCGCCGCTGAATCCAGAGGCAGCCAAGCCTCTGTAGAAACAGCCACAAAAGCCTCTGTTTCATCCCCTTTCCTCTTTTTCGGTTAGCCCAATAAGAGACTTCTGACTTGACCAGTTTCACCTGAGCTGGGGGCCTATTTTTAGCAGTCAGAATTTATTTATTAATGCCACAATTGGTGTTTGGTTGGACTCAGTCCCTGCTACTGTTAGAGTGTCTTTCCTTTCCCTCCGGGAAGCTGCCTGTGGGGAGGTGCACTGGCCACCGGCCACCAGGGCTTGGGGAACTCACAGTTCCGGAGACTCGCAGCCGGTCCAGCTGGTTCAGAATGGGGTACTCTGTGTGTCCGGTCACTATCGTGGCTCCGGGAGCTGTTCTGTACTGTTTCTGGTTATTTAGTAGTTGTTCTGGAGGACAAACTAAAATGCACACATTGCTAAGCCGCCATACTGGCCCCCACCACATATTTTAAAGAGCTCAAAATAAAAAAGATAGTTTATTTACCCAGATTTTTGTCATTTCTGTTGTTCTTCTTTAAAAAATTTATTTTTCTTCTTTATTTATATTTCATTCTGAAATTTTCCTTCAGCAATTCTCTTGGAATTGGTCTGCTAAATATAAATTCTCTGTTTTCCTACTTTTAAGAATATTTTATATTCCATCTTCATTACTGATGGATATTTTCAGTGGATAGGAATTTCAGGTTGATAATTCTTGTCTCTCAGCACTTTAAGAACGTTGTGTGCTTGTTTCTTTTAATTGACAAATCATTACACACATATAGTCTATACATGGTGTACAATCAGTGGCTCACAATATCATCACATAGCTGTGTATTCATCACCATGATCATTTTTAGAACACTGCATCATTCCAGAAAAAGAAAACTAATAAATCTCATATCCCTTACTGCTCCCTCGTATTTCAAGTTACCCAATTTATTTTACCCCTTATCCTCTCTATCATTTATTTATTTAATCCACTTTTTTTTTTTTTACTCATCTGTCCATACCCTGAATAAAAGGAGCATCATACAGAAGGTTTTCATAATCACTTGCAAAAACTATATATACAATTGCCTTCAAGAATCAACGCTACTGCACACTGTTTAACAATTTCAGGTACTTTCCTCTAGCCCCTCCAATTGTGTACTTGCTTCTGATCCCCATAGCTTATGATAAGAAATCAACAGTCATCTGAAATATTGCTATCTGGCTGTTTTCAAGATTTTTTTCTTAGCTTTTAATTTTTGCCTCATTTTGTTTTTAAAAATATTTTTATTGAGAAGTATCCACACATAGTCCAACCATATTATACAGAAAACAAAAAAAAGAACTCATATGTCCCATACCCCTTACTCCTCCCTCTCTTTGATCCAGAGTATTTCAATTTACCTAATTTTTACCCTTTATCTTTCCCTATTATTTATTTTTTATCCTTATCATTTTTTTTTTTTCACTCATCTGTCCATACCCTGGATAAAAGGAGCATCAGACACAGGGTTTTCATAATCACACAATCACATTGTAAAAGCTATATAGTTACACAGTCTTCTTCAAGAATCAAGGTTACTGGAACACAGCTCTAAAGTTTCAGTTACATCCTTTTAGCCACTTCAATACAACATAAACTAAAAAGGGATATCTACATAATGTGTAAGAATAGCCTCCAGGATAACTCTCGACTCTGTTTGAAATCTCTCAGCCACTGACACTTTATTTTGTCTCATTTCTCTCTTTCCCCTTTTGGTCAAGAAGGCTTTCTTGTTTCTATGATGCTGGGTCCTAGCTCATCCCTGGGAGTCATGTCCCACAGAGGAGGGGGTGGACAGTTAGTTCACCTGCCAAGTTGGCTTAAAGAGAGAGGTCACATCTGAGCAACAAAAGAGGTTCTCTGGGGGTGACTCTTAGGCATAAATATAAGTAGGCTAAGCTTCTCCTTTGCAGGAATAAATTTCATAGGGGTGAGCCCCAAGATTGAGGGCTCAATCTATTGAATTTGTTGTCCCCACAGCTTGTGAGAATATCAGGAATTCCCCAGATGCAGAAACTGAGTATTTCCTCCTTTTCCCCCCATCCCTGAAGGGGTCTTTGCAAATACTTTTTTATTACTCTGGGATATATCAGGTCAGCACAGTAATCTGTACAAACTAACACGCTCTTACACCCTATTCAAGATTCCATGTCCTTATGGTGTTCAAGCAAAATGACCATATAAGTTAAATTAGATAATGTGCTACCCAAAATATAAATTTTACACCAAATAAACATCTCTCCTTTAGGTCTCACATAGAGGTTGAAGTTTGAAAATATGCGCCGTATCATCCTTTACCCAGTATTCTGATTTACCTTAGAATAAATATTCAGATAGCTTCATTCATATCTCTAAGATGAAATCGGATCACTTTTTCAGCTTTTTTAACAGTTGCTGAATGGGATAATGCAGACTTTCATAGCTTCAGTGCTCTAGCTCTCAGTCTCCGGTGTCACATAAATACCAGAAGACTCAGGGTACAATCAGTTTTTAATTTTTAGTAGTTTAATAATGAAGAGTCTGGGCCTGGATTTCTCTGGGTTTATCCTGTTTGGGAGAGTCACTAAGCTTTTTCAATACGTAGGTTTATGTCTTAGATTTATGTCTTTTGCCATATGTGAGAAGTTTCAGCCATTTTTTCTGGGAGTCTGATGACACAAATGTTAGACCTTTTGGTATTATCTCATAGGTTCCAGAGGCTCTGTTCATTTATTTTTTCCAACTTTTTTTCTGATACGATATTTTCTATTTATTTACCTTTAAATTTGTTGATTCTTTACTCTATCTTTTCCATTCTGCTATTAAGTCCATTGTCTTTATTGCATTTTTTTTTACTTCTAAAATTTTCATTTGGTTCTTCTTTATAGCTTCTAGTTCTTTCCTGAGACTTTCTATCTTTCTATTTGTTTCAAGAGTGATAGCTTTCACTTCATGGAAAATTTTTATAATAGCTATTATCTGCATTATCTTGGCATTGGTGTGTGCTTTGATCACATTTTTGCATGTAAGTTTAGATTTTCCTGATTCTCCATAGGCTGAGTAATTTTGAATTATATTCTAGACATTTAGACTGTTATGTTATGAGACTCTGTGTCTTGTTTAAATCCCATGTAGAAGGCATTTATTTTTGTTTTAGCAGGTAATTAACCTATTTAAGTTCAGGCCACAAGTTGCAATCAGACTTCTGTGGGTTATGGTCTCAAAATCATGTCCATTTTCAAAGCCTTTGCTGTCAAATTCAGATATGTCCCACTAGGGGATCGATAAGGAATCTGGGCTATGTTCTATCACTTAGTAGAGTCCTCAAAGTCTTTGCTATGTGTTTAGAATCAGATCTACACAGATTGGGAATAAGCCTAGGAATTTATAAATATCTTTAAGGGTTGCTTTCCCGAGTTCTAAATTCTCTGTGATCTTCTTAGTTCTTTTTAATTCCCTGGAACTCCCCTGTTTTGGTCCTCCAGCAAGAAAGCTGTAGCTGTAGCTACCTGCTGTGCCTCAGACTCTCCATGACTGTGCCCATACCTAGGGCCAAGCAGCAGGAGGACAGAAAGAAAAATAAGCAACTGTGATTTACTCTTCTTAGGACCACAGCTCTTCCAAGTAAAGAGGTAGTGCTTGTGGGTCCATGCTGCCACTGCTGTTGTGAGATTGCTTGGTGGCTGGGGCATAACAGAACAAAGGAAACAAGATAATTACAGATTTACCCATCATCTCTGAAGGTTAGGAGTCCCTTTCCTGTAACTTGAGTGAGAACTAGAGAGCTTCCCTGTGCTCTGTCTGTGTCCTGGTGCCTACTTCCAGGTTTTGGGCTACCTTAACCCAGACTGAGAGAAGAGAGAGAACAAATAACAGACTCATCACTGGTTCAGTGGTACTTATAATTCTGGTCTTCTTTTCTAGTGTGCCTGCTCCTATTTACTTTTCAGAATCCTTAAAAAGCTGCTCTATGCAGTTCTGTCCAGGCTTTATGACTGTGTTCAGTAGCAGAGATAGGGTGGAGTGGCTTACTCTAATGTTACCCAGAACTGTATACTTTATTTTAAAGATTGATTTTCAAGCAAACTCCAATTTAGTTTTTTTCCCCTGAGTGTTAAAGGTAGGCATAAAGGAGTCTTAGAAATTTTCATTTGCAAACATGTTCCAAGAGTGCAAGTAAGTATGGTTGCCAGATTCATGTTGGCTATTTTTCACTGTCTTTTCCATTCTGAATATACTGACTCTTTCACATATCCCCTTCATAAGCTTTCCCATGAATATGTAAATATAACTTACCAGTTATCGCCACATGTTGCAGCTTTGTTAAGGGTTTGTGATACTGCAATACTGGTTAGATTATCTTTATGGTCTCGAGCCTGAAATATCTCTTGACCAATCTCTCGAATATGAGTAGAAATGACCACAAAAATTCCACGGGAAAAACCAATCGTGATGTAGCCATCGCCATACCTATTGCAACAAAAGAAAGGATACAGTAAAAAGGGAGATTAACTATCACTGGTAATTCCATAAATTAACAAGTACCTTTAAACTAATGATTATACAATAGAATTTATTAAAAGATATCAGCCAGACACTATGCTAGGTAATTTTACACACTAAATTATAGGCTAAAATCTCAAAAACATTATAAGATTGCATGCTATAGATAAAAATTAAGTTATAATTAGTAAGGGAAAATACATAGATGTCTTTCTGTAATGAGCTTTTTGTACATACCAACTATAGCAGACAATGTTGCCATAGCGCTGCTGAAATTCTAGATCAATTGGGCTATCTGGCTCATTCAAATTAAAAAGAAACAAAGTTTTTTTGCCAACCACCACGCTAATCTGCCAGGAAAAAAAAAAAGAGATAGTAATTTATTAAATGAAGTATAGTACTTGATGAAATGACTAACAGGCAAATCCAAACAGTTAAACCTAATTTATGAAAAAAAAGATAAATATAGATGCATTAAATGCTATAATTAATAAGGCCATAACGTGACCAACTCAGAAAATTCATTTTACTATATATTCTGGTAAGGCTCCTTGGATTTACACAGATCTAATATGCCTTCTGAAATATACTGCTCAAATATCTTTGTGGAATAACCTTTAAAGACATTATAGTTCTCATTAGAGTACTGTGCAATACAGCAATGAAGGTGACATAGGTCTACTACAATTTGACTGATATTGAGAGTACAAAGATTACTCCATTCTAAGAGGCCATTCTGCTCTTGAACCATCTGGGATTATAGGTCCCAACCTCTGGATGATCAGTCTTGGCTTTTTATATCATTGTTTTCAAAGACACCAGCAAGTCATACTGTTCCGTGTGGCTAAACTAGTAAACTTGCGCAACTGACACAAGTCAATATTTAACTATAATTCTCTGTGGGGGGGTATGACTGTGCTGAGGAAAGAAAGAAGATATTAGTTATATGGACACATAAAAAAAGAAACACTGATATATTTCTTTGATTCTAAAAGATTATCAATTATAAGACGCCATTAATATAATCAGAGATTTTTAGGAAACAAATATCATTTCAGCAAATATATTCACGCGGTTTGTGAAAATCATCTCATTTCATAATGTTAAATGTGGCTGGGAAAATGTATGTAAGTATTAAAGAAATAAAAACTGCAATTTCCAGAGCTCTTGTCATCACATTTGATTAAGTAAAGATAAAAAAAATCATCTACAAATCAATATTTTTATTTTTAAAGGTACTACTACACAAATGAGAGGAGCAACAACATATATAGAAACTGCCCTCTTTTGCTGTGAAACTGAGGTAGTTAGCAGCAGCAAAAACAACTTTTAGGCCTGAGAGACAGGGCTCTACATTGTTTTAATAAGTGGTAGGCCATAATTTATCACTACAGATTTTGAGTCATACTAAGAAAGGTATATTTAACAAATTATCAAAATGATTTGGGCAAGGATTTGATTTAGAATTCTTACTGTGCTTTCAGCAGCAGAGGTTCGGTCATCAGTCTTCATCATGGAAAACTGCATATCACTAGGATCTGATCTCACTGGCGTCTGCAAGGGTTAAAAATAAGGCTGTAAACCAACCCAACACTCAAATTCATTCTGAATAGTAGTAAAACTGGCAACCTGCCTGAAAATCCTACTGTTAGAAACACCTAGGAATTCTGGATGAAACAGAACACACCTTATTAAATGGACAGATAGGCTTTAAAGAAAGTAAGAGAAATTCCCAGATCAAAAATTCAGCAAAGATCAAACTCAAAACAAGAGTGATGGGCAGAAACTGATGTTGCAGCCACCCAAGACACCTGGTTAAGGGAGACAATTAGGAAGCCCATCTATCTTGGCCTGGGCTTTGGGTCAGAAAAACACAAATGAAGCTCTCATCTAAGAATTTATAATCATGCCCTCCTATACTCATTCTGGTTTGAGGTTCAAATTCATACTCGGAGTGGTCTGAGAACTCCCAGAGTGAGAAATTATAATATAAAAGAGTAAGAGGAGACAAACAATTCAATAGGCTGAGCCCTCAATCCTAGGGTTCATCCCTAGGAAACTTATTCCTGCAAAAGAGAAGCTAAGCTTACTTATAATTATACCTAGGAATCACCCCCAGAAAACCTCTTTTGCTGCTCAGATGTGGCCTCTCTCTCTAAGCCAGGGTGGTAGGTAAACTTGCTGCCCTCTCCCCTATGTGGGACATGACTCCCAGGGGTATAAATCTCCCTGGCAATGTGGGACAGTACTCCTGGGATGAGTTAGGACCAGGCATCCAGGGATTGAGAAAGGCTTCTTGACCAAAAGTGGGAAGAGAGAAATGAGACAAAGTTTCAGTGGCTGAGAGATTTGAAACAGTAAGAGAGGTTATCATGGAGCTTATTCTATGCATTATATAGATATCCCTTTTTAGTTTATAGTATATTAGAGTGTTAATTGAGGGAAGTACCTAAAACTGTTCAATGGTATTCCAGTAGTCTTGATTCCTGAAGATGACTGTATAACTATATAGATTTTAAAATGTGACCATGTGATTGTGAAAACCTTGTGTCTGATGCCCCTTTTATCCAGGATATAGTCAGATGAGCAAAGAAATAAAGGCAATAAATAAATAAATAATGGGGGGATGAGGGATAAAAAAATTGATAGATTGAAATACTAGTGGTCGATGAGAGTGGAGGATAAGGGAAATGGGATACACGAGTTTTTTCTTTTTTCTTTTTATTTCTTTTTCTGGAGTGACGTAACTGTTCTAAAAATGATCATGGTGATGAATACACAATCATGTGATGATATTGTGAGTCACTGATTGCATACTTGGGATGGACTGTATGTGTGTGAAGATATCTCAATTAAAAAAAATACATAAACACATATATAAAGAGCAGGAGGGTCCATTTTTTTAATACCCCTGTAGAATTTGGCAAAACCAAATCCAAAGCCTCTTCTGAGGCTGCAAAAAATTTCCACAGACAAGCCCTGCTGAAGATGAACTTAAAATTTAAGATCACAAAATTCTCAAATAAAGCACATCAAAGCAAGGCAAGTAGACAATAAGAATCATACCTGAAGATCTAAAAATAATAGAATTATCACATAGGAATCATAAAATAGATACTTTTGAAATGACTTAAAGACATAAAAGGGCTCATAAGTATGGGAAAAGACTAAAAAATAGCTCAGGTAGATTTTAAAAAGAACTACAAAATTATTTCTAAAAATGAAAAAGCAAGCAATTAAAATAAAAAATAAACTCAATGGGATAGACAGAAGATTGGACACGGTTAAAGGAACAGATCTGAGCTATGAAACTATGAAAACTAGAAAAAAAGCTAGAAACTATGAAAGAGAGAGTCAGAGACATCAGAATGCTCAATATTTGTCTAAAAGAAGCTAAAGAAGGACAAACTAGAGAGGGAAAGAGGTATGATTCAAAGATATAGCGACTAAGAATTTTCTAGACTCAATGAAAGATAGCAATCTTCATATTCAGGAAGCAGAACAAGTCCTAACCAGGACAAACACAATTAAATCCACAACAAGTAGTACTGTAATGATTTACAGAGAATACAAAGTCAAAGAAAAGATCTTAAAAGCAATTGCAAGAAAATACCAAAGGAAGCAGTATTTACAATGTGTGCTCTGCTTACCACATGACAAATTATTAGTATATGTAATTCTGGAAGTACACTTGGGGGTTACAAATGGGAAATAGTTATCTTATTTGTGAATAATGACTAACGACAGTGGCTTCCTGGGCAGCTAGACAGTAAAAATTCTAAAGTCATATCTGGATTCAGTGGAGGAAAAAACAGCCAAGATCTATTAGTGATATTTGACATGAACACAGGAGAGGAGAATGTAACATTTGTACTGTAAATCTACCACTCTACTTCAAAAGGACATCTAAAACAGAGTGATCAAAATAATAAGGGTTCTAGAAACTATGTCACAGAAAACTACTCTCTCTACATTGTCAGATTTATCTGCCTTAACAACCATGCCACAGTTCTGCTGACATGGTCGAGGCTTACTTGTGCCTAACTTTCAAAGCTTTCCAGACATAGGAACCAATTTTCTTCTTCAGTCTTAATGTCTATACATTCTCAACGTTCATACCTTCAGTCAGGCTGGACTTAAGCCATGAACAAGCTATAATTATTTTTCCTTTTATCTTTGTTTATGCAGTTCTGCTTGGAGAGAATGATACAGTCTGCTTACTGTCTCAGTTTCTGCTGAAACAAGTTTTAGCACCCGTGGTCACATATGTAGGTTATAAATTTGCAGCTTCCTTGCAGCAGTTAGGCATGACCACATGACTAGGTTCTAGCCGATGAGATATGAACTTCTAAAAGCAGTTCCTTTATGAATTGTTTGCACTCCTTTTTTCTCTTTTCTTTATGCCTTCCTGGGGTGGCAGTGCAGATGTGGTGCTGGAGCACTACCTGTAACCATGCAGATGAGGGTGCAACACCATAGAAATGGCAAAGCAGAAAGATGGAAAGAACCTGGGACTCTGGACAACCTTATGAAGCAGAGGTACCTAACCTTATGAAGCAGAGGTACCTACTTGTTCTGGACAACTTGCCTACCTCTCTAATACATAAGAGAGAAAGGGAAAGAGAGAAAAACACCAAAAACTATCATTTTCTTAGAGCTCTAGTAATTTGGGGTCTCTCTGTTAGAACAGCTTAGCCTACACCCTGATGAATTCAGATCACCTTTTTCTTTTATAGATTCACTATCAACTATCATTGCTCCTTCCGCCCCCCCCACCCCCACCCAATCTCCTAAAAGCTGTAGGACTTTTAAGCCGTATCACAAAATCTGGTAATCATAAAAAGCCATGTGCTGTTTTATAATTATTAGTTTGCCTTCATGGGAGTAAGAACCTGTGGTAGGCAACCTCCAAGATGGCCTCCAATAATCACCACCTCCAGGTATTCATGCCTTTGTGTTATCCCAACCCTGACTCCATGAGTGTGGGCTGGACCTAGTGACTTACTACTAAAGAAGAGAATATGGCAAAAATAACTCTGGGATTAGGTTATGAAGAGACTGTGGCTTAAACCCTGATTTCCCATTCTTGCTCTCTCACCACCTGCCATAATGTGATGTGAATTATGGAGAGGTCTATGTGGCAATGAACTAAAGCAGGCTTTCAGTCAATAGCCAGAGAGGAACCAAGGCTCTCAGTCCAACAACTTTAAGGAAATGAATCCTGTCAATAACCACATGAACAGATTTTACCCTCAGTCAACCCTTCAGATGACACCATAACCCTGGCCAACCACATAACTATAACCTTGTGAAAGATCCTGAGGCAGAGGGACCTGTCTAAACTGCTCCAGGATTCCTCACCCATTAGAACTATGAAATAATAAATATCTGCTGTTTTAAACAGTTACATTTTGGGGTAATTTGTTACACAGCAATAAATGACTGATTCAGGGCCATATTTCACGTTCCTTGTATAGTATATACCATAGTGCCAGGCACCTTGCAGGTGTTCAAAGAATGTGTCAGTCCATATTGCTCTATCAATACTAAATCATAAGCCAAGTATTCTAAAACAAAATTTTCTCATTGTTGAGATTATATAACATTAGATGTTTGCCATTTGCGATGCAAATTTCCTTCAGGAGGAAGTCTCTGAAGGTCTAAACAATCCTAGGAAATTTTGAACAGTAGTAAAATATAATTCTAAAAAAATCTGGTTAGTATTAGCTTGGAAGCAATTTAACAAATTGGTTAAGGTATCAGGCAGATCTGACTCAGACCAGAATCTACCACTTATTAATATTTACGGTATAAATTTTACATATTATATATTACATATGTTAAATGTAAACAAAAATAAGACATTTCACAAATCTATTGTCTGACTAAAACCATAGAGGTTATAATTCATGCTAATATTAGCTAAAGGGAAATAGCCAATCAGGACATGAGGATAAAGTTTTCACACTAAAGAAAAATGTTCTAATGAATAAAGAGAAACATTTTTGATGTTTAGAGTATGAAGGTACTGCAAACATATCTCACAGATATTTTTATATACTAGACTGATAGACAAACAGTTTATTTTAGGGAAAATTTTAAATGTGTTAGGCCAAAGAGACATTACTGTTATTACCTGTCTTATTGTGTCACCTTCCTGATTGCTAACTGTAATCATTTTATCTTCACCACCTAATGCAAGCAGATTTTCTGCATTCCAACATCCACATGTAATTTTCTTAGTATGTTTTCCTGAAAAAAGAGATGATTTTATACAGACACATGGATTTCTCAAAAAAATAAAGTCTGTCAAGTCAAAACGAAAGTTTAGGTAACATACTATGGAATTAAACAGACAAGGAATTATAAATCTCATCAAAACAGTTGGTGTTCAAGAAACCTTAGTTAAGCAGTTTATTATCAAGATAAACGTACATAAGGGCAATGCTATTTTTGAACTTTTTGTGTGGCTATGAACACAGGCCCTAACTTAAAAAAAAAAAAATTCCACTTCTAGATAGGTTTTATTTGTTCACTATATAACCAAGCTCATAATGTTAGTATCTTAAGAGAAATAAATCCCAAAGCACTGAAGTTATCTTTACTATGTTCAGCTCTATGTCGCATATGTAGATATAACATTCATAGGCCATATAATATAATATTGAGGTGCAAATATGAATGCAGGCTTGAAAATTGTGTTAAGAATTGCATCACTTAGCTAGTGAATGATACCAGATAACCTCTTCAGTATAAGGAAACTTTTTCATTGAGCATTCTAAGTCAGTACAGAAACTACAAACTTTGAGTGCAATCATAGGCTTTGTGGGCATTTGTGATGGTTTTGGGATAGACAAACCCTCAAGAGTCCCAAAGTTAATTCTGACAATGAGAAGCAAAATGGCTAGGTGTACAGATTTGGGAGCCAGATTGCTTAATTTTCAACCTTGGCTCCATCACTTACTGGGTAAGTTACTCAATCTTTCTATTACTTAGTTACTTCATCCATAAAATGGGGAAATTAAGGACCTATCTGATAGGGTTAAAAAATCAAATGAGTTAAAATACTTAGAAGAGTGCCAGGCACTTAGTAAGTGCTATTTAAGTGTAAGCTATTTTAGCTATTTTGTGAAGAGAGCCCATATTCATTTTATTCTTTTACCCCCTATAGGATCCAATACTATACCTATGCAGAAATTAGATACTTAATAAATGGTTATAAAGGGAAGAAACCCTGAAGCAAGAATGTGCCTGGTATGTTAGAGAATCAGTGAGGGGGAAAAAACAGTGTGGCAGGAGCAGAAGTAAGGAGAGAAGAATATGAGCTAAAACTAGAGAGATTGCAGGTCCCAGATCATGGAGGGCTTGGCTGACCAAAATGAGGGCTCTGACTTTGTCTCTGGGTAAGCTGGAGAGCCACTGGAGAGTACTAAGTAGAAGAGTGGCAAGAGTTCACTTTTGAAAAGGCTTACTCTGACCTCTGGGTTGAGAATATTCTATAGTAGGATAAAAGTTGAAGCAGGGAGACCAGTTAAGAGGAGATTGCAGAAATTTAAGTGGAGTATGTTTAAAGCCTACATTACAGTGGTAGCAGTAGAGGTGGTGAGCAGAGGCTGAATTCTGGAGATATCTGAAGATACTTACAGCCTGAAGATATTCTGGCAAATTGGACATGGAGGGAATGAGAAAGAAAAGAGTCGAACGTGAAACTAAAGTTTGGAAGGATGATAATCATAAACAGAGAGATGGAAAGCTGTGGGTAAAGAGAGGTTTTGAACATATTAAATCTGAAGTGTTTACTAGACCTCTCATTGAAGATGTTCAGTAAGCAGTTGGATGTTTGACTTGAGTTTGGAAGAGAGGGCTAGATTAGAGATATAAATTCAGGAGTTGTCAGGATATAGATGGCATTTCAAATCAGAAGACCAGAACACAAAAGTGAAGGGAACACTCTGCAGAAAAGACTGGGAACATAGGAGATTTTGCTAATGACAGGTTACAGGACTTAGGTGGTTCGTTAGAAATGAGCACACTAAGATACAGGCGTTAAGAAAGAAAAAAAGGAGCACACAAAGAGAAGCAGAGGAGATGACAAAGACAAGCATCTTCCTAGACCCAAGAAAGGGAGGAAAAAAATCTCTTCTTTCTATATCCCCAGGCTCTTTTGCTTCCAGTGGTCAGAACTCAGGTTAATCTTAACATCAATACCGGAAGCTATTTAACACTGTCTGGGCACTTTATGTGTATTGACTTATTTAACTAATATTAACTCACAGTTAATATACTGTAGTAAATGAAACTTGAAATGTGTTCCTAGGGGAGGGATTATTTAATTAAACCATAGTAACTGAAATTTATGCATATCAGAACTATGTAAAATGAGAACTGTATTTAGCCTAGTTCAAGGAAATCTGAAGTGTTTGGAAATATGGAATATGCAACATGGAATAAGGAAACAGACATTTAAGTACTGTAAAGCACTGACAAATCATCCTACCACGATACTGCTAACAGAGGTGGGATGGCTTGGTCTTAGTTATTCAAGACGCAAAAAAGCGAGGCCACAAAACACAACCCAAAACTGAGAGACAGCTATATATTTACCTAAAGAACCTAAGATATGTGAACAAATGAATCTATTCAGGCCCAGTTTAGACAGTAAATAAATAAGACTGTGAACAGAGTCAGTATTCATATTAAATGCAAAGACCATATATAACATTATGTACATATGACAAAAACCTGGTACACAAATAACCATGCTCTGACAAATTATTTTCTTAATCTTTAAGTGCCAGATTTTGTGGGGCTTATAAATTAGCAAGTAGGCTATACCTACAGATGAAATGAGATACTGAAAATGTCTACAGAAGTCAAACAGACACATTAATTCATATTGTAAAAAATTGACATAATTTTAGAAAATTTTCGGCTGTTTTCTAATGGATCAATGACATTACTGTTTAACTGTAACATTAAAAAGTAATACTTATACGAAGGATATATATATATATATATATATATATATATATATATAAACAATTTAAAATGATTAAGTGTCCTTATAGGACAGGTTCTTTCTCTGAATACTCTTAGGCACCATTATCTCAAGTTTCATTCCTTCTTTTTTTTTTTTTAACTGTACATCCTATATTTATTACCAATAATCCAATCAGCTCCAGAATTGGGCACAGAAATTAAAACAAAAACTCACTGCACTACTTAGTAAAGCATAACTAGTACCTTTCATAAAAATGTACAAACTCTGTTAAAAATTTATTAAGCCTTCAGATGATAATGGCTTTAGATATTTATGATATGTATATTTAAAACTATATGTTAACTGATACAATGGAATATGATTTGAGGAAATGACTCAGCAAATGATTCCCAAAACACCCCTGTAAAGATTTCATAATCTGAAACAAACAGTAAGATGAAGTAATCAAATGTACCAAAAATAGCTTTCTAATAAATGCCTAAAGATATCTGTGAAAAATATCTTTAAAAGTGAGTTGGGAGATTATGGTAAATTATGTTTTTTCTTGCCACGTAGATGTAATTAAGTCCACTAGTCCCACCATTCATCAACATGGCGTTACAATGATTTAAAGGATCATTACTGTTTGTCCTTGGGTATTCAGTTGGCAAATGCCCAGAGACCTGAGGATGGGAGAATCACAGAGATTGAACTAAGAAGGTCAGACAAGGAACAGAACACAGGCAGACTCTAGCCATATACCCTGAAGCAAAGATAACTCAAAATCTACACCTCATTTAAATTGGTTTTTGGAGAGTGTGGTTGGTCAGAAATGGGAAACTAGATTTACTCTAAGCAATCACCAAATGTTTTAGTCCATCTACTTATGTGTTAATATACATACGGGCTATTATTCCATGTGCAGAGAATCAGGGCATGAAAGGGAAAGATGGAAACTATGCCATTAATGTACTGGTGCTAAAAAAGCATACCTTACAGCAAACTCCCTATGTATCCTGGGGAATTCTTAGTAAGCAGTAAAATCTGTTAGTGCAGCTAGGTATAAGATTGGGCCAGAAGGGTCTCAATACTACACAATTTCCTTTGCAACATCAGGGAAATGTGAAGCAGTAAAATTGACATTTATGTAAGACATCTCAAATATTTAGCAATGTTTCCAGCTGTAACCTACCAAGGACAGGAATCTTTCGAGATGTCTGGCGATTATAAATAAGCAAATTTCCTTTAACAGTTCCAACAGCCAGAAAACTTCCGATTTTTGACCAAAGAAGGAAAGACATTTGATCCCTGTAACATTAAGATGTAAATTACTAAATAATACACAAACATAACCTCTAAATAGTCTTTTTAAATAATATGTTGTGATTTTAACATTTGCTTAGAAGCTGAAGTATAAAATTACAACGATTCAGGAGAAAAGACAAGTGCTAAAGATATTCTAGAGAATCTGTAAGATGATTTTAGAGTGAGTTAGACTTTTCAAATAGAAATGTAACAAAAGAAAAAACCCATAGGACTATACAACACAAAGAATAAACTCTAATGCAAACTATGGAGTATACTTAATAGTACAATTATAATATTCTTTCAACAATTGTAACAAAGGTACCACACTAATGCAAAGTGTTAATAATGGGAAAGATATATGGAAAATGTATTTTCTACATAATTTTTCTGTAAACCTACTTTTCTAATAAAAATTCTTAATACAAATGTAAAATGAGTAGAATTTCAATTCAGTCATGATAGAACCTCAAATTTCATGAGATAATCCTTAATATATAAGTATTATTTTGTTCACTAATAACAGTTATAACTCTAAATATGGTGAAAAATTTTAATGGAAGATGAAGACTCGTGCTCTAAAAAGTTTAGGTCCCAATAACATGATGTATTAAATTGGAAAAGTCATTGGAATTCATGTTTTTAAAAAGGGCATTATCTTTTACAACTCTGCCACTATTAAGAGTGTCCCAAAAGCAGGTAGAGACCACTTTGCCCACCACAGGTTCTTATATGCATTCTATGACTCAGAATCAGAGTAAACAGTTCCCTGTCAAAGGGAATCAGGACTCCCTGGAGGGGAACTCATTCCATGTATTGGGTAAAGAAATCAAAATGGCTCAAGAACAGATGTTCTCTTAATCTGATCCCAGGACCAGCAGCATCAGCATTACCTAAGAACTTCTTAAAACTGCTAATACTCAAGCCCCACCAAGACTTACTGAATCAGAAATTATAGAGGTGAATTCAACAATCTATTTTTTAACAAGTCCTTCAACAAATTTTGATGCAGCTAAACTTTGAGAACCACAGATAGACCATACTACTGTTTTCAGAAAGCAAGGCTATTTTCAAGAATTTTAAGGGCAATGAGGAAAGGACAAAAAAAATAAACTTAAAGGATCTTCCTTTAGCTAACTTAGGAGAATCTGTGCATTAAAAATAATGTATTTAAATGAAACAAGGTGAGTTTGTGAAAGGTCATAAAACCATGATAATACTCAGAAGAGAAAAATATAAAGTATACAAAAGGAGCTGAAACAAAACGCTTTTTATTGTAATACATATATTTAACAGAAAATTTGCCATTTTAACCACTTGTAAGTGTACAGTTCAGTGGCATTAATTACTTTAATAATGTGGTACTACCATTACCGCTTTCCATTACTAAAACTTTTTCATTATCCAAAATAGAAACTCTTTACCCATACAGATTTTCCTGTGGCTATGTATTTGCATATTCTAGCTATTTCATATAAGTTAAATCACACATTATTTGTACTTTTGTGTATGTTTTATTTTACTCTACATGATGGCTTCAAGAGTCTTCCACATTGTAGCAAGCACTATAATTTTATTCTTTTTTAACTTTTTATTATAGTAATATACGTACAACTCAAAATTTCCCATTTTAACTACTTTCACATGTACAGTTCTATTAATTACATTCACAATATTTTGCTACCATCACCAATATCCATTATCCCAACTTTTCCATCACCTCAAACAGAAACTCTAACTCCATTAAATAACAACTCCCTCCAACCCCAGGCCCTGGTAACCTATAATCTAGTTTCTGTCTCCAGAAATTTGTCTTTTCTAGGTATTTCATATAAGCAAGATAATGTAATAGTTGTAGTTTTGTGTCTGGCTTATTTCACTAAACATGATGTCTTCAAGGTTCATTTATGTTATGGCATGCATCAGAACTTCATTTCTTTATATGACTGATCGGATTCTATTCTGTTTATCACATTTTGTTCACCCATTCATCTGTTCATGGACTTTTGGATTGTGTCTACCTTTTGGCCATTGTACAGTGTACAAGTATCTGATTGAGCCCATGCTTTCAATGCTTTGGGAGTATATATATACTGGTCATATGATAATTCTATGTTTAAATTTTTTAGTAACTGTTTTCCACAGTGTTTACACCATTTAACATTCCCATTAGCATGTATGAGAGTTCCAATTTCTCCACATTTTAACCTGTACTTGTTATTTTCTATTGTTTTAAATAATGGCCATGTTAGTGGGTGTGAAAGTGTTATCACTGTGGTTTTGACTTGCATTTCCCAAATAACTCATGAGATTGAGGATCTTTACATATGCTTATTGGCACTGGTATATCTTCTTTGGAGAAATCTTTGCCCAGTTTTTAATTGGGTTGATTGTCTTCTTGTTGTTAAGCTGTAGGAGGTTTTTATATACTCTGTATATTAAACCTTTATCAAATATACGATTTCCAAATTTACTTAATTGTAATAATTAAAGGAATATTAATATACCATGATGCTAGGTTTCTTCTATTCAATATATATTGCATAAAAGATAAATATGCATTTTTCTCATATTTTTAAGAAGGAAGTGGTGGCAGCAATAAGAACGTGTGTCTCAGATCTCTGATTAAAAGTGTATAACTGACCAAGGGCCCCAGCTGCTAGGCTCTGGAATTCATCAACTTAATTATGCTGGGCTGATCCAACAGACGCCTGAGTGCAGCAGGGAAACCATGCAGGCCCATTCCTGAGAGATGCAGGACTCCTCTGGTAAGTGACTGGCTAAAATATTCCTCACTGGCCTATCTGAACTTTCTTAGAGCTGCGCTGTAGTCTAAAACATTTCTACCCAATTTTTCTTCCTGCTCCCTCTCCTTCACAACGATCAGGCCTGCATCGTAGTCTAGTGGCTCTTCTATCCTTTTCCACATCCCCCTCTACTTTCTCTCACAGCATTTCTCATATAATTCTCTTACACATTTAATCCTATCTTGGTCTTCACTTCTCAGAAAAGGTGAAAGATTGTAAGGGAGCTAAGACAGGAAGAGAAAAAGAAGAGCTGTATAACAAAAACAGGAGGATCTTATCTGTAATAGTCATATAGAATAAAACTAGTGGTAGTCCATCCCATAGTTTATCAGCAGTCAGCACAACAACCAACTTAATTTTACCTTAATGGTGATTACAATAACATTAACTCTCTTAACTAGGGTCTTAATTCTGTGCCTGGCCACAATGTACACTTAAACATCACTACAATCTTAAAATGACATGAAGAAATGGACTTTCTAGTAAGACAGACAGACAGCTGGAAGCAGAGAAGTACCAGCAGAAACACCTGGGGATTCATTATATATTTTCTTCTGAGTAAGGATCTGGTCTCACTGATGCTGAATTTGGTACAAGAAACAGTGTTTAATGTTTATAAACGTCCCCGCAAACAGGCATAGAGAGTGTGTAAACTCTTCATAAAAAATTATGTAAATCCAAAGTACAAAAGAAAAGAGCAAGAAAAGGTTCTTAGATCTAGGAAGACATTTCCTTGGTCAGGAAATATCACCTGTAGTCATGTTCCCTATGAGACACACTGGAGGATAATGGGAAACTGTACTAAAATGGGTGATGTCTGGCCCTGCTCCACAAGGCCACTTTGTTTCCCCTAGTATCAGTTACCACTTGGTCAATAATTTGGATATTTATAGGCCATCCTTATAGTATGTGTGTAATCACTTCCTGCCCACCTGTGGCCACATGGAGCCACCAGGCAGATATTATAATTATACCCATTTTATATAGATCAAGAAACCGAGGCTTAGAGAGGATAAGCAAATTTTCTAAGGTCAAAATTGCAAACATTTACTTTAAATATTGACAAGTTTTTCTTTTCCATATGATCAACTGGTTTCTATTTTATTGGAGTTCTTTAACTTACTCTGTGTGTCCAGGGATTTTTCCACTTGGGGCCTGCCCCAGTCTTCTGCTTCCCTCCCTCAGATATCTTTTGAGGAATCGAGTGGATACTGGTATTGTAATGGGGCATGCTCTTTTCTCTGGGATGACATGTTATGAAGAATGATGTAAGAATAAAGCTACCAGTAGCCACGAAGAAGATCTGACAGAGTGAAATTAATAAAGAGAAAAGAGCCAAGAGATGGAGAAAGACACAGTTCTGATTGTATCATTTGAACCCCCAGATCTAGCCACACTTGTAGCTAATACCATCTCTACTTTCCTAACTACATTTTGTTTCATGTCTGGACTTAAAAAAAAATTAAAGCAATCTTATTGAGATATGTTCACACATCATACAATCCATCCAAAATATACAATCAATGGCTCACAGTATAACTATACAGCTATGCATTCATCACCACAATCAATTTCAGAGCATTTCCAGTATTCCAAAAAAAAAAAAGACATAAGAATGAAAAGGAAACCCCAAAACATTCCATACTCCTTTTCTCCTCCTATTATTTTTTAACAGTTTTCCTCACAATACATCCTAAGTGTACAATCAATGGCTGTCTGTATAATCACAGGGTTATGCATTCACCGATATAGTTGATATGAGAACATTCTCATTCCTTACAAAGAAGAAATTTTACAAAGAAAAAAATCCCATACACCTTATATTCCCCTATTATTAACACTTAGCTTTAGTACAGTGCCTCTGTTACAATTAATGAAAGAATATTATAATGTTAATGTTAACTACAGACCAAAGCTTACATTAATTTTATTTTTCCCCATATACCATACCCTATTAACACTTTATAATAGTTATATACTTTGTTCTAGTTCATGTAAGAACTTTCTTATATTTATACAATTAACCACCATCACTGTCCATTCTAAGTTATACAGTCCCAGTGATTATCCTCTGGCTTTTCTTCTGATGATATATGATTCTAGCCTTTCTCTTTCAACCATACTTGTATACTCAGCTTTATTCATTGCATTTACAGTATTGTGCTATCCATTTCCAAACCTTTACAGTGAACTTATTGAACATTCTGTACTCTTTAAGCATTGATTGCCCAATCTCTGCCCTCTTTCTATCTCCTGATAATTTATGCTTTTAATTTGAACTCTCAGAATTTACTCATTATAGTTAGTTCATATTAGTGAGACCATACAATATTCGTCCTTTTCTTTCTGGCTTATTTCATTTAACATAATGTTTAACATAATTCACCTCGTTGCATGTCTCACAACTTCATTTCTTTCAGCAGCCACACAATATTACATCATATGTATACACAATTGGCCCTCTGCTCATCAGTTGCTAGACCCTTGGGCTGCCGCCTCCATCCACTGTCAATTATGAATAATGCTGCTATATACATTGGTGTGCAAATGTCTATTTATGTCCCTACTTTCAGTTCTTCAAATATATACCCAGTAATGGGATTGCTAGACAATATGGCAATTTTATATTTAGCCTCCTGAGAACTGCCACACTGCCCTCTAGAGGGGCTATACAATTTTACTTTCAACCAACAGTGAATAGGAATAGTTCTTTTTTCACATCTCCTCCAGCACTTGCAGCTTTCTGTTTATATTTATCAACAGTTTATTCACACAACATACAATCCTTTCTAAGTGTACAATCAATGGCTCTGGTATTGTAACACAGTTATGCATCCACTACCACAATCTACATGAGAACATTACCATAATTCCAAAAAGAAAGAAGGGGAAAAAAAATCCCATACTCTCCCTTATACTTCCCTCTTAACTACATTTAGCTTTGGTATATTGCCTTTGTTACAATTAATGAAAGAATATTACACTGTTATTAACAACAGACTAGTTTGCCTTAACTGTATTTTTTCCATAAACCATCCCATTTTTAATACCTTGTAATAGTGGCATACATTTGTTCTCATTCATGTACAAACTTTCTCATATTTGTATAATTAAACACTGTCATTGTCCACTCTAGGTTTTGCTAAGTTATACAGTCCTAATTTTTATCTTTGTCTTACCTTCTGGTAACATACAGAACTTTAGCCTTCGTTTTTCAACCATAATCACACTTAGTTTTGTTAATTACACTCACAGTATGGTGCTACCATCACAAAGTATTGTGCTACCCATTTCTGAACCTTTATAGTCAACCTTATTGAACATTCTATATTCTTTAAGCATTGATTGCCCAATCTCTGCCGTCTTTCTATCTCCTGATAACATGTGCTTTCTAATTTAATTCTCAGTTTGCTCATCATAGTTAGCTCATATTAGTGAGACCATACAGTATTTGTCCTTTGTTTCTGGCTTATTTCACTCAACATAATGTCCTCAAGGTTCATCCACATTATTGCATGCACTGTGATTTTATTGTCTTAAAGCCACATAATATTCCATGGCATTTATATACAATTTGTTTATTCCCTCATCAGTTGATGGACATTTGGGCTGTTTTCATCTACTGGCAATTGTGAATAATGCTGTTATAGACACTGATATGCAAATGTCTGTCCATAACCCTGCTTTCAGCACCTCTGAGTATATACCTAGTAATGGATAATACGGGAGTCCTTCATGAGGAATTACCAAACTGCCTTCCAAAGCAGCTACACCATTCTACATTCCTATCAACAGAACATAAGTACCTATTTTCCACATCCTCTCCAGCACTTGAAGTTTTCTGTTTCTTCGATAATGGCATTCTAGTAGATATGAGACGGTACTTCAATGTTATTTTGATTTGCATTTCCCTGATAGCCAGTGAAGTTGGGCATCTTTTTGTATGTTTTTGAACCATTTGTATTTCCTCTTTGGAAAAGCGTCTATGCATGTCTTTTGACCATTTTTTTACTGGGTTGTCTTTTGCTATTGAATTGTATGATCTCTTTATATATTCTGGATGTATATATAAAGAAACCACCCTTATCAGATATGTGGTTTCTGAATAGTGTCTCCCATTGAGTAGGTTGCTTTTTTTTTCTTCAGCTGTTGGTAATAGCTGCTCACAGAATTTTTTTTTTATTTAACTTTTTTTATTGTGAAATATAACATATATATAAAAGAGCAACAAGTTTCCAAGTACATTTTAGCAAGCAGTTATAGAACAGATTTTCAAGTTTAACATGGGTTATAGTTTCATGATTTTTTATTTTTTCTCCTAGCTGTTCCAAGACAGTGGAGACCAACAGAAATACAATGATTAAGCAGTCATAACTCATTTATTAAATCCTATCTTCTTTGTTATACTCCTCCTCTTTAAATAGTATATATTCATAAAAGCAATAAATTTCAATGTACATCACACCAATTAGTTGTAGAACAAATTTCAGAGTTTCGTATAGGTTACAATTCCACAATTTTGGGTTTGTATTTCTCGCTGCTCTGGGTACTGGAGGCTAAAAGAAATATCACTATAATGATTCAGAACTCACTCATTTGTTAAACCTTACCTTCTCTGTGTAACTCCATCATCACCTTTGATTTTTCTCCCACTCTTTAGGGGTATTTGGGCTATGCCCACTGTAACTTTTTCATACTGGAAGGGGCTGCTGATGATATGGGTAGGGGGATGGAACTAGGTGATATTCTGGAAGGGCTGGACCTTCTGCATTTCAGGACTTCTCTGGTCAAGGGATCCATCTGGAGGTTGTAGGTTTTGGAAAGTTACCCTACTGCAAAGTTACCTTTGCAGAATCTTATATAATACTCTAGGTGTTCCTTAGGATTGGTAGGAATGGCTTTGGTTGGGGTTTGGCAAGTTATGACATGCGGCAATGTCTAACAAGCATGCATAAGAGTGACCTCCAGTGTATCCTCTTGACTCTAATCGAACACTCTCAGCCACTGATAGCTTATTTGTTACATTTCTTTTCCCCCTTTTTGTTGGGATGACATTGCTGATTCCATGGTGCCAGGGTCACACTCATTCCTGGGAGTCATCTTCCACACTGCCAGGGAGACTTTCATCCTTGGATGTCATGTCCCACGTAGGGGGGAGGGCAATAGTTTCATTTGCAGAGTTGGGCTTAGAGAGAGAAAGGCCACATTTGAGTAACAAAAGAGGTCCTCCAGAGGCAACTCTTAGGCATACCTCCAGGTAGGCTAAGCTTCTCTGCTGTATACATAAGCTTCGCAAGAGCAAGCAAGCCTTAAAATCAAGGGCTTGGCCTATTCATTTGGGTGTCCCTAATGTTTGATACAGTATCCAAGGTTTCCCCAGTGGTAAAGTTCAATAGCTCCAAAACTTTTCTCCCATCTCTCAAGAGACTTTGCCAGTACTTTTTGATTATCTGTTTAATATATTCTGGGATGTTTCCAGGCATTACATTAAGTTATACAAGATTAAAGGCTCTCATTCCTATTCTGGCTCCCTGTGTTTGGATTGTTTAAATGAGCTATCCAGACAGGGTGAGTCAGATTATGTGCTACAGAAAATTTAGGTTCTGGACATAATAAAACTTTCTTCCTTTGGTCTCAAAGAGTAGGTGAAGTTCTAAAATACGGGCAATGTCTTCCCTACTCCTGTATTCTGAATTTCCTTAATCCTGACCTGACTGGCTTCACTCTTACCTCTAAATACCAAGTTATGCATATATAAAACACTCTCTCAAAATTCATAAATAACAATTACTACTCTGGATTAAATGTGACTGCTATACGAGTTTACAATCTAGGCCCCGGTTTTTTATCAGTTTTCTTATAAGTATTTTCTAAATGAGATCATACAATATTTGCTCTTTTGTTTCTGGCTTATTGTGCCTCACCAAATGTCCCACAGGTTCACTCACATGTTTCATGTCTCATAACTTTGTTCCTTTTTGTAGCAGCACTGTATTCAATCACATGTTTACATCATTGTTGGCCGATCTACTTTTCAGTCAGTGCATCTTTCAGTCACCTCCATCTACTGGGCCTCATGTATAAAGTCCAAAGTCAAGAGTCCATCCGCACTCTCAATTTTAGATAATTTCATTGTTTCAAAGAGAAAAATAGCCAATAAACACACCCTCACTGAACAGAAAATCTAAACCTTCCCCCTAATTCTTGTCCCTCCCCCCCAGTATGTACCCATAGTATTGCTGTGGTACTGTTGATGTTCTCCTGTTATATATAGCTCATAGCATGCAATAGCAGTTTTTCCCTTATACCCCTAAATTATACACTCTTTACACAAGATTCATACCTTTGAGTAGTTCATGTAAGAAATTATACATATTTGTAGTATTAATTGGTGGGACACATGAGCCTATACAATCCCTTTCAATCATGTTCACTTTCAGTATGGTAATATTATATATAGATCCATTAGTGTACCGGGGTAGGCTGCCTTTTAGCTTTCTTGACAACGTACTTTGATGCACAAAAGTTTGAGGAGATTCCACTTATCTATTTCTTCTTTCATTGCCTGTGCTTTGGGTGTAAGGTCTAGGGAACTACCTCTGATAACAAGATCCTTAAGATATTTCCCTATGTTTTCTTCTAAGAGTTTTATGGTCTTAGCTCTAATGTTTAAGGTCTTTGATCATTTTGAGTTATTTTTTTGTATAAGGTGTGAGACAGGGGTCTTCTTTCATTCTTTTACATATGGATATCTAGTTTTCCAAGCACTAGTTGTTGAAGAAGCTGCTCTGTCTCAGCTGAATGGATTTGGCTGCCTTCTCAAAAATCAACTGTCCATAGATGAGAGGGTCTATTTCTGAACTCTCTTATTGATTTGTTGGTTGGAATATCTATCTTTACGCTAGTACCATGTTGTTTTGACCACTATAGCTTTGTAATATGATTTAAAGTTAGATATGTGAGACTGCCAACTTTATTTTTCTTTCTCAAGATGCTTATTCAGGGTACCCTGCCATTCCAAATAAATTTGATTTTTGTCTTTTTCTACTTCTGCAAAGTAAATTATTGGGATTTTGACTGGGATTGCACTGAATCTATAAGTCATTCTGAATAGAACTGACATATTAATTAAGTCTTCCAACACATTTATTTAGGTCTTCCTTAACTTTTAATAATGTTTTTTAGTTTTCTTTGTATTGGTCTTCTATGTCCTTAAGTTAAATTTATTCTTAAAATACTTTATTTTTTTGGTTGCTATTGTAAATGAAATTTTTTTCCTGATTCCCTCCTCAGATTGTCCACTACTAGTGTGTAGAAGCACTACTGAGTTTTTGCATGTTGATCCTGTATCCTGCTACTTTGTGGAATTTGTTTATTAGCTCTGGTAGCTCTGTTGAGTTTGGGGGATTTACTACAGAGAGGATCATATCATCTGAAAAAGTGAATATTTTACTACTTCTTTTCCAATTTGAATTATTTTTATTACTTTTTATTGTCTAATTGCTCTAGCCAGAACTTCCAGCACAATATTGAATAACAATGGTGACTGCGGGCATACTTGTCTTGTCCAGATCTTAGAGGGAAGCTTTCACCACTGAGGGTGGTGTTAGCTGTGGGGTTTTCATATATGCCTTTTACCATGCTGAGAAGTTTCCTTCTATTCCTACCTTTTGAAATGATTTGGTCAAGAAAGGATGCTGAACTTTGTCAAATGCCTTTTTTACATCAATCAAGATGATCATGTGGTTTTTCCTCTTTGCTTTATTGAGATGACATATTACATTAACTGATGTTCCTGTGTTGCACCACCCTTGCATACCTGGAGAAAAACCCACTTTGTTGTGATGTATAATTATTTTGATGTGCTGTTGGATTCGATTTGTTGAGGATTTCTGCAACTATATTCATAAGAGATTTTCTGTTATTTTCTTTTATTGTAGTCTCTTTGTTTGGCTTTGGTATCAGGGTAATGTTGGCTTTATAGAATGAGTTAGGTAATGTTTCCTCTTCTTCAATTTTTTTGAAGAGTTTGAGTAGGATCAGTACTAATTCTTCCTGTAATGCTTGGTAGAAGTTACATGTGAAGCCATCTGGTCCTGGACTTTTTTCTTAGGAGGTTTATGATAACCGATTCAATCTCTTTACTTGTGATTGGTTTGTTGAGATCTTCTATTTCTTCTTTAGTAAGTGTAGGTTGTCCATGTGTTTCTAGGAACTAGTCCATTTTGATTAACTTGTCTAGTCTGTTGACATACAACTGTTCATAGTATCCTAGTATCCTCTCATTATCTCTCATTTCTGTGGGGCCAGTAGTAATATTTTACCTTTCATTTCTGATTTTATTTTATATTTGTTTGCATCCTCTCTTTTTTCTTTGCCAGTCTAGTTAAGGATTGTGCTGGCTGAATCTATTATGTGCCTCCAGAGAAGACATGTTTTAACCCTGATCCAATCTTGTAGGGGCAGTTGTTTGTTTTAATCCTGATTCAATGCTGTAATGCAGAAACTTTTGATTATCTCCACGGATGTGGCATGCCCAATTGGAGAGTGATCTTTTGATTAGATGGAGATGTGACTCCACCCATTTCAAGTGGGTCCTGATTAGTTTACTGGAGTCCTTTAAAAGAGGAAACATTTTGGAAAGCGCTTAGAACAGACATGCCCAGTGGAATCGAATAGGGTGTTCAGATATAGACACATGGAGGTTTGGAGATACTTGGAGCCCAGCAAACATTGCTGTGTGCCTTCCCATGAGGTGTTAAGTAAGCCAGAACCTGGAGAAAGCCAAGGGAAGCCAACGCATGAAAGTGAGCCCTGGAGAAGCAAAGTGAGGAACCCCCGCAGGAGCAGAGGCTGAAAGCAATGGAGCTCAGGAACAAGGGACCAGCTGATGTCAGCCACATGCCTTCCCTGCTGACAGAATTGTTTCAGACCCATTGGCCTCTCTTGAATTAAGGTATCCCTTCCTGGATACTTTTTAGACATTTTCATAGGCTTAGAACTCTAAACTTGTAACTTATTAAATTTTTAAGCCTTTCCACTTCTGGTATATTGCATTCTGGCAGCTTAACAAACTAATACAAAGGTCCATCAATTTTATTGATTTTTCTCAAAGAGCCAATTTCGGGTTTTGTTGATTCTCTATTACTTTCATGCTCTCAATTTCATTTATTTCTGCTCTAAGTTACTTCTCTCCTTCTGCTTCCTTTGGAGTTAGTTTGTTGTTCATTTTCTAGTTCCTCTATGTGTGCAGTTAAGTCCTTGATTTTTGCTCCCTCTTCTTTTTTAATATAGTACCTCAGAACTATAAATTTCACTCTCAGCACTGCCTTTGCTGCATTCCATAAGTTCTGATATGTTGTGTTCTCATTTTCATTTGCCTCAAGACATTATTTCTCTTTTAATTTCTTCCTTGACCCACTAGTTGTTCATGTGTGTTGTTTAGCCTAGTGTGTGAATTTTCCAGCCATCTGCCTGATACTGATTCCCAGCTCCATTCCATTAGGATCTGAGAAAAGTGTTTTGCATAATTTCAATCTTTTTAAAATTTATTGAGACCTGCTTTTTGTCTCAACATGTGGTCTGTCTTGGAGAAAGATCCACAAGCACTTGAGAAGAATGGATACCCTGCTGTTGTGGGATGCAATGTTCCATACATGTCTGCTAAGTTTAATTTATTTATCATGTTATTCAAGATCTCTGTTTCCTTATTGATCCTCTGTCTAGATGTTCTGCCTATTGCTGACAGTTGCCAACTATTACTGTGAAGTGTGTTTTTTTCCCTTCAGTGTTGCCTCACATATTTTCAAGTACTCTGGTTAGGTGCATAAATATTCATAATTGTTATTTTTTCTTGATGAATTGTCCTTTTTATTAATACACAGTGCCCTTCTTTGTCTCTTTTAACTGTTTTACATTTAAAATTGTCTGATATTAACATAGCTACCCCTGTTTTTTCTGGTTGCTGTTTGTATCAAGCATCTTTTTCCAACTTTTCACTTTCAACCTATTTTTGTTCTTGGCTCTAAAATGAGTCTCTTGAAGACACCACATAAAAGGATCCTGTTTTCTTATCCATTCTGAGAGTCTATATCTTTTGACTGGGGAGTTTAATCCATTAACATTTAATATTATTATTGTAAAGGCAGTATTTTCTTCTATCATTCTGTCCTTTGGATTTTATATGCCATAACTTATTTTTTTTTATAATTGGGTTATTTGTTCTTTTATTTTTAACTTTTTTTTTTACTGTAAGTATAACATACATACAAAGCAAAGAAATAAAAAAGCAATAGTTTTCAAAGCATGCTTCAAAAAGTGGTTACAGGATAGATCCCGAGTTTCTCATGGGCTACTAATACAATCTTCTCATATTTTTCCTTCCAGCTGCTCTGGAATATAGGAGGCTAGAGGGCTTAAATACTTTCTTATAATGACAATCGACTTTTTTCCTTCTTTTTTTGTGAACAATAACATACATATAAAAAAAGAGCTATAAATTTCCAAGCACAGCATCACAATTAGTTATAGAACATATTTCAGACTTTTACATGGGTTACAATTTCACAATTTTAGGTTTTTACTTCTAGCAGCTCTAAAACACTGGAGACTAAAAGAGATAGCAATTTAATGATTCAGCACTCATATTCATTTAAGTCCTATCTTCTATGTATAATTCCACCATCACCTTTGATCTTTCCATACCTCTCATTGGGGTTGTTTGGGCTATAACAATTTTAAATTTTTTATATTGGAAGGGTCTGTCACTGATATGGGGTAGGGAGATGAAATTATCTGATGTTCTGGAGAGGTTGGGCTAGAGGTTTAGGATTTATCTGGACCAGGGGCCCATCTGGAGGTTGCAGGTTCCTGGCAGGTTACTATAGTGTCTGGAACCCTTGTGGAATCTTATAAATTGCCCTAGGTATTCTTTAGGATTGGCTGGAATGGTCCTGGTTGGGGGTTGGCAGGTTATAATAGGTAGCAAGGTCTACCTGAAGCTTGCATAAGAGCAACCTCCAGAGTGGCCTCTCAACTCTATTTGAACTCTCTCTGCCACTGATACTTTATTAATTACACTTCTTTTCCCCCATTTGGTCAGGATGTAATTGTGGATCCCAGGGTGCCAGGTCTGGATTCATCCCTGGGAGTCCTCTCCCATGTTGCCAGGGAGATTTTCACCACTGGATGCCATGTCCCACGTAGGGGGGATGGCAATGATTTCCCTTGCAGATTTGGGTTAGAGAGAGTGAGGCCACATCTGAGCAACAACAAAAGAGGTCCTCCAGAAGACTACCTATAGGCATGCCTTAGAGTTACTAAGTGTCTATGCTACCCACATAAGCTTCACAAGAGTAAGCCTCATGATCAAGGGCATGCCATAACTAATTTTTACTTTTTACTCTTTTTGCTAGCCTTACTGATAATTTTCATTTCTACATTCTCCTCCAAACCTTTCTCTCCTATCTTTTCCTATCAGCCTATAGCATTCCCTTTAGTATGCAGGTCTCCTGTTTATGAACTCAGTGTTGCTTATCTATAAATATTTTAAACTCCTCTCATTTTTTTTTTTTTTTTTTTTTTTTAAAGAGAGAGGGAGGAAGGGAAGGAAAGACAGAGAAGGAAGGAAGGATGGAAGGAAGGAAGGGAGGAAGAAAGGGAAACATCTTTAAACATTTTCTTGTTTTATTATATTTTGTTTGTTTGTTTGTTTTTTTTACATGGGCTGGGGCCGGGAATCGAACCGGGGTCCTCCGGCATGGCAGGCAAGCACTCTTGCCCGCTGAGCCACCGCGGCCCGCCCTCCTCTCATTTTTGAAGGACAATTTTGCCAGATTCAGAATTCTTGGCTGGTAGTTTTTGCCTTTCAGTAGCTTAAATATGTCATACCACTGCCTTCTCACCTCCATAGTTTCTGCTGAGAAAGCTGCACTTAGTCTTATCAAGCTTCCACATTTTTCTCTTGCTTTCAGAGTTCTCTCTGTTTTTGGCATTTGACAATCTGATTAGTAGATATCTTGGAGTAGGTCTATTTGGATCTATTTCGTTTGGGATATGATACACATCTTAAACATGAAATTTCATGTCTTTCATAAGAGTTGGGAAATTTTTGCCCATTATTTCCTCAATTATCCTTTCTGCACCTTTTCCCTTATCTTCTCCTTGGGATACCCATAACACATGCATTCATGTTCTTCAAGTTGTTGTTCAATTTCTTGAGACTTTACTCAAATTTTTCCATTCTTCTCCCTATCAGTTCTTTTGTATGTAAGATTTCAGATGTTTTGTCCTCTAGTTCACCAATTCATTCTCCTGCCTCCTCAGATCTGCTCTTCTCTCCATTGTATTTTTCATCTCTTCTATTGTGCACTTCATTTCCATAAGTTCCATAAGTTCTATTATTATTAATATTTTGCTAGTTTCTGAGTTTCATCTTTTTTTCATATTTTCCTTGAACTCATTGATTTAGAAGGTTTATGTAAACTTAATAATCAATTGTTTCAACTCCCATATCCTGTCTGAAGTTTTAGTTTGTTCCTCTGACTAGGCCACATCTTTTTGCTTCCTACTGTGACTCATGATTTTTTTGCTGATGTCTAGGCATCTGATTTTTTTATTTATTCAGAAGATTATTCTCTCTTACCTAGGACTTTCTTTTTGATTGGCTTTGTGCTCTGCTTTTTGATATTTTGCTCAACCTGTCTAGACCTTCAGCATAGATTCTGTTTAGCTAATCAATGTTTTTTCAGCGCTTATTTTTCTGAGGCTTTCTCTGCATATATGCAATGGTTTTTGATATTGTCCTTTTTTGTGCAGTTGTTTGTCCTCAGGAAAAAGCTTTCTCTTCCCTATTCTTCCTCAGGGAATGTTAATCTGCTGGGTTTTTTGTTTGGTTGTTTTGTTTTGCTTTTTGCCTCTTGATGCTTTTAGTACTTTCAATACCAACTTTTACCTGGAGGGATTATTCCGGGAGAAGGATCGCCCCGAGAGGTTCTAACCCACTCAGTTTTTACCAGAAAAAACAGACCCAGGACTCATGAAGGAGATGTAGTTCAGTATCAAAGTTCGCTGGGGAGGAGACCAGCAGGGTGCTAGTTTTTCCTATGAAGCCTCCTGATTCTGTGCTTTTCCTGACCTGCCCAACAGATGGTGCTGTTCAGCCTACTGGTCCTCATAACCCTAGAGTGGTACTGTGCCTTTAATTCTCAGCAGACCCTGCCCCTGTGAGGGGCCTGGTTGAGACAGATGAGCTCTTTGCTAAGATTCATCAGTCTAGCATTTTAACTCATTTCTGGCTAGTGTATGACATGCATCTGGTCTCTGAAGTCCCCCAAATAGTTGTTTCAGACAGTTACTGGAGATTTATAGCTACCCTAGAGGGCAGACTAAACCCTACAACTCCCTCTTAGTCCCCATCTTAGACTAGCACCCTTTTTTTTAAAATTCATCATCATGATCATTTTTTAGAACATGTGCATCAACTCAGAAAAAGAAATAAAAAGAAAACAGAAAAAAATCATACATACCATAACCCTTACCTCTCCCTTTCATTGATCACTAGTATTTCTACTAAATAAATCTACTGAATTTATTTTAACATATGTTCCCGCTATTATTTATTTTTATTCTGTATGTTTAACTCGTATGTCCATAAGGTAGATAAAGGGAGCATAAGACACAAGGTTTCACAATCACACAGTCACATTGCAAAAACTATATCATTATACAATCATCTTCAAGAAACATGGCTACTGGAACACAACTCTACATTCTCAGGCAGTTCCCTCCAGCCTCTCTATTACAGCTTGACTAACAAAGTGATATCTATTTAATATGTAAGAATAACCTCCAGGATAACATCTCGACTCTGTTTGGAATCTCTCAGCCATTGACACTTTATTTGTCTCATTTTGCCCTTCCCCCTTTTGGTTGAGAAGGGTTTCTCAATCCCTTGATGCTGAGTACAGGCTCATTCTAGGATTTCTGTCCCAGGTTGCCAGGAAGGTCCATACCTCTGGGAGTCACATTCAGCTTCATTCAGTTCCAACATTATTGTATTATAGTTAGGTAGTATTGTGCTATCCATTTCTCAATTTTTACAAATTCAGCTCCAATTACCCAATATCTTCCCTATTTCTATCTCCTGATGGTTTCTGTTACCAACTGAAATTCTCCAAGTTTATTCACTAATGTCAGTTCATATCAGTGAGACCATATAGTATTTGTCCTTTTGTTTCTGGCTAATCTCACTCAGCATAATGTCCTTAACGTCCATCTATGTTGTTACATACTTCATAACTTTATTCTGTCTTACAGTGCATAATATTCCATTGTATGTATACACCAAGGCTTGTATAGCCACTTGTCTGTTGATGGACATTTGAGCTGTTTTCATCTTTTGGCAATTGTAAATAATGCTGCTATACACATTGGTGTGCAAATGTCCATTTGTGTTCTTGCCCTCATGTCCTCTGAGTAGATACCTAGCAATGGTACTGCCGGGTCATATGGCAATTCTATACTTAGCTTCCTGAGGAACCGCCAAACTGCCTTCCACAGCAGTTGTACCATTTGACATTCCCACCAACAGTGATAAGTATGCCTCCTTCTCTACATCCTCTCCAGCACTTGTCATTTTCTGTTTTATTGATACTAGCCATTCTGGTGGGTGTGAGACGATATCTCACTGTGGTTTTGATTTGCATTTCCCTAATAGCCAGGGAAGTTGAGCATCTTTTCATGTGCCTTTTGGCCATTTGTATTTCCTCTTCTGAGAAGCGTCTGATCATGCTTTCGTCCATTTTGTAATTGGGCTGTCTGTTTTTTTGTTGTTGAGTTGAACAATCTCTTTATATATTCTGGATACTAGACCTTTACTGATATATTGTTCCCAAACACTGTCTTTCATTGTGTAGGCTGTCTTTTCACTTTCTTGATGAAGTTCTTTGATGCACAAAAGTGTTTAATTTTGAGGAGTTTCCATTTATTTATTTATTTCTTCAATGCTCATGCTTTGGGTATAAAGTTTAGGAAACCGCCTTCGATTATAAGATTTATAAGATATTTCCCTACATTTTCTTCTAAAAGCTTTATGGTCTTAGATCTAATGTTTAGGTCTTTGATCGATTTTGAGTTAATTTTTGTATAGGGTGTGAGATATGGATCCTCTTTCATTCTTTTGCATGTGGATATCCAGTTCTCTAGGCACCATTTACTGAAGAGACTGTTTTGTCCCAAGTGAGTTGGCTTGACTGCCTTATCAAAGATCAATTGTTCATAGATGAGAGGGTCTATATCTGAACACTCTATTCGATTCCACTGGGCAGTATTATATCTATCTTTATGCCAGTACCATGCTGTTTTGTCCTGTGTAGCGTCATAATATGCCTTAAAGTCAGGTAGCATGAGACCTCCGACTTCATTTTTCTTTCTCAGGATATTTGAGCTATTCTGGGTACCCTGCCCTTCCAGATAAATTTGGTTACTGGTTTTTCTATTTCTGAAAAGTAAGTTTTTTGGATTTTAATTGGTATTGCATTTAATCTGTAAATCAATTTAGGTAGAACTGACATCTTAACTATGTTTAGTCTTCTAATTCATGAACATGGTATGACCTTCCATTTATTTAGGTCTTTTGTGATTTCTTGTTGTTTTCTTTCTACAAGTCTTTTGTATCTTTAGTTAAATTTATTCCTAAGTATTTTATTCTTTTGGTTGCAATGGTAAATAGATTTTTTTCTCTTGATTTCCCCTTCACATTGTTCATTACTAGTGTATAGAAACACTACAGATTTCTGAGTGTTGATCTTGTAACCTGCCACTTTGCTGTACTCATTTATTAGCTCTAGCAGTTTTGCTGTGGATTTTTCAGGTTTTGTGACATATAGATTCAAATCACCTGCAAACAGTGCGAGTTTTACTTCTTCCTTTGCAATTTTGTTGCCTTGTATTTCTTTTTCTTGTCTAATTGCTCTGGCTAGAATTTCCAACACAATTTTGAATAACAATGGTGACAGTGGACATCCTTGTCTTGTTCCTGATCTTAGGGGGAAAGTTTTCAGTTTTTCCTCATCGAGGATGATGTTAGCTGTGGATTTTCATATAGTCCCTTTATCATGTTGAGGAAGTTCCCTTCTGTCCTATCCTTTGAAGTGTTCTGAACAAGAAAGGATGTTGAATTTTGTCAAATGCCTTTTCTGCATCAGTCGAGATAATCATGTGGTTTTTCTGCTTTGATTGGTTCAGATGGCATATTACATTAATTGATTTTATGTTGAACCATCCTTGCATACCTGGGATGAATTCTACTTGGTTATGGTGTATAATTCTTTTAATGTGCTGTTGGATTCAATTAGCAATAATTTTGCTGAGGATTTTTGCATCTGTATTCATTAGAGAGATTGGTCTGTAGTTTCTTTTCTTTTAATATTTTTGTCTGGCTTTGATATGAGGGTGATGTTGGCTTCACAGAATGAGTTAGTTATCTTTCCCTCCGCTTCAATTATTTTGAAGAGTTTGAGCAGGATTGGTACTAATTCTTTCTTGAATCTTTGACAAAATTCACACGTGAAGCCATCTGGTCCTGGACTTTTCTTTTAGGGGAGCTTCTTAATGACCGATTCAATTTCTTTACCTGTGACTGGTTTGTTGAGGTCAGCTATTTCTTCTCAAGTCAATGCTGGTTGTTCATGCCTTACTAGGAAGCTGTCTATTTCATCTACATCGTCGAGTTTCTTAGCATAAAGTTGTTCGTAGTATCCTCTTGTTATTTCCTTTATTTCTGCGGTGTCAGTTGTTATTAGACTAGCACTTTTAACCACAACGATATTATAAAGAAGGGATCACACGCTAACCTAACTGAGCTTTGTGGGGCTCAGGGTGCTTCATAGTGGCTGGAATGCAGGTGAGTGTGAGTAAGCAGTGTGTGTATGTTTGTGTGTGTATGTGTGTATGTGAGAGAGAGAGAAAGGGAGAGACAGAGAGAGGGGGAGAGAGAGAGAGAGAGAGAGAGAAAAAGAGAGGACAGAGATACAGAGAGAGAGAAGATGACAGGGAAAACGGTGGAATGGAATACTCTGGACTTTTTAAAAGTCTGTTCTATTGAAAGTAACTTTTTAAGAAATGTCTTATGTATTTCACAACTGTAAAAATTTTATTATAATTAATTGGGCAAGTTTAGTAGAATGATCATATATAACAAGAACAAAGGAAATTAGCGTCTTTTAAATAAGAAAAGAACTCACCATTGCATCCTTAACAGAAGAGTAGTAAGAATTATTAGTCACAAATAAATTTTTTTTAAATGCCTCAAGTCAAGATTTAAAAAAAAAAAAAGTTATCCTTACCTCATGCCACTGTCTAGTTGGCTGGTCTTATTTGTGTTGGCATCCCATAGATAAATGCAACTAGATTTCTCAGCAATCACTGCTAGGATATCTCCATCTTTATCCCAATCCATAGCAACACAATTCCTTTAAGAAAGAGAGCAAAACATCATTACAGGTTTTTCAAAAGTAGGGTGTGCTGGTTTGAAAGGATGTGTGTACCCTAGAAAAGCCATTTTTAATCCTAATCCCATTTTGTAAAGGCAGCCGTTTCTTCTAATCCTTATTCAGTACTGTATATTTGAAACTGTAATTAGATCATCTCCCTGGAGAAATGATTCAATCAAGAGTGGTTGTTAAACTGGATTAGGTAAAGATGCGTCTCCATCCATTCAAGTGGGTCTTAATTAGTTCACTGGAATTCTATAAAAGAGGAAAACTATTAACTTGCAACTTATTGAACTCCTCTTTTTAAAAGCTGTTTTGTTTCTGGTATATCGCATTCCAGCAGCTAGCAAACTAGGGGAAACATAGGGGAAAGAACCTTTAATACTTATCATTTGTGATTTTGGTTTATAACAAGACGATTCAGTCTTTTTTAAGTAGGTCATAAACTCTTTTTTTTTTGCATGGGCAAGCACTGGGAATCAAAGCCGGGTCTCTGGCATGGCAGAATCTGCCACTGCACCATCATTGCCCACCTGGTCATAAACTTTTTAAAGTGAGAAATACAACTCATTATTTATCATTTAGATAATACAAATTTCAATTATTTGTTGTTGGAGAGATAAAAAAGAAGATGAAAATTTTATTTTTAATACCACTTTCATATAGTATATTAAGTACAATTAAAGCTAAATTAGTAGAATTTTTGAATCCTATACCCCTGGCCCTTTGGTAAAACAAACTCATAAAGCACCTCTACAAATGAATTACATTTGAATCAAGAGATAATCTGTATGATTTTGAAAGGTTATTTGAAATTTTACTTGAAAGATTTACAAAGAGAAAAATTAGGTACTACTAAGAAATGAAATTATAGCTAGATAAATTGAGTACAGAACAGATAAAAGCTGAGTAACTGTAGGATTCCAAAAGAATAAAAAAAGTGAATTATTAAGTGGTGAGTAAGAATAAGAAGAGTGATTCAGTTAAGGGGACAACAGATATAAGCAAGAAATGCTCGATTTTACACGACTGTTGCTGCTTAAAATTATTCCAAAATGTTTACTATAGTTTTTAAAACTTCCCTGAGGATTGAACTTGCCTTCTCTGATTCTTTCATTTTGAGACTCTCTGTTCTTGGGTATTTGCTGAACCATACACTGATTTATATTTAAGATAGCTGTGAATTATTTCAATTATTTTATTCTTCAAACTTAGTATTTGTTGGGGATCTTAATTTCCTAAAATTTTCTCAGAGATTTTGGGAATATGGAAGAAAAAAGCTTTCAGACCGTTGATGAAATCATATGCCAACTAAAGACTGACTATATAATAGCATTTTATTTGGAAATCTTTATACACAACTATTATGAGTATAGGAAAGAAATTCAGAAGTAAAGAAATGAGGTGTGATGAAAATAGATGTTACAGAAATCATGCAATAAAGCTCATACTACTCATTCAAAGAAGAGTCTTTTACTGAGTGCCTTTTTATTTTATTTTAGACTAATTATAACAACTTTGACTTTTTTCCCAGGAATTTAGGAACCAGAACTAACAACTAAAAGTCCAATGGGAAGTACCAATTTGTATTAGAGGTGAAGCAGCACAGGAGAGAGGAAAAGCAGTTAGAAGTAAAACAACCCAATCTGCAAAGATAGTGGCAATAAAACTACAGAAAGCAGACGTGGATTTTAAAAAGCATAACAGCAGCATGATATCGTCAACATGGTGATGTACAATCTCCTGAAAAAGCCTCTCCCAAAATTTAACAAATGAAAGCACAAATCTCACTTGCTAGAACTCTGGAGGATGGTAGAGACTGGAGAAGGGCTCCACAAATGCTGACTTAAAGAAACAGAAAAATAACAGGTAGGAAAATTCCTTCTCAGACTACTGATTTGTTCCCATTCCCCTCCTCCTCACTCAGTCTCACACATTTTGGGAATGCACAGAAGCAGCACGGCCTGGGACCCTCCCACCACAGACTGAAACTACAGAGCGACTCACAGCAGGCACAAGAACCTAAGCCAGCTGAGACCAAGGGAAGAACACAAGATGCTGAGGAGTAATGCATACAAACAGCCCTGAGGCAGAGGTATGACAAAAAAGAAAGACCACATTAGAAATGCTGACAAGAACTGCTCTACCTTCACTCAATCTCATTTCAGTTGGATGGACCACCTAAAGGTAAAGTGGACTTTTCTGAAGTGACCCACTTTTCTGGCTCTGTGGGGTGGGATACCCCAACTGGGAAAAAAACAGAAGCAGAAAAGCCTCACAGGGAAAAAAAAAATGGTAGGGAGGAGGTGGAGGTGGGGGTTCAAACTGAACTGCTGTAATACAGGACAGGTCCCAGAACAGAAAGTGTAAGGAAAATGGGGCACTGAATGAGGGAGAGAATGTAAACAAATCATAGGAGCTGGGGAGAAATGTCTGCACAAAATCAGACCAAGATTCTGAGAGAAGAAATAGCAGAAAGGAAGCGCTCTCCTGGAGTTGACACAATTACACAAAAAGTATAATCTTAAAAATTGTACCATATATTCAGGGCAAGAATCAGATGAATAAGAGCTGAGAAAATCTGAACAGTTAAACATGGGCTACTCTAAAAATCTAGAATAAGTTAGACCAAGCATTAAAGAAGAGCCTTAACACAAAGCCAATCAACAATAAAAACCTTGACAAGAGGGAGAAACAGATCTTCAGAGTCAACTCATCAAGATAATGAGATGCCTTCACATCAACAAAACATTACTAGTCATACTAAGAAACAGTACGATTCGGCTCAGTCAAGGGAACAAATTAAAACTTCAGAGGAGACACAGGAATTGGAACAACTCATCATAGATGTTCAAACAAATCTATTAAATCAATTCAAAGAGATGAAGGAAAATATGCACAAGGATATTAAGAAGAAATAAAGATTAATTTGAACATATAAAAAGAAATATAACAAATTTTGAGGATAAAAGGATAATAATAGAGATTAAAAATACATGAGTGGCAGCAGATTTGAACAGTCGTAAGAGAGTATCAGTATACTAGAAGGCAGAACAATTGAAATAATACTGCCGGGAAAAGAACAGGAAAAATTCAGCAGTGTCTCAGGTTTGTGAGTGACAGCATGAAGTGCATAAATGTACATGTCATGAGTGCTCCAAAAGGAGAAGAGAAGGGAAAAGGGGCAGAAAGAAGATTCGGGGATATACTGGCCTGAAATTTCTCAACTCTTGTGAAAGACATAAAGACACATGTCTACAAAGTGCAACATACTCCAAAGAGAAAAATCTTAATAGATCTACTCTGACACACATACTAATCAGAATGTCAAATGCCAAAAATAAAGAGAGAATTCTGAAAGTTGTAAGAGAAAAGCAATTCCTCACAAACAAGGGATTCTCAATAAGACTAAGTGTCAATTTCTCATCAGAAACCATGTAGGCAAGAGGACCAAGGTACAATATATTTAAGGTACTGAAAGAAAAACCCTGCCTACCAAAAATGGTTTAGCCGACAAAACAGTCTTTAAAAAATAATGGAGAGTTTAAAATATTCAGATAAACAGAAACTGAGAGAGTTCATCAATAAAAGACTTTCCTATAAAAATTACTAAAGGGAGATCTGCAGGTTAAAAGGAAAGGACAGGAGAGAGTAGCTCAGAATAGAGTGAAGAAATGAAAATTATCAGTAACTAAAAAGGCAAATCCAAACCCCAACAGTAGTGTGTCCTGAATATACAACTCTACTCATTAAATCACGTAAGAATAAGGATGCAATTGAACAACAAAAAAAGGCATGTTTCCTGATAACAGATGTACAAAATATAAAGTCGTAAAATGGGAACAAAACAACAGAAAGAGGGAAACAGACGGATATGGAACAGAGAATATGTATGCTAATGAAGCTAAGTTGGTATCTTTTCAAATTAGTAAGCTATAGATGTAGGTTGTATGATATAAACTCCAGGATAAGCACAAAGTGGGACAAAAACAACATAAAGAGGGAAACAGATGGATATGGAACAGGGAATATGTATACTAATGAAGCTAAGTTGGTATCTTTTCAAATTAGTAAGTTATAGATGTAGGCTGTGTGATATAAACTGCAGGATAACCACAAAGAAAGTATTTTAAAAATGTACAGAAACAGAAATGAGAAAGTATCAGTCAGATACATCACAAAAAATCAACTACACAGAAAAGGAGGTTGCATAAAGAAAAAAAGAGAAAAAGAAAAATATGACATTTAAAAACCAAAAGACAAAACGGCTCAAGTAATAACACAGTTACAATATTACAGTAATAACACTGAGTGTTAATGGATTAAACTGCCGGATTAAAAGACACAGGTTGGCAGAAAGGATAAGAAAGCATGATATGTTGTATACAAGAGACTCACTTTAGACCCAGAGACACAAAAAGTGAAAGGTTGGAAAAAGATACTCCATGCAAATAGTAACCAAAAAAGAACAGGGGTAGCAATACTGGTAATACTAATATTAGACAAAATAGACTTTAAACACACCCAGAACTAAATACTGCTAAACCCAGGGGAACTCTTCTGATCTTTCTGATGACCGCAAAAAGTCTCAGCTCAGTGCTAATATGCTTTTGACATCTCTCTTCCTGAAATCACTTTCTAACAGAGTGGAAAGTGGCCTTCTGTCCACGTGGGCATGGTATCCAGCTAGAATGAAATGCCATTATCTGTGTTTATTTTCATGTTTACTTTCAATAAACGTAAAGGCTTTCCATTTAAAATGGTGATATAGAATTTCCCTTGTAAATGGACTGAGGCAGATTTCAGAAGCAGGTTGACTGACTCATGCATGCTGGTAGGAGTGCATATTGGTTCAACTATTTTGGAAAACTTTTCATCAACATCTGCTAAAGCTGGACATACACATATGGTAGGACATGGCAATTCCATTCCTATATACATTATTCTGTTTTAGTCCTGAATAAAAAAGAAAACTAAAAATAAAAACAAAACTGAACAAATAGTTTAAATTTCATACAACTTTACCGGTGATTTGCTACATAGCCTGTTTAAATATAAGTGTTGGCACTGAGAATTGCATATTGTATGTAGTTGGTTGCATGGTTTGAACCCACTTCTGCTGGATCAACACCACTCTGGGTCTTCACAATGAAAGTTCTAAGTTAAAAGGGAAAACAGACGGTGCCCTCTTCCGCCTTCACCGGCTCTCCGCCACCAGCCTCGACAGCCTTGCCGCCCTCACCTTTCCTCCTCCAGAACAGCTACTGTGGGAGTGGAGACAATACAGAGCAGCTCCCGGAGCCACGACGGAGATCAAAGGGACAGCGTACCCCATCCTGGAACGGCTGTCTGGGAGAACCAGCTCCGGTGAGAACACCGAGGGACGTGGGCTTTCCTGGGTGGGATGGCAAGCGGCCAGAGTCCCTCCCTTTCTCCTTCCCAGGCCAGCTGGCAGAATTGGGCAGGCGGTCCTCTCAGGCCGCGACGGCTGGCATCCCCACCACGCGAGGCCCACTGGACCAACTGAAAGAGTTGGGTCAGAAATCCCCAGACTGCGGAGAACGGTGACCAGGGGGTCCCTTCCAAACACGTGACTCCCCGGTCTGCCTGGGAACAGTGCACTCTCCCGGGCTGCGACAGCTGGCGCCCTTCCGCCACGCTTGGCGCCCCGGGCCGACTAGAAATTTGGTCGGGCGCTCTCACATGCTACGGAGGCCGGCGACCCTCCCCGCGTATGGACCCCCGGGCCGGCTGGCACTCTTCCAAGACGCTTCGGCGGCCAAACCTCCCCTACGGCGAGAGTTTTTCAGAGTTAAAGGACCCACAGCAACTTTTACTGGTGGATCCCGTAGACAAACGTGTGCCACGAGCGCCACCTATTGGGAAGGATAAGAAAAACAGAACCCAGAGATTTCACAGAAAAATCTTACAACCTGTGGAGTCCAACACTCAGGTAAATCTGACTAACTGCTCAGACGCCAGCAGAAGATAACGGATCATGCTCAGAAAATTGAAAATATGGCCCAGTCAAACGAACAAACCAATAGTTCAAATGAGATACAGGAGCTGAAACAACTAATGCTGAATATACGAACAGAAATGGAAAACCTCTTCAAAAACGAAATCGATAAATTGAGGGAGGACATGAAGAAGACATGGGCTGAACATAAAGAAGAAATAGAAAAACTGAAAAAACAAATCACAGAGCTTATGGAAGTGAAGGATAAAGTAGAAAAGATGGAAAAAACAATGGATACCTACAATGACAGATTTAAAGAGACAGAAGATAGAATTAGTGATTTGGAGGATACAACATCTGAATTTCAAAAAGAAACAGAAACTATCGGGAAAAGAATGGAAAAATTCGAACAGGGTATCAGGGAACTCAAGGACAATATGAACCGCACAAACATACGTGTTGTGGGTGTCCCAGAAGGAGAAGAGAAGGGAAAAGGAGGAGAAAAACTAATGGAAGAAATTATCACTGAAAATTTCCCAACTCTTATGAAAGACCTAAAATTACAGATCCAAGAAGTGCAGCGCACCCCAAAGAGATTAGACCCAAATAGGCGTTCCCCAAGACACTTATTAGTTAGAATGTCAGAGGTTAAAGAGAAAGACAGGATCCTGAAAGCAGCAAGAGAGAAGCAATCCATCACACACAAGGGAAACCCAATAAGACAATGTGTAGATTTCTCAGCAGAAACCATGGAAGCTAGAAGACAGTGGGATGATATATTTAAATTACTAAAAGAGAAAAACTGCCAACCAAGACTCCTATATCCAGCAAAATTGTCCTTCAAAAATGAAGGAGAAATTAAAACATTCTCAGACAAAAAGTCACTGAGAGAATTTGTGACCAAGAGACCAGCTCTGCAAGAAATACTAAAGGGAGCACTAGAGTCAGATACAAAAAGACAGAAGAGAGAGATATGGAGAAGAGTGTAGAAAGAAGGAAAGTCAGATATGATATATATAATACAAAAGACAAAATGGTAGAGGAAAATATTATCCAAACAGTAATAACTCTAAATGTTAATGGACTGAATTCCCCAATCAAAAGACATAGACTGGCAGAATGGATTAAAAAACAGGATCCTTCTATATGCTGTCTACAGGAAATGCATCTTAGACCCAAAGATAAATATAGGTTGAAAGTGAAAGGTTGGGAAAAGATATTTCATGCAAATAACAACCAGAAAAGAGCAGGAGTGGCTATACTAATATCCAACAAATTAGACTTCAAATGTAAAACAGTTAAAAGAGACAAAGAAGGACACTATATACTAATAAAAGGAACAATTAAACAAGAAGACATAACAATCATAAATATTTATGCACCGAACCAGAATGCCCCAAAATACGTGAGGAATACACTGCAAACACTGAAAAGGGAAATAGACACATATACCATAATAGTTGGAGACTTCAATTCACCACTTTCATCAATGGACAGAACATCTAGACAGAGGATCAATAAAGAAATAGAGAATCTGAATATTACTATAAATGAACTAGACTTAACAGATATCTATAGGACATTACATCCCACAACAGCAGGATACACCTTTTTTTCAAGTGCTCATGGATCATTCTCAAAGATAGACCATATGCTGGGTCACAAAGCAAGTCTTAACAAATTTAAAAACATTGAAATCATACACAACACTTTCTCGGATCATAAAGGAAAGAAGTTGGAAATCAATAATAGGCGGAGTGCCAGAAAATTCACATATACATGGAGGCTCAACAACACACTCTTAAACAACAAGTGGGTCAAAGAAGAAATTGCAAGAGAAATTAGTATACCTAGAGGCGAATGAAAATGAAAACACAACATATCAAAACCTATGGGATGCAGCAAAGGCAGTGCTAAGAGGGAAATTTATTGCCCTAAATGCCTTTATCAGAAAAGAAGAAAAGGCAAAAATGCAGGAATTAACTGTCCACTTGGAAGAACTGGAGAAAGAACAGCAAACTAATCCCAAAGCAAGCAAAAGGAAAGAAATAACAAAGATTAGAGCAGAAATAAATGAAATAGAAAAAAATAGAGAAAATCAATAAGACCAGAAGTTGGTTCCATGAGAAAATCAATAAGATTGATGGGCCCTTAGCAAGATTGACAAAAGGAAGAAAAGAGAGGATGCAAATAAATAAGATCAGAAATGGAAGAGGAGACATAACTACTGACCTCACAGAAATAAAGGAGGTAATAACAGGATACTATGAACAACTTTACGCTAATAAATACAACAATTTAGATGAAATGGACGGGTTCCTGGAAAGACATGAACAACCAACTTTGACTCAAGAAGAAATAGATGAACTCAACAAACCAATCACAAGTAAAGAGATTGAATTAGTCATTCAAAAGCTCCCTAAAAAGAAAAGTCCAGGACCAGACGGCTTCACATTAGAATTCTATCAAACATTCCAGAAGGAATTAGTACCAACTCTCCTCAAACTCTTCAAAATAATCGAAGTGGAGGGAAAACTACCTAATTCATTCTATGAAGCCAACATCACCTTCATACCAAAACCAGGCAAAGATATTACAAAAAAAGAAAACTACAGACCAATCTCTCTAATGAATATAGATGCAAAAATCCTCAATAAAATTCTAGCAAATCATATCCAACAACACATTAAAAGAATTATACATCATGACCAAGCAGGATTCATCCCAGGTATGAAAGGATGGTTCAACATAAGAAAATCAATTAATGTAATACACCACATCAACAAATCAAAGCAGAAAAATCACATGATCATCTCAATTTATGCAGAGAAGGCATTTGACAAGATTCAACATCCTTTCCTGTTGAAAACACTTCAAAAGATAGGAATATAAGGGAACTTCCTTAAAATGATAGAGGGAATATATGAAAAACCCACAGCTAATATCATCCTCAATGGGGAAAAATTGAAAACTTTCCCCCAAGATCAGGAACAAGACAAGGATGTCCACTATCACCACTATTATTCAACATTGTATTAGAAGTTCTAGCCAAAACAATTAGACAAGAAAAAGAAATACAAGGCATCAAAATTGGAAAGGAAGAAGTAAAACTATCACAGTTTGCAGACGATACGATACTATACGTTGAAAATCCAGAAAAATCCACAACAAAACTACTAGAGCTAATACATGAGTACAGCAAAGTAGCAGACTACAAGATCAACATTCAAAAATCTGTAGCTTTTCTATACACTAGTAATGAACAAGCTGAGGGGGGAATCAAGAAACAAATCCCATTTACAATCGCAACTAAAAGAATAAAATACCTAGGAATAAATTTAACCGAAGAGACAAAAAACCTATATAAAGAAAACTACAAAAAACTGCTAAAAGAAATCACAGAAGATCTAAATAGATGGAAGGGCATACCGTGTTCATGGATTGTAAGACTAAATATAATTAAGATGTCAATCCTACCTAAACTGATCTACAGATTCAATGCAATACCAATCAAAATCCCAACAACTTATTTTTCAGAATTAGAAAAACCAATAAGCAAATTTATCTGGAAGGGCAGGGTGCCCCGAATTGCTAAAAACATCTTGAGGAAAAAAAACGAAGCTGGAGGTCTAGCGATGCCGGACTTTAAGGCATATTATGAAGCCACAGTGGTCAAAACAGCATGATATTGGCATAAAGATAGATATATCGACCAATGGAATTGAATAGAGTGCTCAGATATAGACCCTCTCATCTATGGACATTTGATCTTTGATAAGGCAGTCAAGCCAACTCACCTGGGACAGAACAGTCTCTTCAATAAATGGTGCCTAGAGAACTGGATATCCATATGTAAAAGACTGAAAGAAGACCCGCATCTCACAACTTATACAAAAGTTAACTCAAAATGGATCAAAGATCTAAACATTAGGTCTAAGACCATAAAACAGTTAGAGGAAAATGTAGGGAGATATCTTATGAATCTTACAACTGGAGGTGGTTTTATGGACCTTAAACCTAAAGCAAGAGCACTGAAGAAAGAAATAAATAAATGGGAGCTTCTCAAAATTAAACACTTTTGTGCATCAAAGAACTTCATCAAGAAAGTAGAAAGAGAGCCTACACAATGTGAGATAATATTTGGAAATGACATATCAGATAAAGGTCTAGTATCCAGAATATATAAAGAGATTGTTCAACTCAACAACAAAAAGATAGCCAACCCAATTACAAAATGGGAAAAAGACTTGAGCAGACACCTACCAGGGGAGGAAATACGGATGGCCAAGAAGCACATGAAGAAATGCTCAATGTCCCTGGCCATTAGAGAAATGCAAATCAAAACCACAATGAGATATCATCTCACACCCACCAGAATGGCCATTATCAACAAAACAGAAAATGACAAGTGCTGGAGAGGATGCGGAGAAAGAGGCACACTTATCCACTCTTGGTGGGAATGTCAAATGGTGCAACCACTGTGGAAGGCAGTTTGGCGGTTCCTCAAAAAGCTGAATATAGAATTGCCATACGACCCAGCAATACCATTGCTAGGTATCTACTCAAAGGACTTAAGGGCAAAGACACAAACGGACATTTGCACACCAATGTTTATAGCAGCGTTATTTACAATTGCAAAGAGATGGAAACAGCCAAAATGTCCATCAACAGAAGAATGGCTAAATAAACTGTGGTATATACATACGATGGAATATTATGCAGCTTTAAGACAAGATAAACTTATGAAGCATGTAATAACATGGATGGACCTAGAGAATATTATGCTGAGTGAGTCCAGCCAAAAACTAAAGGACAAGTACTGTATGGTCCCACTGATGTGAACGGACATTCGAGAATAAACTTGAAATATGTCATTGGTAACAGAGTCCAGCAGGAGTTAGAAACAGGGTAAGATAATGGGTAATTGGAGCGTAAGGGATACAGACTGTGCAACAGGACTAGATACAAAAACTCAAAAATGGACAGCACAATAATACCTAATTGTAAAGTAATTATGTTAAAACACTGAATGAAGCTGCATCTGAGTTCTAGGGTTTTTTTGTTGTTGTTTTTTACTATTATTACTACTTTTATTTCTTTTCTCTATATTAACATTTTATATCTTTTTCTGTTGTGTTGCTAGTTCCTCTAAACCGATGCAAATGTACTAAGAAACGATGATCACGCATCTATGTGATGATGTTAAGCATTACTGAGTGCATATTTAGAACGGTATGATTTCTAAATGTTGTGTTAATTTCTTTTTTTTTCTTTTTTTCTTTCTGTTAATAAAAAATAAAAATAAAAAATAAAAAAAATTAAAAAAAAAGAACCACAGAGGGCAAATCTGTAAAGTTTAATAAAAAAAAAAAAAAGGGAAAACAAAAGCTGTTTTAAGAGACAAAGAAGAACACTATATATTAATATATATATTACTAAAGGGGCAATCCACCAAGAAGTAACAAACATAAGCCTTTATGCACCGAACCACGGTACCCCAAAATAGATGAGAAGGGAGAAATAGACATCTCTGCAGTAATAGTTGGAGACTTCAGCACATCATTCTCATCAATCAATCAAGCATCTAGATGGAAGGTTACTAAGGAAACAGAATTTGAATGATATCATAAATGAACTAGACCTAACAGACATATATAGGACATTCCCTGTGTCGGTTTGAAATTACTATGTACCCCAGAAAAGCCATGTTTTAATCTTGATCCAATTTTGTGGGGGGCAGCTGCTTCTTCTCATCCTCATCCAATATTGTAGGTGGAAACTTTTGATTAGATTATCTCCACGGAGACGAGGCGCCCCCATTTGTGGGTATGACCTTTTGATTAGAAGGAGATGTGACTCCACCCATTCCAGGTAGGTCTTGATTAGTTTACTGGAGTCCTTTAAAAGAGGAAACATTTTGGAGAGAGCCAGAAAAGGCAGAAACTTCAGTGTGGACAGAGTGCACAGATGTAGAAGCTTAGAGAACAGTTGCTTCAGAGAATAGAGACACAGATGTTTGGAGATGCTTAGAGTCCAGAAGACATTGTTGTGTGCCTTCCCATGAGATGTTAAGCAAACCAGAACCTGGAGAGAGCCAAGAGAAGCCAAGAGATGAAAGCCAGCCCTGGAGAAGCAAAGTGAGGAACCCCCACAGAGCCCAGGAGCAAGGGACCAGTGTGACTTCCCAGCTGACAGAGATGTTCCAGACCCATCAGTTTTTCTTGAATTAAGGTATCTTCCCCTGGATGTCTTAGTTTGGACATGTTCATAGGCTTAGAACTGTAAACTTGTAACTTACTAAATTCCCATTTTTAAATGTCATTCCTTGTCTGGTATATTGCATTCTGGCAGCTTATAAACTAAAACACACCCCAAAACAGCAGGATATACATTCTTTTCACGTGCATGTGGATCATTTCCCAGGAGAAACCACACATTGGAGCACAAAACAAATCTCAACAAATTTAAAAAACTTGAAATTATACAAAGCATCTTCTCTGACTATAATGGAATGAAGCTGGAAATCAGTAACATAGGTGGAGAACTGGAAAATACACAAATATATGGAAGTAAAAAAGCACACACTTAATCAGTGTGTCAAAGAAGAAATTGCAAGGAAAATTAGTAAATATTTTGAGACACATGAACGTGAGAACACAACATACCAAGACCTATGGGATGGGGTGAAGGCAGTGCTGACAGGGAAATTTACGGTCCTAAATGCTTATATTAACAAAGAAGAAATCGTTAAGATCAAAGATCTAACAGCATACCTGGAGGAACTAGAAAAAGAACAGCAACTAACCCCAAAGCAAACAGAAGGAAAGAAACAACAAAGACTAGACCAGAAATAAATAAGGTAGAGAATAAAATAACAATAGAGAGAATTAACCAAACCAAATGATGGTTCTTTGAAACGATCAATAAAATTGACAAACCCCTAGCTAGACTGACAAAGAAAAAATTAAGATGCAAATAAATAAAAACAGAGACGAGAAAGAGAATATTACTACTGACCCCCACAGAAATAAAAACAATCATAAGAGGATGACAACAAAGTAGGAAACCTAGATGAAATGGAAAAACACTAAAAGCACACAAAAAACCAACACTGGTTCTGAAAGAAATAGAAGCTCTCACCAATCATTTAAAAAAGAAATAACACCAATCCTGCTCAAACTCTTCCAAAAAATTGAAAAGGAGAGAATATTACCTAACTCATTCCATGAGGCCAACATCACCCTCATACTAAAGCCAGATAAAGGTATCACAAGAAAAGAAACTTAAAGACCCATTTCTCTCATGAATATATATGCAAAAATTCTCAATAAAATATTTGCAAATCAAATCCAACAGCACATCAAAAGAATTATATACCATGATCAAGCGGGTTTTATCCGAGGTATACAAGGGTGGGTCAACACAAGAAAATTAATGTAATATACCACATTAACAAAACAAAAGGAAAAAAACACATGAACATATCTCAAGTGACACAGAATAGTGTCAAAATTCACTATCCTGGTAAAAGATGATATGGTCCATATTTTAAAAACTCAACTTGTGTGTGAGACCAAGAAGAGATGTTTATTTGGTGCAAGGTTTATATTTTGGGTGACGCATTATCTAATTTAACTTGTATGGCCAGTTTATTTGAACACCATAAATTACACAGAATCTTAAACAGGGCATGAGATTTTGTTGGTTTGTACAGGTTAGTATGATGCCCTGATATATCCAAGAGTAGTTTGGGCAAATAATACGAAATTTTTTGCAAAGTCCCCTTGAGGGACTGGAGAAAAAGGAGGAAATATTAAATTCCCCCATCTGGAGAATTCCTGATATTCTCGCAAGCAGTGGGGACAACAAATTCAATAGATTGAGCCCTCAATCTTGAGGCTCACCCCTATGAAACTTATTCCTGCAAAGGAGAAGCTAAGCCTACTTAATTATGCATAAGAGTTACCCCAAGAGAAGCTCTTTTGTTGCTCAGATGTGGTCTCTCTCTCTAAGCCAACTTGGCAGATAAAATCACTGCCCTCCCTTCTACATAGGACATGACTCCCAGGGCTGCAAATTTCCCTGGCAATGTGGGACAGGACTCCTGGGATGAGCTGGGGCCCAAAGCATGATGGGATTGAGAAAACGTTCTTGACCAAAAGGAGAAGGAAAGAAATGAGGTTTCAATGGCTGAGAGATTTCAAACAGAGTCAAAAGGTTTTATCCTGGAGATTATTCTTATACATTATATAGCTATACCACCCCCCTCTTTTTTTTTGATATTTGACTTGTTTTTATTTCCATCTGCAATGAATGTAATGTTTACATATGCTGATTGGGATGCTATTTCTAAAAAAATTATTGGCCATTTTTCAGAATATCCTTTTGGTTTTAAATACTGGCCAGGAAAAACAAATGATGTAAAATATTTGGATTATTTTCTATTACAGAAATGAAAAACTGATCTGTATCTAAAAATGCAAAGGCGAAGTATTTAACCCTTTCACCAGATGATATGGTAATATACAATATATTGCTTCAGCTGTGATATATTTTTATATTGACATAGAAAATTATAAATTACATTGAATTACTAATCACTATATATATACACAAACCAGTTCTAATAATATATACCGGTCTAGAAATTACAAGTGAAAACCTCACACAGTGCAGTAAAACAATTAACATGCTTAGGTGCCAGATTTTGATTTCTATTTTAAAAATATTAGTCTGTAAAATGAACACACTTCAATCCCATTAACAGCATGAGCATCTTTCAACCGACTTGCCTGATGCAATTTATGTATGTTAAAATATACAGATTGCTCTGAAATGTTCATTGGTGATGCTTGTTAACAAGGTATATTTTGGTGAATGGATTAAAAGGCAGATCAACTATCAAAACAAAACAGAAACCAAAAAATCTAAACTGCAAGCCATATACACTCCAAATACCCTCATGTTTCATCTATAGGAATAATCATTTCAAGGAAACAAGACTTGAACAGAACATATGGCTTTATAATAACATCAGTTTACCAACTAAGTTGCAGCAATAAATACTTAATCTCGGGCGGGCCACAGTGGCTCAGCAGGCAAGAATGCTCGCCTGCCATGCCAGACGACGTGGGTTCGATTACCGGTGCCTGCCCATGTAAAAAAAAAAAATACTTAATCTCTATCAATAGATTTATATTTTTTATCCATTTAAACCAATACAGAAAACAGTTATCAATCGAAAACTGGTTTTAAAAAGAACACCAAATATTTCTTATTCAAAATTTCTTTTTAAGTAAGAACAACCAATATTACACTTAGAGGGCATTTCAAACCTATGACTCCTTGCCAGCTTGGATGAAAAATGAACTTAGAATTTTGCACAAGGTAAAAAATGTATGAAAATACTTTGGTCACACTAATAATTGTCAAATAGTTATGTTTCAAATACAATAGATCTGTATATTCATTTTTATAAAACTATTCTTCCAGCCATTTTAACTACAGCATTATTTCTCTTATTAAATGGACAGCAAGATTTTATTTCACAGGCCACCCATTATTTAGAACAATAAAATATAAACACATACAAAACTTCTTGGTATTTGTCAATGTGCAATCTCTTTACACTTCTGGATTTCTCTGTTCAATGTCTTACGACCTAGAACAGAAAGGCTGCTGGTCCTGATACCTTGCAGAGAGAGTGTAGCAGTGACTAGCTGGGGGTGTGGGGGAGGCTCTGGATGAAGCCCTCCAGAAGCCCTGGGATGGTGGCAGTCAGTGGTCCTCAGTCAGCAGCAGCAGATGTCACTCATCATACAGGGCTGTTGACAAAGGTGTCGCCAGGAATGCTTGACTGGTCAGTTCTCTGCTCTGGACTACTGCTGGGGAGCTGGTGGACTATGGATTTTGACTCTGCCATTTGAGGGGTCTCCTCCACGGTGTGTTTATAAGCATCATCTTGAGAGACAGATAGTTTTCGTTTCTTGCTTCACTCAAGAAAGGCCAATGGGAGTAAGGTACGTGCATCTTAGTTCCTCCTCCAGAGCAACTACTAGGTGAACAGAAACAGTGCAGAACAGCTCCCGGGGCCACGGCAGGGAATGGACACACAGCGTACCCGTCTGGACTGGCTAGTCTGACTGCGAGACTCGGCTGCGGTGAGATACCCGAGCGGCATGCGATTTTCCGAGCAGCGGCAGCTGTGGCGGCCGGAGCTCCTCCCTCCCTCCTTCCCGGGCCGGCTGAGAGTCTCGGAGAGGCAAGTTTCCCAAGCCGCAGCAGCCGGCGCCCCTCTTTTGCAGGCGGCTTCCTTGACCGGCTACGAGTCTTGGATCAGAGGGCTACCCAAGCTGCGGTGGCCCACCCCCGCGGGCGGCTTCCTTGTTCAGTGGCGAATTCCCCAGGCTGCGGCGGCTGGTGACCGACGCCCCTCCTCCGCGGGCGACTTCCTGGTCTGGTGGCGAATTCCCCGGGCCCACTGCGGCCAGCAACTGACACCCCTCCAGGGAGAGGAGGGAATTTCCGACAGTGGCAGGGACTGGGTCCAACCGAACACCAATAGGGGAATTAATAAAGGAGCCACAGGGTCCCCTCAAGCCACGGCAGCTGACACCCCGACCACGCGCAGCCCCCCGAACCAACTGAGAGAATTGGATCGGAAATCTCCAGGTCGCAGAGATCGGTGACTGGGGGGATCCCTTCCAAACACGTGAGACAAACGTGTGCCACGAGCGCCACCTATTGGGCAGGACAAGAAAAACAGAACCGAGAGATTTCACAGAAAAATCGTACAACCTTGTTGGGTCCGACACCCAGGGAAATATGACTAAATGCCCAGATGCCAGCAGCAGAAGATAATGGTCCACGCTCAGAAGATTGAGAACATGGCCCAGTCAAAGGAACAAACCAATAGTTCAAATGAGATACAAGAGCTGAGACAACTAATGCTGAATATACGAACAGAAATGGAAAACCTCTTCAAAAATGAAATCGATAAATTGAGGGAGGACATGAAGAAGACATGGGCTGAACAAAAAGAAGAAATAGAAAAACTGAAAAAACAAATCACAGAGCTTATGGAAGTGAAGGATAAAGTAGAAAAGATGGAAAAAACAATGGATACCTACAATGATAGATTTAAAGAGAGAGAAGCTAGAGTTAGTGATTTGGAGGATGGAACATCTGAATTCCAAAAAGAAACAGAAACTATCGGGAAAAGAATGGAAAAATTTGAACAGGGTATCAGGGAACTCAAGGACAATACGAACCGCACAAATATACGTGTTGTGGTGTCCCAGAAGGAGAAGAGAAGGGAAAAGGAGGAGAAAAACTAATGGAAGAAATTATCACTGAAAATTTCCGAACTCTTATGAAAGACCTAAAATTACAGATCCAAGAAGTGCAGCGCACCCCAAAGAGATTAGACCCAAATAGGCATTCTCCAAGACACTTACTAGTTAGAATGTCAGAGGTCAAAGAGAAAGCGAGGATCTTGAAAGCAGCAAGAGAAAAACAATCCATCACATACAAGGGAAACCCAATAAGACTATGTGTAGATTTCTCAGCAGAAACCATGGAAGCTAGAAGACAGTGGGATGATATATTTAAATTACTAAAAGAGAAAAACTGCCAACCAAGACTCCTATATCCAGCAAAATTATCCTTCAAAAATGAAGGAGAAATTAAAACATTCTCAGACAAAAAGTCACTGAGAGAATTTGTGACCAAGAGACCAGCTCTGCAAGAAATACTAAAGGAAGCACTAGAGTCAGATACAAAAAGACAGAAGAGAGAGGTATGGAGAAGAGTGTAGAAAGAAGGAAAGTCAGATATGATATATATAATACAAAAGACAAAATGGTAGAGGAAAATATTATCCAAACAGTAATAACACTAAATGTTAATGGACTGAATTCCCCAATCAAAAGACATAGATTGGCAGAATGGATTAAAAAACAGGATCCTTCTACATGCTATCTACAGGAAACATATCTTAGACCGAAAGATAAACATAGGTTGAAATTGAAAGGTTGAGAAAAGATATTTCATGCAAATAACAACCAGAAAAGAGCAGGAGTGGCTATACTAATATCCAACAAATTAGACTTCAAATGTAAAACAGTTAAAAGAGACAAAGAAGGACACTATATACTAATAAAAGGAACAATTAAACAAGAAGACATAACAATCATAAATATTTATGCACCGAACCAGAATGCCCCAAAATACGTGAGGAATACACTGCAAACACTGAAAAGGGAAATAGACACATATACCATAATAGTTGGAGACTTCAATTCAAGACTCTCATCAATGGACAGAACATCTAGACAGAGGATCAATAAAGAAATAGAGAATCTGAATATTACTATAAATGAGCTAGACTTAACAGACATTTATAGGACATTACATCCCACAACAGCAGGATACACCTTTTTTTCAAGTGCTCATGGATCATTCTCAAAGATAGACCATATGCTGGGTCACAAAGCAAGTCTTAACAAATTTAAAAACATTGAAATCATACACAACACTTTCTCAGATCATAAAGGAATGAAGTTGGGAATCAATAATAGGCAGAGTGCCAGAAAATTCACAAATACGTGGAGGCTCAACAACACACTCTTAAACAACGAGTGGGTCAAAGAAGAAATTGCTAGAGAAATTAGCAAATACCTCGAGGCAAATGAAAATGAAAACACAACATATCAAAACTTATGGGACACAGCAAAGGCAGTGCTAAGAGGGAAATTTATTGCCCTAAATGCCTATATCAGAAAAGAAGAAAAGGCAAAAATGCAGGAATTAACTATCCACTTGGAAGAACTGGAGAAAGAACAGCAAACTAATCCCAAAGCAAGCAAAAGGAAAGAAATAACAAAGATTAGAGCAGAAATAAATGAAATAGAAAACATGAAAACAATAGAGAAAATCAATAAGGCCAGAAGTTGGTTCTATGAGAAAATCAATAAGATTGATGGGCCCTTATCAAGATTGACAAAAAGAAGAAGAGAGAGGATGCAAATAAATAAGATCAGAAATGGAAGAGGAGACATAACTACTGACCTCGCAGAAATAAAGGAGGTAATAACAGGATACTATGAACAACTTTACGCTAATAAATACAACAATTTAGAGGAAATGGACGGGTTCCTGGAAAGACATGAACAACCAACTTTGACTCAAAAAGACATAGATGACCTCAACAAACCAATCACAAGTAAAGAAATTGAATTAGTCATTCAAAAGCTTCCTAAAAAGAAAAGTCCAGGACCAGACGGCTTCACATGTGAGTTCTATCAAACATCCCAGAAAGAATTAGTACCAACTCTCCTCAAACTCTTCAAAAAAATCGAAGCGGAGAGAAAACTACCTAATTCATTCTATGAAGCCAACATCACCTTCATACCAAAACCAGGCAAAGATATTACAAAAAAAGAAAACTACAGGCCAATCTCTCTAATGAATATAAATGCAAAAATCCTCAATAAAATTCTAGCAAATCGTATCCAACAACACATTAAAAGAATTATACATCATGACCAAGTAGGATTCATCCCAGGTATGCAAGGATGGTTCAACATAAGAAAATCAATTAATGTAATACACTATATCAACAAATCAAAGCAGAAAAATCACATGATCATCTCAATTGATGCAGAGAAGGCATTCGACAAGATTCAACATCCTTTCCTGTTGAAAACACTTCAAAGGATAGGAATACAAGGGAACTTCTTTAAAATGATAGAGGGAATATATGAAAAACCCACAGCTAATATCATCCTCAATGGGGAAAAATTGAAAACTTTCCCCCTAAGATCAGGAACAAGACAAGGATGTCCACTATCACCACTATTATTCAACATTGTGTTAGAAGTTCTAGCCAGAGCAATTAGACAAGAAAAAGAAATACAAGGCATCAAAATTGGAAAGGAAGAAGCAAAGCTATCATTGTTTGCAGACGATATGATACTATACGTCGAAAACCCGGAAAAATCCACAACAAAACTACTAGAGCTAATACATGAGTACAGCAAAGTAGCAGGTTACAAGATCAACATTCAAAAATCTGTAGCATTTCTATACACTAGCAATGAACAAGCGGAGGGGGAAATCAAGAAACGAATCCCATTTATAATTGCAACTAAAAGAATAAAATACCTAGGAATAAATTTAACTAAAGAGACAAAAAACCTATATAAAGAAAACTACAAAAAACTGCTAAAAGAAATCACAGAAGACCTAAATAGATGGAAGGGCATACTGTGTTCATGGATTGGAAGACTAAATATAGTTAAGATGTCAATCCTACCTAAATAGATTTACAGATTCAATGCAATACCAATCAAAATCCCAACAACTTATTTTTCAGAATTAGAAAAACCAATAAGCAAATTTATCTGGAAGGGCAGGGTGCCCCGAATTGCTAAAAACATCTTGAGGAAAAAAAACGAAGCTGGAGGTCTTGCACTGCCTGACTTTAAGGCATATTATGAAGCCACAGTGGTCAAAACAGCATGGTATTGGCATAAAGATAGATATATCGACCAACGGAATCGAATAGAGTGCTCAGATATAGACCCTCTCATCTATGGACATTTGATCTTTGATAAGGCAGTCAAGCCAACTCACCTGGGACAGAACAGTCTCTTCAATAAATAGTGCCTAGAGAACTGGATATCCATATGCAAAAGACTGAAAGAAGACCCATATCTCACACCCTACACAAAACTTAACTCAAAATGGATCAAAGATCTAAACATTAGGTCTAAGACCATAAAACAGTTAGAGGAAAATGCAGGGAGATATCTTATGAATCTTACAATTGGAGGCAGTTTTATGGACCTTAAACCTAAAGCAAGAGCACTGAAGAAGGAAATAAATAAATGGGAGCTCCTCAAAATTAAACACTTTTGTGCATCAAAGAACTTCATCAAGAAAGTAGAAAGAGAGCCTACACAATGTGAGATAATATTTGGAAATGACATATCAGATAAAGGTCTAGTATTCAGAATTTATAAAGACATTGTTCAACTCAACAACAAAAAGACAGCCAACCCAATTACAAAATGGGAAAAAGACTTGAATAGACACCTCTCAGAGGAGGAAATACAAATGGCCAAAAGGCACATGAAGAGATGCTCAATGTCCCTGGCCATTAGAGAAATGCAAATCAAAACCACAATGAGATATCATCTCACACCCACCAGAATGGCCATTATCAACAAAACAGAAAATGACAAGTGCTGGAGAGGATGCGGTGAAAGAGTCACACTTATCCACTGTTGGTGGGAATGTCAAATGGTGCAACCACTGTGGAAGGCAATTTGGCAGTTCCTCAAAAAGCTGAATATAGAATTGCCTTATGACCCAGCAATACCATTGCTGGGAATCTACTCAAAGGAATTAAGGGCAAAAACTCAAACGGACATTTGCACACCAATGTTTATAGCAGCGTTATTTACAATTGCAAAGAGATGGAAACAGCCAAAATGTCCATCAACAGAAGAATGGCTAAACAAACTGTGGTATATACATACGATGGAATATTATGCAGCTTTAAGACAGGATAAACTTATGAAGCATGTAATAACATGGATGGACCTAGAGAACATTATGCTGAGCGAGTCTAGCCAAAAACTAAAAGACAAATACTGTATGGTCCCAATGATGTGAATCGACATTCGAGAATAAACTTGGAATATGTCATTGGTAACAGAGTTCAGCAGGAGTTAGAAACAGGGTAAGATAATGGGTAACTGGAGCTGATGGGATACAGACTGCCCAACAGGACTAGATACAAAAACTCAAAAATGGACAGCACAGTAATACCTAATAGTAAAGTAATCATGTTAAAACACTGAATGAAGCTGCATCCGAGCTATAGGTTTTTGTTTTGTTTGGTTTTTACTATTATTACTTTTATTTTTTTCTCTATATTAACATTCTATATCTTTTTTGGTTGTGTTGCTAGTTCTTCTAAACCGATGCAAATGTACTAAGAAACGATGATCATGTATCTATGTGATGATGTTAAGAATTACTGATTGCATATGTAGAATGGTATGATTTCTAAATGTTGGGTTAATTTCTTTTTTTCCGTTAATTAATTAAAAAAAAAAAAAAAAAAAGAAAGGCCAATGGATCAGGAACACCTCTGTCAGCTGGGTAGTCACGTGACTGGCATCTGCTGGTCCCTCACGCCTGGGCAGTTCCTCACTTTATTTTTCCAGGGCTGACTTTCATCTCTTGGCTTCCTTTGGCTCTCTCTAGGTTCTGGCTTGCTTAATATCTCATGGCAATGTCTGCTGGGCTCCAAGTACCTCCAAACATCTGTATTTTTGTTCTCCATGTGTCCATATCTGTGTCATGTCTGTTGTGAAATTTCTCTTGGCTCTGAGGCTTCTGTTATTTCTCTCGTTTTTGTCGTTTCTATATATGTCCTTTTAGTTTATGGTGAACTCGAGTGGCTAGAGGGAAGTACCTGAAACTGTTGAACTGTATTCCAGTAGCCTTGAATCTTGAAGACAACTATATAACCACATAGCTTTTACAAAATGACCAAGTGATAGTGAAAACTAACTAAAGGAGCATTTGTATCTAATGCTCCTTTTATTCAGGATATGGACAAATGAGTAAAAAATAAGCAAAAAAATAAATAAATAATGGGGTAGGGATAAGGGGTTAAAAAAAATTGGGTAGATTAGAATACTGGTGGTCAGCGAGAGGGAGGGGTAAGGGGTATGGGATATATGAGGTTTTTTAAAATTTATTTTTCTGGATTGATGCAAATGTTCTAAAAATGATCATGGTGATGAATGCACAACTGTATGATGATATTGTGAGCCACTGAATGAATACTGTGGATGGACTTTATGTGTCTGTGATGATTTCCCAAAAAAAAATTTTTTTTTTAAATTCACTATCCTTTCTTAAGAAAATCACTTCAAACAATAGGAATCAAAGGAAACTTCCTTAACGTGGTAAAGGACCTATCTGAAAAACCCATATCCCTACAACCTCCAGATGGGTCCCTAGATAAATCCTAAAACCTAGAATGGCCAGCCTGTCCAGAACATCAAGCTCTTCTATCTCCTGACCCCATATTATGACCACCTCTTCCAACACGAAAAAGTTGGAATGGACATAATCCAAATACTCCTGAAGAATGGATAGAAAAATCAAAGGTGATGGTGGAGTTATACAGAGAAGGTAGCATTTAACAAACAAGTATGACTGCTGAATTATTATATTGATATTTCTTTTAATCTCCAGTATCTTAGAGTAGCTAGAAGTAAAAACCTAAAATTGTGGTATTATAACCCATACCAAACTCTGAAATCTGTTCTACAACTAACTGTTCTGCTGTGCTTTGAAATTTATTGCTTTTCTGTATATACGTTATTTTTCACAAACAAGAAAAAAAAAGTCGATTGTGATGATAAAAACTATTTACTCCTTTTAGACTACAATATTCTGGAGTAGGAGAAGGAAAAATCTGAAATGATAGTTTGATAGTTCATGACAAACTCTGGGATCTATCCTATATTTACCTGTTGAAGAGTGCTTTCAAAACTATTGCTTTTTTCTTTCTTAGTTTTGTACACGTTATATTACACAATAAAAAAAGTTAAAAAAAAAATTACATGAAAGGGCAGGGGCCCCAAATAGCCAACTATACCTTGAAAAAAGAAGAACAAAGTTGAAGGACCCACACTTTCTGACTTAAAGCATATTACAAAGTTATGGTGGCCAAAACAGCATGTTACTGGCACAGGAATAGAGCTATCAACCATTGGAAATAAACTGAAAATTCAGAAGTAGACTCTCACACCTACAGTCAATTAAGTTTTGACAAGGCTGCCAATTCCATTCAAATGGGAAAGAATAGTGTCTTCAACAAATGGTGCTGGAAGAACTGGGTATCTACATGCAAAAGAATAAAAGAGGACTCATATTTCACACCATACACAAAAACTGACTCAAAATGGACCACTGACCTAAATATAAGACCCTGGTCTATAAAATTCCTGGGAAAAAAGGTAGGGAAGCATCTCCATGATCTTATGCTAGGGAATGGTTTCTTATATCTTACACCCAAAGCACAAGCAACAAAAGAAAAAACAGATAAATGAAAGGTTCTCAGAATTAAAAAGTTTGGGGCATCAAAGGATTTTGTCATGAAAATGAAAAGACAACCCACTCAATGGGAGAAAATGTTTTGAAACCACATATTCAATAAGGATTTAAGATCCAAAATACATAATGAAATTCTACAAATCAATAACAAAAAGATAAATGGACCAATTAAAAAATGGACAAACCTGTACCCGATGGCTGTGTATTGAGTCACTGCAGGGCGACCCTCTGCACTCCTGTGAACATGGTGCAGCATGCAGACCACTGTCAGCAGCCTGCACACAGACTTGGCGCCAGCCATATCCTACTGGAAGTGGCCCTGGGGGTTGGGGGAGACTCCTGTATATGCTGCACACAGCCCCAACTCTGTTCTTGGTGCAGAAATTCATACAAAAAGTTTGGGGCATCAAAGAACTGTGTACAGAAAATGGTACAGTGAGAATCAGCAATTTTGCAAAGGACAGTTTGGGAGATGTTGTTTACTGTAGTCTTCCTGAGGGTGGGGGAAAATTCAACAAACTAAGAGGAGTTTGGTGCCTGGAGACTGTGAAAGCTGCTAGTGAACTTTCTTCTCTATCAGGAGAAGTAACAGAAATTAATGAAGCTCTTGCAGAAAATCCAGGACTTGTCAACAAATCTTATTATGAAGATGGTTGGCTGATCAAGATGGAACTGAGTAATCCTTCAGAACTTGATGAACTAATGAGTCAAGAAGCATATAAGCAATACACAAAATCTATTGAAGAGTGAAAATGGAACCCCTAAGTGAACTAGTCTGAAACAACTTAATCCAGCAATATTTTAAATTACTGGTGGACAGAAATTTATAATAGCAACTTTTAGCAACACCAATAGGAAAACAGAAACTACTCATTTCAACTATGCTACTGAAAGAAAATACTCCTTAACTTACTAATGATAGAAGATAAACACAATGTGCATCTTTCTCACACTTCCCAATGATTTAGACTAGGATCTAGTTATTATATTCAGAATTCTTGAAATTATCTGAGGTAAGAACTACTTATAAAAATTATATAGTTAAAAAAATTTATGTAATTTACAGATAACGTTTTTATCTTAAGCCTTACATGATGTAACATACACCAATCTCTGGACTTGGGTCAAAATGCTTTCATATTTTTATTGGAAATAAGTTTTTTGTTAGCTGTATACTTTCAGGTGAGGAACCGTACTATACCACATTTGCTGGTGCTATTTTTATATAGCAAAGCAATAGCTTTGCCACAAAAGAAGAAATGTTTTAGTAACAATGAAACAGTCAACTTTTCCACTAAGAAAAAAAAAATGGGCAAAGGACCTGAATAGACAGTTCTCCAAAGAGGATATACAAACGGCAAAAAGCACATGAAAAGACGTTCAGCATCACAAGTGATTAGGAAAATGTAAATGAAAACCATAGGAGATATCATTTCACACCCACTGGAATGGCTACTATTAAAAAATGAGAAAATTACAAGTGTTGCAGAGGATGTAGATTATGAACACTCATTCACTGTTGGTGGGAGTTTAAAATATTGCTACATCTATGGAAGACATTTGGCATTTCCTCTAAGTACAGAATTACTTAGCAATCTCAGTATTACAACCCAGCAATCTCAGTATTAGGTATAAACATGGTAGAACTGAAAACTGGAAATCAAACAGATATCTGTACACTGATGTTTAAAGCAGCATTCTTCACAACTGCCAAAAATGTGCCGATTTGAAGCTATTCATTATGTACCCCAGAAAAGCCATGTTCTTTAATCTCATTCAATCTTTTTGACTGTTTCCATGGAGTATGACCCACCCAACTGTGGGTGGTAACTTCTGATTAGATGGTTTCCATGGAGATGTGTCTCCACCTATTCACGGTGGGGTTGCTTATTGGAGCCCTTTAAGAGGGAAGCATTTTGGAAAATGCTCAGAGCAACCAGAGCCACCAGAACTACCAGCGCCTCTAGAACCAACAGAACCCACACAGTCAGAGACCTTTGCAGCAGAGGGAAAACGTCCCCAAGGAAACCTTATGAAATGAGGAGAGAAAGCTAGCAGATATTGCCATGTGCCCAACCAGCTGAGAGAGAAACCCCAAACTTCATCAGCCCTTTCTTTGGAGTTAAGGTAACTTTCCCCTTGATGCCTTAATTTAGACATTTTCAGGGCCTGAGAACTGTAAACTTGCAACTTAATCAAGTTCCCTTTTTAAAAGCCATTCCAGGAATAGATAAAAGTGAAGGCGGTTCTCTAGTGGGTCTTTAAGTAATATTACCATATTAAAGGTGAACATGATTGAAAGGGGTTGTATAGACCTATGTGACCCACAAAAAAGAAAAAAAAAAAGCCATTCCGTTTCAGGTATATTGCATTCTGGCAGCATACTAACTAAAACACAACCTCGGGGTCTATCAACAGATGAATGGATATACAAAACGTGATATATACATATAATGAATTATTATTATTCAACTGTAAAAAGGAAGTACTGATGCATGCAACACGGGTGAACCTTGAGGATATTATGCTGAGTTAAAGCCAGATACTAAAGGATAACTATTGTATGGCTTCACTGATATGAAATAATTGTAATAAGCAGATTCAAAGAGTTAGAATCTAGAATACAGGTTACCAGAGGATAGAAAAACAGGTATAGAGAATGTGAACTGATGCTTACTTGGTATAGAATCTCGATTTAGGTTGATTGTAAAGTTTTGGTAATGGATGGTGGTGATGGTAGCACATTATTGTGAGTATAATTAACAGCAACGAGTTATATATGTGAATGGGGTTGAAAGGTGTCATGTATGTTACTAGAATGAAAGAAGATAAAACATGGGCATGCAGAACACAGTGAACCCTGTGTGGACAACAGACTGGGGTTAATAGTAGAAGTATAAGAATGTTCTTTCATGAATTATAAAAAATTCATGACACTAATACCAGATGGTAATAAGAGGAAAAAAAAAAAACAATGTAAACTAAGGATTATAGATAAGAGTACCACTTTAATATTTTAATGTTAAAATATTTACTACTAAAAACTTTTCGTATGTAAGGAAGATACTACAATAATGCACAGTGCCAAAAATAGGGGGGTTATGGGAATGCTATATTTTTTATATGACTTTTCTGTAAATCCACAACTTTTCTATACAAAAAAATAGTAATTTAAAAAGACATCATGCTGTGTGAAAGAAACCAAACACAAAGTATGACATATTGTATGATTCCATTCATATAAAACGTAAATATAAATAAGTCTATAGAGACAAATAGACTAGTGCTTATACATGGCTGAGGAAGGACAGAGGGAGTGAGAGGTGACTGATCAGGGGTATGGGGCTTTTCTCTGTTTGGAATAATGAAAATTATCTAAAAGTGATTGTGATGATGAATGCACAATTCTGTGAATATACTAAAAGCTGTCGTTTGTACAGTTTGGATGGACTTTATGATATGTGAATATATCACAACAAAACTGATTTCTAAAAAAGAAAAAAAAAGCATAGCAGCATAAGTCTATTTAGGTGAAAAATTCTATACATCTTAATCTCAGTTATATAACTAATAGTGGTAATAATTACATAGAATCACAAAAAATGGCTGTATGTTTAGTGTAATACAGAATGATTCTCTGAAAATGGGTAAAGATTTTGCCATCTGTGATGGTCTGAAACTGTATATACCCCAGTAAAGATCATGTTCTTAAATTTAATCTGTTCCTATGGGAGTGGACCCATTTTAAGTAGGATCTTTTGGTGAATAGGATCTTAAGATTCAACCTACCTCATTCAGGGTGAGTCTTAATCCTTTTATTGGAGTCCTTTATAAGAGAAGCTGAGAGAGAAGGACATGAACAGAAGCTCAGAAAGAAAGACACAGATGGAGGAGCAGAAGCTGAAAGCAACGAAATTAAGAACAGAAGGACCAGCAGACGTTACCATATCTGACACAGGAGCCCACGATCGCCAGTAGCTGGTCTTTGGGGAGAAAGCATTACTTGCTGATGCCTTGAATTACATTTTCATGGTCTCAGAAATGTAAACTTGTAAGTTAATAAATCCACAATGTAAAAGCCAACCTGTTTCTGGTATATTGCACTTCATCAGTTTTAGCAAACTAAAATAACTCTCTAAGAAGTAACTATTTTCCAACAATTTATTAGGGAGGAAATACTGAAGTAGATATTATATACATACTAAGGCATCATAAGTAAACAAGAGTCCATTCGGACTCAATAACAATCCTGTTTCAAAGCATCCTTGTGAATATGGAGGTGTTTATAAACTTTAATCCATATATATCTACATACTTCATTAACTACCTACAGTACAAAAAGCAAATCCCTTTGCAAATGTAGAAAGCAAAAGAAGAGATATGGGTTATATGTAAATCATAAAATTCTATTTGGCTATAGTTTTAAGACAGTATTTTTTTTTTAATCTTTTAGGCAACAAAGCCTGAAAAAGTTTTTGATCTACCTCTGTACTTACCCAGGTAAGTTAATTTCACTTCTTTTTTGACCATGGCGATCAAAGATTTTCACAATATGATCCGCTCTAAAAGCAATTAGAACACAAAGATAGGATTAAATCTGTTTTTCTTTATCTTTCTAGGATGCATAAAAAATTTAGCCGTCAGGGCACGCAATGATGACTCAGTGGCAGAGTTCTTGCCTGCCATGCTGGAGATCCAGGTTCAATTCCCAGTGCCTGCCTGCCCATGTTAAAAAAAAAAAAAAAATTAAGGCGTCACCAAGTGATTTCAGTGTTCTCTCCTGATAGTTTCATAATTTGTATCTAAAAAGTTATTACCAAAGAAAAGGTTCATGAACTATGATATTAATGGAGATGAACATATTCCTTTTCTCACCATAAATCTGTCACAAAAGAAATTCTACTGAATATATAGTGAGGGCATATATCAATTTGGAATTAGGATGATCTACTTAAAACATTCACTGGTTTCTTACCCTGTTACTGCAAGGTAGTTTCCTGATGTTTTTTGCCAGGTGAACTGTATTGGTGTGCCAAGCCAAGTCTTCTCTAATAGTGAGAAAACACGCTAAAAAAATAAAGAAACAATTTTCACATTTTCAAACCATACAATTAAAAGGACTGGTCAGAAATGTATTTCATAATCATGAAAACAAGAGGATTCAGGATAGGGAAGACTTAAGAATTTATCCTAAAGAAGTTAATAATACAGTGAACAAAAACAACACCTAACTAACAAAAAAACAAAAACAAACAACACGAATCCCAATTGGTTGGCACAGTATGGACCTCAAGCTATAGAAGTCTTTATTATAAAAATTTTTATACTTTTCACTTAGGCCGTCTAGAACTGTGGTGTTCAATACAGTAGCCAAAAGCCACATATAACTAACTATTAAGGACTTGAAATGTGCATAATTTGAATTTAGGTATGTTGTAAGTATAAAATTGGATTTCAAAGGCTTAGTATGAAAAAAAGAATGCAAGTTCTCTTGGTAATTTTTTCATACTGAATTATATGCTGAAATAACATTTGGGGGTTAAATAAGATGTATTATTAAAGTGATTTTACCTGTTTCTTAATTTTTTAATGTGTCTATGCATTTAAAATTACATTGGCCTGTATTACATTACTACTGGACAGCGCTGATCTAGGAACACAGAGAGTGAGTGAAAAAATTTAGATTCTAATTTTACTTTATTAAGGAACTGATGTCCATAACTAGGCATATGAAGTTTAGAAAGGATTACTTACAGTAAACTTGACAATCTAAGTAGCAATACAAAACTCTTCCAGTGCTCAAAATTTAACACTTATAAAAGAGCAACTAAAAAGAAGATAAAATCCACCTCTATTGAAAGCAAAGGTTTGCTATAATCCCGGGTGCATCCAGATTGTGTGCACCATCGAAGACACTCTTCAAGAAAAAAAATTTAAGAAAAAGTTTTTAAAGCTTCTTACTCTTGCAAATCTTACAAAAACATATGACTATGCCGCCTTGAATCTTTTTATGCAAGTTAGAGATCCTGAAACTTCCTGGTAGATTTGCCTCTAGCTGTGATATTACATATTATTTTTCTTCAAAAGGGCAACACAGATGTCCCATACACGGTGCAGAGGAAAAAACTAATAGCTACCAGGAAGCATTAGGATGTAAACAATAATTTAAAAATTGAGCTTTCCAGTTCTTTGCCAGATCAATGCTGGTGGGGAACTGCTGTTGAAAAGCGAAAAGCGTGAAACAGCTGCAGCCAGCGACCCAATGGGGTTCACGAGATTCCTAAACCTAGAAAGCGTGTGTGCAGAGGAAGACCCGCGCTTGAGTGTAAGACCTGCGTGTGCAGATTTCTCGGTGAATAATATATACTGGCCACCAAATCATCTGTAAAATGAACCAGTCACAGGCAACACTATTTGAGATTATTCTTTCGAAGGTTTTTTCCTTTTTTTTACTTTTAGGGTTGTGTAACCATGGCAATGAGAAGTATTGCAGCTTCTGAAGGGTTTAGCTGAAAGTAAAGAGGCTGATGGCAATATCTAATCATGTTAATTTGGCCGCGACCCTCCAAACGCATTTTTACGACCCACTCTTTTCGCCTTACGAAGTTAGGGGGTCTCTTCAGATCCAGTCTGCTCATTTCTGGCCGTGGCGGGACTCCCTCTTCCTGCACCTCCTCAATCCCGTTCGCGGTGCGATTAATGAACAGGCCTCCATCTCTGTCCTGGGCTCTTTACGTTTCTTTCTTACCTTTCCCCTCGCTCCTTCAACTTAACCGCGCCTTCCCCCTCCCTGGTCGCACCGCTCGCATCTCCCCCCTCCTCACGCACTCGGGTGGAGAAAGAACACCGGAGCCTCTCCTCAGAACGACGCTCGGCGGCTTAAAGGCAACGAGAGTGGTCGCATCATACCCCTCCCGGCAACTTGTAAGTTATTTACCTTCATTTCAAGGCTCGAGCGGCCGCGCGATCTTGCAAGTGCGCAAGCGCACCCGGTCTCCTACGAGAAGACTTTCGCGTTTCCGTCACCCAGGAGACCGCGCGATCAGCGACCAACCAGCCAGCGCTGCCCGGAGGGAAGTGCTCGGCGCAGGCCCGCTGCGCCGTGAGCCCTCAGCTGGGAGGGGTCGGAGGAGGAGGATGAGGACTGAGATCACGTGATCCAAGCGGAACTTGGACTTGCAGCCTCTGGGCTTCCTGGCTTGGACTCTGATTGGATAAGACTTGGAGACTCGGCGGAAGTGGTCTCGGTGAACCCTGAAAGGCTTCTGCGTAAGTTTCGGCGGGGCGGCGACTTAGAAGCCTGTGGTGACCGGAGGCGGAGCCGAGGAGTTCAGGAACAAGAAAGCTTGGGTTGTTGGTTAAAAGGAGGCGGGAATTGGCTCGTGAGTCAAATACAGTCCAAGCAGAGAGAATGTGGAAGAGCTTTCTCCTGTCGTATCCCTTTTTTCCTACCGGGCTTCTGGGCTAGAAGGGAAAAAGTGTGCGAGGTCGTTTTTCTCAGGGTCTTAACTGGCTTCTCTGTGGTCAGGCTTTTTCTAATGGTTAACTAAATGGCCCCGTTAAAGTGGACAGGAAAAAATAACTATAGTCACTTCTTTTATAGACTTTGAATCCGGCAACTTTTCCTGTGGTAGTATTTGAGAGTCATTATGTAGATTATGAAAGTGCATCTTTTGTTCAAGTCTCTGAAATTGTTGCAACAATTCACGCCTCTCCTTTCCTCCCTCCTGTTCTCCCTGCATTCCTTTCTCTCTCTTCTTACTCCCTCCTTTCTTCCTTCTTTCCCTCTCTCCCTCTGTCCCTTCCTTCCTTCCTCTCTCTACCCCTCCGTCTCCCTCTCCCCTTCCCCTCCCCTTTCTTTTTCTTTCACAAGGCCAACAGTCTGTTAAAGAGCAGTCTGTTTAACAAATGGTAGTCAGCTGGATATCCATATGCAAAAGAATGAAGGAGAACCTCTATCTGACAATGTATGTAAAACAACTCAAAATTGGTCAAAGACCTCAATAAAAGAACCAAGACTATAGCTCCTCCAAGAAAATGTGGGGAAGCGTTTTCAGGATGTGTGTTAGGCAATGGTTTCTTAGACGTTATACCTATAGCATAAACTACAAAAGGCAATGGTTTCTTAGACATACCCATAGCTTAAACTACAAACGAAAAATAAGACATCAAAATTATACCTTGTGCATGAAAGGACTTTATGATGAAATGAAAAGACAGCCTACTTAATGGGAGAAAATATATGGAAACCACATATCCAAGAAGGGTTTAATATTCAGACTATATAATGAAATACTGCAACTCAATAACCAAAAGACAACCCAGTTAAAAAAAGGCCAAGAGACTTGAATGGACACTTTCCCTAAGAGGTTCTACAAATGGCTAAAAAGCACATGAAAAGATTCTGAGCATCATTAGCTATTATGGAAATGCAAATCAAAATCACAGTGAGATAGATACCATTTCAAACCCACTAACATTAAAATTGTAGAAAATTAAAACTGTTGCAGAGGATGTGGAGAAATAGGAACATTCATTCATTGCTGGTGACAATGTAAAATGGTGCTCTGTGGAAGATGGTTTGGCCATTCTTCAGGTAGCTAATTATAGAATTGCCACATGGTCCATCAATACTGGTACTAGGTATATTCACAATAGACTTGAAAGCAGGGAATCAGATTTTTGCACACTGATGTTCAAAGCATCATTATTTACAGTAGTCAAAAGATGGATGCAATGCAAGTGTCCTTCAGCTACTGAATGGATAAACAAAATGTGGTATCTACATACAATGGAATATTACTCAGTGTTAAAAAGGAATGACTTTCTGATTCATGTGAGTACTTGGATGAACCTTGAACACATTACGTTGAGTGAAATAAGCCAGAAAAAAGACATTGTATGATTTCACAGATATGAAAGAATAAGCAAACTCATAGAGTTAGGATCTAGAATATAGGTTACCAGGGGATAGATTGAGGGTAGGGAATGGGAGGTTAATCTTTAAATCGTACAGAATTTCTGTATGGGTTGGTTGTATAGTTTTGGTAATGGGTGGTGGTGATGGCAGCACAACATTGTTACGGTAATGAATAGCACTGAATTATATATGTGTATGTGGTTAAAATGAGAAATTTAGGTATAACTATCTCAGCTAGGATAAAAATTAAAAAGCATAGGACTGTACAACACAGTGAACCCTAGTATGAAAAAAGGGACTATAATTTATAGTACAATTGTTAAAACTATTAAGCTATACTAATGCAAGGTGTTAATAGAGTGGTATATGGGAACTCTATAGTTTATATATATCATGCATGATATTTCTGTAAATGTACAACTAACAAAAAAATAAAGATACAAAAAACAATGTACCTACTTTAATTAAAAATACTTTATTGCTAAAATGTGCTAATTATCATCTAAGCCTTCAGCAAGTGGTAATATTTTTGCTGGTGGAGGGCTTGCCTTGATTTGATGGCTGCTAACTGATCAGGGTGGGTTGCTGAAGCTTGGGTTGCTGTGGTAATTTCTTAAAATAAGACAAATTGCCACACGACTGACTCTTCCAGTCAGCTGCTTTATAGTATTTTCCTCACAGTAGACCTTCTTTCAAAATCAGAGTCAATCCTCTCAAAACTTGCCTGTGCTTTCTCAGCTAAGTTTATGTAATATTCTAAATCCTTTGTTTCATTTCATTTTCACCATCTTCACCAGGAGTAAATTCCATCTCAAACTACTTTCTATGCTTATCCATAAGAAGTAACTCATCTAAAACTTTTATCATGGATTGCAGGAATCCAGTCACATCTTCAGGCTCCACATCTAATCCTAGTTTTGTTGCTATTTTTACCAAATCTGCAATTATTTCCTCCACTGAAGTATTGAACTTCTTAAAGTTATCAATGGGGATTAGAGTCAACTTCTTCCAAACTCCTATTATTGATAATATTTTTACCTCCTCCCATGATTCATGAATGTTCTGATTGCATCTAGAATGGTGAATCATTTCCAGAAGGTTTTCAATGGACTTTCCAAAGATCCATCAGAGGAATCACTATCTATGGCAGCTATAGCCTTATGAAAAGCATTTCTTAAATCCTAAAAATTGAAAGTGAAATTAATCCTTGATGCATGTGCTGCAGAATGGATGTTGTGTTAGCAGGCATGAAAACAACATTAATCTCATAGTACATCTCCTACAGAGCTCTCGGGTGACCAAGTGCATTGTTAATGAGCAACAATATTTTGAAAGGAATCTTCTTTTTCTGAGCTGTATGCCTCAACAATGGGCTTAGAATATTCAGTAAACCATATTGTAAACAGATGTGCTGTCATCCAGGCTCTGTTGTTCCATTTATAGAGCACAGGCAGAGTACATTTAGCCTAATTCTTAAGGGCCCTAGGATTTACAGAATGGTAAATGGGACATGAAGTGAGCATATGCTTTTGAAAATTTGCTTCAAATTAAACTTAACAGCTGCGTTAGCCCCTAACAAGAGTGTCAGCCTGTCTTTGTAGCTTTGAAGACAGGAATTGACTGCTCTCTAGGTAAAGTCCTAGATGGCATCTTCTTGATGAAGAAATGAAAAGGGTATTTCATTTACATTGAAAATCTGTTGTGTAATGTAGCCATCTCTATCAATGATCTTAGCTAGATCTTCCAGATAACTTGCTGTAGTATCTACGTCAGCACTGCCTGCTTCCCTTTGCATTTTACGTTTTGAGACATTTTCTTTCCTTAGACCTTAGGAACCAATGTCTGCTAGCTTCAAACTTTTCTTCTGCAGCTTCTTCATAGAATTGAAGAGAAGTAGGGCCTTGGTCTGGATTAGATTTTGGCTTAAGGGGATGTTGTGGTGGGTTTGATCTTCTATCCAGATCTCTCAAACTTTCTCCATATCAACAATCAGGCTGATTTGCTTTCTTATCATTTGTGGTAGTAATTTTAATTTCCTTTTAGAACTTTTACTTTGAATTCACAGCTTCGCTAACTGTTTGGCAAAGAGGCCTAGCTTTCAGGCCTTCCTCATTAAATGCGAATGCCTTTTCATTAAACTTAATCAGTTCTAGGTTTTGATTTAAAGTGAGAGACGTGAGATTCTTCCTTTCACTTAAGACTTACAAGGTAACTGCAGGGTTATTAATTGGTCTAATTTCATTGGTGTGTTTTAGAGAATAGAAGGCCTGAGGAGAGGGAGGGAAATGAGGGAATGGCTAGTGGGTGGAGCAGTAAGAATGCACACAACATGTGTCTAATATGGGCGTGATTTGTGGTGCCCCCAAACAATTATGATAACATCAAAGATCATTGACCACAGATCACTGTTTAAGATATAATAGTATTGGAAAAGTTTGAAATATTGCAAGAATTGTCAAAACGTGACACAGGGACATGAAGTGAGCATATGCTTTTGGAAAAATGGTGCCAATAGATCTACTCCATGTAGGGTTGCCCTAAAGCTTCCATTTGTAAAAAACACAATATCTGCAAAGCACAACAAAGTGAAGTGCAATAAAATGAGGTATGCTTGTATATTCTCACATATATGTATACATATACATGCTTGCATATATTTATTTCTATATCTATATATATTGAAAACCATGAATTCATACCAATATGTCCAATTGCAATTCAATATCACAGGGTTCATTTTAGTTTTCTTCTTTTTTGTATTCATAATTCCCTTCTACAACAGTGAGAAACTTGTCTTTCATTATCTTAATATATTTACTAACTTGATCAATCCTCTTGTATGCAACTGATCTTTAATCTTTGCTACCATACCCACCTCTACAATGGATGCCCTCCTCTCCCTTCTAAGGGCTGACTTTCCTTTCCAGGCTGTCCCCCCTCATGAATGCCCTCCTTACCCTGACATCTCATGCCTACTGACCTTCACCCTACTCATGCCCTGACAGTCCATGCCAGGCCATCCCACTGTGAATACTCTCCTTACCCTGCTTGGGCTCTGACACCCTATGGCAGGCTGCCTCTCTACAGGACACTTCCCTCACCCCACTTAGACTCCAATAGCCACATTGGGCCACCATGGCTCCCTCTGCCAGCACTGCACATGCATTCCTTGCTCTGCTCCTGGCCTTACGACTTTAACAAAATAGAATTTAAATTATTTAAATACCATCTGTGTTTTTATTTAAATAGGTTAATTCTCCAATTGGGTTGTTCTGGTACTCTTATCCAGTTTTAAATGGGTGCAGCAGCGAAATCAGATGGACTTTGGTCTGATATTATTGGTAAAAAAAAATGTAGATTTTCCAAGGTCTGTTGTGTTCCTTCCCATAAGAGTCATCCATGTTGTTACGTATTATCAGGACTTTATTCCTTTTTATGGCTGAAAAATATTCCATTGTCTTTACCACATTTCTTTATCCATTCATCAGTTGATGGACACTTAGATTACTTCCATCTTTTAGCTATTGTGAATATATGAACCTTGATGTGCATTGACAGACATCTTTACAACATGGTTATTACAACTTAGACTTCTACCAGCATTATGTGAGAGTTCTCACTGCTCTATCCTGACCAATATTTTCAATCAACAATCTTTTAAAATTTTATTTCAGTGTGGTATGTAGTGAGTGCTATCTCATAGTTTTAACTTGCATTTATCTAATGACTAAACTTGTTGAACACTTTTGCATGTATTCATTGACTATTTTGATATTCTTTTTTGTAAATTACCTTCAAGTTTTGCCCATTTAAACAATTTAATTAGCCACACATATTTAAATGATGTGGAGATGCTTTCTGGTTTCTTGGAGAATGGGACAGTAACATCAGTTTAAGTAAGGCATAAACTAAGTTGGACTGGATATGAAAGGTGGGACAGAAACTACTGTGCTCTCAGGAAATGTGAGGGTAATTATTAAGTCTAGTATGTTTCTATCAGAGGTTCTGAGACAATGAGAATACTGCTTATATTTTGAATGATAAAAAGTAATTGCCAGCCAACAAATTCTTTTCTTTGTTAACAGCATCCATGATTTAGAATTTAACAGAACAAACATTTAACTGCTTTTCAGATGCTCTAAATAGAAATAAGACTGTAAGCTTTATATCAGTGTTAAATTTCTTGAACTTAACTGTACTTAAGGTGATTACATAGAAAATGTACATGGAAGTATTATGTGTTTAAGGGGCATGATGTATACAACTTATTCTCAAAGGTTTAGAGAGAGAGAGAGACAGAGATTGATAGAATTATATGGCAAAATGTTAAAATTGGTGGATCTGGGTATCTGGGGGGAGGGGATATGTTGGAGTTCTCTGTGTGAGTTTTGTATTATTTTTACTAACTTTTGTAAGTTAGAAAGTATTTCAAAATTAAAAGCTTTTTTTAAAAAAAGAAATAAAGTTCTTCTTTGGGGAGTATGAATTAATGAAATTATAGTTCCGTAAGGTCTCCCTTAGATTCCTAAGTTTCCTCTGAGGAAAAATACTTCAGTCATTCTTCTCCCCATTGTCTAATCAAGCCAGTGCAATCTAGCTTTTATCCTTCTACTCTGTGGTGTGCTCACATTAGTTCTTGGGGACTGATTGACGACATATCTTCCCAAATTTGAGTGCAGTGATGTCATGCTGGTAGCTTAAAATCGGACCTGGTGGAAGTATTTACAACATGGAAATTGGCAAACGCTCCCAATCAGAGAGATTTCTCCCTATCCCTTACTCCCCAGAGAACCAGTTGTTAAATATTTACCAGCACACTACTGTCTCTATAGCATAGAAACTGCTAATTGACAAAATCAGTGGTTAATAATCTGTTCCTCACTTTCATGTATAAGTAATTGTTGGTTTAGGTTGTGACATGAAGGTACAGGGCTCGGGGTAGAATCATGATAGAAACATACCCCAAAATAGGGGAAGCAGAGAAGTATAGGAACGTAGAAGAGAAGCAGCATACGCATGGAAGAGACTTGATAGTGTTTTCCAAATTTGATAACAATCTTACAAATTTACATGACATTACCAATAATAAGTTATAAAGCTGACTTCCGCTGCTGGAGAGCGTGGCCTCTACCATCTATCCCTACCCAGATTGTTTAAAAGTGTGTTGTTGGAACTTCCGGAGAAGATGGCGGCTTAGTAAGACGCGCGGGTCTTAGTTCCTCCTCCAGAAAAGCAACTAAAGCAACAGAAACAATACAAAACAGCTCCCGGAGTCACGACAGAGACCAAAAAAGACAGCGTACCCCATTCTGGAACGGCTAAACGGGTAGGGAGAATCCACTGCTGTGAGATACCCGAGGGGTGCACGTTTTCCCGGCTGGGGTGGCTGGCGTCTGGGGTCCCCTCCACGCACGTGGCTCCCCGGTCTGACTGGGAACATTGGATAGCGGGGCCCTCCCGTCACGCTTGGCGTCTGGGGCCAGCTGGGCAATTTGGACCGGCACTCCCCCAAGCCACGGCCAGCGACCCCCGCCTCCACACGCGGTTTCCCGGGCCGACTGCCCCGCAGACAAACGACCGCCACGAGCGCCACCTACTGGGCAGGAAAAGAAAAACAGAGCCCAGAGATTCCACAGAAAAACCTTTCAACCAGCTGGGTCCCACACCCAGGGAGATCTGATCAAATGCCCAGACACCAGCAGAAAATAATGGATGATGCTCGGAAAATTGAAGATATGGCCCAATCAAAGGAACAAACCAATAGTTCAAATGAGATACAGGAGCTGAGACAACTAATGCTGAATATACGAACAGAAATGGAAAAACTCTTCAAAAACCAAATCAATAAATTGAGGGAGGACATGAAGAAGATATGGGCTGAACAAAAAGAAGAAATAGAAAATCTGAAAAAACAAATCACAGAACTTGTGGGAGTGAAGGACAAAGAAGAAAAAATGGAAAAAACAATGGATACCTACAATGGTAGATCTAAAGAGACAGAAGCTACAATTAGTGAACTGGAGGATGGAACATCTGAATTCCAAAAAGAAACAGAAACTATAGGGAAAAGAATGGAAAAACTTGAGCAGGGAATCAGGGAACTGAATGACAATATGAAGCGCACAAATATACGTGTTGTGGGTGTCCCAGAAGGAGAAGAGAAGGGAAAAGGAGGAGAAAAACTAATGGAAGAAATTATCACTGAAAATTTCCCAACTCTTATGAAAGACCTAAATATACAGATCCAAGAAGTGCAGCGCACCCCAAAGAGAATAGACCCAAATAGGCGTTCTCCAAGACATTTACTAGTTAGAATGTCAGAGGTCAAAGAGAAAGAGAGGATCTTGAAAGCAGCAAGAGAAAAACAATCTGTCACATACAAGGGAAACCCAATAAGACTATGTGTAGATTTCTCAGCAGAAACCATGGAAGCTAGAAGACAGTGGGATGATATATTTAAATCACTAAAAGAGAAAAACTGCCAACCAAGACTCCTATATCCAGCAAAATTGTCCTTCAAAAATGAAGGAGAAATTAAAACATTTATAGACAAAAAGTCACTGAGAGAATTTGTGACCAAGAGACCAGCTCTGCAAGAAATACTAAAGGGAGCACTAGAGTCAGATACGAAAAGACAGAAGAGCGAGGTATGGAGTAAAGTGTAGAAAGAAGGAAAATCAGATATGATATATATAATACAAAAGCCAAAATGGTAGAGGAAAATACTATCCAAACAGTAATAACACTAAAAGTTAATGGAGTGAATTTCCCAATCAAAAGACATAGAATGGCAGAATGGATTACGACCCAGCAATACCACTGCTAGGTATCTACTCAAAGGACTTAAGGGCAAAGACACAGACGGACATTTGCACACCAGTGTTTATAGAAGCATTATCTACAACTTCAAAGAGATGGAAACAGCCAAAATGCCCATCAACAGACGAGTGGCTAAACAAACTGTGGCGTATACCTACGATGGAATATTATGCAGCTTTAAGACAGACTAAACTTATGAAGCATGTAATAACATAGATGGACCTAGAGAACATTATGCTGAGTGAGTCTAGCCAAAAACTAAAGGACAAATACTGTATGGTCCCACTGATGTGAACCGACATTCGAGAATCAGCTTGGACTATATCATTGGTAACAGAGACCAGCAGGAGTTAGAAACAGGGTAAGATAATGGGTAATTGGAGCTGAAGGGATACAGACTGTGCAACAGGACTAGATACAAAAACTCAAAAATGGACAGCACAATAATACCTAAGTGTAATGTAACTAGGTTGGAACACTGAATGAAGCTGCACCTGAAATATGGTTTTTTGTTTGTTTGTTTGTGTGTTTGTATCTTTTGTTTTTGTTTTTTTCTTTTTCCTTTATATATATATATATATTATTAGTATTATTATTTTAATTCTCTTCTCTATATTAACATTCTATATCTTTTTCTGCTGTTTTGCTAGTTCTTTTCCTAAATCGATGCAAATGTACTAAGAAATGATGATCATACATCTATGTGATGATACTAAGAATTACTGAGTGCATGTGTAGAATGGAATGATTTCTAAATGTTGTGTTAATTTCTTTTCTTTTTTTTGATTAATAAAAAAATTAAAAAAAAAAGTTATAAAGCTAAAAGAGGCTTTTCTAAACTATCTATAATAACAGAATGGATGAACCAATAGAACTACCTTTCTATTTTCTCCATAGAAAATATGATTAGAAAATCATTGCCACAAATAGGTGATCTGTAAGTAGGCAGCTAAAAGATGTAAGAGAATAGTTACTATAGAGCTGAGTCCAGCATTCAGTTAATAAAATTATTGCATTCTTTAACTAGCATCTTGTAGGTATTAAACAATGTTTACCAAAATAAATTGAATTTATTTCTGAAAATGTTTACTTTTCCATAATCCATTTAATGAGTGGTATCTAAATCTTAACATATTATTTGAGGTGTGCTAACCATTGAAGGGACTCTTATTTTTCTTAATTTAGATACCATACTTCTTCTGAATTCTTCTTATCGCTCATATCTATCTCTTTTATTATCTCTGTGCACTGGAATAATCTGTTCATATGTTTCTTTTCTACTAAACTGTTTCTCTCCTTTTCTCCTTTTGTATTAAATGAACTCATGGATGTAAAACACTGCCTGGGACATTATTTTATGATTGGTTGTAAATAGTATTTGTGCTGCCATCAGCTTGTGAGCTCCTTAAACATTAGGAATTATGTCTTTCTTAGTTTCTTCAGCTCTCAGCATCTATTGGAGATATTCCTTTCTCTCTCTCTGTCTCTCTCTCTCTCTTCACACACACACACACACACACACACACACACATTTGTTAAAATGAACTGAATCACTTCTTCCTTTTATTCTATAGTTTCAGATCTTCATTTAGCTGTGCCTGGGACTACTGATAATCATTTATGCCACTTACTGATTTGTTGCTTCTAATTCGTAATTTGTTGCTTTTAATCTCCAAATCCAACCTTCATTGCCTGCTCTGTGAAAATAGGTATTTCTCTTTTGCTTGTTGGTCCAGTGTTAAGTTTTGCCATTAGAGGGTGCTGGAGATCATTGCAGGAAGAAGGAGAGATGCAATCTGCCACTGGCTCGAGTGTCCCTATTTAATTTACCTAGACCATTTCCCAGGTTTGTGTTTGTGGTGAATAACCTTGAGGACAAAGAGCAGGTTGACCTTTACTTACCATATGGGCAGTGGATTTCCCAAGCTCAGTGTTCCTTGGCTGTGATGCAAAGTCACTGCATGTGTAGCACCTAACCCAGCTCCTCTGTATTGCTCCTGTGGGATTTAGGGGAGGGGGAGGCAAGGGGAATTGACCCAAACTTTATGCTCATACTGCTCTCTGTGCTTTGAAATACAGTCTTTCTCTCTGATCCAGGAATTTCATGTCTTCTGCCAGAATCCATAAATAATAGGCTAATTTAATAGCTTGTAAGTAGGGCAAAATCAAATCCCAGACCCTGTTAATTAGACAATCCTTTGTAACTCTAATCACCTGCTATAGTAAATAATTCTTTATGGTAAACTTTCCTGTTTAAATTGCTCCATGGCTTCTCTTTCCTCATTAGATTCTGATTGATACATCATAGCAGCAGAATCATCTTCTTTACACAACTATGCTGTTTTCCACAGAATTTTGAAGTATTTGTATCTAAGTAATATTAAACTTCCAATCATGGATTTATAACTTCCTATCAGTGGCTTATCTTCACATTTCCTTTAGTTACTGCCCTCTATTGACGTTAATTCTTCTCGGCACCTAGGCCATTATCTTTATCCTCTCATACAGAAAGGCACCTATTAAGGGTCTGCTTGTGTATGTGTGTGTGTGTTTTTGTGTGTGTGTGTATGCACTCATGCACATAATAGGCAGAATTACATGGCCTGTTACTACCCACTATAAGTGAAAACTTGAAATGTTACAGATGTAAAGGGGACATATATCTCACATATCTGGCCTCAGCATCCTCTGTGTTGTCATATATAATCAAAGCATGTTAACCTTGCCTCTCTGTAGGGGAGGGTCTATCTACCTTAGATATGTCCTGGTTTTGACTTCTCTCTTCCATGCCCTGGCAGGTCACAAAACCAAAAGAGAAGTTTGCAGGTTTGGCAAATGGCCTCAGAGCACAAGAGCTTCAGTGTTCTGCTTATCTTTTCATGTTTCTCCTTTCACTTCGATTTTCATCCTTGTAACCCTTAAAATTTTGACTATTCTTTAGTGTTCTAAAGAAAATATATTTTATATTTTTTTCAAAAGTTTTGGCGGTTTTAAGTAGAATGATTGAGCTGAATAATTTACTCAGCCAGATTACCCAGAAACCGAAGTTTGCTCTGAGTTGTTATAATTTTATAAGCAACTTTTCATTTTAGATTATTAGTAAATAATTTCTTAAGTAACCTTGTTTAAAAAATTCCATTTCTTCTATAAAATTATCATAAAGCCTCATTGATTTGGTATAAATTGAGAGAATCCCATATAAATTTGTGAAAACCTCTAAATGGCAAGTTGTTTTAAAGCAAATTAAATTGTATATCTTGCACATAGTAAAAGAGCTAGTAAAGATTATCTAGCAGTGGTCCTTAAGGGACTTGTCCTGAGGACATAAGAATGATTTATAATCTCATCCTAATTATGTGAATAAATGACTCTATAGAATGCTTGACAAGCTTGCTCTTGATATAACACAAAGGGCATTGATTTGAAGAAGTTGGTAAGTTAGTGATACAAACTGAGAGAAGGAGAGTGAGCCACCATTGTGTGGGATGGGGTTAGGAGATAGTTCTCAATTGTAGCTGCACATGAGAATCACTTGAGTTCAGACTGGGATTGCTAACCTAAGAGATCACATTTGGAAGGGAGTCCAGGCATCCATTTTTAAATGTAATTTTTTTCTTTTTTTTTTTTGGCATGGGCAGGCTCCAGGAATTGAACCTGGGTCTCTGGCACAGCAGGCAAGAATTCTGCCACTGAAAATGGAGATTCTGCCACATCCTAATGTGAAGCCATGGTTGAGAGCCACTGCATTAGGTAGGTTAAACAAAAGGTGATGATTTTGTAGCATTCTGGGTCTGACTGGGATTGAAACCCCAAGATGTCATATCTGGTGGATAGGGAACCCAAATTCAGATACTATTCACTCTACATCACTGAATACTGGAGGGGAGAGGAACCTTAGCAATCATCTGGTACAATCTCTGCTATAATGATTTCTTATTGCAAACAATTTATGTAACAGAGAAGTTATAAATTTTTCCCACTACCCCAAATATTGAGTAAATGTCAATAATGTTGCTGGTAGAAGAGAAAACACACCATTTATTTAATGTATTTTAGCTGTTTAAACCTTTGGTTAATTTGTAAAACACTACATTCTGCCCTCTAAGAGGATCTGTATAATTTTCTGAGGATCATTAGCCACTTCATTCTGCCCCTCTAAGAGGATCATAGGCTAGATCCTATGATCCGACAGAAAATTATACAGATCATCCTGAAAGTTAGGGCAGTTTTCAGGATGGCCAAGACATTAACCAATTCTGATTAATGACACTCAGGTCAATGTCTGCAAAGTATTTCTAGGAAAGGTGTTTACTCTTTTGATATAGGCCAAACTGTTTCCTCTTTCCCTGAATTTCTTCTGGCATGCAGTGCAGAGATGAAGCTAGAATTAAGTAGCTATCTTGCAAGCATAAGGCAACAAGTACAGAAAGTCACTTGTTAAGAAAAGCAGGTGGAAGGGTATAGGATATTGATGCATATGCAGCCACCGAACCAGCCCTGTACTGTCCACCTCTTCTTCTTATTTGAGAATAAAGCCTCAGATTAGGTCAGGTCTCTGTTGGCAGGTTTATGTGCTGCCAAACTCAATCCTCACTGATACACACTTTTTCAAAGCTCTAATTAACATTATTATGTAGGCAAGCAGAAGATAATTATCATGATTATAAACTTTTCTTGGCATATAGGGAAAAAGGTTTAATATTTCTCATTATCAAAGCCTTATATGTATTAATCGAATCACAACCTCTTTAAAGTATATTATGTTATGTATGTAAAGGGAGAGGATCCTACATTATATTTTCAAAAGTTTAAGAAAGCATTTTAGGCTTATTAATGTTTTCATTAACCCTGTATCAGCTATCATTAACTGTACTTAGAGTTACTTCCACGAAACACATTCCCACGTGTGGGGTGTCGTTTTGCTGCATTTAACATGGTGGCACATACTTGCTTATTCATCATTGACTCACCATGTCAAAGAGCTATGGCACACTCAGTTTACGTCCACTGTCCTACTCTATTGTTATTTATTGTTCTTCCTCTCTCTAATGCAAACTAAAAGCTAGGTTACCATGACTGTTTTTCTAGCCTTTGATCCTCTTAGAGGGGCAGAATGAAGTGGCTAAAAGCACAGACTCTGGAACCAGACTTTTGGGTCCTAATATACGTACTGCTACTAACAGGCTTTGGTTAATTTTTTGAAGCCTCTGTTTCTTGAAGCCTCAGTTTCCTTTTTTATGATATAGGGATGATGATGATGACGATGACAGTGTCCACTGCCTAGGGATGTAAGTGCATGTAAAGCACTTAAAACTGTGGCTAGCTCACAGAAAGCTATTAAAGTTATCAGTATTTATTATTAAGAGTCACAATATTGTACTGATCGCTGTGTAGGTATTAGCATCACAAATATCCTTTACAGCCACCCTTATTTCCCCCCATTCTTGGGTAATTATTTTCCTTTGGGCTGAGATGCAAGGCCAGGGAAGCTTGAAAACCATATTTAGTGCATTGGGTCTTTGTCCAGCCTGAAATTAGTTCTATTTGATCATACTTCTTTGTGACTAATATGCAAATATCTTTGATTGAAGCGTTTTAAATAGTTTTATGTATTGAACAAATATTACTTATATATTAAGTTTGTGCCTGGAAGAGAATATAGGTCAGGCAAGCAAATAATAATTTAGTGTCAATTCAGTTGTGCTTATAAGTGATGGCATGCGCCAAGTACTAAAGTTGTCATGATTACACTGTATTTAAAGGCTTGCCAGATGGTTTTTATTTTTCTTAATAAATTCTACTCAGAAAAGGTCTATTGTCACTTTTTAAAATAGTGAAAACATTCTACTTGTAATAAAGAAGCTGAATTAACCTAAATTAAGAAAATGCTTTTCTTTAAAGTTATGTATCTTTATAAATCTATACCACATGATAAACTGGTAAGCTAAAAAAAGACATGGATTGGATAAACTTTGTGGAAGGAATGGGGTCCTTGTTCAGTGTTAGCTGGTGCAGTGTGGTCGAGGAGCTGCCATTTAAAGAGCTGGCTTTGCAAAAGCACAGGAATCACTGTGTTCTGTGAGAACTTCAGAGAAGGAAAACGCTGGGTCATAAATCTGGCAAAAGCTGACTTATCTGATTCTCTATCAGAAATGCAGTAGCAAAGCTGCAGAGAACTGGGAGAATGAGTTAATCCAACTGAGTTCCAGAAACTTTCTGATCAGTTAGGCACTGAGCAAAACAATATAGAGACTAAAATCTTATATAGTAATATCAAACAAAGGAGGGAAAGGATGTTAGTTCCGTAAGGGCAAGATTGGGGCATATTTCTGTATTCACAGAAATATGAATTTCTGTGTATTCAGAATACACAGAATATACATACATTCAGAAATGTATTTTTTGCATTTTATACCTTTGTATAATAGGCTTTCACTATTTATTGAATATAAATATGATATAGTCTTTGAGGTCAGTCGCCTCAGTGTTACTCGAGTGTGGTTTGCTATATCACAGATTCTCAATCACAGAACAAAAACAATTCCTTGTTCACATTTGGTGGTGGTGGTAATGATGTGGTGGCATTAGGGGAGGGGTGGAAAGCAGCATGAGCATCGAAATGGGAAAGCAGTGGAGCATGTTCAGGAAGCAAGAAGCTAGCCAGGCTGATGTAGCATAGGAATGCATGCAGAGGAGTGGTAGGAAATGTAAGTTATTATTTTATGCAAATTATGGCTTATAGTTACCTCTTCATCTGTATATGACTCCAAAATAATGTGGAGAAGCTGCAGGGTTGAAATAACTGCCTGAGGGATGGAATCTGCAGACCTCCATATATTCAGTCTACCTGTGCAAGTTGACCTTGTGGAAACACAGAGGCAGGAATTCCTTGACCTGTTGAAAATCTTCAGTACTAGAAAGTAAGCCTTCTGAGGGCAAGAGTTGTTTGTTTCATCACTGCTGAATTTGCAGAGCCTAGAACAGTGCCTGGCATATTGTAAACCCTCAATAAATATTTATTGAAGAAATGAATAGAGGATCTTCCAGAACTTCAAAGACAGTAAGTATAAAATATATCATCTGATCATCTTCTCCAAACCTATTCCTCCTCCTTGTTCTACATTGAGTTTATGACCACAGTCTCTTTTGGCTGCCAAATTGAGTAACTTTTCTGCATTTCTTCATGAGAGTCACTAGAAGTTGGAGTTGCTCAGGCCCAGGAGAAGACACAAGATAAATGTGTTCTCTCCTTAGGCCTTAGCAGCAAGGACAGAGGCTCTGATGGGAGGAGTTGGTGCATTCTTTTATATCTACAGATGGTATCTGAGACCCAGGATGATGATGCCAAAAATAGGCTTTAATTTTTCATAGCATTTGATTTTTTAAATTCCAATTTAAAAACTAATTCAATAGAATCAAAGTATTACATGGGAATTTATAACCAGTACTAATAAACTAAACATCATTTCACTGAATATTTGTTTCTAAGAATTATGATATTATCAAAAATGTCAATTATTACACAGAGTTTCTGAAATGATACCTATTTAGACTTTTAGCAAACATGTAAGGAATGCCTGTTGTATACTAGGCATTGGGGAGGAGCTCTCAAACTTTCCCTTAATATTTGTCATTGTTTTTCACTCTCTTCTTAGACTGGAACTAAGATCCAAAGAGCTGTTCTAACAGATTTTTTTTTTTAAAAACTCACTTACTTGCAAATTTTTAAAGAAGTTCTCTTTGAATATGGAATTAATCCTAGTGATGTGTACAGAATGCTTATTGTTGTCACATTTAAATAACAACTTATAATGTATATAAAACATTTTTATTGGGGTAAAATACACATAAATAAAGTTTATCATTACTAACGTCTAGTAAACTCACAATGTTGTGTAACCATTACCACTAGCTAGTTTCAGAATATTTTTATCACCCCAAAAAAGAAATGCTCTACTCGTTAAGCAGTCACCCCGTTTCTCCTATCCTCAAGCCCCAATAATCACTAACCTGTCTCTGTGGATTGTTCTTTTCTGGGTATTTCATAAAAAATGGAATCATACAACATGTGGCCTTTTGTTCCTGGCTTCTTTTACTTAGCATAATGTTTTCAAGTTTTATCCATGTGGTAACCATGTTACTGTACTCCTTTTTAGGGACCAGCATTTCATTTTATACTACATTTTGTTTATCCATTCATCAGTTGAAGAACACCTGAATGTTTCTATCTTTTACATAGTGAATAGTGCTATGAATGTTTGCACACAAGGTTTTGTTTGAAGCTATTTTCTGCCCTTTTGGGTATATACCCAGGAATGGAATGGCTGAGTCACATGCTAATTCTACGTTTAACTTTTCGTGGAACCACAGAACTGTTTTCCATTGGAGCTGCACCATAATACAGTTCCCACCAGCAATACACAGAGGTCCAAATTCTCTACATCCTCATCCTCTTTTCAAATTATAGTCATCCTTGTGGGTGTGCAGTGGTATCTCACTGTGTGTGTTTTTTGAACTGGCTTCCCCACTGACTCTGATTTATTTTTTCTTTAAGCAGTTGATACAACTTTATATTTTTAAGAGACCATATCTTTATTTCTTTTGCAATATTTGAAATAAAACACAGGCATACATAAGTATAGAATAATAAACAGTAAAACCGTAATTATTCAGAAGGTTGAAGATGATCAGTTAGCAGAAAGCCCAATTCACTGTGGTTTTGATTTCTATTTACCTAATGACAATGATGTTGAATATATTGTTATGTGCTGCTGGTCCATCTGTGTATCTTTGGAGAAATGTCTGTTCCATTGTCCATTTTAAAAATTGGGTTGTCTTTTTGTTGTTGAGTTGTAAGAATTCTTTATACTAGATCCATATCAGATAAATGATTTGCAAGTATTTTTCCCCATTTTGTGGGCTGTCTTTTCATTTTCTTGATAGTGTCCTTTAATGCACATATATTTTTAATTTTGTTGAAATCCAATTTATCTACTTTTTCTTTTGTGGCTTGTGCTTTTGGAATCATAGTTAAGCAACCACTATCAAAGCCAAATCATAAAGATTTACTGCTATGTTTTCTTCTAAGAAAGAAAAAAAACATTTATGGTCGTAGTTCTTATAATTAGACCTGATCCCTTTTGAGTTCATCTTTGTATATGATGTGAGGCAAAGATCCAACTTCATTATTGTGTATGTGAATATCTAGTTGTCCCAGCACCATTTTTGAAGTGACCATTCTTTCCCATTGAATGGCCTTGGCACTCCTGTCAAAAATCAACTGTGGCTTCTCCTTTGGAGAATGCCCCACTCATCTCCCTTCAAGTGTGTACTTTCACTATGCATTAAAGTTTTGAACTTTAAAAAAAAAAAAATTCAACTGACCATATTTCTGGACTCTCAGTTCTATTCCATTGATTTATAAATCTATCCTTATGCCAATACCATACTGTCTTCATTACTGTAGCTTTGTAGTAAGTTTTGACATTGGGAAATGGGAGTCCTCTAACTTTGTTCTACTTCAAAATTGTTTTGGCTATTCAAGATCCCTTGTACTTCCATATGAATTTTAGTATCAACCATTCTGTTTCTATGAAAAAGGCCATTGGAGTTTTGATAGGCATCGTATTTGAATCTGTAGGTCGATATGGGGAATACTGCCATTTTTACAATATTGATTCTTTCATCCATGAACACAGGATATCTTTCCATTTATTTAAGTGTTCTTTAATTTCAGCAATGTTTTTGTAGTTTTCAGTGTACAAGTCTTGCACTTCCTGGGTTAAATTTATTCCTATGCATTTAATTTTTTGATGCTATTATAAATAGCATTTTCTTAATTTCCTTCTCCATTTATTCTTTGCTGGTATAATACAAACTGAGTTTTGTTGTTGATCTTGAATCCTGACACTTTTTTTGTTTATTAGCTCTACTATTTCTTTTTCTGGGTTCTGTAGGATTTTCTAGATATAGGCTTATGTCACCTACAAATAGAGGTAGTTTTACTTGTTCCTTTCCAATCTGTATGCTTTTCTTTTTTTTTCTTTAATTTCTTTTTTGTCAATTGCTCTGGCTAGAACTTCCAGTACAGTGTTGAGTAGCAGTGGCAAAACCAGGCATCTTTGTCTTGTTCGTGATCTTATGGGGAAAACATCTAGTCTTTCCCCATTACGTAGGGTGTTAGCTGTGAGTTTTTCGAATACTCTTTATCATGTTGAGGAAGTTCCCTTATATTCTTAATTTGTTGATCTTTTTTTTTTTAATTCATGAAATGGTGTTGGATTATGTCAAATGCTTTTGATCATGTGGTTTCAATACCTTCATTCTATTAATGTGGTATTGACTGAGTTTTTAACCTTGCTTTCTTGGAGTAAATCTCATTTAGGTCATGGGCTTAATCCTTTTAACATGCTAAAGGATTAGCATTTGGAGTTGGTTTGCTAGGATTTTGAAAATTTTTGCATCCATATTTATATGGGATATGGGTCTGTAGTTTTCTTTTCTTGAGGTATCTTTTTTCTGGCTTTGGTACCAGGTTAATGCTGACCTGAAGAATTATGAAGTGTTCACTCCTATTTTCGGAAGAGTCTGAAAAAAAAATTAGTGTTAATTCTTCTTTAAATGTTTGGTAGAATTCATCAGTGAAGTCATCTGGTCCTAATCTTTTCATTGTTGGGAAGTTTTTGATTACTGGTTCAATCTCTTCACTTGTTGTAAGTCTGTTCGGATTTTCGATTTTTTCTTGATTCAGTTTTGCTAAGTTGTGTGTTTCTAGGACTTTGTCCATTTTGTCTACATTATATAATTTGTTAGCAATAAGGCTTATTTTTTATGAATAAATTGTTCACATCCAGAATACCATGCAATTCATCTAATATTTATAAAACTTTAAATGTATGCCATGTTTTTGCATTTATTTTCCTAAAGCAAAATGTATACAAAAATTTCATAAGAGATTTAACAAAATTTTCTCCAAATTACTAAGGAGCCCAAATTTTCCAATAGGAGTGTGGCTGGTATAAAATTTATTTCTAAAGAGCATAAATCCTCTTAATTTTCTCTTCATTAAAATAAATGATCCCTAACATAAAATGAAGCCCCTCTCCTTTTCTTTCTAAAATGATAAAAGAGTGTGGACATCAGAGCCAAACTGCTTACATTTGAATCCCAGCTCTGGCACTTACTTACTGTATAATTAGGATTAACTTCTCCATGCCCCAGTTTCCTCATCTGCAAAAAACTTGGTTCCTAATTCATAATAAGCATACAATATTATTAGCAGGTATTATTGCTTTCTTTAGGTGGTCTTCAATTGGAGTCAAGAAAAGAGCATCAAGATATCCAATGGATAGGCTGATAGTAAAAGTCAAGGCAGCATGTTGGATGGTGGATATAAGGAAAAGCCATGTTTTTTTTCCTGATTTATACAACTCCTGACTATGGGAGAAGTGAATGTCTTGGCTGATGCCCTGTCACTAGAAAAGAAATGGAACTCTTTACCAATAATCCTGAGAGAAGGTCCTATTGTCTAAAAACTACATTACCCTCCTCTACAGGGTAGAAGATCAAAGAGGCTATTCTTCTGATGAATCCCCTAACGGAAAGGAAGATTCTGAGAGAGAGAATCAGATTTTTTACTTTTACACAAATTCTGGCCTTCACTGTGGGCCACAGAGAACAAGAAAGCAGGTGATAAGTGTTCAAAGGAATCATCACAAGTATAAGTACTTCCTTTCAAATCACAGCTCTAAGCCACCACAAGGAGGTAATGAAGAATCAACAAGGCTCCGCTGTGAAAGTTTTGCTTTGTTCTTACATCTTTCCCTCTTTTCCTCTCTTCCTTCCCCTAAATATATAAATATTTTCCACGGCTGATCTCTCCTTATTAGGAAAAAATTGAATTCATACCTATAACATATGGATATATGAAATATTAATGTATTTGTTATTATCACCATTGTTTTCTTAGTGGCTACACTAGTAAATGAATACAGGGTTTGTTTCAGGAATAGAAGTATTTAGTGTCTTGGGATCCAAGGTAGAAATATTTCATCAACATTTAAAATCAGTTAATTAAAAAAAAAAGATTTTGTTTAATTTTTAAAGAAAGAAACTAAAATATCCTGAAATAAAATATAAAAACACAGCAGGGTGGGCAATGGCGGCGCAGTGGCAGAGTTCTTGCCTGCCATGCCGAAGACCCCGGTTCGACTCCCTGTGCCTGCCCATGCAAAAAACAAAACAAAACAAAACAAAACAAAAAACATCAACCACAACACTGAATTTTAAAAGATGGGAATTTAGTTTATATTCATATTAAGATATAAGTTAATGACTTGTTAAAAGATTTATCACAAAAATGTTGCTGCCCAGTGCATTTTACAAACAAATAATTCACTGAGAGTATTAACATTCACATACGTAATTAGAGTTTACAAATGTACAAAACTTTGGGTAACAAACACTTTAAACTTATTTTTCCAACATTCAATAAGCCCATTCCCCCCAAATGGTTTGATTACAAATAAACACAATGGGTTACTAACTATGGCAAAACATAAGAAACAAGGCAGGGGAGGCAGATACAGACTTGAGAACATAAGAATATCCAAGCAATTCTGTCAATATCTAAAAGATAGAAATAAAAAATTTTGATAACATGAAGAAAACAAATATTTATAATTAAATACAAGCTAGGTAAAAAATATTATAGGGTATATAACATTTACTTTTCCTATATAAATTTGCATATCTTAAATTTAATGTATAACCTTAACATATCATAAACCTATAGCTCTTGGTGAGTCTAGATGTAATGGAATGATTGTGTCAAGTTTTTATTGGTCATTATTCTTTTGACTCTTTAATGTTTTTCTTTATTCATTGAATTAAGTCAATTTTAGAAATAAAATCTACAACCTGAGCACATATAAAGCATCTGTTTCTGAAAATACTAAATAGCATAGTATGTCATTAATATAGTGGCTGTGGTTAAACGAACAAGCAAGCACACAAACAAAACGACTCCAACTCATGTATGATAAAAAAGTTACAAAGTAGAACTTTAGAAATTTTACCTGATATGTTTGCACTGTAATAAAAGAAATCTCAGTAATGTGAGTAAAATGTGTTTGCCTATGAATAAGTGAAATCCCTAGTTAACATTGGGTTATGGTTAGCAGCAGTGCATTTGCCCTAATATTTTATACCAAGAACACATGTTCACAATCAATCAACTGTAGTTTTGACTTAACTAAGAACATGAAAGTTTTTATTCCTGGTTTATTTACTCCTTCCTCCCTTGTTTTAACATCTTCACTTTGAGATCAGGCACTTTGTGCCCAGGAATGTGCCACTGCAAATTTACCAAAAAACGTATTCATTGATTGTAGAACAAATGAACTAAATTCATAGAGAAGGAGCAGATTTTCATCTAGAAAATAAAGCACTAAATTATAATTTTACAGTCACAACACAAGCCCCAGCTCTTCCTAGGCACAGTGGAGCAACCTAAAACAAAAAGAAACAAAAACAGATACATGTTGAATCTGTAAGCTAAAATGTTGATAATATCATACCAATTGGTGAAATACTGAACTAGCTCTGTACCTGAGCTGCTGCCCTGACCCTATGTTGTCCCAGCCCTACTGCTGACCTGGCTCCTTCTTTCTTACCTCCTGATATCCAAGTTTCATAGACAAAATTGTTTTGAGTATATCATATGATTATGTATATTCACTCCTCTTTAAAGTTGATTTTTTTAATAGGTCAGGAACTGTTCCATATGAAACACTATATTTTGGCCAAAATGATGCACATTATGGCTATAAGGAGATGCTGAACGCTAAAAGTAACTCTGTAGCCAATAGGGAGAAACCATTAAGTATATTAACTAGGCTAGAGAGATCTTCTAACAGCCTCAGCCTTCTCAGAGAGAGTACACAAAACACACTGCGGGGGGTGGGGGTGGGGGGGTCTGCTCTATCCTGAGGAACCTGTAACTTCCTATTTACTGACTTCCTTCTAAGTGCATGGCTGAAATCTAGCAGAATAAATATAATGAAAACCCATCATCCAACTCCCTAGGAGTGGAACCAAACAGGGTGAATAAACTCTATGGCAGTGAGTTAGAAGTGGAAGGTGCTAAGGGAAGAAATACAATAATCTATGGCTAAGGAAAGAATTTAAAATTTTTACTTATTGCTTTTAAAAAAAAAAAAAAAACCTAAAAACTGGGAAATTTATAGTGGAAAGAAAGTGTAGACGGGGTAGTTTTAAAAGAATATTACTACGCATTTGACCTAAGAACTAAAATTCTTGGGGGGGGGGGGGGGTGACTAATGCAAAGTACCAAGAAACTCTGCTTTTTACTTAATATTTGTTGGATATGTAAAAAAAAGACTTTTTTTTTTATACACAGGATACCAAAATGACTTCCTAATCAGTATAAACCCATAGACAGATAAGTGGATTTTGAGACGAGAACTAGGCTTCCATTTTAAGAGAATTCTCAGCTGTTCTCACTGTTATATCTCTTCAAACAATCAAATAACCTATTTTAAAACCATATCTACGTATAGTATTCTAGGAGTGACCTCAGAATCACTTAGGTCAAAATGTCTGTTTATAATAAAGCAGCTTTTCTCAAAACACCCAAGAAACCAGGTGGCCCAAGTGTGAATAGCTAAGATTGCCATGACAATTAGCTAGAAAGTTTAGGTTAGAATATTTGCTAAATACAATGCATTCACCTCCTGCTTGGGTCAAGACTGGTAATGGGGTGGGTGGTGGTTTAAGACTTTGTAATTTCATTTCAGTCCCTATACAAATGTCCTCTTGCTCATTTATCTGGACATTGAAAAGAAGATATTTCTTTTTCAGATACTGTGGTTAGAAGTTTACATTTATCTGCTTTAAAATAGTAATATAGGTGGCAAGCAAACAAAATAGCTATGTGGTCACAGATAATTTTGATACAGAGTATTTCAGCATAAAATAGTAATTATCTGTAATAACAACCCTGAAAGGTTGGCCAGTAGATTCCTTATAATTAGCCTAATGGCTTATATCAAATACATCTCAGAAAAAGAGATTCTTCAATCTCTTTTTGTGACTCCTGCTTGTTATTCACAACTATATCTGACATGCTAGGAGGCTATGGCAAGTAAGGCATAATTTCTAGTGAAATCTCTTAGCGTTTATTCCAAAATACTCTAACACAACCCTTAATCTTAACCCTTCATCCCTCACTTAATAAACAAAATCATGGTCAAACAATGTAAGTCATTTTTTCTATCTGTCTCTTCATTTAAAAATTCCCTGTACCTGCCTACACTCACCCTCTCAAATTTTCCTAGTCTAACGATAGCCAGGTTTTACCCTCATTCTGTTTCCTGTTCTTCTACTAGGAAGGTATCCTTCAGTTTTGCTTTTTTCCCCTAGCATCTGGAATCTTCTCTACCTTCTTGTTGTCATTCCTATTGTTAAAAAAAAACCCTTGGCTCAAATTCTAACTCCACCGTTCATTTGCTGGGTGACCCTGGATCAGTTGTCAACCTCTCTATGTCTCAGATTTCTCCTCCTGTACAGTGGGGGAAATAATAATAGTATTTACTTACAAGGCTGTTGGGAGGATTAAATAAATTCTTTAACATCAAATACTTAGAACAGGGCCTGGTATATAAAATATGTTCAGTAAATGTTAACTTTTTAATCATCATAATCATTTATTAAAAATTGCATACCCCTCGAGCTCCCATCCTTAGTTTTATTCCTCCTTTTACTTTTTAAACTCTTTATGGTAGCTTCTGCTTCTATTATAATCTCTATAATACACATCTCTACCACCTCATGATGGCAAATCTTTATTCTTCCTTATATTACTAAAATACCCTCTCTTCCCTTAAATGCTCTCTTCTCTATGTTCTAAGAAATTCTTGGACCATTCCTTTACTGTTAAGAAGCTACACCTAATCCAACCAAATATGTGTGAGTATATAAAGAACTGACAGGACTTGGTAATCTCTCTTGAATCTATTCTTCCTTCCCTCCTTACTAGTTTATTTATTTACCACCTCAAGCCTTGCCACTGAAGCAGTCTTCTAAATACTTTCCTTTTTCTTCAGTTTTCATTTCCTCCACCTCTACCCCAATTTACCCTGTCCCCAACTGCCACCACATTGCTTCCCTTTTTCTCCAGCTTTCACTTCCCCCACCTCTACTCCAATTTACCCTGTCCCCAACTGCCACCACATTGAACTTTCTATTATCACATCACTCTCTTGGTTAAAAGCTCTTGCTGGCTTCTCATTATCAAACTCTTTAGAGCACATCTTGTCCATCCTGTCCCCACTCTTCTTCAGTAAGAAGAGGCATGGGTCCTTATAAGCAGCCATGCTTCCTAAATATGTCTTGCATATTTCTTTTTCAGTGACATTTCTTTCATGTTTCTTCACACAGTTTCTTTCCTCTTTCTTCCACCTTTTGAATTGGATCAATTCATTAAGGCTTAGTTTTTAATCCCACTTCTTTCTCACTGAAGCCCTCCCAACAATCACCTTTTTTTCTCATTGCTTTTTTATACACTTACTGCCTATAAAATGGACACTTAATACCAACATCTTGATGTTATAGGTTCTCTCCTTGCACATGTAAAGCTTATCTACTTAAACAGAGGTTATGTTAGATGATAGTGTGGGTTTTTTCTTGACAGTTCTTAGCATTGTTCCTTGCATGCAGGAGAACTTTCACTAATAAAGCAGTTACTGAGTGCCTTTTATGTACCAGTTACTGAATTGGGTGTGAGAGGCATAAAATTTCTGGTTGCTTTTTTGGGAATGGGAAGCAAAGATCATTCTTAGAAGTGGCTGATCACTCCCATAAATAAATAAAATTGGAATTCCTTCCATTAGTAAGCTTGCCAGGTCAGGTTTCTTACGTATTAATGTAAGAATTAATTACATCTTTATTAGGTTATGATTAGACATTTGACCTGCTCCAAGCATCAGTAGCTTAAATATTTAAAAATTATTGCTCAGGTATGGGTAAGTGGCTAAAAATTTTTTTGATGACTATTCTTGCTTCCTGTTGTCCACAATCTCCCCTTCCTTTAGTCTATCAACTCTTATCACTGCTAGAACATTTAATCTATTCCCAACAAGCAAATTGGTGGCAGATCAACTAATAATTTCTGAGTATTAATTTGCATTTCAAAGCCAATTTTGGATTTCACTTATGGTATAAAATTAAACATTTCATCTTATATTCTCATGTTTAATCAAGAGATATTTATGTTATATATTTCAGTATTGGACAAACCTGAGAGGATTTGTTTTACCAAAAGAATTGTTTTAACAAAAAAAAGAGTAAGTATAATAATGAAAAAAGAAAAGGCCGTACCTGTGTCCACTCATTTGTCTGGGGATCATAAGCTTCCACTGTATTAAGATAAGTCTGTCCATCATACCCTCCAACAGCATAGAGTTTATCACCAAGTAAACAAACCCCCACCGCATCTCTGCTGATGCTCATGGATGCTACTGCAGTCCACATATCTGTTTTGGGATCATATCTGAAAGAAAGTTTTAGAACTGGTGCTGGCATTATTCTCAAAATGTTTTATGTAAAAACAGTTTTATTCTTCAGGTCCATCTTCAGGCTTACCTGTTATATAAATAAGAGCACATCTAAATATACTTTAGAGAAAAATATCAATACTTTCCTGGAAATTTTTAACTTTCAATATTACAGATTTATAAGCAGATCTACAATACTTGAGGTATTCAGAGGAGATCATGTAAATACTGAGAAGTGCTTTAAGGCTTTAGATTGCCTCCTAGAAATTTGAAGGGATCAATACATGAAGTTCTATGTAAGAAAACATCGCCTCAATCATTGTAGCTGTCCATACCTGGATCTTCTTGTTATTTCATGAGTTATGGTAACTAGAGCTGTTCCAAATTGTCTATCTAGAAGCAGATATACTATGCTAAAATGACCTATGCTGCTTCGAATACCTCTTGATTCAACTACTTTTTATTCAGTGCAGTACTATATTAGCCTATAATGTATGGGGCAGAGTATATAAGGACTTCCATATCCAGTCACTAGATTATAATGTATAACAAGTATAGTCTGAATTATTTTCTCAACAAAACAGGTGAAATATAGGTGCAACTTTCTCACTTTCTCAAAAAACGGCAACAAAGCCTGATTACTTCACAGAAAGAGTTCAATGTCATCAGCAAAACCTGATTTCATTATTCATCTTTCTTCTAGTCACTTACAATTTATCAATCACACTTATCTTAAAAAAATCTGATGTCACTACACACACATGTGCACACACACAAACACATATGCATATGCATAAACAACTTCCCATTGCTCTTTAAATACCCAAATCCTAAATAAGGCCTAGATGGCCTATATGAACTGTTCCCACCTCCAACTCACTTGCCTCCTTCCTGAAACTGTCCTCATCACTCTATGTTCTCTTGCCACAATGGCCTTCCTTCTTCTGCTTCAGAGCCTTCATACATGCTCTGTCTTTTTCTCAGAAATGTTCTTCTCTCTTCCCGACATACTCATCCTTCACGTTTTATTTTAAATGTTACTTTCCATAAGAATTGAGGCAGAACTGTTTTTCTCCTTTAAACAGCCACTATAATAGTATATTACATTTTTGTTTTTACTGATAAGATTATAAACTTTCTGAGGGGGACAGTGTCTTTCCAGCTTATTATGTCCCAAAATATAAATAAATATTTTAATACATAAAGAAATATTGAATAAATTATGGTCTCAGGACAATCCTGGGAAGTCTGATCTTTTTATATTTCCAAGGTACTTATTAAAATGACTCCTTAATTTTAATATTGGTAATTAAAGAAAAAAAAATTTTATCCTGTGTTTCCAGTGGGAAGTGTATGTCAGAATAACTAAACACTTTCAGTTGATAGGGAAAGCTCTACTTTATAGAACAATTCATACTCATTAATATATGTAGATGAAATAATAGAGGTAGAAAAACACAATTCTTCAAATTATAATGAAATTATTGTTTCAGGCAAGAATTATCAATTGTAGTTAAAATGATTGGGTGATGAAGAACTACATAGCCACATAGTACCAAAGAAATAACACACAAACAACTTTCTAGTCATAAATGGAAAAAGTCACTCCTAAATCACTCCAAATCAGGATTCAATCTTTGTATTGCTAATGGTGGGCAAATCAAATATTATATATAATTATATATAATATATATATAATATATATATATAATATATAATTATAATATTTGAATATAAACTGTGACATATGCTAGCCAGAAATTTAAATTACTCCATTAAGGGTTTAGATATAACTTCCATTTTCACAGAAATACAGAGGCTAAAGAAACGTTAAACATCACCACAAGGAAAGAGGCAGACAAATCTGAGAAGTAGGAAATGTGGAAGGACAATTAGTCCAATCTCTTGAATAAGTCAATAGCATATAAAAGGGCATATGTTAGGTAAAAGAGCTGATTTATGGGAACACAACAATCAAATGCAAGAAATGATCTGGATTAGACAGTGTTTGAAGAAATTAGCTATAGAGGTCCATTTGGAGTCAACTGGAGAAACATGAATGTGTTCTATGTATTAGATGTGTTGAAATTTATAGAAATATTAAAATGAAGATTAGTGACAAAAAAGAACAGGTGGCAGAACAGCATGAACACTATATTATCTCAATTTAGTGTAAAACACAATTAGGTTTGTGTACATATATACACATGTATACATATACATATGCATATATACACACATACACACACACATATATAAATGTAAGATATGCTCAAGTCCTAACACTCAGTTCTATAAATGTGACCTTATTTGCAAATAGGGTCATTGAAGATGTTGGTTAAGATGAATATATATATGTTTTTCTTCAAAGAAAGATTCAGAAAGACTGGGCTAAGGAATTAACTGTGCTGATTTCTGAGAAGTGGAAATGTTAACCTTAATTGTAAAATTTGCTTTTCTATATACTTTTATTTAAAAAATACCTTAAATAAAAAAAACTTTGAATTTTAATTTTGTAATAATAAAAGGGCTATTATAACAACAACAAATATTAACTGAGCAAGTTATGTGTACCAGGTACTTTTCTTAGCTGCTCAGACACAAATAAAACACACAAAAATCTCTGTCTTCCATATGACAATGTGGTTGAACATTGCGGGCATAATGCTGAATAAAATAAGTCACACACAAAAGGACAGATACTATACAATTTCATTATTATGACTCTGCAAAAGGTGATCTCAGAGGTTACACTGTAGAATATAGCAGACCTAGAGGTACACAGAAGCTAGAGATGGGGGAAAGGCTACCCAAAGACATTGAACTTAAATGCAAGGGAATGGACAGAAGTAATAGTAACTAATTAATAGGATTAAAAGTTACACTGTAATATTGAAAGGGGTGTATAGTGTTATGTACCCCACTGATTAAATCTACGATTAAAAATAAGTTCTTAACATGAACTACTTCAAAGGTTCCATAGTGGACAAAGAGTCAATAGTAGAAAGGTATAGGCTGGAAAACTAAAATTGCATGCCATGGCCAATAATTAACAGGAAGACATCAACAGTAACACAGCACTACCAGGGGCAACTAATTGGGTGGGGGGACGGACAAGTGATAAGGGATAACTTTGACTTGATATTTCGTGAGGCCTTGTTTGTCAGTTCTTTGTCTCTATGGACCAATGAAAACTGCCTAAAATTGAGAATGCTGCTAAAACTGAGAGTGCCACAACCAAGTGAGGACACTGTGGTTTGTTTATTTTAGACATTATCTATGATGCTCAATAGATGGAGGGAGCCGAAGGGTACAGTGACTGAGAAACAGAATGGCAAACTGTGATGCATTTACATTTACATGATGGAATATGGTGAGGCTACAAAAAGGAAGGACATCGAGAGGCACACCATGAACTGAATAAACCTTGGGGACAATGTGGTATGCAAAATAAGTAGGAAACAAAAGAACAAATACACTATAGTCTCTTTCAGAAAATACTTATAAGAAAACTGGAAACTAGATTGTGAGCCCTTATGGCAGTCACACACAAGTCTGAAGTTATACCCGTATTTCAAGATTCTGAGACACTGAACTATATGTGTATCAGCTGGTATTTCCCTGGAACTTTGAGTAACTCTGTAACACCTAAGAACCAGAAATGAAGCGCTGCAGCCCTGAAGGTTAACACAGCTACATAAAATAACAGTTAAAGTAACAGAAAAAGAGATCAGGCCTCAATTAGAGATAAAAACGAAGGCAATCTGCCTGGGACTAAGACAAATCAAAATATAGGGTAAAAGATACTTTTTCGGTAACATACAATCTAAATCAACCTGTGTGGGTAGCTCATTTAAACAACCCAAAGTCCTAGAGTCCAGAATGGGAATGAGGCCTTGTAATTCTGTATAGCTTAATGTAATACCTGGATAAATCTCAAGACTATGGTGGGCTGAGAATTAAAAAGTATTGGTATGTGCATTAGTTTAAAATTTGAATGAGGAAAAAAAAAGTATTGGTAGAGTCCCCTGTGGGTTCAAAGGAAAAAAAAATAGAACTATTAACTTTCCATCTGGGAAATCCTGGGAACCCTCTCAACAATTGGGGACTCCCAAGAAAATAGGCCAGACTCTTCATTTTGAGGCTTGTCCTTATGAAACTTATTTCTGTAGAGGAGAAACTAAGACTACATATAATGAGGCCTAAGAGTTTAGCTTTCAGGAAACCTCTTTTGTTGCTCAGATGTGGCCTCTTTCTCTCTAAGCCCAACCCTGCAAGGAAAATCATTACCCTCCCTCCTACCTGGGACATGACAGTCAGGGATGAAAGTCTCCCTGACAATGTGGGGTAGGACTTCTGGGGATGAGTCTGGCCCTGGCACCATGTGATCAACAATACCTTCCTGACCAAAAGAGGGAACAGAAGTGTAATAAAATAAGATATCAGTGGCAAAGAGAGATCAAGTAGAGTCAAGAGGTTATCCTGGAGGATAATGTTATGCAAGCTTCAGTTAGATAGTGCTAATTGCCATGGTGTGCTAAACCCCAGCTAAATCTGTTAACGCTTAAGAAAACCTAGGGCTTGAACTGAGACTCTGTAAAAGTTTCATGCATTAAGTTTGCTGTCCTGGAATTATAATTTCTAGAGGGTTCCTAGGCCAGATAAATCCTGAAACCCAGAGGGACCAGCCTCTCCAAGATTATCAACTAATTATATCCCCCTATCTTTTTGTGTCGACATGCCTCTCAACATCAAAAAATCAGAATGGGCATTGCCTAAACATCCCTATAGATTGGGAAAAGGATCAAAGGAGAAGGAGGAGTTATAGGATTTAAACAAATGAGTATGACTGATGAATCACTATATTGATATTTCTTCTAGTCTCCAGTATTTGGAGCAGCTAGAAGGAAATATCTGAAACAGTGGAATGGTAACCCATAGCAAACTCTGAAATCTGTTCATAACTACTTGTGGAAGTAGGTTTTTTTTCTTTGTATATTGTTATATTTCACAAAATTTTAAATGTTTTTTTTAAAGGAATGGCATTCTGATGCATGTTACAATGTGGATGAATCTTGAAAACATTATGCTAAGAGAAAGAAACAAGCCACAAAAGCCCACATATTATAGGACTCCATTTCAGAACAGGTAAATCCATAGATACAAAGTACACATTAGTGCTTTCCAGGGGCTAGAGGGAGGGCTCACTGGGGTACTATCACTTAATGAGCCTGGGGTTTCCTTTTGGGGTGATAATGATTTAGAACTAGATAGAGGTAGTGACAGCACAACATTGTGAATATACTAAATACTACTGAATTTTACACAGTAATTATTTTAGATTAAGTGAATTTACCTCTTTTTGTAAAGCAGTTTAAAAAAAACCTCTGTCTTCATGGAACTTACATTTTAGTGAAATGCCACAATTCAAGAATAAGTTTGAAGAATTAAAGAAAAGCAAAGGTTGAATTCCTCATGAGAAAACACAATGTTTTCCCACCATGATTGATAAAACAAAAACAAAACACTAAATCTATTATGGAATACTCAGTTAGACCAAGCAGACTTTCAAAGGCGTCTACCTAGAGCTAAGTAATGCTAATTATTCTCTAAAAATATTAAAAAGTAAAGAATAAACATAACAACCTCCAACTGGGTTCCTAGGCCAGATATGTCCTGAACCCCAGAGGGGCCAGCCTCTCCAGAACATCAACTAGTTCCATCCTCTATCCCATATTATTGGCAGCCCTTTCTAATATGAAAAAGTTAGAGTGGGCATAGCCCAAATACCCCTAAAGAGTGGGAGAAACATCAAAGGAGAAGGAGGAGTTAAAACAGAGAAGATGGGATTTAACAAGTAAGTATGGTTGCTGAATCATTATATTGACATTTCTCTTGGTCTCTAGTGTTTTGGAGCAGCTGGAAGTAAAAAAAAACTAAAATTATGGAATTGTAACCTATATTGAACTCTGAAATCTGTTCCACAACTAATTGTTGTGGTTTGCTTTAAAATTTATTGTTTTTTTTGTATATATGTTATTTTTCGCAATAGAAAATGGAAAAAAAAGAGTAAAGAATGATAATTCTGAGAGGTCAATATTCTTAAGTGACTTCATAAAAATGACAAAGAACTGCAATGGTATGAACTTTACTCTTACTCTGGAAACAGGAGGATCCTAATCATGAAAAATGCTTAAGTTCTTCATAATAATGGAATCAGTTAGCCAAAATTTAAATAAAATAAATTTGATTAGACATTTGCAAAAAGTTATATTAGCTGGACTGAAGAAACAATAGAGGCTTCAGGTTACTCTCAAAACGGTAAAGTGAAATTTTCCGCAAGATCAATAAAATTAACAAGATTAGCAACAGTGATACTATAACCCTATGAAATAGAGAAACATTTGAAATACTATAACAATGTTATAATATCTGTAATATAAATAAATATTTAGATTACAAAATACATATAATACTATAAGATATTTTCAATAAGTCAAAACCTGTAAAACATTTAGGAATTAATTTTCTAAGAATACACATGACCTATATAAAAAAAAATCATTTTAAAACTCTAATACAGGGCTTAGAAGATAATCTGAACATCTTAAATATATTCCTGAATCAGGTGACAATAATTTAAAGATATAAATTTTTTCCAAATCAATCTATAAACTAACTGCAATTCTGATATAAATTCCTGCTGAAGTTTTTGAGAAAATTACTTTAAAATTTACATGGAAGAATAAGAATCAATTAGTTGAGGGAACTTTGAAATAAGGACTGCAAAGAGGAAGATTTGCCCTCCTAGACTTTTAAGATAACTACAAAGTCTAGTATTAAAAAATGGTACAGGGGCAGGCCCTGGTGGCTCAGCAGGCAGAGTTCTTGCTTGTCATGCCAGAGACCCGGGTTCGATTCACGATGCCTGCCCATGCCAAAACAAAACAAAACAGAACAACAAAAAAAAAACAGTATAGGATCAGTGCAAGAACAGACTGATGTACCAGTGGAACAGCATTAAGAGCTTGGAGACCTATTGTTATGGGTTGAATTGGGCCCTCCCCAAAAGACATACTCAAGTCTTAACACCCAGTCCTGTGAATGTGACTGGGCATTAGAATGTGCAAATAGGGTCTCTGAAGATGTTACTAGTTAAGATGAAGCCAAATTGGATTAGGATGGGCTCTAATCCAGTATAACTGGTGTTCGTATAAGAAGGGGGAGAACTGGACACAGAGAGAATGCCATGTGACCACAGAGGCAGAGGCTGGAGTAATGCTGCATAAGCCAAGGAATACCAAGAATGGCTGGTCACCACCAAAAGCTAGCAGAGAGGTATGGAACAGATTCCTCTCCAAAGACTAGGGAGCATGGCCCTTCCAATATCTTGATTCCAGACATTTAGCTTCTAGAACTGTAAGACAATAAATTTCTACTGTTTTAAGCCATCCAGTTTGTGGCACCTTATAACGGCACTCTAGGACACAAAGATACCCACTTATATGGGACCTTGATATACAATAAAAGTGTCTCTGCTAGCTTTCAGGTCTAAATTTACCTTTTTGCCTGTCTGTGAAAATGGATCTGGATCCTTTAGATCTTTTTCCTTTGCCAGCTGGCAGGATGTTAGACTTTGTCAGTAGAGCGCATAAGAGAGACAATGCAGGAGAAAAGCGTTCTGCTTCCTGATAAGTGCAGTATAAGGCAGCCAGGAGCACCCCAGGGACCAGTAGCTTCCCCTGCCTCCACCCTGGGGGAGGTTCTGTAGCAGAATACCTCTGATAAGACACCTCTCTATGAATAGCTTTCCCTGACATCCTAGAAGGTAAATTTCCAGCAAGTTCCACTAGCATGGCACCACCACAACTTCTCAGCTTCCCGGTGAGCCATGTCTAGGCCCTCTCCAAGGAGATCTGGCTCTCTCCCCAGAATGTGTACGTGGGGTCTTCCTTAGGCCTCTATCTCAGCTCTAGGGATAGTAATTGCTCTTTATATTTGCTATTCCTAAAAAAATTTTTTAGAGTTCTTTTTACTTCTTATTAGCCAAATCTTTGTTACCCAATTTCCTGTTATAGTTTTATAAATTAAATTTACTCTGTTTAAATTACCACATAGTTTCTCCCTCTTGAACAACTTAAAATGATAGTGCCGCTGCAACTCAAACGGAAAAAAGGTGATTGTTTAACAGATGGTGCTGGGAAGACTAGCTCCTCCACTAAATAGAGAAAAATTAAATGGATCTCTACTAACACTAGGCTGATATTTGACTGATATGTTCCAGAGGGATTGTACCTATTTTAAAACACTGAAATACTTCCTTCCATGTTGATTAGCAAACAGCTACTTCTCTGAGCACCCTGAGTGCTCCAACTCACACTGACAATCCTGACTCTTCTTTAGGACCCCTGTATCTTCCGAGGACTCAGAAACCAGGTTAGTTTCTTAGATGCAGGTGGCCTCTATTCTGACTGGCTCTTGCCTGTTAAGCATTTTACATGTTATCCCTGCCCAACCACATATACAAAGATTGACTCCACTTGGGTTTAAGACCTAAATGTAAAATGTAAAAAAATAAAGCTAGTCACAGAGAACATAGACAAATATCTCTGAGAAATAAGTATGAAGAAGGACTTCATAAACAAAAGCTCAAAAGTACAACTCTCCTCCATAAAGGCCATTCTGATTTTGTCAAAATTAAGACTATCTAATCAACAAAGAATATCAGCAACAAAATGAACAGGCAAATGATAGACTGGGAGAAGATATCTGTAATGTCTAAAGTTGACAAGTGACTCCTATTTAGAAAACAAATGTAATTCGTGTAAAACAATCCCAACAGAAAAAAAATGGGTAAAGGATATGAACAAGCAATTTACCAGTAGAAAGTCAAAAGGCCAACAGCTATAAAAAGAGATGATCAAACTCATCCATAATCAGAAAAATACAAATTTAAATCAATGTTAGACCCTTAGAATGAAAAAAACTAGAAAGGCAGATGATGTTAAATGTTAATGGATATGGAGATAAGAGACATATACACTGATGTGGATGTGCAGAATGATACACCATTTGGAAAGCAATATCTTAGTGCTGGATGGATAAACAGGTATAAATAAATAGATAGTGTATATATATTATAAAGTACTAGGAGTAGTATTTACTATGCATAATTACTTACTATGAGATAGAAGTTACAGAAAAAGTTATTTATGTTCATTTCCTCCACTTCATCAACTCCTCTTCACTCAAGACTTTCTATTCTGGAGTTGACCTCTACTGCCTCAATGAAACTTTCATGCTGTCAAATTCAAGGGCTTCTGTTCTATCCCATTTCATTTGAATTCTCAGAAGCATCTGACACAGCTAGCTGGCCCACTCCCTCCATCTTATTGTCCATGATATGAGGCTTACCCAGTTTTCCTTTATTCTCCCAGTTGCTACATCTCTTTTTTCTTATTTTGAACACTGTATCTCTAAATACTGAAGTTTTCCACACCCCTGTCCTGTTATTTCTCCCTATATATATTCTCTCACTATATTGAGTGTCATATATACTTAGGACCCTCAAATGTACATCTCAGCAGAAACCTTTGCTATGAGTTCCAGACTCATGTACCTAACCATGTAGCTGATGTAGATGATTTTGATGCTGACAATGCTGACAATTCATTTAAAAAAGGTGCTGCTCTAGCACAGTTCCATCTCTTACTAAATGTCATCATCATTTACATATGTTTTTGAACTTAAAGGACTCCCTCCTCTCCATCACTTCCCACCACCAAGTCCTTTTGATTCTATCTGGTAAATCCATTCAATATATATACACTACTAATTTTCCTTCACAGGAAATTACCTCTCCACACAATCTGAAAGTCTGGAAGTCAAGTTGGATGCAGGAGCATCGTGCCCTCCAATAGCATACAGCAATCCATTCCAGGTAGTTACTCCTACACCACCTCTCCTTTTTGACATTTGCGCACAGAGAGTCCATTTATTAGTATGAGGATCAAAACATTCTACTGATTTGAGACAAGAACTTCCATCCCGACCACCAACTGCATACAATCTGTAAAAGGAACAAATGAAATAATAAATAAGAAATAGCACTTTTATTATGTAAAGACAAAGATACACTGTTAATTTATGTACCATTAAAAAATGTGATATGCTGCCAATTAAATGACACATGCATATATCATATATCACTTGTATATACATAAAAAAGAAAAACGTGAAGGCAATGGCAACTATTTCACAGGTGCCAGCTGTTTAACAGCAACTGTAAGTCACCACTGATTGTAAGGTGAATCCCAATTTTAGACATGTTAAAATATGTCTTAGAATAGATAAAATATGATGTATAAATATACCATCACTTATTTTTAAAAGAACTAGGACTTGGCTCTGAAGGACAGAAAATAACCTTTAAAATATATTATTTAATTTAACACAATAATACTATGAGAAACCATTTGTATCCTGTTTCATAGGTGAAGTAACTGGGACAGGGAGATTAAGAGACTTATACACGGTCACCCAGAAAAGAGGAGAAACAAAACAGAGTTTTATTAATGAACACTTGCATAGTGAACAGTCAACTAGTATTATTTGCATAGTGAAATAGGGGAATAAAAGGATGGCTTGAAACAAAGGCATATAATTAATATTTATTATATACAAACACATTGATTCTTCATTAATTTAAATTACTAGAGAGAACTCTAAATTGTCTAAAATAAATTTCATATGCTAACGACCTAAATGTTGCCTTAAAGATCAATTTTAATTCATCAATCAATATACTGCACTAAACTAAAATAGTCTTTTATTGTGCTCTTAAACTATATGTAAAATACTTTAAATGTTTGAACACAATTTTATTTTTGATTAAACATAAAACCTTTTTCTACTCACTATTCATTTGGGAAGCTCTTTACAGATATTTTTCTATTAGTTTTTTTAAAAAGTAAATCCAGTCCATTGCTTGTCCGAAGGGTCATAAATTTTGAATTTCTGGGTGTCCTGGTTAAAATATAACACTTTTCTGATTCTCAAGAAATAATGTTGAACTATCCCAAATTTCTGCCCATTAAAATTATAAACATTTATACTTGGGCAAATGTATATGTTTTAAAGATAGATTTCAAAATTAAAGTATACCATGCCACTAAAACTGGTTATTACATGGCAAGATGATCAAAACCTCCCAAAGGATCACTATATCTCAAATAATTGTTTTCAAACTGGGTTCTAAGAACAGGATTGAGGGAATTCCAACAATGTTTTATTTGAAATTGAAGTTTTGAAAATGTTTTTAAATTAAAAAAAAAATCACCTGGCTCAATTAAATGCCATGCAAGACTCAGAACTCATCTCTCTTCCTATGACAATGTCTATTATAGTAAAAAGAAAAATATTACAATATGTCAAATCATGATAGTAAGATTGAAGACTTGACTGAATTTTAAAATGATAATCAAGAATACAAGTAGTTGGTAGATAAAGTTTGAGATTTAACTTGGAAAAAAACCTTTCCTACTACTGGAGCAATTTAATGGAAGAGCTTCCTGACATTATGATAAAATTGCACTAGTAGTTAAAAGTACTGTTGCCATTTTCAGCTTCTTATCTGTGAACTAGGATTTTCTTCATACTGGGCAAACAAAAACCAACAAAACAAAACATAGAAATAAGCTGGATGTTCCTCAAAACAAACTTACTCCTTCTTCTTGGTTGATAATAACAATGAGTAAATATTATAAATGAAAACTTATAATAAATTTAAAATAAATTAATAAGCTTAAACTTCACTTGCCTTAAGTATTGATGTTTTTTAAATACTTTCATCTGAGAAACCCTATTGCTAAAAATATTTGCCAGTCAGTGGCTAACAGATAGCCTGAGCAATTGGATATCTAAATAAAGCTTCTTTCTCTCAAAAAGGGTGGAAAGAAAAATTTTAACACATTGAAATTTTTCAGATACAGAGTGTAGCTCATAAAACATTGAAATAGTGCTTCTCTAGAGAAATTACTATATTTTGCATCAGGAGCATTGAAAAATAAATTATAATAATAAAAAGTGCTTAATCTAGGTTCTTTGTTTTGTAGACTAAAAACTAGAGGTAGAGAAAAATGATTTGTTTTAAATCACAAAGGAATGGCAGAGAGAAGATACATAATTTTTAAATAAACTACATACTTTTTCCTGACCAACAATATAATTTCTATTTTTCCCAAATTCTGGATATGTATTTAAAAATGGAAGCCCAACAAAATAATTTAAAAGATTACTAATTTGTTTTAAAGCAAGCTTTAAAAAAAAACTTTGGTTGATGGATAAATACATTCTCTTCTGTGGGTGACTAAAGATTAAAGTACTGGTATATCTGCGTGATACCAGGATATTCTTAATAAGGTTAAACAGTTCAGATAACGTGGCAGGCACTGAGCTAGTTATTAAGAAAGCAAAGTAAGATCAGGTTGCTCAAGACTCGGATCTACTATGGAAGAAGGACCTATAGGTAATTACAATAACAGAGTGGAACAGGCTACAACATAGTTATACACAAATTATGTAAAATGAAAATGCTGAAGATGGAATGGAAAATAAGTAAAGGGGGAATGAGGAAAGGAAGTAGGGGTTAGAAAGGTTTTCCAGAGGTGATTTTGAGCAAGTTTCAAGGATGAATGAATTTTCAAGGTAAGAAAGCAGGGGAAACAGCATTCTAAGACAGAGGGTATGGGTAGTCAAAGATCCTAGTAGTTTTCACACATAAATTATTGTGGAGTGTAATATGCATTCGGTACAGGAGAGAGAAGGTAGAGGTGGATACAGGTGAGATCAAATGTAAAGGAGGCTTGATCAAACAGACTTACTGTAAGGTTTCAAAAAGGAAAGTGACATGATCCTTAGGTATTTTAGGTAGAGCATTAGGTAAGTCATCTAAAATGAAGGATGAAGAGGAGAGAATTAAGGTTATGGGCAAGGTGATCAGTTGGGGAGATAGCCCAACAGATCAGGAAAGAGATGAGACAGTGAAAGTGAAATGGAAGGCATGATAGGATTGAAAAGATCTCTAGAAGTTAATAATGGATGTGGTCTGGGGGCAGGATACAGGAGGAGTTTTAGCATAAATCCTAGATTTCTGAGAGGGCAACAGAGCCATCAACGTCAATAGGGATATGTATGAGATATTTTTATGAGAAAGAAAGTTTGAGGGTAGGGTATGTGGAGTTGGAGTGTTGTATTTATTTTTAGAATGGGAGAAATGAATGAATTCATGATGTGAAGGGAGAGGATCCATGAGAGAAGTAAAAGAAGAAAATAGAAGAGGCAGAAGTACTGTTGATAGTGCAAGCTCCTGAAGGAGGGGATAACAGGAAAAGGAAGGGACTGGCCTTTGATGTGCCATATCTTGATACCAGAGGAAGGAGAATATGAGTGTGATAATAATTATGTTTATAGAGACAGTGGGGCTTAGAGGAAGGGAAATGTACATGACATTGAAAGGGTTCATCTGAGACAGGATCATTGCCAGAATATAAGGAGATATGGAAAGGTAATAAGGTTTGAGGACAGTATCAATTCTTAACAGATCTTGAGGGCTCAGGGGAGAGACAGCAGAGAGAGCTGCAGTTGTGACTGTAGGATTCTTCTAGAAGGGCTCAACCACTTAGACACAGGAGAGCTCAGGGGTGCAAGTCTGCAGGGTGAGGGGGATGGCAGTGAGGGACTTGAGAGTAGCCTTGGACTCCAAACTAAATGAAAAGTTGGTGAGATCAGATCAGAGAGGGGGTACAGTAGAAATTAAAGGAAGCCGAAGTAATTCTAGTCTCATAATACTGCTACTTTATGGTGGTTCTGAAATGATCTTTTCTTCCCTGATTTTATCATTACATTAAAAACATTAAAGAAACAAAAAATGAAATACAAAAAAATTCATTTGAAAGTCCATTTTTAAATACACCAAGTATGTTGGTGTTTCACTGTAGAACTTACTTACATGAATATATATTTACACAGTTATAATCACAATGTAGAAATACCATACTTTCAAAACCAAATTTCCAAATACTTAGTAGACTGGAGATCCTTAGTTTCTTAAACAAAAATTAGGCTGTCTCAGAATTATATTCAATAGTAGGTTAAAGACTGAAATATGTTTCTTTAGAGAAAAAAAAAAAAAGGTAAGAAAGTAAGGTTTTTCATGTCAAAGTCCAGGTTATCAAAGATTTGGAAATCAGGATTTAGAGAAGGCAGTTATTCGTTTGTCATTTATAAGAAATAAGGGCTAAGAAATGTACAACTGTAAAGAAAATCAGTCCAATGAACAGTTCCCAAAGAGTAAATTAAAGAGTCATTTTCTTTCCCTTTCCTTTTGTTTCAATTTCTTTCCTTTTTCTCATTCACTAGATTCTTTGGTGATTGACTCTTCTATCTACCATAAAATATGGACATTGCTATTAATATTTTCTTATTTTTGCTCTTGGTAAATAATGATAGCATCCTACAAGTAACTTTAAGGCCTTATATTTTAACCCTGAATACTTCCTCATTCTGGAAAAGACAATAAAGCATTTTCAGTGAGCAAAAAGTGTGTAACAAATAGCTTTTATTTAATAATCAGATGGGGCTTCATTCTATGAAAGAAGAAAGGACTGAGCAAAGATATGTATTTAGCTCTGAGTAATCAAGAGCTATTGGCTATAATAGCTCTTTCTAAATCTGCTTTCTCTATTTAGAACTGAAAAGAGACAGGAGAGTCCCTTTTTAAAAATTCATTCTAGGTTTTACCAGATTGTGAACATAAGAAAGAAAGAAAAGTAAAAATAAAGATAAATTCGTAGAAGACATGGAAGAATTGTTTAGGAAAACACTGAGAGGCTATAACTACTTTTAAAAGATCAGATATTTTTAAAGGTATATAAAATACCAGATTTCTATACTACAATTTATTAAAACTGAATATTTAAATATTTAAATAAAATTTCTTCACTAAAAAAGCTAACTAGAAATTTACAGTATCTACACATTAGAATGAAAGCCTAACTTAACTTTCTATTATTTATATTTAGAACTATTATGAAATTTTTTACTTTAAAATTTCTTTACATCACCTGAAATCTTTATCTTTCATAGTTTATTTATGTTTATCTTTAAACTTGAAATGACATGGCATAATTCATTTGGCTTATGGTATTTAAAATGTAATTACAAATTATTTCCTTACTTTCCACCTAGTACAGCCACACCTACTGTGCTCCTGGGTGTGGACATAGTGGCAACAAAATTCCACTGACGAGCCTGAGGATCCCATCTTTCAACTGTGTTCAAATAGCTCCAGCCATCATGCCCTCCTACTGCATACATGGGACCTTCTAATACAGCCACACCTATAAAGAGGCAAGAAAGAAACAGTGACTTAGGATTTGCTGCTAAGCTTTAAAAATCTTATTTTAAATATAATATATGATAGCATATCATATAAAATAAATAACAAAGCTTAAACATGCAAATTTAACTAGGTAAAAATTTATCATCTAGATATATGATATCTGCTCTTTTTAGTGGGAATGAAGTAGAGGAGAAATGGCGCTGTGTAGTTCTGGTCTTCAAACGTTTAGAGGCAGAATATATATATTACTATGGAATCAGTTTTACCTAGTGATAACATAATTAAACATTATTTTGTGTATAGCAAAACCTGAAACAAACATATTCTAGAGTAAAATGCAAATTTTATATAAATTTTCAAGATAATGAGATTAAAAGAAGTTGACGCTTAGGATATAAAAATCACATGCTAGCTCTCCCTGAATGTTCCAGGTACCTTTGGCTGAAAAGTATGAGAAGCCCTGAGAAGCCTCAGGGATAATATCACTTGAAGGGATGTGAGGATTAGTCTATATAATGCTCGTAATAGAGTGCCCTGCATGTGGTAAAAACATGAAGAATGCAGCTGTGTTGCCACTGCTCTCATTCCTGACCATAAAAGCAATCCTTTAAGACATCAAACAAAGGTCTGATAGTTCAATCTCTTGGGGCTGCCAACATGAAAAACAGAACATGTTGAATTACACTTGCCATATCTTTCTTTTGCAGAGGCAGTATTTTGAGGTCCAGTAGTGGAAGTAATTTTATGACATGGCATAATTCATTTGGCTTATGGTATATAAATGTAATTACAAATTATTTCCTTACTTTCCACCTAGTACAGCCCACCTACTATGCTCGTGGGGGTGGACATAGTGGCAACAAAATTCCACCGAAATTTTTTTTATACTGAAAACTATAACAAATGTACATACTGTCATTATGTAATACATTTTTCAATAATTTGGACTGAATATATTTGTAGAAACATTTTTCTTCCTTTCTGGCTACTAATTCAAATTCGTAAGATTTTACTGTAGTTTCATTTGTTACCATAATCATCACCAGGGAACTGAGTCAGAGTCATTTGTTCATTTATTTAAAAAATATTTTTTGATTTTTACTAAGTGTCAGACACTTAATAGAATAAAACAGATAACAGCTCTGCCCTCATAAATAGATAAAAATACCTGTCAGATATATAATAATAGGTGTTAATAAGAAAAAAATGGAGTAGAGTAAGAGGATAGAGAGGGTCAGAGAGATCTCTGAGTAGAAACCTGAATGAAGTTAGATAATTATACATGCAGAAAACTGGGAGAAAAGGTGATTTGTGGGAATAGCATGTGTAAAGGTCCTGCCTGGGGCATGCTTAGTGTGTCAGAGGCACAGCCTGGAGGCCAGTTTGGCTGAGCAGAGTGAGCAAGAGGAAAGTGTAGGAGATGAGGGAGAGTGTGGAACCACATCACAGAGGGTGCTCTGGGCTACTGAAAGGACTTCAAATTTTATTCCAATGAGATGGAGAGCCAATGGACAGTTTTGAGAATAGCTGTGGCATGATCGTAGTTGGGTGAGTACCAAAAAACGTTATAAAAATGTTCTCATTGGTGAAATCATGACCAGGTGAGATATAATATTTTTTATTTGTGCATGACCCACACCAACACATCCCTTTGTTACAAACCATTCCTTTGTTCCATTATATATTGTGCCCTAACATTACTGGCTATTTTATATATATGTACACACACACACACACACACACACACACACACACACACACACACACACAATCAGTCAAAGGGCTGGAAGAAAACGTAAAGGGTCCATCTAGTCCGACTCCTTAAACAATGGCTTTGAAAAAAAATTTTAGCAACAGAACCCCTTTATTTTCAAATGAAATCTTCATAGATTTCTTACATATAAAGGTGAGAAAAGGAGTGTTCCTTAAATATAAATTTAAATATAAATATAAATTTATTTACTATAAGGTAAATTAGTAAGGATAAGGCTGTTTTGAAGGCCATAGAAATCTGAAATAAGAGCTCTAAGAAGATAATTTGAGCTATATGATTGTTCTCCTTTGAACTTGCAATTTAATAAAGTCTTGTATGGGCAATCTCATTCTATGCACTACATCTGTAAGAATGTATCCTAAGTTAGAATTAAGTTTATTTTCTCCATGATGGAGGGTGGTGTTGAGGAGGCAGTTGAATCACATTATTTACCCTGGACTTTATGGTTGATCTAAATTTATAAGTCTTATTTATGCTTTTTTCCCCAATCTATGTCATATTTCCCCAATCTGTGTCAATTTAATGGCTGATTTTATGAGCTCAAGAGTAATATTTCATATTTTTCCTTGTTAAATTTCATATAGTTAATTTTAAGTTCCTTCTCTCAGTATGTTAATCCTAACCTTCTGATTTTACTTCCTTACTGAACTTGGAACCTAAAGTCACCTTTCACTGAGACCTAATTACAGTTATTAGAATCCCTTGTTTCTTTGTCCTTTTGCTGTACCCACCACCATGCTAATCTTCACCCTAGATAACTATCATTACTGACTAATGGTTTCTGTGTGTGTGCTCAGTATTAATACTGGTGCTCAGTATTAATAAGTTTAGTATAGTACAAAAGTATGCCATCTAAACTCAATTTTGCCTTCACTGCTACTCATCCATTTTTTAATTCACCTTTTATTGATAACCTATTGATAACCAATATTTCGAGCCTTTTCCAAATTGTGGTATATTGAAAATATGGTCACAAATTCATCCTATTCCTGAATTCATGCCTATTTGCTACATGACTCTTATAGCTCCTCTAATCAAGAGAAGTCGATTTCTTCACTCCTTGAATTTGGATTTGCCTGCGTGACTTACTTTGGTCACTGGGACATTAGCAAATATGATCCAAGTAGAAGTCTGGAAAGTGTTTGTGCCCAGCGGCTTGCTTTCTCTTGCTGCTTATTAAACCCTGTGATTGCCATCACGTGAAAAAGCCTGGGCTAGCCTGCTGGATGGTTAGACACATGTGGCCCAGTTGCCCGTTTTCCAGGGTGACAACCTGCCCATCACCAGACATGTGAGGAAGGCCATTCAGGGTCATCCAGCAGCCTGCTAGCAGACCACGGATTCATGAGAAAACCCAACTGATCTCAGCCAAGGCATCTGAGACCCAAGAACCACCCAGCTTTGCCACAGAGCCATGCACTAAATAAATTATTATTTTAAGCCACTAAGTTTTGGGTGGTTTGCATGCAGCAAAAGCCCTAATTTTATTTCCAAATCTTTCACTCTCATTAAACAATCCTTTCTCCTATTTCATTAAGAAATGAGAGGTAATCTGATACAAGATCTCAAAATTCTCTTCTATCCACCTCCAAATGAGCCATCAGTCTTTTGAGGATAGAGACAGTGTTCCTCATCTGTAAATACCTACAGAGGAAAGAGCATGGTGCTCAGTAGATGCTCAGTCAATGTCTGCTCAGTAAATTAGTGAATGAAAGAATGAAAAGTCTCCATCATTACGTTCTCTGTGCCACCTCAAAATCTTCTAGTATTTCTCTTAGTTATACTCAAAAATCAGGGGAAATACAGAGTGATTTGAGCAGTGAGTAGAAAAGTATTTGCAAAGTCCCCTTCAGGGAATGGTGAGAATGGAGGAAAACTCAACCTTCCCAAGTTGAATTCTTGATATTCTCACAAGCAGTGTGGACAGCCAAAGCTATAGGCTGAGCCCCCAGTGTTGGGGTTTGTTCACATGAAACTTGGCCCCACAAAGGATAGGTCAAGCCTACTTAAAATTAGGCCTAAAAGTCACCCCCAAGAGAGCCTCTTTTGTTGCTCAGATGTGGCCTCTCTCCTGCCAACACAACAAGCAAACTCACCACCTTTCCCCTGTCTACATGGGACATGACTCCCAGGAGTGAGGACCTTCCTGGCAACGTGGGACACAAATGCTAGAATGAGCTGAGACTCAGCATCAAGGGACTGAGAAAAACCCTAGAATGAGCTGAGACTAAGCATCAAGGGATTGAGAAAACCTTCTCAACCAAAAGGGGAAAGAGTGAAATGAGATAAAGTGTCAATCTGGCTGAGAGATTCCAAACAGAGTCAAGAGATTATCTGGAGGTTATTCTTACGCATTGGGTAGATATCACCTTGTTTTTCAAGATGTGATGGAGAGGCTGGAGGGAACTGCCTGAAAGTGTAGAGCTGTGTTCCAGTAGCCATGTTTCCTGATGATGATTGTATAATGATATAGCTTTCACAATGTGACTGGTGATTGTGAAAGCCTTGTGTCTGATGCTCCTTTTGTCTACCTTGTCAACAGACGAGTAGAACATATGGAATAGAAATAAATAAATAGGGGGAACAAGTGTTAAAATAAATTTAGTTTGTATGTGATGATATTAAGAATTACTGATTGTATATGTAGAATGGAATGATATCTTAATGTTTTGTTTGTTAATTTTTTTTAATTAATTAAAAAAGTTAAAAAAAATTTAGTTTGAAATGCTAGTGATCAATGGGAGGGAGGGGTAAGGGGTATGGTATGTATAATATATTTTTTTTCTGTTTTCGTTTTATTTCTTTTTCTGTTGTCTTTCTATTTCTTTTTCTGAATTGATGCAGATGTTCTGAGAGATGATCATGATGATGAATATGCAACTATGTGATGATATTGTGAATTACTGACTATATATGTAGACGGAATGATCAAAATAGGAATGTTTGCATTTCTTTGTTTTTTTGTACTTAAAAAAATTTTAAAAATCAGGGGAAATAGATGAAAAACAATAATGCAAAAGATTTTTAAACAAGCATTTCAATTAAATTAGATAATACTAATTGTCAACACAGAATACATATGAAAAAAAGTATCTTGTCAGACTATCATGCTACACTAAAATCATGCTATGCTAAAATCCTTGAATATTCATTGTTTTACCTGTATTGACTGCTGCCACATTTATGTATGAGATTATTTTCTCTGCTTCTACTTCTTAGACACTAGGGAGCATGGAAGGAATATTAGGTGATGTATTGCTGCTGACTCTGCATCTACCACACTGTTCTTTTTCTGTCTGGTTCAGAATGTAAAATGCTATGGAAATGTAATATATAATATTATGAAAAAATCTTCCTGGTCATACTTACCAAGGCCATGCCTATGTGTGGACATAGGAGGCATCACACTCCAAGTTTTTGATTTGGGGTTGTAGCACTCGACAGTGTTCAATGTTTTCAGTCCATCTCTTCCTCCAACCACATACAGTTTGTCATCTAACACTGCAACTCCGAACTGTAGCCTCCTCCCATTCATATTTGCTACAGGAGTCCACATATTTGTACGGAGATCATACTTTTCAATGCTTGTTGCACCTTAACAATAATATACTGAAGTTATATAAATAAAAATTTCATCATGATTGAACATTTTATAAAATTATACATATAAAAGCATAATTTTTTAGCATTGATAATAATACTTTTACTGTATTCCGACAAGTCCCTAACTAGGTCTAACCTTATTTCCTACTCTTCTCCTAGCTTCAACAGGCTTCAGTATTTAAAGGTCAAGAGGGCAAAGATCATATATCAAAAGAGGCTGAGGAGAGTTGGGGCAAGATGGTGGCATAGTGAGGTGTAGAATTTAGTTCATCTTCCAGATCAGCTAGTAAACAGCCAAGAACTGTATGGAACAACAGGTGGGGTGACATCAGTGACCAGACACACAGCGTATACCAGTCTGGATCAGGTGGAGTGACTAAGATCCCATAGAACTGTAAGTCCCCCAGGCTGCTGAGTCTGGCGCCCCACCCCCAGGAGCACAGGAGGCTGGTTCCTGGCGGGAAAAGGAAATAGACATTACTAGTAGCAAAGGCTTAGCTCAACCAAGCTCCAATGGAGAAACTAACAAATTCTGACTACTGAAAACAAGTCCTGAGCACAGATAAACCTGGAGTAAGCACTAAAGGAACCAGGAGTACACAGAGCCTGGGGACACATAGAGCCACTTATCAATTCAAGCTCTTGATTGGCAAACCCAGGGAGCGAGGGTCTGGCTCTGAAAAGGCTATTTTTTTTTCAAACTTCTCAATAGCTCATTAGATAGAACTGCAAGCCGCAAGCACTGTCAGGTTCCAGCAGTGTCCCAGGCAAGAGGGGAACTAAGGCATGTCTGAGAGACAAAGTAGCTAGTCAGGTGATTCCTTAAAGGGTGTATCTTCCCCATGAAAAGAGGGGCAGGGCCCAGCTCAAGTGGAGGCCCTTCTTCAGGGAATTCAGGCCGCAGGGGCTGGAATACAAAAGCAATCAAAGTCCACCTACTACCTCACCCCTGTCTCAACCACAACAATGACTGGAACAGGCTGCTGAAATTAAAGGTACTGTATCACTTTATGCCAGTGGGAAGCTGTGGTCTGAGAAGCACCACATGCTGGGCAGGATAGGAAAAGAGTGTAGATGCTTCACAGGAAAGTCTGACAACCTGATGGGTCTCATATTCAGAGAAACATGATACTGGCTATTCTCTTCTCCTATGATATGGGCCTATATGATCTGGAAAAATCTGACTGGGATAAAAAATATCTGAGGACACCAGCCTCAAAACAAAAAAAGTTCCATATAGGCAGGACAAGAACATGTGCTAGAGTTCTAGAATGAGTTGAACTGAATGACAAAGAATAGATAGAGGACAAAGCCATCCAGCAAGAAAATCCTGAGTAAAAGAGTGAAAAGAACCTGCAGCATAAACTAGTTAAGGAAATCAAATGCCTAGATGCCAGCAAAAAAATAACAAGTCATACTCAGAAAATCAAAGATATGGCCCAGTCAAAGGAACAAACCAAAAATTCAAATGAGATACAGAGTTCTTGTACCTCTAATCTGTTCTGTATCATCTAATTCAGGATGTTCGAACAGACATGTAAAATCTCATAAAAAATCAAATCAATAGGCTGAGGGAGGATATAAAGCAGATACTTGGAAAACAAAAATAAGAAATCTAAAGTTCGAAAAAAACAAATTGTGAGGACTTATGGGAAAGAAAGGCACAACAGAAGAGATGAAGAAAACAATAAAGACCTACAACAACAGATTTGAAGAGGCAGAAGAAAGGGTTGGTGAACTAGAGGACAGGACATATGAAATCTGACATGCAAAAGAAAATATAAGGGAAAGGATGGAAGAATATGAGCAGGGTCTCAGGGAACTGAATGACAATATGAAGCACACAAATATTCATGTTATGGGTGTTCCAGAAAGAGAAGAGAAGAAAAAAAAAGAGGAGCAGAAAGACTAATGGAGGAAAGAATCACTGAAAATTTCTCATCTTTTATGAAAGACATAAAATTACAGATCTAAGAAGCACAGTGTACCCCAAACAGAATACATCCAAACAGACCTACTCCAAGACATTTACTAATCAGATAGTTAAATATCAAAGACAAAGAGAGAATTTTGTAAGCAGCAAGAGAAAAGCAATCCATCAAATACAAGGGAAGCTTGATAAGACTATGTGAGCATTTCTCAGCAGAAACCATGGAGGCGAGAAGGCAGTAGTATATAATTAAGATTCTGAAAGAGAAAAGCTGGCAAAAGAATTCTATACCCAACAAAACTGTTCTTCAAAAACAAGGGGAGCTTAAAATATTTTCAGACAAACAAATATTGAGAGAATTTGTGACTAAGAGACCAGCTTTATAAGAAATACTAAAGGGAACACTACAGGCAGAGAGGAAAAGACAGGAGAAGAGTCTGGAGAAGAGTGTAGAAATGAAGACCATCAATAAAGGTAAAAACAGAAAAAAATATTAAATATGGCATATAAAATCTAAAAGACAAAATGGGAGAAGGACTGCTGTGGTAGTTAGATTCAGTCATCAACTTGGCCAGGTGAAGGAACCTAGTACCATTGCTGTGGACAGGAGCCAGTTGTATGTGAACCTCATCTGTTGCTGATGACATCTGCAGTTGGCTAGGAGGCATGCCTACTGCAATCAATGATGTTTGACTTAATTGGCTGGTGCTTAAATGAGAGAGTGCAATGTAGCACAGCCCAAGCAGCTCAGCATACCTCATCTCAGCACTTGAGCTCAGTCCAGGCCTTTGGAAATGCAGAAAGAAATCACCCTGGGAAAGTTGTTGGAACCCAGAGGCCTGGAGAGAAGGCCAGCAGAGATCGTCCTCTGCCTTCCCACGTAAGAAAGAACCTCAGTTGAAAGTAAGCTGCCTTTCTTCTGAAGAACTAACGAAATAAATCCCCTTTTATTAAAAGCCAATCTATCTCTGGTGTGTTGCATTCCAGCAGCTAGCAAACTAGAACAACTGCCTTTATAGTAATAACACTAAATGTAACGGATTATATTCCCAATGAAAAAAACATAGCTTGGAAAAAAACAGGACTCATCTATATGCTGTCTAAAGGAGACTCACTTTAGACTCAAGGACAAAAATAGGTTGAAAGGGAAAGTTTGGAAAAAGATATTTCATAGAAACTACAACCAGAAAAGAGCAGGGGTAGCTATACTAATATCAGACAAATTAGATATCAAAAGAATAATTCAACAAGAAGACATAACAATCAAAATATTGATGCACTGAGCCAGAGTGCTCCAAAATATATCAGGCAAATACAACACTGAAGGGAGAAGTAGACATCTCTACCATAATAGATGGAGATATAATTCCCCATGCTTATCAATGGATACGACATCAAGACAGAGGATCACTAAGGAAACAGATTTTGAATATCACAAATGAACTAGAATTAACAGAATAGAACATTACACCCCACAAGAGCAGGATAAACACTTTTCTCAAGTGCTCATGGATCATTCTCAAAGACAGATCATATGCTGGGTTATAAAGTGAATCTCAATAAATTTTAAAAGACTGAAATTATATAAAACATTTTATCAGATCATAATGGAATGAGGTTGAAAATCAAAAATAGGCAGCAGGCATGAAGATTCAGGCTAAACAATACACTCAGACAACCAGTGGGTCAAGGAAGAAATTACAAGAAAAATTAGTGAATATTTCAAGGCAAATGAAAACAAAAACACAATATACCAAAATTTATGGGATGTAGCAAAGGCAGTGCTGAGATTGTAATTTATTGCCTTAATGCCTATACTAAAAAGTAGAAAGAGCAAAAATCAAGGAATTAATTGTTTACTTGGAAGAACAAGAGAAAGAACAGCAAACCCCAAAGCAAACAAAAGTAAAGAAATTGCAAAGACTAGAGCAGAAATAAATGAAATTGAGAACATGAAAACAACAGAGAAAATCAACAAAACCAGAAGCTGGAGAATATCAATAAAATCAATGGACCCTTAGCTAGGCGGCAAAAAAAAAAAGAAAAGAAAAGAAAAGAAAAGAGACAGAGAGAGAAGATGCAAATAAATAAAATCAGAAATGGAAGAGGGGACAGAACTACTGACCCTGCAAAAACAAAGGAACTAATGAGAGGATACTATGAGCAACTACATGTTAATAAATTGGACAATGAAGATGAAACGGGCAACTACCTAGAAAGGCATGAACAACCAATACTGACTAGAGAAGAAATAGATGACCTCAATAAACCAATCACAAGTAAAGAGACTGAATCAGTCATCAAGAAGCTCCCAAACAGAAAAATCCAGGACTAGATGGCTTCACAGGTGAATTCTACTAAGCATTCAAGAAATATTAGTAAACAATACTGCTCTAATTCTTCAAAAAAAATTGAAAAGGAAGGAAAGCTACCTAATTAATTCCATGAAGCTAACATGACCCTGATACCAAAGCCAGACAAAGATACTACAAGAAAAGAAAATTACAGACCAATCTCTTTAATGATTATAGATGCAAAAATCCTCAAAAAAATACTTGCAAATCAAATCTAGCAGCACATATACACCATGACCAAGTGGGATTTATTCCAGGTGTGCAACGCTGATTGAACACAAGAAAATCAATTAATGTAATACACCATATCAATAAATCAAAGTGGAAAAACCATAAGATCATCTCAATTGATGCAGAAACGGCATTTGAAAAAAATTCAACATCCTTTCTTGATGAAAACATTTCAAAGGATAGGAATAGAAGGGAACTTCCTTAACATGATAAAGTGAATATATGAAAACCCCACAGCTAACATTGTCCTCAATGGGGAAAGATTGAAAGCTTTCCCTCTAAGATTAGGAACATGACAAGGAGGCCCAGTGTCACCACTGTTATTCAACATTGTGCTTTAAGTTCTAGCCAGAGCATTTAGACAAGAAATAGAAATAAAAATTGTCCACATTGGAAAGGAAGAAGTAAAACTCTCACCATTTGCCGATGACATACTATATGTTGAAAATCCCTCAAAATCTACAGCAAAGCTATTAGAACTAATAACTGAGTACAGCAAAGTAGCAGTGTTCAAGATCAACAACCAAAAATCAGTCATGTTTATATACATTAATAGTGAGCAATCTGAGGAGAAAACCATAAAAAAAATTCCACTTATAATAACAACAAAAAAGAATAAAATATTTAAGAATAAATTTAACGAAGGATACAAAAGATCTATACATAGATTTCAAGAAATTCTAAAAGAAATCATGGAAGACCTAAATAAATGGAAAGGCATACCATGTTCATGGATCGGAAGACTAAATAAATAGTTAAGATGTCAATTTTACCCAAATTGATGTAAAGATTCAATGCAATACCAATAAAAATCCCAACAACTTACTTTATAGAAATAAAAAAACCAATAACCAAAATTTATTTGGAAGAGCAGAGTGCCCTGAATAGCTAAAAATATCTTGAGAAAGAAAAATGAAGTGGGAGGTCTCACACAGCCTGATTTCAGCATATTATGAAGCTACAGTGGTCAAAACAGCTTGGTACTGGCATAAAGATAGATACACTGACCAATGGACACAAATAGAGTGTTCAAATATAGACCCTCTCATCTATGGACAATTGATCTTTGATAAGGTGGTCAAGCCAACTCACCAGGGAAAGAGTAGCCTCTTCAATAAATGGAGCTTGGAGAACTGGATATCCATATGCAAAAGAATGAAAGAGGATCCATTTCTCACACTCTATATAACAATTAACTCAAAATGAGTCAAAGACCTGAACATTAGAGCTAAGATCATAAAACCTTTAGATGAAAATATAGGGAAATATCTTATAAATTTTCTAACAGGAAGTGGTTTCCCAGATCTTATACCCAAAGCAGAGCAAGGAACAAAGATATAGATAAATGGGATCTTCTCAAATTAAGCACTTTTGTGCATCAAAGTACTTTGTCAGGAAAGTAAAAAGGCAGCTTATACAATGGGGGGAAGTATTTGGAAACCACACATCAGATAAGGTTTAATATCTAGAATATATAAAGAGATGGTTTAACTCAACAACAAAAAGACAAACAATCCAATTTAAAAACGGGCAAAAGAAATGAACAGACACTTTCCAGAAAAGGAAATACAACTAGCTAAAAGGCACATGAAAAGACGCTCAATTTCACCAGATATTAGGGAAATGCAAATCAAAACCACAATGAGATCATGGGTCCCACCCCACTCCACCCCAGGTGTCTGCATCAGAAACTCTGGAAAAGGCCCCAGCAGTCCTTGACCTCACAAGCCTTCTTGGTGATTGTGATGTAGGCTAAAATTTAAACCACTGGTTTTAGCTATTTTGGTGTCTCACTGAATTTTTTAGATCAGAATCTTAGTTTGATGAAGTTTTAAATTTAGTCTTATTTTTATATTAAATTGTTTGCCAGACTTGAGAGCTCTGTTATTGTGTCTGCCCCAGGCCATAAGCTGACAAATGAAACACTTTGTGCTTAAGCAGGTTATTAATGTGTTTCTTTTTAATGGTGTGAAGAATTTATTTAGGCTTGACTGATTTAAAGCACCATAATGAATGTATAATTAACTTATGTTAAAGTATTATTACTTTGTTTTGAAGGTAAAGTAATTTTATGATTGGTTGCCTTGTCTCCCTATAGCTCCAGCTGTTCTTGTCACATTAGTCTTCACCCCTCTCATGAGTTCAGGGCCTTTTTATCTTGAAATTTAATTCTCATGATAAACTAGCCACTATAATCCCATGGAACTAGATTTCTTCAATTTGAACCAACTATAACTTGGAGTGAAAATGTTAGGTTAAAAAAAAAAAGTCAGGTTACTCTTCAGCTATTCAAGATAATGTTCCCAGATGGCCAATTTCCAAGAATGTATTAAAGACCTTGTTCTAGTTTGCTAGCTGCTGGAATGCAACACACCAGAGATGGATTGGCTTTTAATAAAAGGGGATTTATTTCGTTAGTTCTTCAGAGGAAAGGCAGCTAACTTTCAACTGAGGTTCTTTCTTATGTGGGAAGGCAGAGGACGATCTCTGCTGGCCTTCTCTCCAGGCCTCTGGGTTCCAACAACTTTCCCCAGGGTGATTCCTTTCTGCATTTCCAAAGGTCTGGGTTGAGCTGCGAGTGCTAAGATGAGGTATGCTGAGCTGTTTGGGCTGTGCTACATTGCGCTCTCTCATTTAAGCACCAACCAATTAAGTCAAACATAATTCATTGCAGCAGGCATGCCTCCTAGCCGACTGCAGATGTAATCAGCATCAGACAAGGTTCATGTACGACTGGCTCATGTCCATAGCAACTGTACTAGGTGCCTTTATCTTGCCAAGTTGACAACTGAATCTAACTACTACAGACCTTAATTCTGACTACCATTCTTACTACCCTTTTACACATTAAACAAGTTGAGAACAACAACACAAAACTACAATGAGGTATCATCTCACACCTACTGGAATGGCCATTACCAAAAAAAACAGAAGACGAGAAGTGCTGGAGAGGATGTGGAGAAAGAGCCACAGTTATCTGCAGTTGATGGGAATGTAAAATGGTGCAACTATTCAGGAAGGCAGTTTGGTAGTTCCTCAGGAAGAATTGCCATATGATCCAGCAATACCATTACTAGGTATAATTCAGAGGAACTGAAGGGAAGGACACAAATGGATATTTGCACACCAATGTTTATAGCAGCATTATTTACGATTTCCAAGAGATGGAAACAGCCCAAATGTCCATAAGGGATGAGTGGCTAAACACGCTGTGGTATATATATATATATATATATATATATATACAATGGAATATTAGGCAGCTGTAAGAACAAAGTCATGAAGTACGTAACAACATGGATAAACCTTGAGGACATTATGTTGAATGAAATTAGCCAGAAACTAAAGGACAAATACTGTATGATCTCACTAATATGAACATTAATGAGTGAACTTTGAGAGTTAAAGTTAAGAACACAAATTATCAGGAGATAGAAAGAGGGTAGAGATTGGACATTTAGTGCTGAAGGAATACAGAATGTACAAAAGGACTGATTGTAAAAATTCAGAAATGGATAGCATAATACTATATGATGGTACCATAATAATATAAATACACTGAATGAAGCTGAATGTGAGTATGGTTGAGGGAGAAGGGCTGGGGGCAGGTATGAAACCAGAAGGAAAGATAGAGGATAAAGACTGAGACGGTCTAATTTAGAATGCCTAGAATGGACAATGATGGTGATTAAATGTATAAATATAAAACATTTTTGCACGAGGGAGAACAAATGAATGTCAACATTGCAAGGTGTTGAAAATGAACAGTATACAGGAAAAAGCACAATCAAAGCAAACTAGGGTCTATAGCCAACAGTAACACTGTAATATGCTTCCATTAAATGTAACAAAGGCATTATGCCAAAACTAATTGTCAACAAGTTGGGGATATGGGGTAGAGGTATGGATTCTTTGCTGAAGAAAAGGAAATATCTTCATATAGATTATGATGGTGAAGGCATGGTATTTACTTAGGTTAGATTGTATGATGTGTTAATAGAACTGTTTAAAAATGAATAGAGAGAAACAAGTGCTAGAGAAAATGTGGAGAAAGAGATGTACCTATTCACTGTTGGAAGGGAAGCTGACAAGTGCAGTCCCTCTGGAGGGCAGTGTGGTGGTTCCAAAGGAGGCTAGGGGTAGAGTTGTCATAAGATCCTGCAACCCCATTCCTAGGTATATACCTGGAGGAACTGAGTGTAGGGACACAAATGGACATTTGCACACTGGTGTTTATGGCAGCAGTGTTCGAGATTTGTAATGGATGTTGGTGTCTTAAGGGTATAATGACTGAGGAATGGAAGGAGGAACTGTGGTAGTTACATACAACAGACTACTGAGTGGTTACAAGAAGGAATGAAATTGTGAGGCGTGGAACTAGGTGAATGAACTTTAAGCATAGTATGTTGAGTGAAATGGCAGAAACAAAAAGAGAAACATTATCATGCATATATAATATATATATATCATGATTATATATAAACTCAGAGAACTGAATTGAGAGCATGGGTTATCAGGTTGGGGCCTATTGTAAAGGATCTGGGATTGTAAGCTCTTACAGCAGTCACATATAGTCACGAGTTGTAACTGTTATTTCTAAATTCTGAAATAATGGGCCATTTTGTATATCCTGGTCGTTCCCTGAAACTTTGGGTATTTACGTGACACTTGAGACTCTGAGTTAGAGCACTGAAGCTACGAAAGTCAGCATTATCCCATACAACAACTGTTAAAAAAGTTGAAAAAGTGATCAGACTTTGACAAGAGATATGAATGAAGCTGATCTGGATAGGACTCAGGTAAATTAGAATACAGGGTAAAGAATGATATGGTCCATATTTGAAAACTTCAACTTCTGTGTGAGATAAAAAAAAAAAGAGAGAGAGAGAGATGCTTATTTGGTGCAAAATTTATACTTTGAGTAGTGCATTATCTAATTTAATTGTATGATCATTTCATTTGAACACCATAATTACATGGAATCTTGAATAGGGAGTGAGATCTTGTTGGTTTGTACAGGTTATTGTGATGCCCTGTTATATCCCAGAGTCATTTGGGCAGAGAACAAAAAGCATTTGCAAAATCCACTTGGGGGACTAGGGAGAAAGGAGGAATTATTAAACTTCACCATCTGGGGAATTCCTGATATTCTTGCAAGCAGTGGGGACAACAAATTCAATAGGCTGAGCCTCAATATTGAGGATTGCCCCCCAAAGACTGAAACTTATTTCTGCAAAGGAGAAGCTAAGCCTACTTATAATTATGCCCAAGAGTCACTCCCAGAGAACCTCTTTTGTTGCTCAGATGTGGGCTCTCTCTCTAAGTCAACTTGGCAGGTGAACTCACTGCCCTCCACTCTACGTGGGACATGATTCCCAGGGGTATAAACTCCCTGGCATTGTGGTGCAGAATCCTGGAATAAGCCAGGACCTGGCATCATGGGATTGAGAAAAGCCTATTTGACCAAAAGGGGGAAGAAAGAAATGAGACAAAATAAAGTTTCAGTGGCTGAGAGATTTCAGAGTCAAGAGATTATCCTAGAGGTTATTCTTATGCATTACACAGATATACCTTTCTAGTTTGTGGTATATTGGAGTGGCTAGAGGGAAGTATGTGAAACTTTTGAACTGTATTCCAGTAGCCTTGATTCTTAAAGATGACTGAGTAACTATATAGCTTTTACAATGTGACTGTGTGACTGTGAAAACCTTGTGGCTTTAGTCATACAAGTATTCAAGAGATGACTAAGTACAGACTATATTCATTTAACAAATACTTATGGATCCCATCTTGTACCAGGCACTGTTCTATGCTCTTGGAATATATCCAGGAACAAAACAAAGTTCTTGCTTTCCTGGAGCTTTCTTGAGAGAAGAGGTTGACAGACCACAAACAAATGTATCAGGTGTTTTGAAGAAACATAAAGCAGAGGAAGGGGACAGAAAGTGGTGGGAAAGAGCTTGCTAATGAATGGTCATGGAAACCCTCTTTGGTAAACTGACATTTAAGAGGAGATCTTAATGAATAATTTCTGCTAGGCATTTCAGTATCAGGAGGGAGAGCAGTCCAGTGAGCAAGAACAGCTAGTGCAATAACGTCCCTAATGCGGAATAATGTATGGCATGCTAGATGAACAACAAAGAGATTAATGGGGCTGAAGGAGGAAGGGTAGAAGTAGGACCTGAGGTCAGAGAAGTAGCCTGAAGTCAGAGAGTTATTGTCAGGGGATGGTAGACTACTGGTACTAGGAATTCAGCAGAAGGGGAGATCAATGTATCCTAACTGATAATATATAAAAAGTTCCTAGCACAATACCCAGCACAGAGTATGCACTATATGTGGTGTCAATTGTTATCATTTTAATATTAATAATGACTGTTGCAAGAATGGTACAAAGAACTCCCAAATATCTTTGACCCAGCTTCCCCAGATGTTTACCTTTTACTATATTTTGTTATATTTGCTATGTATTTAGTTAGGTATGTATGTATACATATTTTTCCTGAACTGTTTAAGAGTAAATTGCAGACATAATATCCCTATAACTCTAAATATTTCTGTACATATTCCTCATAACAAGAACTTCTCTTATAAAACCACAATGCAATGATCAAAATCTGGTAATTAACATTGATACAATGTTATCTAATCTACTGACCTTATTTGGATTTTGTCAAATGTCCCATTTATGTCCTTATAGCAAAAGAAAATCTAAGATCATGCATAACAGTTGTGGTATCTCTTTACACTCATTTAACCTGAAATAATTTTTTGATATTTCATGGCATGACTTTTTGATGGTAACATTCAGACAAGTTATTTTGTAGAATGTCCCTCAGCTTGGATTTGTTTTTTACCTCATGGTTAAATTCAGGCTATATATTTTGGGCAAGAATATACCACAGATGCGCTGCTGAGTTTTCAGTGAGGCCTATCAGTCACATGTTCTGGTTAGTCTCATTATTGGCAATGCTAACTTTGACCATTTGGTTAAGGTGCTATGGGGCAGGTTTCTCCTCTGTAAAGAGACTACTTTACTCTTTGTGACTAATAGGCATGTTGTACAGAGATACTTTGAGAATAAATATCCTGTTTTCCTCAAACTTTCACCCACTAGTCTTAGCAACCATTGATGATTCTTGCCTGAATCAATATGATGATGATGGTTGACAAATTGTGATTTTTCTAACCCCATTTTTCCTTCTACATTTATTAGTTGGCATTTTAGTGTAAGGAAGAGCTTTTCCTTCATTTGTATCAGTGTGGACTCATGGAAACTTACTGAGTCAATGGGTTATAATCTTTTACTATCATTATTTTGATGATCAGATTGTCCCCAGATTTTGATAGCAGTAGCCCAGACATGCTGCCTCCCATCCATCTCCTTCTGAACTGTCTCCATCATTCTTTGAGCACTGCATCATTTTTAGGCTTATTTTGAACTTTCCTTGCCCCAATCCTAGAACCAGCCATTTCTTCAAAGAGCTTTTTGGCTATACACATTACTTGTTAATATTCTTTTCTGTTCCCTCATATGAAAGCTCATTTAATACCTTTTGTGGAATCCATTCCTCCAACTGCAAATAATGTACCAACAGTTGATTTCCTAGGTTTTGTTCGAGGACTTTGTAACATAGGCCGTCTTTCTGGTAGTAAGTGGTACTTCATTGCTTCCATAATGAGTTTCTGACATTCTATATCATCCCGAAAAAGTGCATTATTTTCCATGTCTGCCAGGAACTAGAAAAGAATAGTGAATACATATACTGAATGGGTAAGGAAAGAGATTAAAAGAATAAACTATATACTTCACAGATAATATATACTTTTAAAATATTCAAGTATAAACACCTATTTTTAACTAAAATATTCAACATCTATAAGATTAATACTTTAAATTCCATTGAAAAACAAAAAATTGAGGAGAATGATATTCTAAAATCATAATAGTGTAAATCTCTGGGAATACTAGAGTTATAATAATCATTTTCACTATCTTCCTCTACTTTTCATATTCTCTAAAATAAAGCATCCTACTTCTTTAATTAGAAAAAAATTTAATAAGGGAAAATAGTAATAAGTGGCAGTTGACTAATTAGACTGTATTTACCTGACCTCTCTAAATAGTGCTCAAACAACAATAAAAACAAACCTACCAAATTCTTAAAGGGCAAAAAGAACTCTAAATGGTGACTACTCTTAAAAAAAAAAATTTGTGTACTTCACTGCATCCTTTAAATATTTATTTACTTATTTTGCTTTTATATACATGCATAAATATGGTCCCACTCTGCCATTTAAAACATAAAAGTTCTTCTTTTTGTGTTTGGTTCTCCACCACTCCCCTGCTCCCCACTTTGTAAACAACTGCTGTACATCCTTTCATATTTTCTCCACACATATAATCCTATACTGACATAATTTTCACATACACACACACATATTTACACACATATGTAATAGTTATTTTTTTCTTGCAGGAATTATTTGTTTTATTAAATACTTTGCTGCATCTTGCCATATTTTCTCAACAATACCTCATAGAAATTCTTCCAAGTCTTCTAGGAAATGTGTAGTTCTGATTTATTCTATTTAGTAACTGAAGAGTATTCCATAGTGTAGACATACTTTTTTTCCAGTCATTTCCTTATTATACCTACTTGTTTTGTTTCCAGTATATACATATTGTTTTAGTTTCCTGGCTGCTAAACAAATACAATGGGCTGGCTTCACAACAGGAATGTATTGGCCCATGGTTTCAGAGGCTAGCAGGTTTGCATCCTCCTGGGGTTGGCATCTTCTGGCTGGCTGGCAATATTTGAGGTTCCTTGGCTTTTCTGTCACATGGCGAAGCACATGGAGGCATCTTCTCCTTTCTCTTCCAGGTTCTGTTGACTTTCAGCTTCTGGCTGCTCCTCAAGGCTTCTCTTTCCATGACCAATTTCCTTTGCTTTAAGGATCTCAGCCATATTGGATTAAGACTCACCACCCTCATTCAGTTTGGGCACAATTTAACTAAAAACATCTTCAAAGATGTTTCAAAGAGCCTAATTACAAATGGGTTCACCCCCACAGGGCCAGAAGATGGGACCTGAACATGCTTTTTGTGGGGGACATTATTCAATCCCCAACACATACAAACATTTATACATACACACACACACACACACACACACACACACACATATTTTTTTTCTTTTTTGCTACTACAAATAAGTCTTCCACATATGTCTCTATGTACTGATTTACCTCTATGATATAGAATTTCAGGAACTGAACTGACACCTGGAGGGTCAAAGAGTATAAACACTTTTTATTAAAAATACATGTTGCCACATAGCTTTCCAAAGATGCTGTAACAACTGATGTTCCTACCAGTCATGTATGAAAGCACAACATTCTTGCCAGGGTTAAATGTTAGAGTTTTTTATATTTTGGCACATGATATCACATTGTTTCTTTAATGTGAATTTTCCTGATGAGTGAATATAAGCATTTTTTTTCCATATTTTTAACCATCTGTAATTGTTCTGTCTTTCCCCTTTTTGCCCTATTAAGTTGTTTATGCTTTGAATGACAATTTGTGAGAGTTTTTCGTAATACACACACAACACACACATATACTAATGCTTTGTCTTTCTACTATATTTTCTACATACATCCTTTGTCCATTGAATGTTGTTTCATAATAATTCTGCCATATAGGTTTCATTTTTAGGATTCACATATGTCTTTCTTTTCTAGTCCTGGTTGGAAAGTCTCTTTTGTTCCAACTTATAGATATAGACCCCTAGATTATTTTACAAGATTTTATTGCTATATTTCCTTCATTCAGGCAAGCCATTGTTCCATATAAAATTAATTTTTATATAGAATATGAATGGAGGAACATTTTAGTTGTTTTCCAGATAGATAGTCAAGTTCTGTACTAACACCATTTATTAAATAATCCTCCCTCTTCAACTGAATTGAACCTTGGTCAGATATTACACTCTCAATAGATCTCAGAGTATAAAGGACTATTTTTGGATTCTTTATTCTGATATCATATTCAATTTCCTTCTATTCTGATACCATATTTAATTATAATGTCCAGCATTGTATAATATGGTAAATCTACCCTCATTGTTCTTTTTCATTGTTTTCTTGGCTATTATGGGTCTTCTATTTTCCATATAAATTTAACTAAATTTATCCAATTCCTTGTCATCATCCTAATCCTGTTCAGATATTATAAGAAACTGCATTAAATATACTTACTAATTTGGGGAGAATTGATATTTTATGATATTAAGTCTTTCTGTTCAAGAAACCTTTGCATTTATTGTATAGTTTTGTTCATATAGAATTATGCCTTTCTTTTATTAAATATATTCCTACATATTTTATTATTTTTACTACTATTATAAATGGATTTTAAAATTTCCATTTATGTATTTTTTTAGCTAGAGGAGAGAAAATTACTGATTCTTACATATTTGTATTATATCATACTGCTTTACCACACTCTTGTTAAGCTTAGCTCTCATGCATACAATCATAATCATCAAAAAATGCGGATAGTTTTACATCTTTTTTTCTAATGTGTATGCCAACTATTTCATTTTATTTTATTACTGCAACTGTTAATTAATTATGGTGATACAGAGTATCCCTGTTTCTGATTTTAATGGATAATATTTTAGTGTTTTAAAATTTAGGATAACAGCTGCTGTAAGATTTTACCCAACTTTATTATATTTAGGTAGTTTCATTCTCTTCCTATTTTACTTTAGAGTTTAAAGTTAATAATGGTTGCTAAATTTTTCCAGATATCCTTTAATCACCCTACTGATATGATCAAAGGCAACGATTTCCTTTATACAATAATATCCTGATAAACAACCATTCTCATATCCCTAGAAAAAGTCCTTCCTGGTCATAGAGCTATCCTTTGTCATACACTGCTGGGCTTGTCTTTAATAATATATATTTTTTACAATTTTATCAAGGTATATTTTAAATATCATATAATTCTTTTGATCATTTGGTATAATTTTTAGTAAATTTACCAGGTTGTTCAATCATCACCATAATCAGATTTAGCATATTTTCTCCACCCTAATTAGATCCCTCATGCCTGTTAACCCCCATTCCCATTCCTTATTCCAGGCAAGCACTCATCTGTTACATATTCATCTTATCTGGACATTTAATAAAATTTAATCATATAACATGGAGTCTCCTGTACCTTGCTTCTTTTACTTGGCATGTTTACCAGGGTCATGCATGTCAAAGCATGTATCATACTTCATTCCTTATTATTGCTGAATAATATTTCATTATATGGTCATACCAAATTTTGTCTATCCATTCACCAGTTGATGGTTACTGGGGTTGTTTTCAGCTTTTGGCTACTATGAATAATACTGTTAAGAACATTTATATATTTATTGGTTATCTTTCCTTGGGAATAATGAAATTAGCTAAAATCGAGAGTGTTGTTAGACTGTGGACTTTGGGCATTACATATGATGCCTAATGAATACAGGTGGCTGAAGGATGCACTGGTTGAGAATTAAATTGGTGAAAGATGCTATATACTTATGACTGAATACTGTACTGCTACAAAAAAGGAAGAAGTCATGATGCATGCAACAATGTGAATGAACCTGTGGGACATTTGGTGAGGCAAAATAAGCCAGAACGAAAGAACAATTATTGTATGGTCTTCTTTAGAAAACACATATAAGAAGATGGGTTTAGATTATAAGCTCTTACAGCAGACACATTTAGTCTGTGGTGGTAATTATTACTTTTGAATTTTGAGATGCTGCTTTATGTATCTATAACCTGGTATTTAGAGATAAGAATGAAGCCAATCAGGTAAGGATTAAGGTAATTCAGAACACAGGGGTAAGGAAGACATTGTCTATACTTTAGAACTGCACCTACTCTTTGAGACCAAAGGAAGAAAGATTTATTTTGTCCAGAACCTAAATTTTCTGTGGCACATAATCTAATTCAACCTGCCTGGACAGCTCATTTGAACAACTGAAACACAGGGAGCCCAGAATAAGAATGAGGGCCTTTAATCCTGTAATGCCTGGATACATCCTAGAATATATTAAGCAGATAATCAAAAAGTATTGGCAAAGTACCTTGAGGGATGGGAGAAAAAATATGGAACTGTTAAACTTTACCATGAGGGAATCCCCTGATACTGTGTCAAACATTAGGGACAACCAAATCAAAAGGCCAAGCCCTTGATGATGAGGCTTACTCTTGTGAAGCTTATGTAGGTAGCCGAGAAGCTTAGCCTATGTAGGAGTAACTTCTGGAGGACCTCTTTTGTGCTCAGATGTGGCCTCACTCTCTCTAAGCCCAACTCTGTAAGTGAAATCGTTGCTCTCCCCACTACATGTGACATCCAGGGGTGAAAGTCTCCCTGGTCACATGGGAGATGACTCCCAGGGATGAGTCCGGCCCTGGCACCGTGGGATCAACAATCCCATCCTGACCAAAAGGGAGAAAAGAAGTATAACTAATAAAATCAGTGGCAGAGAGAGTTCAAATAGAGTCAAGAAGCTACTCTGGAGGTTGCTCTTATACAAGCTTCAGTTAGACATTGCTACCTATTATAACTTGCCAAACCTGAACCAAAACCTTCCTGCCAATCCTAAAGAACACCTAGAGCAATATATAAAATGCTTCAAAGGTTCCATGTACTAGGGTAACTTTCCAGAAACCTACAACCTCCAGATGGGTTCCTGGACCAGATAAATCCTGAAACCTAGAGGGCCCAGCCTCTCCAGAACATCAGCTAGTTCCATCTCCCTACGCCATATTATTGAGAGCCCCTTCCAACATGAAAAAGTTAGAATGACCATAGCCCAAATAGCCCTAAAGAGTAGGAAAGAAAGATCAAAGGGGATGGTGGAGTTATACAGAGAAGAAGGGTTTATCAAATGAATATGATTGCTGAATCATTACATTGATATTTCTTTTAGTCTCCAGATCTTAGAGCAGCTCAAAGTAAAAACCTAAAATTGTGAAACTGTAACCCATACCAAACTCAGAAATATGTTCTACAACTAACTGTTGTGCTGTACTTTGAAATTTATTGCTTTTTTAAAATATATATTATTTTTCACAAAAAGAAAAAAAAGTATCGTGATGCTAAAAAAAATATTCCTTCTCGCCTCCTATATTCTGGAGTAGTTAAAAGGAAAAATCTGAGATGATGGTATGGTAACCCATGACAAACTCTGGGATCTGTCCTCTAAATACTTGTTGAATAGTGCTTTGAAAACTATTGCTTTTTTCTTTCTTTGCTTTGTATATATGTTATATTATACGATAAAAAAAATTTTAAAAAAAAAAGAACATTTGTATGTAAGTTTTTGTGTGGGGATATGTTTCCATTTCTCCTGGATTGATAGCTAGGAGTAGAATTGCTGGATACTATAGTAAATGTATGTTTAACTTTTTAAGAAACTGCCAAACTATTTTCCAAAGTGTCTGCAGCATTTTACATTCCCATCAGTAATATATGAGGATTCTCATTTCTCAACATCCTAATAACAACTGTTATATCCTTCTTTTTAGTTTAGCCATTTGAGTTGATACAGTTTTAATGTAGTTAAATGTGTTTTAATTTGCATTTACCTAATGATTAATGATGAGAATCTTTCCATGTGCAAATTAGTCTTGACAATTCTTTATAATTTTACTTGTAAGTTCTGAAGAAAGATTTATCTACAATTTTCCTTTTCTGTACCATATTTATCAAGTTTTGGTATTAAAGTTATTTTATCTTCTTAAAATAAATGGAAACTTTTCCTCATTGGACTAGAATAATTAAATAGCTTTAGAATTGCAAATTTCAGCTGCAACCCTGGGCCTGGTGTCTAATCACATTTCCAATCCTTTCTATGATACTTAAATCTTCCCCTTTTTCCTGGGTCAGTTTTAGAAATTTATAATTTGTTAGGAAATAATCCATCCCCTCTAAATTTTAAAAATTGATTTCATACAGTTTCTTTAATATAATTCCTCATCCTTACTCTTTTCTATTTTTGCTCACAGTTTTAATTTATCAAGCTTATGATGGTTTTATTTATTTTATTGGTTTTGAATCCAAAATTTCATATAATATTAATCTTACCTGTTGGTATTCAGTAATGTGACTTGAGAGAGATTTTACTTTTTTTTTTGCATGGGTAGGCACTGGGAAATGAACCTGAGTCTCTGGCATGGCAGGCAAGAACTATGCCTGCTGAGCCACCGTGGCCTGCCCTTAAGAGAAATTTTAGTGCAAAGATAGTCTGTCTTTGAAAAGATGGAACATAAGAGGATTAAAGTTATAGTTCTTGGAGTTTTGGCTTATCTTGTGTACTAACTAGGAACTAATCCTAGAATGGTATGTACTGACAGAGTATTCCACATTTAGGGGGAAGTATCTCTCTCTCTGCTGGGGGGAAGATGGAAGTGGTATGTTCTATGTTGGGACTAGAGCTTTCCTCTACATTTCCTCCTTTATTTCTTATCTTAGTTTTTACTTTTCCTTTTCAATTTTTCCTTTCATATAGGCTTAGTCATTTATCAATGGTTGTTTATCCTCGATTTCAGGCATTTGTTTATATTTTAAGAATAGAAATGAAACACAAAGATGAAGAAATAATGAAGTCAAAGACTTTTCTACAAATATTATTAACGGGCTTGACAGATCCTGACAGTTAATTCTAACTCATATCAGTTAAGTTTTACAATCGCTTTATTTTCTTAAAATAGTTATTATTTGGATCTATCAAAAGAATTGATCAAAATATTAGTAATTCAAGGACACCAATGTCCTATAAAAATTCTGGTCAAAACTCAGTTGCAAGGAAAAATATCATGATATCATTACTCAAAATTGAGCTGTTTCACTTTATTGTTAGTGTAATCAACAGTGCTGAACTGAATGAATGTGGTTGAAATGGGAAGTTTAGATTCATGTATGTCACTAGAAGGAAAATGAGAGGTTAAAACATGAGATTGTATAACACAGGGAAGCTTGAGGTGGAAGATTAACAGTACAAATAAAAAAAGTTATTTCAGGAACTAGAACAAATGTATGACACTATTAGAAGAAGTTAATAATAGAGTGGTCTATGAGGAAAAATGAACTTATTGTAAATTAGGAAAGTAATATTTTAATATTCTTTCATAAACAGTAACAAATGTACCACACCAATGTTAGTGGTCAATAATAGGGGAGGATAAAGGATATGGGATATATTGGGTTTTCTTTTCTTTTTTTTTTTTTGAGTAATGAAAAGTTAATTGTAGTGAGGAATACACAACTATATGATGATACTGTGAACAACTGATTGTATACTTTGGATGGATTGTATGGTATGTGAATATATCTCAATAAAATTGCATTTAAAAAAAAGATTAAACAGAGTTACCATATGACCAAGGAATTCTACAGCTAGATATGTATACCAGGAGAAATTGAAAACATATGTCCACACAAAAACTTATAAATATATCTTCATATGAGCATTATTCATAATAGCCAAAAAACTGAAACAACTCCAGTGCCCATCAACTGATAAATAGATAAATAAGACATACAATGAAATATTATTTGCCAATAAAAAGAAATGAAGTACTGATAAATGCTCAACATGAATGAGCATGTTGAGGTTCATTTCAAGGTTCATTTCAGGGTCTTGTGTGTTCAAAGCCTTATTGCCTATGATTAAGTAAGGGAATCATGTGGTATTCCCTTTCCGTTCAAAGGGAAACATTATACTACTCTGTTTGGGCTATTCTCCAGACATTTAGTTCTAGAAGACCACCTTGATTCCTATCAGTTCCATGTTCAGGAAAGCATATGCCTTCCTCTACTCAAAAGAGGGAAAAAATAAGTAAATATAATGAAGATGCTGTCCTAGCTAGTGAAAGAGGCTACTCACAAACACCACCGTTTATTTAAAATATCCAGAATAGACACATCCATAGAGAAAGAAAGCAGATTGATTAGTGGTTGCCTAGAGCTGGGAAGGAAACAGGGAATGACTGCAGATAGGTTTCTTTTCATGTTAATGAAAATGATCTTAAATTTATTGTGGTGATGGTTGCACAATATTGTGAATATACTAAAACCACTGAACTGCACATATTAAATGGGTGCACTCTATTGTATGTGAATTATAACTCAATAGAGCTGTTTTTTTAAAAAATTAAGCTATTTGAATCAGTGTCCTTTTGTTGAAAGCACCTATGTAATCAGATTATTGCACTGGATAAATGTGCCAATTATTGTATTCACTATAATAAATGTTCCTTAAATTATTATGAAATGTGTGCCATTTTTCAAACATTTGGAATTTAGCAAAACATATTTTGCCAAACTTTTTGAAAGCCCATATGCACTTTCAAATAAATGTTTTAAAAATTAATTGTGTTAGTCAAAGAAAAAGTATCTTTTAAATTTTTACTGTTAGTCAAGGACTTTGTTAACTAGAGATTTTAGAAATTTGAGCCACTAGTAATCTGGGAGGGCAAAGGCTTTACATGAAATTATATTATGATGGAGTGTTAATTTTTCATTTTAGACTTTGAAGCCAGAATATTTCTGGCTAACCAGGGTTAAATTTGAATAATATATATACCTCTTGTTCCCAACCACAATTTCCTAGATCCAAAAAAAGAGAGTTCTAGAGTGTGATCATTAAAAAAGAAATATGTTCTTGGACATACTCAACAAAATTCTGTAAATCAATCAAGCAAGGATAAAAGCACAGGTTACAAAGTGGTCCAACTTGCTCTAGATATGTTTAAGTTCAAATTAAATTTTCATTTAAAATTCTATTAATTTGCACACTAAAGCAACAATCAAGTAATTCTTATAACAAATGCTTTTCCAAAGAAAATAATCCTATTTAGAAAGTTTAATAAAGTGGGAAATACTATGCTGAAACTGGTTATTCTGATTTTCATTTAAAAGAACTGAAATGTTTTTCATCATAAATTGAGATTTGTGGAATTATCAAAACCATACAGAAAATTTCCCAGGTCAAAGAATAAAACCTTAACTGAAGCATAATAAAAACCATCAAGCTTTTAAAATGAGGAATTATTCTGTAGATAGTTCAAATTTTTCTTATATTCAACTATTAAAATTTAATTAATAATTGTAAGTATATAATCAACAAATGTATTATACTTAATAGTTAACAATGATCAAAGATAATTTAAAATACCTCAAAAATCCATTATTAAACAAACATAAATGTTTATATGTTTAATGTTTTACTAAAGCTAGGACAGCATCTTCATTTTATTTACTTATTTTTTCCCCTCTTTTGAGTAGAGGAAGGCATATGCTTTCCTGAACATGGAACTGATAGGAATCAAGGTGGTCTTCTAGAACTAAATGTCTGGAGAATAGCCCAAACAGAGTAGTATAATGTTTCCCTTTGGATGGAAAGGGAATACCACATGATTCCCTTACTTTATCATAGGCAATAAGACTTTGAACACACAAGACCCTGAGATTACTGGGAAGAAAAGCCAACTTCACCTTATCAGAGCCCTTGGAAAGGTAGCTTACTGGTCCATAGGGCTGCCAAATCCCCTTTCAAATACATAGAGAAAATGGATGAAGATTTAGTGGGAGTACAGTGTACAAGGATCCCATGTTTCTTCAATTGGAATATACTGCTTTACATTCTATTTGGTTTTTAAAAAATGGCAAATAATTATATAGTCCACAGTTCTGAAAATATAAGATTACGTTTTGATAATAGAAGAGAAGGAGGACTCTCTAACAAAGTCACTGTAAAAGACAGTTTGCAGTATTTGGAAACCAAGCACAGCATGCCAAAGGCAAAAAAGCCAAATTGGATATTAAGTCCAGGACCTATGCCAGAGTGTAAATTCTAGCATTATTTATTCCATAGATTTTCTATGTACACAAACCATAGTTATAATTGCTATAGAAACAACAAATGAATATGCATTTAATTGGCTCATTTTGATTAATCTTAATGTTTAGATTACTTCTGTTATCTATAATTACTTCAGTCCTTTCTAAATAAAAATAAATGTGAAAAAAATTGTAGGAAGTAAAGTCTCAGGGGCCTTAGTTGTAAGTGCAATTTGAAATAAAATATATTTCCTAGTATGCTGAGTCTCTATATTTTATGAATAAATGGGATTAATTATGTTGAAGAATGAAGAAGAAAACAACAGACGAAAGCATAAAGCCAATTATTCCAAGAATCAGATTACTCAAATGGATGGTAGTAGTAATCATTCAAAAAAATAATTTGGGAGGCACTGAGAAAGAACTACAAAATACATACTCTCATATACTCCACATTTTAGGTAGATACTACGTGCCTCCTCTACCATAAAAGAATGGCAAATTACTAAAATGAAAGCATTTAAAAAATACGAGGAAAGCTTCCAATTTGTAAATGTTTATCTTCATTCACATACTTATGTGCCAAATGAATATTTCTCTAAAACCTCCTCCCAAAATACTGTCTAACGTAAAAGATAAATGTGAGTTATTTATGAATTCTATAGATTTAAAAAATACATTTTGGTGCAAAAAAAACATGAAGATTGGAAGAATTGTAAAGGCAAATACTGACCTTCTTTCTTTTTTTTTTTTGGAGAGCATGGTCCAGGAATCGAACCCGGGTCTCCCGCATGTAAGCATTCTACCACTGAACCACCTGTGCACCCTATATTTCTTACTTTTAATAGAAAAGAATAATGATAACTAAGAACAAAATAATGAAGACCACCAATATACTTGTATTATGTGCTAGCCATTGGGAACATAAAGAATTTAGGTGTCAAAATCTTTTAAACATTAGGGTGCACGGGTGGTTCAGTGGCAGAATGTTCGCCTTTTCCAGTTTGGCAGGTCCTCAGGAAGCTAACTATAGAATTGCCATATGACCTGGCAATACCATTGTTAGGTATCTACTCAGGGGACATGAGGGAAAGAATACAAATGGACATTTGCACACCAATGTATATAGCAGCATTATTTACAATTGCAAAGGGATGGAGACAGCCAAAATGTCCATCAACAGATGAGCGGCTAAACAAGCTGTGGTATATACATATGATGGCATATTATCCAGCTATAAGACAGAATAAAATTACGACTTATGTAACAACATGTATGATCTTAAGGACATTATGCTGAATGAGATTAGCCAGAAACAAAAGGACAAATACTGTATTGTCTCACTGATATGAACTAACATTAATGAATGAACTTGGAGAATTTCAGTTAAGAACAGAGACAAACAGGAGATAGAAATAGGATAGATATTGGGTAATTGGAACTGAAGGGATACAGATTGTACAACGGGACAGACTATAAAAATTCAGAAATGGATAGCACAATACTACCTAACTGTAATACAATAATGTTAGAACACTGAATGAAGCTGAATGTGAGAATGATAGAGGGAGGAGGCCTGGGGGCACAAAGGAAATCAGAAGGAAAGATATACGATAAAGACTGAGATGGTATAATCTAGGAATGCCTAGAGTGTATAATGATAGTAACTAAATGTACAAATTTAAAAACGTTTTTGCATGAGGAAGAACAAAGGAATGTCAATACTGCAGGCCATTAAAAATAGATAGTAACTAATCTTTTAAGATTTTAACTTATGTATGAGACAAAGCAAAAAATGCTTATTTGTTACGAAATTTGTATTTTGACTAGTGCGGTTCCTAATATAACTTATGTGGACAGCTTAATTGAACACCATAAGTACATGGAACCTTGGGTAGGGCATGAGATTTTGTAGGTTTTCCAGAGTGATGCTCAGATAAATCCCAGAGTGATTTAACAATGAATAAAAGCATTTGCAAAGTCCCTTTGGGGGAATGGTGAGAAAGGGGGAAAATCCACTTCCTCAAGTGGAGAATCCTTGATATTCTCACAAGCAGTGGGGACAACCAAAGCAATAGGCTGAGTCCCCATTCTTGGGGGTTGTTCATATGAAACTTAACCCTGAAAAGGATACGCTAAGCCTACTTAAAATTAGGCCTAAGAGTCACCCCCAAGAGAACCTCTTTTGTTGCTCAGAGGTGGCCTCTCTCTCTCAGCCAACACAACAAGCAAACTCACTGCCCTCCCCCTCTCTACGTGGGACATGACTCCCAGGGGTGTGGACCTTCCTGGCAACGTGGGACAGAAATCCTAGAATGAGCTGAGACTCAGCATCAAGGGATTGAGAAACCTTCTCGATCAAAAGGGGGAAGAGTGAAATGAGACAAAATAAAGTATCAATGGCTGAGAGATTCCAAACAGAGTCGAGAGGATATCCTGGAGGTTATTCTTACACATTAAATAGATATCACCTTGTTAGTCAAGACATAACAGAGAGGCTGGAGGGAACTGCCTGAAAATGTAGAGCTGTATTCCAGTAGCCATGTTTCTTGAAGGCGACTATATAATGATATAGCTTTCACAATGTGACTATGTGATTGTGAAAACCCTTGTGTCTGATGCTCCTTTTATCTACCTATTCAATAGACGAGTAAAACATATGGATTAAAAATAAATAATAAGGGAAACAAATGTTCAAATAAATTTAGTAGATTGAAATGCTAGTGATTAATGAAAGGGAGGGGTAAGGGGTATGGTATGTATGATTTTTTTTCTGTTTTCTTTTTATTTCTTTTTCTGAATTGATGCAAATATTCTAAGAAATGATCATGATGATGAATATACAACTATGTGATGATATTGTAAATTACTTATTACATATATGAGAATGGAATGATCATATGGTAAGAATGTTCGTGTTTGTTTGTTGCTATGTTTTAAAAAAATTTAAAAATTAAAAAAAAAAAAAGAATGCTCAGCTTTCATGCAGGAGACCTGGGTTCAATTCCCAGATCATGCGCCCCCCCCAAAAAAGCAAACAAACAATAATCTTTTAAATAATGATATTTTCCCTAGTATTTCTATTCACATTGTTTAAAATTTGATCAAATTGTTGTTTGAATGCTTTCAAAAGTTAAAAGAAGGTTATTATAAATGCTTGTCTTTTGCAATATTCAGAGTTTAAAAAAGCCACACTAAAATGATCATTTGGTAGAGACTACAATTATATGTATTATTTCCTACATCTTTTTTAGGGTTGACGGAGGGAATTAGTACAATAAGATTATTATAACTAAGTTGAATCCCTTCTAGTAAGGCTAAATAGAATGTTTTACATTAACAGTGCAGAGTAAAACATTTCGGTGGCTATCACTGGAAAAGGAACTACTCCACAAAAGTAAATTTTCCAGGTAATGGAACCTAATGCCAATTTTTAAAATATTAGTCATTGATCATTTGATAGTTATTAGACAATTTTAGTAATTGTCATATTTTCCTGCCTTTTAAAATAGAACATACAGAATATAATCCAGCATTTTCTTGATGATTTCCAGAGTCTGTTCCAAAATTTCAACAATATGATAACTCTAATTTTGTAACCATGCCTTTCACTTTTAGCAAGCAAAAAACCCTGCCATTATTTCTAAATTTAACAAGACTGCAAAGTTGCGTTATCTTTGTTGGAAAGAAAAATGTTACCCAGAGAGGTGAAATAACTGGCTTAAAGTATACAGGGCAATGTGGCTCCTATCCCCATCACTCCACTGAAAACCATTAGGCTATGACAATGGTCCTCAAACTTGAGCATGAATCAGCATCACGTGAGGGCTTATAAAAGCAATTTGCTAGGTCCCATCTCCAGGGTTTCAGACTCAGTAGGTAAGGGGTGGAGCCTAATAATGTACATTTCAAACAAGTTCCCAGATGGTGGTGGACCAATTTACCATCCTTATCTTATTTGTCTTCTCTGAAACATGTGATACTGTTAAAACGTCCTCCATCTTAAATTGAATTCTATTTTTAATAGCACTTCAGATATTTAACCACGTTTGGAAACTATTTTAGTGTTTTCCAGGGTTCCACCCCTAGCTCTCTTCTGTTCTCCTTGGCCAGTATCACTCTTTTTCTCATGGCTTCAACAAACTAAAAAAGTAGTTTACAAAATTTCTTCTTAGACTCTAAGAGGATTCAAGATACCAAGAGCTCAGATAATTTGATTCTCCTACTTCTACACTACCCCTAAATCATCTCTTCTTCCTGCATTTCTTAATTGATAGCATCTTCATGAGCTGTTGCACAAATCACAATCATTCTGGGCCCCTTTTTTTTTCATATCTCCCACCATTAAATCAGTCATTATGTTATATCAATTTGATCTCCTAAATAGCTCTCAAATCCTTAATTTCTCTTTACCTCGACTGCAAGAGAGTGCCTAATTCACTCCTCATCTGAATTCCAATAGCCTTTTAATGGGTTTCTAGGTTCAACACCTTTAATCCATTCTCTACAAGGCAGTTATAGTGATCTTTCTAAAATAAAATTAAAATGATGCCATTCCCTTGTTTAAAATCCCTTAGTGCACTTTCTCATTGCTTTTAGGATAGAATCCAAACTTCTTGGTATGAACAGAAAGGTTCTTCATGTTCTGGTCTGTTTCCCTCTCCAGCCTCATCTTTTAACACTATCTTTTTTTTATTTTTGCACTCTACTAGACAACCTATCTTCAAATTCCAGAGCATGATTTACTTGATAATGATTCAGTACCTACGTACAATATCCAATCTTTCCTGGACCATCATTCCCTCTCTTCTTTGGGTGACTAACTCATGATGCAGATCCAGTCATAACTTTCAGAAGTTCTCCCTGCTTCCCACCATCAGTCTGGGTGAACCTTCTATTATTTTCATAATACCATGTTCATATATCTAGCACAGCTTTCATCTTATTAAGTTGTAATCATTGATATATTTTAAAATTTATTTCTTATTCCACCTGATATCACTTCTTCCCAGGAAAAATTTTATAAATAATATGTTCAAGGGACAGAACTTTTTGTAGGTTCAAGTTCTACCTCTGCCACTTATTACTTCTATGATGTTAGCCAAGAAGCAAAGCCAAATAAAACTATAATACAGAAAGATAGAAATTTATGCAATCACTTTGTGATTTTAAATATATGGTTTTGCCTTTTTGGTCTGTTACTGTTGGACTAATTGATCTTCAAAGTGCCTTTTAACTCTAAGACCTTATGGCACAGTTATCCAAAGTATCCTGAATAACATAAATTTTTCTGATAGTCATGTAAATATAGTATAAATATTTAAGACTGCAGGACTCAAGTAAATTGTCAGTTTACTTAAGAGCACAGATTCTTTTCAAAGTCTATACGATTTTTCAGATTTCATTTTCTTTCATCTAGAAAAGAATAAGAAATAAAACTCTGCCAGGTAGCAGTAAACATATAACTCCCTTTTTAAAGTCTGATATCAAGAGAAACATTTTAAGTTATTTTTCCAGAATTGCCATCATTTCATACAGTTTTATGCCCATGAATATTCGACCTCTGAAGAGGGGAGTCCTTCTTATAAAGCATCTTATAAAATATTCCACTGATTTGTATAAGGTACAGAGCAAACTTTCATGTACAACAGCAGGACATAATACATACTCCTCAAAATAAATGCAAATAAGATAACATTCATGACACTTTACAGCAAAAACAGAAAACAATTTGACCTTGCAAAAAACAACTACCTCTATACAGCACAACAGTCCAGTATTTAGTGGGTACTTTATGAACATATGGTAAATGAATTAATCTAATTTCTGGCTCCTAGAGTCCAGTGTTCCTTTTACTAGCATTTACTAATTATCCTCCAATTGCTTGGATAGGTTTGCTGCTGAGTTGAACAAAATTTCTATCCCCAAATCAACATTATTATGAAGCAGTTCAGGTAGCCAGAACATAAATAGAACTTTTTTTTATTCTACTTTGAAAAGAACATAAATAGAATTTTTAGTGCTCCATATTTTTACCTATGCATTTCATATATATATATAATTACCTTACTGGATAGAACAGGCAAAGAAGAAAGTTAACCTATAGATATATACAAATTAATGTAATTAGCATAAAGTGAATGCTTAAATGTTAAAATGATAACATTGATTTAAAATAATCAAAAATGGTTTACCTGTGGTGCAAGAAGAGGTAACCTAATATAAGCTAAAAGTTTACTGAGCTCTTTCCGTCTCTGTTCCAAATCATGACGGACCCAAGTAAGAAGTGCATTCAATATTGTCTCTTCATTAGGAATATTCATGTCATCACTGGCCAAGAGCTTTGCGATTTCAGTGGCTGGTAACAATACAAATTCCTGGTTTCTAATTACTTCCATGAAATGCTCCTAGAGGAAGAAATAGCACACAAACAATATTGTTCCTTTTGGCCATAATAATTTATTTAAAGGAAAATAAAAGTGTTTTGAATTTGATGCCAAAATGCAATTTTCATTTTAGATTTGTCTTACAGTGAATTTTTGCTTGCTAGGAAAGAAACAGTGAAAAATGCAATTATGTTGTTGAACTAGCTATGTAAGTAGAATTAAGTGTTCTATCACTATCATTTTAAAAATGGATTTGGAACATTTAGATATTGCTTTGCCCAAGTTAGGGAATAATTTTGGCACATCTTTCAAAGGAAGATAGAAAAAATGAATTAGACACTGAAATATACAGTACTCTAATATCAGAGGATAGTTTGGATTCATGGTTGCTAAAGAATTTAAGCAACAGTAGAGCCAAATACCAGGGTGCTCTTTGAAGTTATTTCTCTTATCAAGAAATGGCCTCCAGACTGGCTTGACTTTCTAGGACCATTCTGGATCACAGAAATCTCAGAGCTTGCCCAGAAAAAGTATACGTCCTTAGGTCTTTCCTGGAGTCAAATTGGCCTTTGAAGTGTTTAATGCTATTTGAAAGACTATCCATGGTTTTGGTCTGTTCTGAGAATTTTTAATTCTTCTAACCTGCTTTATGTACAAAACTCTTTTGGTCTCATAAGAAAAAGAACTGAAGCAAAAAGGTGGCCTGGAAAAGAATGGGACTCTAAGACCTTAGGCTGAAGATTACTCAGTCATGGCATCAGTCTAGAATCAAGTCCCTATTGAAATGGTAGACACAAATGCCCTTAGTATGAGACGACAATATTTACTTGGCTATTACACTAAACCTTCCGGTATGCAAGGTCTTAATGAATAGATATTTTATATAATTATAGTATAAATGCAAGTGCTAGACATATTGGCCCTTAATGTTTTTCTTATATTTCTTAATGTACTGCCTCGGTATGTAGAGTTTTCATAAAGTAGCGAAGGCTGTTTAAATTGAAACTGGAGATAAGGACTACCAATAACTATCTGCTATATTAAAAATGAAAATTATGCTTTCTATGGAGTCTGCAGCCACCCAGGTTAGGTACTGATCTACAATATATGTATCAAGTTGACTCTCCTTTCATTGGAAATTCTTAAGAGGAAATCATACATGAATAATTAATTAAATTCAATTGCTTCAATTCATCATTATTTGATAAAGATGCTCAAATGAGCCTATTTTAAATGACTGATTATCATTTTCAGAAATATATTTTAATAAAACCTCAGTGCTAAAATGGCTTCACACAAATGGTTCTACTTAATTGTATACTGACATTCTAAAATGATTTGGTAACACATAGCAAGAGCTATAAAAATGCTAAAGCCTTCAACCTAGGTATCCCTTTATTAGTTTAATCCCTAATAAATAATTCACAAGGGAGAAGAAAGCTAAATTCATAAAGTTACTTCTCTCTGTATGATTTACAATAGTAAAAAAAATGGAAAATAGCCTAAATATCCAATAATCGGGGTTATAAATCAATGGATGATTAAGCAGGCATTAAAAATCTTAAGGACAAAGATCATATAGCCACATGGAAAGATAGTTATAAAAGAGTTATGAGATTCTGAAGAAACAGAAATCATATACATTTTCAATTGCTCAAAGGTACAGTGTAGAGTATAATCAACATTTTTATACAACCTTGATATAAAACTATTGCTATACCATCAAATGGCATTAATGAAATTTCATCAGTGAGAAAAAGACTATTTCAGAACAATACCCATTCCATTCTAGGGCAATTTATATAAACTGAAAATTGAGTTGCAATAACTTACCAAAAAACTACTGGACTCAATTTTAAATACAAAATTGTTTTCAAAAGTATTAGTTTGATTTTGTAGTGGTTATTTTAGCAGAATTAAATGTTGTTTTTTTTTAAGTTTTCCAGATCTAGAACAAAATTCAATTTTTTAAATTAAATGTTTATGGGAAGAGGGGAGCCTGGAAGGTTACTGCTTAATGGGTACAGAGTTTCTGTTTGGGTTGATGAAAATTCTTGGAAATATGATAGTGGTGATGGCTGTACAACTCTGAATTGTACACGTAAAAATGGTTTAAATGGCAAATTTTATGTTACATATATTTTACCACAATTAAAAGAGAAAAGGCAAAAAGAGTGGGTGGGTAAATCTCTTTAGGAGCAACAGTATAAATAAATATGAAAAAAGAAGACATGGACCCTGCCTGCTGGATCTGCACTGCCAGAGAAGGTAGAATTACAAACCACGAAAAGTACCCTAAAGAAAAATAAATATAACTCTTTGAGAAAACAAATGAGCTGGCCAACCATGAGAGTTAACAAAAGCTTCCCTGAAGAAATGAGATTTAAGCTGAGTTCTAAGGAACGTAGGTGTTAGCTGATGGGGCAAGGGTGGCTGACCAAGGTTGGGGAGAGGAGAACATTTTAGATGAAGGAGACAGACTGCACTTCCAAAAGCAGTAAGGCTTCTGGCAGTGGGCAGCATTCGAGGCAGCCAAAGAAGGTCAGTGAGGCTGAAAGGTAGAGTCTTCAACTGTATTGTATATAAGGTATATTTCAATGAAGCTGATAAAAAACTAAATGTTTTTGTTTCATAAATCCATAATGACATTAAATAGTGGTAATGATATAACCAGTTAGGTTTTTTAAGAGGTTAAATGACTTGTTGCAGGTCACATTCAGTGGTAGTCAGAATAAGAACAAAAGTTTCCAGGTTCCAGGAGCACAAGAAGGAAAACATCATCCTTCCTGCTTGTATTCATGCAGAACCAGGGAATATCCCAAGTACACATACCATTTACTGACTATGACAATTGAACTCGCTGATGTAGTATTATGCTTATTTCATATTTTAAATCCATTTCATGAAACAAATAGTTATCATGCAATCAAACACTTGGTAGCATTGTGCCCTTTCCCCCTTTGGAATAGTTTTAAAAAGCAAATTAAATTACTGAGGGATTTATTTTAATTGAAGATTAAATTTTGCTATACATTTGCATTCAGTTCCCATAGCAACAATTCAAATCAGACAATCTGCCTGTAAATTACTTATTATTATTAGAATTCAATTTCATGTCTTTGTTGAAACTGAATAATGTCAAATAATGGCCATGAGAAAAAAACTTACTACAACTAATTAGCTATTGGCTTTAAAAACATATAGCTAATTTAAATTTAATTCATGTCTAAGCCTTAAAGAAGTAATTGTGTCTCTACACTAAATAACAGGAGTGACCTAAATGCATACTAATATTTTCATGTGAATAAAATTCCTTCCTAAGAAATAGATACTTACATTATGAACCAATTGCAAAGAAAAAAAAGTCTAAATTTATTTTACTTGTTTACAAAATTTCACCTAATTCCAGAAAGTATTGAAACTACTAGGTGTAAGGTTAAAATGAGGACTCTACAAAGGGCAGAGGCTGAGGGGAAAAAGTCTTTCAAGAGGTTATCCTAATGCCATGCCAGGTCTCTATTTTATAGTTCTGTCACAGGTGAATATTTTCTCTGAGGCCCTGGAACCATCATAAGCAAGAAACATTCCGAGAAGTGATTACACCACAGGGAGGAAAAACCAGTCATAAAGAGTATGCTTTTCTATGAGCACTTTTGTTCACTCACAAATATCCACAGTGTTAGAGTAAATCTATATAATGATATAATTTACTAACTGGGCATAGTATGTGAAAATCACTGTTTTAAGTGCTAAACTTTCTTTCTTCTCTTAGAAGCTGCACTGTCCTAACCGATGTATTTAAAGCAATAATCTTCAATCATTGTCCAGTGTGTGACGACCTGCTATAGTGCGCACGATGGTCAGTCCTTTGAAGTCCATACACTCTCCCTTCCTCTACCCTCCTACTACGACCAAAGGTTGGTCCCAACAAGATGCCCTCAACATGCACTTATTAATCTATCCATCACTCTTTAGGCTCTTAGATCAGAAGCCCTTTATAATTTATTTTGAGCAGTTTGCTTCAAAAAATAAAACTTAGTTCTACATGCTATAAACATCCCCTTACATACAATCAGATATATCTATCCTTAATAAAAAGCCCGTCTTTCATCCTCTTGTCTTCTGTACTGTACTAATAAAATACAGCCACTATCACCGATTTCTATCAGCAATCATGGACAATTCTGAAATTTAAATGTGCTAAAAACAAAATGTTTGGGAAGCTCTGCTTTAAAAAGCAGGAGGTCTGAAAATCTTGAATGGAATAGTTTCAGGCCACTGTTCTGTTTCCTAGTAACCATAATAACCTACAACTTGACTAGTCTATACAGGAGAAATATTATTTGGTGTTTTTCTTTCATAACAGTGAAAATGTGATACGCTAGATAGTGAACCTGAACTTCAAGGCATGTGGCAGAACCCATGGGAAAAAAGCAATACATAGATAAGCTTGCAACCAGGAATATGGCAAAGAGAATATGCCTTCTAGCTTTTAAAAGATACATACCATAGTATAATTGTGCGCCACTTTATGTAAATCTGTACAACCTTGTGCATCAGCAAAAGAACGGATTCCAAGACAGTTGGATGGGTGAAGCTGTTTCATTAAAAACTTACAGCATGCTTCTACAACCTGTGAAAGCTGAAGAAGGCAAGCTGTAGATAACAGGCACTCAATATTATCTTCCTTTAATTCAAGGCGGCCTTAATGATAAAAAGAAATTCCATTAGCTGTGGAACTATATGAACCTTAGTTTAAAATAACTGATGTTAACAGTAACATTTCTAAATAAGAGTTTGTTACATGTAGTCCAGACTTAGATGGTTTAAGACATTCCATAAAGAAAAAAAAGTATTGAATATGTTTAAAAAAAAGCAAACTATTATTTACAACTTCTACTAAAATAAAAAACCTAATGGCTTATTTTCAGAATTTTAAATGATAGATTAATTAGTAACATATCTATCATACATAACTTTCAAAGCATAACAATTCAAAAATATTGTGTAAATCGTCTACTTATTATATTAACATTTTAAAATACCATTCATAAGCTTAATTACAATAACCAGTGAAAAGGTTTCAGTATGGAGATTTTAACCTATAGAGGTTAAATCACTAGGGGTGGTGATTAGAATAATGTCATCTGTGGCATGTTCTATTACTAGTAGAAATCTGAAACCTAATAATACAATGTAAATCTAAAAGGTTATTAATATATATTCTCAGATTTATTACCTGTATATGCATACTGAATCAAAGACCATAGCGAATTTGGTTCTACACCTTCCATTTTTATTTCTTCTTGTCTTGCTTCCCTGACATCATTAGTAAACATGGCAGCAAAATAATCTGAGACAGAGGACAGCACCAATCTGAGAACATATTATCGAAAGGGGAAAAAAAAATCAATGACTATATTAAAGTTGATGTACATTAATAAACACTTCTTTTATTTTCAATTTGCTATATAGAAAGTACAGTACTGGGAAATACATTTAAAGTTTGACAAATTGCTTTTGTTCTACTATCTCTCCTTGAATAATAAATTACCATTACTGAAAATTTATCTGCTGAGGTAAATGATTTATCTGTTTACTACTCAAATATTGCTTTATAATATCCAGGAAAAAAAATCTATAACCATAGGGTATTAAATCAACTATATATGTAAAAAGGAAAAAAATGTGAAGGTTTTTTTCTGTTTATCCTTTTGAAAATAACCTGTTAGTTATTTAAGATCTAATCACAACAATAATAAATATATAGAACCATTTGAGAATAGTTTTATCAAGTTAATATTTTTATAACATTTCTATTATTATAACATGTACATAATGTATTTTGTTTCAAAATTATATTCGTTATAATGATACTACAAACTATAATATTTTGTTATAATAATACAGTATAGCATTTATTCGCTATATCTCTGTCCAAATTTTTTATATTTACACATAAACAAGAATAGGTTATGAATATATATATTTTTGGAACACAGGTTTTTCACTTACTGTCTTAAAGATATTTCCATGCCAACATACAGATTTACTTTAGTCCTTTTTTTAAATAAATAAAAATTATAGATACAGATAATAGTTGATGACCCCTTTGCGTCGTTCTCTAATTCTGTTCTCCTCCCTCCCCAGGAGTAGTACTGCTGAGTCATAAGGTTACCAAATTACTCTCCAGGTTACTGTACTAATTTACCCCCCCCACCAGCACTGAATAAGTGTTAACATTTCCAGACAGTACTGTCTGATGTTAAAAATTTTAGCCATCTGCAAGGTGTTAAAAAGGATTTCATTGTTTTAATTCATTCACCTGACTGCTAGTGAGATTGAGAATTTTTGAAATGTTTATTGGCCATTCAGTCTTCTTCTGAGAGTTGCCTATTCATTCCATTCATTCATTCACTCATTGAACAAATATTAATGTGCATCTAATAAGTAGTGGGCTGTGTTCTAGATACTTGAGATATATTGGTATATAAAATAGGTCAAAAATCCCTTCTCTTATGTTATATTGTCTTTTATTCTTGAGAGGAGGGGGACAGACAATAAATAAATAGTAGAAGTAAATTCCATAGTATACTAACAGGTGATACATGCCATGGGAGCTTGGAGTAAAGGAAATGGGGTTATAGTGTGAGTTTAAATAAGTGATCTGGTTGGAAGGTGAAACTTGGCCAAAGACTTGAAGGATGTGCAGAAGTCAGTCATGTAGGTATCTGGGGAAGAGCCAATGCAAAAGCCCACAGGCAGAAGGAGCGTGACTGATATGTACTGTGCAAAGAACTACAAGAGGGTCTGAAGGCTCAAGTAAAGTGAGGAGGGAAGTGGGCCAGAACATTAAAAAGTTAACAGCAGACTAGATCACAGGCCATTCTGAGGACTTTGGCTTTCACACTCAGTGAAATGAGGAGCCACTGAAAGATTTGAGCAGAGGAACAACCAGATCTGAGTTCCATTTTCAAGGATCACTCAGGTAACTGACTTGTAAATAGAATGTAGGGGAAAAGACTGGAAGCAGGAGACCAGTTAGAAGGCTCTGGTAGTAATCTAATGGAGGTGGTGTTGGTTCACATCAGTGCAGTACTACTGGAGGTGAAGAAGCAGTGTGATTCAAGGGGAATTTCCTGACAGATCAGATGTGGGTTATAAGACAAAAAGAGAAGCTGAGGATGATGCAAAGAGTTTAGACCTGACAACTGACAGGGAAGACCAGGGTGAAGGCTGATAAGAGAAGAGTAATAGTTCAGCTTTAGATATATTAAATAAAGATGTTGATTTGATGTCCAAGTGGAGATGCTGAGTAAGCAGTGCAGTATAAAGTCTTAACTTCAGAAGAGAGTTTCCTAATTTTCAATAGTACTATTTGTCTTTTTCTTATTCATTGGTATGCATTCTTTAAATATTTTGGACACTGGTATTTTAATCAGTTAAATTGGCTGCAAATATCTTCTTAAGTCTGCAGCTTGTTTTTCTTTTTTTTTTTTTACATGGGCAAGCAATGGGAAATGAACCCAGGTCTCTGGCACGGCAGGTGAGAATTCTGCCACTGAGTCACCACGGCACCACCCTGTCTTTTCATTTTAATATAGTCTTTTTTGATACAAAATATTTCAGTTTTAAAATATAAATTTTTCTAATTCTGTAAGGTTTATATGGTTTGTGTCTTATTTAAGAAATACTTTTCTAAATATTCTTCTATATTTTCTTCTGAAAGTTTTGTCTTTCAAATTTAGATCTTCAGTTTATTCTGAATTAATTATGTACATGGTGTGAGGTAAGGCTCTCATTTTTATTTTTTCCCTCATGAAGAGCCAGTTATTTCAGAATTGTATAATAAAGAATTCATTTTCCCCCACATTTTGCTTCCATACACAATCCCCAAGATATGGAATACAGCTCTTTTAATACTGGAAATGTGGCAAAAGTAAACAATCTGGTTCCATATTAATATTTTTAACTTATAATTTATACATTATATTGTATAATAATAAAAAATAGACAAAAAATTCCAAAGAACAGTACCTCTGAATTGTTACTCTGTACCTCTGAATTGTTACTCTGTTGATATAAATCGGACAATTTGAGAGGTTTTATTTGGGGTTGATATAGAAACTAAAATTAAATAATGATCTCTGATTAATCTAATTGAAGCAAGCGCCAACAAAATTAAATTTCATTATGCCCTGCTTTATATCCAGACAATAAACATTTTATCTTGTGATCCTATTTCATTCAATGCAAGAAATGAGAACATTAGTATAGTCAAATTGTTTTTATTAAGACTTTTTTTGCATCTGCAATATAATTTAGCCTATTGGCTTGAAAGAATTATCTGGGAGTTATAAAACATATTTGCAGGAAATAATTATAAATTCATAAAAATACATATAGTTATTCTTCATTGAAATTACAAATGACATAACCATTACTTTTGTTTTGCTTTCTTTATTCTTCCCAAAGCTATACTGAATATTTCTGAGTAAAGAGAAAGCAGTTCAATCTGCTTTTCTCTTAGCAATTGTTGGTTTATACAATAAAGAAAATTATTTTAGATTGTTTCTGATTCAAATTTTTTAAATTTACTTTTTCATACTAATAGCAGTTGCCATTTACTAGGGTTCCACTGTGAACTAGTCACTGTAAGCACATTCTATGTATCATTTCTGATCCTTACAGGAACCCTTAAGGCAGATGAGAAACATCATAGATAACTTGCACATAGTTATCTATGTACATAGTTAAACTAGTACAGCAGAGTTACATCTTTTTCAGGGGTTATATTCTAGAATCACAGATAGGGCAAAACTGCATCTAGTCAAAATTATTCAAAAATTTAAGGTGCCATATTGGAGATTGCCATTCAATCTCAATTTGTCTTATATAAGCAATATTTTTCTATAGCATTGGAAGAGATAACTTATTTCTTTGTTTTAGGAATTAGAAGTAGTTGGCTTAGTTTAGATGCCAAGAAAAATAAGTTGCTTTAAATATTAGAATCATATTTAGCAAAGTGAGATGCACACACAATGAAAGGCGTTCAGCAACTGAGACTCCTGACCTTACTGTCTTTGCAGGGACTAATCATTGAATGGAATGAGGAGCTGAAGTGCCCATCATATTTACATTCTGTCTCTCACTCTCTTCATCGTTCTCTCTTTTCCCACTCGAGTTAAAAAACACACTATGATGCAATTCCATTAAAAGTAATTGTGCTAAGACTCAAAGCCTGTGCAAAAAAAAAAAAAAGTCTACTTCTTACCCTAGACCATGCTGCATCTCCAAAGCAAGTGTAATGGGTTGAACGGTGGCCCCCAAAAGCCCTAACCCTTGGAACCTGTGAATGTGATCTGATCTGGAAAAAGGGTCTTTGCAGGTGTGATTAAGTTAAGGATCTTGAGATGAGATCATCATGGATTATCCCGGAAGGTCCTAACTCCAAAGGTTAGTATCCTTATAAGAGACTCACAGAGGAAAGACACAAAGGGAGGAGGAGGAGATGGTCATGTGAAGATGGAGACAGGTTGACGTACTGCAAGCGCTACCAGAAGCTGAGAGAAGCAGGGAAGATTCTCCCTTATGGCCTATGGAGGGAGGCTGGCCCTGGTGAGATGTTGATTTTGGACTTCTGGCCTCCAGAATGGTAAGATAAATTTCTACTGTTTTAAGTCACCAAATTTGTGGTAATATGTTACAGCAATCTCAGAAAACTAATACAGCAAGTCAAAGTGTAACTATATTACCACTTTATTCCTTTATAGACTAGGCATCTGTTTTCTACAAATATAATTATAGCCCGGGAGTTTGTTTTTTTTACCAAGGTAACTATTGTAGTGAACTTTCACTAAAATTAAAGAAAAAGGAATTGTGCTTTTTATATAGAAAATTCAAGTAAGCAACAAGAGACAGGAGATTTTTACATAATGTGCTTCTTCAGGCAAGTACTCCATTCTCTCTTTATTTTCATTCAACAAGTATTTACTGAGCACTACGGTGTCTCAAGGGACAAAAAGCAATCACAATGATATGTGACATTTTCACATTTATATTTTCACATAATCCCTCTGGAAAAGAGGCAGGCAAGGGATAAAGTAGCCTAAACTAGTGAAAATGCCTTTCAGTAGGGGATTAATGAAATAAAGTACAGCATATCTACAGAAGAAATACCGTACAACAATTAAGAAGAAAAAAGCAGAACTGTATTTACTAGCATATTCAAACTTCCAAGATTTAATATGAAATGAAAATGACAAATTTCAAAAGTTTATATGTGATTATATTTTTTAAAAATTTTAATTAAATAATTATATGTAACAATGCAATTATATATAGTTTTTATTAGGCTTCCACATAGAAAAAATCTATATAAATTTAAAATGCAAGGTTAACAGGGATATATTAGTCGTTATCACATTGGATGCTAAAGGCTAAGGTATTAAAAGATAATAGCACCAGGTTTCCAATTTGGGTAATAAAATGATACCGTACACTGAGAGAATATAGAAATAAAAGATTGGTAAGATAATGAGTCCACATTTGGAAATACAGAATTTGAGGTCCTTTTATGAAATTCAAGTTGAAATATTTTGTCTCATAAACCCATGCTCCTAACATGCACTTTTTGTCCCAGCATAGTACCTCAATAAGTGTTTTCTTATTTAATCATTGAGAACTATAAAACCAAGTATCATTCTTCTTAATGAATTTACTTCTACTTTGGGGGTTAAAAAACCTTTGGGACAGAATGTTAATTAGTTTTGGAGGGCATAAAAAACCTTTGGGGTCACAGTGGTGATTACTAATGTACAGTTTAATATAAAATTATCAGAAGGAAAATAATAAATTGTTCTTTATTGAACAGCTCTCTTTGCTTACATCAAGAAATAATACTTAAAAAAATAATTGTGTTACAGGCTTTTGTTTCCTAGCAGCACTGCTTTTCATACCTCTTGGGATAGATGTGACTGTTCCAAAACTCTTAAGAATCTTAGCCACTCTACTCCACCAGCTTTTTGTTTCTAAATACCCACAATCTCTAATTTCCATTTAGCTTAAAGTTACCTAATAGGTAGAATGTGGCAAAAAACAAAACAAAACAAAATGAAAAAACAATGCTGCTTATAGTAGGTAAAATCTATGCCAAACAATACTGACTGCTCTGAGGCTTGTGCTTTATTTTTGTGCAGAGGGAAAAAGATCTTTTATAGCGACACTTAGTAAATAAATATGCACTGTTTTCTTTGTAGGAATGCCATGAAATAGCTCTTTGCAAGGCATTCCATCATAACAGTCAATTGGAATGAATTACCTCAACATATAGAACTAAATTATCAAGAAAATATTTCACACACATAGATACTTAGAAGGTGTTACCTGTGAGCTGGAATTCTGCGATCACCAGCAACCAGAATTACATCACACAACTGTTTATGTCTCAAGTAGTTTTCCATTTTTTTAAATGTCTGCTCAGCATGATTTAAGGCCTGGAAAAATTCATCTGATGAACATGCCTCCATAGTATGGCAGGATGATAATGTCTGACTGCTATTGGAAGTCCTGAAAATAAACAGAACACTATTTGAAACACCACCATCATATTAAAAGGATCTTTCTTGTGAAGTCATTTTAAAGCCTGCAAATGTAATACAAGTAATCACTGTCACCAGCCAATATTAATTTATAATCATACATCATATTTTTGCCTTTAAAATCAATGATGGCTCTAGTCATATGTCTGTCATATAAATATTGTGAGTGAATATGACATCTAGCTGCTAGTTAATAAGCTACACATTTTCTTTGTAGACCCTATCCTGTCCTCTGATCAACACATTTCCACTGAAGAAGAGCCGCCCTCTGTTCATGTTGATAGCTATACCACTTAGCACTATATTTAAGGGCCTAAGAGATCATTCTGTTTCATCTTTGAAAACAGGAAAGTAATTAAATTCAGGCCACACTTTATTTAAAAATAGGTTATGTCCACAGTTCATTTATAAAATAACTGTTTGGAATATAGAATACATTGCCACAAAAACAGTTTTATAGATAATTTATTTGATTCCCTCAAAAGCTCAGGTAACCTATAACTTATATTACAGGCTAAAACAATTTGATGGCCTAATCCAAGAGTCTAAAATATTACTTGAAATTCACAATTTAAAATTTTCGAATATAGTTTTATATTTTCATTTGGTTTACTGATGGAATTGGTGAAAAGGTAAAAAGGTTAAGAGTTAGAAGAGAGTTCTGAGAATACACTCCTATACATCTTCCCTTTGGGACCACTTGAATCAAGTAATCAACATCTGATGGTTATTATGCAATGAGCTGCAAAACAGCCAACTGTGCCATAACTTAGCTCTCATTTTGCATCAGATCCACTTTTAAGATATTATGATTCTGACATGCTTTATTGTAGCAAGCACTCATATTTTCTTAATGCAACTGTCTTAATCTTATCAAAAAAGGAAAAGTCATCAGACCTCTTAATTTTAATGTAAAAAGAACTGAAACTAAAGGAGACTAAGTGCCTTGCCAAGAGTCGTAAAGTTGGTTCATAGCAGAAACAGCGCTTTGAATGAACAATGAACAGTTTAATATAAAATTATCAGAAAGAAAATAATAAATTGTTCTTTATTAAACAGCTCTCTTTGCTTATGTCAAGAAATAATACTTAAAAAAATAATACTTTGTGTTAAAGGCTTTTGTTTCCTAGCATCACTGCTTTTCATACTTCTTGGGATAGCCCTAGCTATATTTCAAGTGCTCAATAGCCACACAGGGCTAGTGGCTACCAAACTGAACAGTGCAGATATGGAACATTTCTATCATTGCAGACAGTTCTATCATTGCACAGTCCTGTCCAGAGAGTCCCACAGATCTGGTTCAAATCTCTCTGTGCCACTTACTATGTATCACTTGGATGCGTTATTTAACCTTGCTAAAACTGTGCTTCTTCAATGGCAAAGCAGATGTAATACATAGTACTTTCTTTTAGGAGGTCCCTCATGGTAGGATTATTAATTTAAAGAATGCATACATAGCCCTAGCACAGAGTAAGTACAGTATCAAGGAAAACTGCTGTTAGTAAAACCTCACTTTTCACTGTCCAACAGAAAAGCTTTTAATCTGTCATTTGTCTTTAGGTAATGTTTTTTGTTGGTTGTCTTATTAAAAACGATCTCCAGCATTATGAAATTTTATAATTAAATTTCATACTTCTTACTTTAAAAGGCTTTTAGTAAACCCAGTAAATGTCCTAACCTACAATACAAATATCTGGGAATAGGCCATTTCTGGGGCATTTAAAATGCGTTCTTTGTGAATTCTGCTTGATCTTTTACATAACACAGGGAATACATCTAACATCTCTAACTTTATTTATATGATATTACTATGATGGTAAATCGTATTTCAAAGAATTGCATGAGATCATTCAATTCATTTTTTATAACAGACTTTCACTGTAGTCAACTATATATGCTAAATATTCCCAGGCTTATTTATTCAATTCCTAGCTTATGCCTCTCTGCAGTGGGCAATGAATTTGTGGGTCAGAAAAATGCCTAAACATAGAAAAGAGGCAAGTATCAAATAGATCAAGTCACCAACTATTTTACGGAATAACTCACTATGTGTAACATTGTGCCAGTTGTTAGAAACTGTGCAGATGGAAAAAAAGATAAGATTGTGCAGTGAAGGCACCTGGAACTTGAAGAGTCAAGTTTCATAAACTGAAAAACACTATAAAGCAACCGGGACAGTGTTACAAACCATTTCAATTCCCCAGAATTCTCTCTGTTTAGCCTTCTCTCCCCACCCCCATCCCCTCTCTCTGTCTCTCTCTCTCTTTCACACACCCTATACACTCTATGACCAATATATCTTTTTATTATAAAATTAGATTTCTTCACTTTCAGCACCAGAATTTGCATTAGGCTTTCTTACTGGAGTAATTTTTCAAAAGAAGTTTAAAAAATCACTTTGTAAGAATTATACTGAACATGATTATGAGTAGAGAACAAAGCTGCATTGAAACTGTAAATAGCCTGTTTGGCTCACTCCCTAGGTAAATGATTTACTCCTAGCCGCCTGCCTCACAGCTTGTGGCACGCAGAATTCTTGCTTTAGCGTAAGTGCAAATGACTATATCATGAATCTTCTGGCATCTTTTACAAATATTCAAAACCACAAAAGGAAAACAAGAATGCAGACTGCTTGGTATAGGCTAGCAGTGTCTAAATATTTTGATGTATACCCTTTTCAGTATACTTTTAAGCATTTGCCCAAATATATATCTATCTATAATTTATAAAAGACATTCAGGCACCATTGAACAAATATCATTTACATATAAAACACATGCAAAAATAGAGATTTGAAGGATAAGATAAAATATAAATAGAAGTTTTAATATTTTATTACCATTATCCCAGTGGAATATCTTGTGCATCCCCAATTGAACTGTAACTGCTATTGGAATATAGAGAAGAGAAAGATTTATATTGGCTAGTGTTTGAAAAGACAATAAACAGCAGGCAAGATTTGAAATATGTCTGGGAGTTTAAATGGGTGAGGAAGAAGAGCAGGAAGGAAGTGGGGTAGACAAGAGGTAAGGGGAGGGCTAGACAGTTGTATAAAGGGAAATGACAAGAGCCAGGGAAAACAAATACCCTCACTCCTTTCCTCTTTAAGACTAATATTTTTCAGTTTGTGAATTTAAGTGGGTTTTTCCTGGTACAGTGGCCAGAATATCTGAGGCGAAGAGAGTTAAATGTTGATCAAATTTTCTTAAATAATAACCATTATGAAAGGGAGGGCCAATGGGCATTCTCATACAATGCAGCTGAGCATTAAAACAGCTGTAATCTGCCTGAAATGACTCTGAGAATACAAACTAAAGTCCTAAAAATATGTACCCCTTTGGAATTTTATCCAGGGGAAATAAACCATCTATAGGTACAGACTTCTAGCTGCAGGGAGAATTTATCACAGGCTGTTTCTAACAGGAAAAAAATGGAAATGATAAGGAGGAAGAGTGGGAGAAGGAGAAGAATATTGATTAAACAAAAGTTTGTTTATGCATAGAAGTATGATACAGCCATTTAAAAAGATATAGGAGAATATGTAATGACATGGAGAGCTGTTCCAGTGGACATTTATTGTATTGCCTATCTGGGATTCTGTTTTAGAGTAAAAGAACCCATTTCTATCCTTTGGAAAACCACCCATTCGCCACGTCAATCCAAGTGGCTTGGGTAGCATTGAATCTCCCCCAAGAGCAGAAGTGAACAAAGGACTGAGGCCTTGCCAGCAAAAGCACCACATTTTTTGACTGGTTCTGGGTGGGCACATAAACCAAATAAGGCCAATCAGAGCCACTTTGAACATGACTTTGGCACTCCTGAAAACAGTCACCCTCTTCCCATTGGGGTTGCTAAGAAGGTAAACTTGGACTTGCTAATGGCTTTTTTTGCTACCACACTGAGAGCCTGCTTAAGATAATGCCATCACAAAGGAAAGGAATTCAGAAAGGAAGAAAAATAGATTTCTGGTGTTATTTCAGTACGTGCATCCAGCCATATTTAAAGCTAGACTTTGCATGGACTTTTTATTTATGTTAACCAAAAATTTCCAATTTTTCTTAAGTCAATTTGAGTTGGTTTTCTGTCACTTGTAGTCATAAATCCTATTTTTAATATTCATAATATATTAGGGCAAAAAAGCAGGTTACAAAACATGATGTACAAGATTCAGATTTTTATTTTAAAAAACATATTTTATTATATACACATAGAATATATATTGGAAGGACACTCTCCTGATTAATAATTGTCATTATTTTGGAGTAGGTGAGTAATTAATGATTCTTATTTTTCCATTTCTGCTTTCTGTATTTTCCAACATCTCTTTGATAAAAACATATTATGTAATATGGAAAAATTAATTTTAAAAAATCAGATCCAAGAAACTCTGAAGAATTCCTTTTCAACTGTCTTCACCTCTTGCTCCCTGTTGATGGTATCCCAATCCATTTTCACTTCTACCACAATAAAGTTTGAGCCGGACACACTTCCAAGCTTCCAAGTAAGATGGGCAGATGACCGTGGATGAAGAGTTGGGACCAGGTCTAGAGTTTATAACCGTAACTCAGCCAGCTTGACATTCTCAAGTACCAGGCTAGGCCTTCTTGACCAAAAGAGGGAAGAGAGAAAAAAGATAAAGAAACAGTGGCTGAGAGATTTCAAATAGAATCAGGAAGTTATCCTGGAGGTTATTCTTATGCATTACATAGATATTCCTTTTTAGTTTATGGTATTTTGGAGTGGCTAGAAGGAAGCACCTGAAACTGTTGAACTGGGTTCCAGTAGACTTGATTCTTGAAGACAACTGTATAACGATAAAGCTTTCACAATGTGACTGTGTGATTGTGAAAACCTTGTGTCTGATGCTCTTTTTATACAAGGTAAGGACAAATGAGTAAAACAAAAAAGGATGAAAAATAAATAAATAATAGGGGAGATAAAGGATAAAAACTGGGTAGACTGAAATACTGTGCATTGAGAGGGAGAGGCATGGAGTATGGGATGAAGGAGGTTTTTTTTTTCTTTTTCTGGAGTGCTACAAATGTTTTTAAAATGATAATGGTGAAGGTGAAGAATACACAACTATGTGATGATATTGTAAGCCATTGATTGTATAATATGGTTGGACTATACATGTGTGGATATTTCTCAATAAAAATATTAAAAACAAAAACAAATACCAAAGAAGATCTGATAAGAATTGCCAGGACAGGTTAAATCTGAGAATGAGCTCAAGTTTGAGAAAAATGCAGTGGACAACAGAAGGAATTATTACCATTAAAAAAAAAAAAAAAACAGCGTAAGAAAACTGGGGAGAGAAGGTGAAACTGTTTAGAATGAATAATGAGCTGTGTGCTAATCCAAATAAAACTCTTGTGATTAAATAATAGTCCAGGGGTATGTAGGACAGTACAGTGATGAAGGTAAGAGCATGATATCTAGATCTTGTTTGGGTTCAAAATAGTTATTGCCAGGTGGTCAAGGTCATTATCAGTGATAAATCAGGTTGATAGTATATACTGTTTACATGATTTGATAAAAATGGTATTTTACCTCTCTGGTCTTTTTCTCAAAAACCCATAACCCCAGTCTAATCATGAGAAAAACATCAAACAATTCCCAATGGAGGAGCATCCTACAAAATGCCTGACTGGTACTCCCAAAACTTTTAAGGCCATCAAAAACAAAGAAAGTCTGAGAAACAGTCACAGCCAAGAAGAGCCTTGGAGGCATGATGATTAAATATTAATATGGTAAGCTTATAGGATCCTGGAACAGAAAAAGGACATTAGGTAGAAACCAAAGAAAACTGAATAAAAAGATGGACTTTAGTCAATAATAATGTAGCAATATTGGTTACTTAATTGTAACAAATTAATCATACTAATATAGTATGTTATTAGGGGACACTGACCATGGGGTATATGGAACTCTCTGTACTATCTTCACAATTTATCTGTAAATCTAATACTGTTCTAAAAAAATAGTTTATTTTAAAATTGCAGTTATTTCACTTCCCAGCTCTGGGAAGTTGCTGGGCAAGTTGGCTGGGCAAGTTGCTCAGCCTTTTTGTACCTCATTTGCCTCATCTATAAAATTAGAATCATAATAGTAGCAACCCAGCTCAAAAATGTGTTGTGAAAAATAAATAGTTAATATTTTAAAGTGCTTACAACAGGGTCTGGCAGTGCCCAGTAAGTATTAGCTATCATTATTTTTGAATATTTGTAAATTGCAGTAATATTTTATGCAAATTGACTCAAAAACTAGAAATAATTTGACATGTAAAATATATTCTAATTTTATACACAAAATGTGAAATAATGAAATCTCCAATTAAAAATATATTAAAAATTACATGATTTCAAAGCTGATAAGTTAAATCAAGTGTAAACTGTGTTTATATTATTGTCTCATGGTGAGCTACTTTAGCTAGCAAATTTGCTAACCTGGGTAAGAATTCCTCCTGAATAAAGATCTTGGAATGCATCAATCACATAAAAGGTATCCTCTCTGTTTCTTGGGGTTGAAAATTCCTCATAGTGTAGCAAAATAGTTTGTATTTTAATACCAAACTGATAACTTACATAGTTCCAGGGAGATAAGATAGTTAGGCAGGCTACATGAAGGAGATCTAAGTTAAAAGATAAAAAACTTAGATGGGTTGCAGACAAAATTATCAGAAGTCTAAGACTTAGACATTCCTTCTAGCTAGAATACAACTAATGAACATTTTACTAACACATGATGTCTCTTAACTCTGCTCTACATTGTCCAGATCCACTGTGAATGATGTGACTGAGTATGTAAAACCATTCAGCTGTCTTCCCCTTTTTCTAAAAATTCAAATTTCCATGTAAGTTGTAAGATTATATATTATGACTGCCTAAATAAGTAAATCTCAGGATATAGTATCTATTTTCTCATTGTATCTTAAATATTTTAAGATAAGAATCTATAGTGTCCACAAATGCTTACTATATATTTTATTATTTGTAGATATAAGAAGAAGAATTGTTCCCAAGTTATATACAAAATTTTGATGCATGCAAGTGTAACTTCTTTTGACTTTAACAGTGATAGGCTTTGATTGTCTACAGTAGAAGGGCAAACATGTAGAGACACTGCTCACTTAATCAAAAGCTGAGGGCAAATAAATGTATCCTTATGACAGGGATCAAAGACTAAGGGCAGAAAGATGGAAGGAAGATGTGAGAACTGGACATTTAATCTAGAAAAAATTAGTGATGTGTACACACAAATAACATTGCTAAAATCCAGAATGTTTTTTTCCTTTTTGCAATATGATGTTATGATAAAATTTTCAAATCATCAAGTATATGAAATTGCCTTGACATGTTTCCCCCCATATCTAAAATCAAAAACATTTTCTTTTAGTACATTTTCTTTTGAGGTGATATTTTAGGAATAGTTGGTCACTGCAGATGTGAACTGTGTACTCCCATCTTATTACTTACTTTTATCAACTTTCTTGACTAACATTTCAAAACAATTACATTTACTGTAGATTAAAATAAATCATTATCTTTCATAAATAAAAACGTCAATTTCATATTCTTGATGAATGCACATAACATCTTTCAGCCAAAAAAGGCAGTATTTTCTTCTCTCATAATGAATATCCCACTAAGATAGTATTTCAACATGGCTACTAAAGAATAATGGTACTTAATTTCAGTAATCATTAGCTATGCAAGTAACCTTTGTTGTAAGGAGGTAAATTATAGTGACCAGTGTGTATATAATCTCTCCAAGCAGTATATACATGTTAAGATTTTTATAACCTATGTTGGTAAATGAATTTAATATTTTGTCTTTTCTTATTTTGCTAAAATATTCTTGATACACTGTATTGATTTTCAAATAGAAGGATGATTACTCTTTGGTTTCCCACAAAACAGATAAACCATGAAGCTTTATTATATAAATTATTTTCTATGGCATCAAGTCTCCAAAGAAAATACAAAATAATGAAACACATTAACTTGACTGATCTTCCTATTAAACTTATTAGTTGTTCCTATTCCCTTAAGGCAAATGCCATCACAAACTAATTTTAAAAATTAAATTAAATACACTATTTACCTATTTAAAGATATATTCCTTTCTCCCTTACACAACTGATTACACATTGTCTATATTTATTATCATTCCAACATCATAGTTCAGAATTCCACGTTCTAAAGGTTAGGACAGAAGGCAGTAAATATTCCATGTAAGAGATACCTGAATACATGAACTCATTTAGTCTCAATCCCTTATGACGGCTATATTAATAATAAACAATTTACCAATTACAAGTATTAACAAAACCTGCAAAGACATTTAAAAAGAAAAAGAACCCAGTAATCAAACTAAACAAATAAGTTACTTATGCCTTTCATGATTTTAGAATTAAATATATTTGAGTGAAGATAAATCAGAAAGATAACTTTCATGCTCTGACTTGTTACATGATATATTATTGTAGTTTTAAACTGATTAATAAGAAAATTGATTTAAAAAATAAAGCCAGATTCCAAGGATGAAAATAAAGTCATTATGAAATTACCAATTTTTGCTCTATTTTCTCTCCTTTAACTTACTACCCTTCTTCTTGCCCTCTTTTCATGTGACCACATCTAGCTCCTCTATGGTCTCTTAAACAGTCTTGAAGAATTGTCCTTCATTTCCCTATACAGTTAGCACAAATTGTGAAAGTGAAGGTAATATGAATTAGAAGCTGTCATCTTTGAAAGAGGCGTGTTACTGTGTTCTCTGTATTAGTCTGGAGAGCCGCAACATAGACAGGACAAAGAGAAATAACCTTAAGAAAAATATCATTAACAACTACAGTGGCCAAAAAAAATTGACAACTACACTGTGCATCTCCTTGTAAAACCTTTCACTCTCATTAAAATTAAAAGATTCTACAATCTGTTGTAAACTAAAATATCATGTAAAATTTTATACTATAGAAATACCTTCTATAGCTTTGCTATAACCATAAAAGGCAAATGTATGAAGCAAACTGTAAGGAATGATGCATAAAATTGCTACTATAAAGTATTTTCAAAGCAGAGTCAGCTCTATAAATGGAACATAAGATATTTTCAAAATGAATGTTACCTGTTGTCTTTATAATTTTACAGGATTCTTATAAGACCATTTAAAAAATCCTAGCATACATATGACATGCCCTGCCAAGATGTGTGTGTGTGTGTATATATATACATATATATGTATGTATGTATTATATATACATATTCACAGGTCTTAAATAATAAACACTAAATTATTTTAAAACGTTATAGAAAATATCCCCACATACATCCCATTTCTAACGGTAAGAAAATAATCAACCTGCATGAACTGGAATCAGATTCATTTTCTTCTTCACTAGTGCCATCATCCACTTCTGGTCTATCCAGCCAATGTGCACTGCCACAATCTTCAGCTGTAAACTCAAATGCAGGGACTTCAGAGGTGGATGCCATTGGCCAAGAAGGTGAATTCTGAAAATCCAGTTGGCTGGACCTTCGGTAACCAATTGAAGCCAAAGGCAGTTGTAGGCTACATGGATCTAAAAACTTTCTCCCACCGTTTGCTCCAGTCTGTCCTCGATTCCAAAATTCTCCCTGCTGGCTGTCAACTGTAGAATTAGGAGATGATGCTTGATGGCCAAACCACCTCCATCTGATTTTCAAAATCTGCTTCACATCAAACTCTTTACGAGAACCAGACATCCTCAGAGAAACCAAATGATCGTCTAGGCAACGGGCAAAAAGCACTGCACACAGATTTGTGCATCCAACCAAGACAAGAGAAGTATATGCCCTGCTGTACACAATAAACAGATTTAAAGGAAAAATAAATCACATTTACATATATATCTACATTTACTTTTATACCAATATATCAGATCATAAAGAACAAAGGATAATGAATACAGATGAAACACGGTGGAACATTCCGTTCAATCAGAGCTAACTCTCATCCACCTATCCTGAAGCAGCTAGACCACTTTACACTGCTCTCCCTTCCCAACTGACCATTAGCGCTCACAAACACTGACAGCATTCATTAAAGTCCTTTCAAATGCAGAACACCACCCCCTTTTCTTACACAACAAATGACAGAGACAGAAAGCACTACCCTGAAGCAGTATCTCCGTCTCTATTGCTTACTTAACTATTAACTCTTTTATTGCTGAAATCAGAAATTTAATCTACAGCATTTCCCTTTGTACTTAAAACTAAAAGTCCTTATAATTTTATACTAAATTCCTAAATGAAATATCACAAAACAATAGTTTTAAGAAAGCATTTTTAAATTAGATACGTTATACTGATTTTCAAGGTGTACTCTTTGGATGCGGGTGGGTTGAGGAGGAAAAAGGAGTACAAAAGTGGGCCTCAGATTGTCACTTTCCACCTCTATTTTCTCCCTTCAATGAGAGAGAGTGTAATAATGTAGCAACATGTTGAATAAGATCTCATTTAAATAAAGAAGAATGAGTGGAAGAAAAAGTTTGAAAACTACAAAGGATCAAAATATGACAGTATCCACACTTTTTCAAATAAATAACTTGAAGCCAATATTGCCCTATAATTATAATTGAATCACTTCCATTTAATATAACACCCAAATTTCTAGGACATTACTTATAAGGTATAGTTCAAGAAAGCTTCCAAGGGATGGGATGGGACTATTTCTTGGGTCTATAAATATCCTAATGGTGCCCCCTGTTAACAAACAATGGTCTGAACATGTTATGGATAAAATGCAAACTAGTAATATAAATCAAAAATCCATCAAATGCAATCACATTTTGAAATACTGCATGGTTACTGTGAATAATGCATTCAACTAGGCCTTATGGGGGACACATCAAGGTCCCTAACCTTGAATGAAATAGTTAAGAAACAAAAATACTTGACAAGTTAAATATAAGAAACATTATATTGTTGCAATATTAAAATTTCATTTACAAATACAGAATTCAAGTTTGCAGGGTGCTCCATAACTAATATTATATCAAATAATTTCACTCAAAAGGCAATGCCTAAATCAACCGACCGTAAAAAAAAAAAAAAAAAAGATGCTTTGGGGCATACAAAAATCCTGTAAAGTGAATATTGCAACTTCATTTAGTTCTTTAGGAGAATTAAAATTTTAAAAGCAAGAATAAGAGGCATGAAAAGTTACATACATTTTGTGCTAAATACTCTGGTATAAACCATAAACTCTATCAGAGGGAAAAAGGTGATTTTAAGGTGGTATAGAATGGTGTGAGCCAGTTTTTTACGGAGAGGGCTTCTAAGAATTCTAATAATAAGCTGTTTAGGTAGAATGATACTAGATTTTAGAATAGAAAGGAACAAAGATATATAATAAAAACTTGAAGTGAGCATACTGACAAGGAAGGGGAGGGAAGAATCAGTTTGATTAGCAGGCTAGTCTTACCCAGTTAATTTTAAGGAGTAGTAAGAGATAAAGTTGGGTGGATACGATGAGATAAATGCCTAGAGCAAGAGCAAAGGGGTAAAGACTAGCAGGCAATATAAAGAAAACTGTTGAACAGGCCAATATTTCAGGAAATTAATTTGGCAATAATATGCAGGATACATATTAGAACGGACACTTTTCCCCTCTCCTCTCACTCCTGCAGGCTCTTATCAACACCCTTCAAACTCCATTCTACTATCCTACTTTATTTCTATTTTCTAACCTAGATGCATTACTTCATCAGTCAGGACAGAGTCTACATTCATGTTGACCCCTCTTCTTATAATGCTATTTGTGTCCCAGTTTCTCTGGTTATAAAATCCAGTCTTGAAGGTCTAACTCGGATACTACAACCCCTATAAAGCCTTCTCCAATTACGCTAGCCTGGTGACCTCAACAAGATAGCACGAACACTCCAATCCCCCTTCAGGATTTTGGGAATTGATGGGGAGGGGGCGGAGATCTTTACTTGTCGGAATGACTAGGGAGTGCTACAGGCATTGAATGGGTAGGGGCTAGGAATCATAAATTTCTGCACTGTGTGGTACTGTCCCTGCAGAAGCCCATGATTTTTTCATAATACTCTTCATTTGAGTAAGTATTCACTGAATACTTAAATGTAAAAGGCACCAGAGGGGATACAAAGAGGAATCACAAACAGATCTTGCCTTTAAAAAGTTTGAAACCTCCACACTGGCAGAGAAAGGGATAATTACATGCACATTGTACAAAAGAATAAATTTTACTAAATATATTTTTTTATAAACATAATTTTAAATAGTTCCAATAGCTAGAGGTGATTTTAATTGTTGTTTAGTTGATTGATTGAAGCCTGACTCAACATTTCTGAGATGCCAAACATTTCTGGATATAATATAGAAAAGAAATCTAAAGACTTAAGGAGATGTGAATGTTAAAATGTTAAGCCATGCTTGACTCCCAAGAGGACCTAAAGACCCTTTCATCAAGATGTTGAGATATACACTAAGGTACATCTCTTTATTGTTGTGGCTGTTCTGAGTAGATTGGCATTGTAGGTGGGAGATCAGCCATAGAAATAAGCTCCCTAATTTTAAAGGGATACCAGGATCTAGCAGCAATTAACCACCACTGACATGATCATGGGTTTAGTTTCCACAGTAGGCAAAGGGTCTCAGTGGCAGTCAAAATCATTTGACTTCCAAGGATCTCTTTGCTGATTCTGGGACACCTAGGACTGTAACAAATGGGCAGGCCACTAAGATCCCACTTGAAGGGTTTAGCCAAAAATCTGGAGGTTCCACAAGGAACAGCCATGACTTGAACCACTGCAGTAGTCATGGCTCCTCACCTAATTCTCAGCTCCAAGTGAGTAAACAGACCCAGGGCCCCCTGAATAAAGGGGAAGTACAGGTACCCCTGAGGAAGTCCTCTGTGATAACTATTACAGGTAAATATTTTATATTTTCACCTTAGCATTTCCTGAATTGATCAGAGTAACTGCACATTGGAAAAAGAAAACACTCAAACTTTTCAGATATTACTAGATACTGACTCTAACTAATACTAATTACTGGGGACCCAGAAAACTACTGTGGTACAGTAGTCAGTGCAAGGCTTATGAGAATTAGGCTTCAGCCCACTGGAGGGGGATGTGAATTCCAGGACTTAGCGCATATTTATTTCCCTTAGTTCCTGGGTATATAATTATAATAACAGACATACTCAGAAACTAGAAGAATATTCACATTTACTTCAAGTCTCATAAAATAATGACTTTATGGTAAGAAGGGATAGGTAGAAGTCTCTATAGCTGTTACTCCCTACCAAAATTGTAAACTGAAGCATATGCCACATCTCTGGGGAAAGCACAGAAATGAGCACCACCATCTAAGGCTCAAAAAATGTAGGGGTAGTGATTCTTATCTCTGTTTGATTTGACTGTTTAGCCTAAGAAAACAGGTAAGTGTTTGAAAATGAAAGTAAATTTTTATAAACTCAACCAAGTAATGACTCCAAATGCAGTTGTGTTTCCAGATATGTTCTTGTTTTTATAGCAAATCAATATAGCCCATGACACTTGATGCACACAGCTTTACTTTACCTGGCAGGGACAGCAGTTCCCCTTCAACATCTTGCCTCTGGTTCTGTGCTACAATTTAGCCCATAGAGGACCTTGATTGTCTCACCATATTAAGGTACATCACAGGTCTACTAAATTTGATGGCATCATATCAATACCTTGAGAGCAGATACTAGAAAGAAAATAGAGAAGTAGGATAGAGAATAATAAGGGAAGGAGGTGGCAAATGCGCCTTTTTAAGGAAGATCAGGGAGCTTATTTAAGGAGGTAACATTTAAGCCAAGGCCTAAAAGATGAGCAAGTGGTCATTCAAAAATCTAGAGAAAGAATCTTTCAGGTAAAAGTAATAACAAATAAAAATCTCTGAACAGGAAAGACCTAAGAGATTGTTGGTATGACTGGAAGACTGTGAGTGAGGGAAAGTATGACAGATTGAAAAGCACCAGGAGATACAGGAATTTATAGACAACAGTAAAAATTAAATCCTTAAACGTGTGTGTGTGTGCTGAGATGTTTTAATTCCAAGGTTTGTCTTTTATATTATTAAATGTGACTCTTTCAAAATAAACAGCTTGGGTTTTGACTTATAAATAAGACATGTTCATTACAGAAGAAAGAACAAGGGAGGGAGAAAAAAAAGTAAAAATTACCTGAAATTCCACCACCCGAGAAAACCACCATTAATATTTTGATGACCATCATTTCCTTAATCTCCCTAAACAAACAAACACACACACAAATACACATACATACATATATACAAACATACATATTAAAAAAAAAACTTTTATATCAGTGGACTTATATATGTTTTTATTCATTGATAATTTTTTTTGGTCAACTCTCTTCCACTCATTTTCCCTGGTTGACAACGTGATGTATATTCATCCACATCTTTCTCCATGTTCATAAAATTGTATATAGACTTAAGCACACATATATAAGAGGCATCATTATTGTTTTATAAAAGAGAGATCATATTGTATCAATTTTTTGGAATTCTGCTTTTCACATCTAATTATGTACATGGAAACATAAAGTAATCTTTTTAACAACCACATATTATTTTGTAATTATAAACCACAATTTATTCAACTAACTCCTTACTGATACGTTATTTGGGTTGATTTTGGGGTTTTGATTTAATGCTATTAAAATAATGCTGAAATAAACATCCTTGTAGGGCCATTACTGAATTTGTTCTCAGGAGTAGAATTGCAGGGTTGAAAGGTATGTTTATTTTTAATATGAATATACCTTCCTAAAATTTACATTTTCCAAAGTAAAGAGACTGTATTCTTGTCATCTATTTTTATAAGCTAGTCAACATTGAGTATTACAACTTTTTAAACTTTTTTTTAACATGAGTGGAAGAAAATGTACATTATCCAGATGGCCTGAATATACTTCCATAGGTTTATTGGCCAATTTGATTTCTAGTTTTCTGAACTACCTATTTATAACCTTGGTCTATTTTTCTATTGGGCTGCTTGTCTTTTCTTCATTGATTTATAAAAGCTCTTTGTTTACTGTAGACATTAACTTTTCTGTCTTATTTGTAAATAAGATTTCTAATGTATTTTCCTGATGAATAACAACTACAGCCTGCTCTTTCTAAAATTTCTTTGGATTTTTAAAATTGTGGTAATATGTACCATGAAAAATTTCCCATTTTGGCCACTTTTATGGGCACAATTCAGTGACATTTACTGCATTCACAATATTATATATACTACCATCACCACCACTCATTACCCAAATTTTTTCATTACCCCAAACAGAAACCCTGTATCCATTAAGCAATAATTCTCCATTCTCTCCTGTCCCCCTCTCCCAGCCCCTGGCAATCTATATTCTACTTTTTGTCTCTATGAATTTGTTTTTTCTAGATATTTCATACATGAAAACAATATCTGTCTTTTTGTGTCTGACTTATTTCATTCAACAGGATGCCTTCAAGGTTCATCCATGCTGTACATGCATTAGAACTTCATTTATCTTCATGGTTGAATAATACTCTATTGTATGTATATTATAACATTTTAAAAATTAAGTTTGCTATTCAATAGAAAACTGTGCAAATCAGAAGTCAACCACTCAATGAATTATCAACAGCATTTTAAACATAAACCATTCTTTTCCACTAAGTTATGATTTCTCAATGATATAACTTCCTATATTTATAGAGCTCAATTTAAGGATGCTAATTCTGTTTCACTATTTGTCAATTTACATGTATTGTAATTATGCCGTCTTAATTATAGTATCCTTATGTTTTAATATTTGTTAAACCACATTGTATCTTCACATCTCTTCTTTTTTATAATTTTATAGTTTATTTTAGATATATAATCTCTAAATGTACTTTAAAATATAATCATCCAATCTCCCCCTTAAACAAAAAGCCAACTATTGTGATTCAAATTGGATTTGTATTAAATTTGTATATTGATATTGAGATGATTGTCATTTTATGATATTAAGTTTTTACATCCAAGAATATATGCTTGCCAGTTTGTTCAGATCTTATGTTTATTGATAAGATTTTTTATCTTTCAACTTTAAGTCTTATGCCTTTTTCATCAATTTTTTTTTATCGAAGGTTCTTTTATCTTCTTTCCTTTTTTTGGTCATTGTTGTAAATTTAATATTTTTTCTAGTTTCATTTCCAAACTATTACTGCTACTATAATAAAGATATTAAAGATATTTATCTTATATATAGCCATTTTATCACACTTCCTCACTAGTTCAAATATTTTAAAAATTAGTGTTCAGTTTTTTACATTTGATCTTAGCCAAAAGGCCAAGTTATGAGTGTTCAGTTCTAGTTATATTAAGCTTGAGTCATTTAAGTGGAGAAGTCAAGCAGACAGGTGGATAAATCCTGAAGCTCAGATTCAAGTGCTAAGAAACTTTAATGTAGAAATCTAGTAATGGAGAATCAAGCAAAGGAGACTGAGAAGAGACAATGACGAGGAAAATCAGCAGAGAATGGTGTCAGGGAAGCCTTGAGATAAAGATGTTTTGAGGCAAAGGCACAGTCATTATGTCAAATAATAGGTCATGTACCATACGCAAAGAAAAATGCCAAATGGAGGTGGCAACATGGAAGTTTTACCACGTCAAATATATAGGAGCAGTTTCAGTAAAGGGTTGCGAATCACAGCTAGACTGCACTGAAGAGTTCATGGAAGATGAGACACAGGAGACAATGTATAGTCACCTCCTTCAAAAAGTTTTCTGCCAAATAGTGAAGCTGTAGAATGGAAATCCAGCAGTAGCTGGAGGAGCCAAAGGATCAAAGCAATGGGATTTTTTGCTTGTTTGTTTGTTGATATTTTAAAATATGGAAAATATTAGGGAACATAATGAGGATGATTGAGTAGGAAGAAGAGACTGATGATGGGGGAGGAGGGCTGCAAAAAGAGTGAAGATTTTGAGAAAAGGGAAGGGAATGGCATCTATGCACAGTGAGTGGACTGGCTAGTCAAAGGAGTGGTAACACTTCCTCTGTTATAAGATCTATAACTTTCTAAACACAATGATTATTTTAAAAGGAAGGAAAAGACATGCAATAAGCAGATTATTCAAGTTGAAAACCAAAATAGCCCTCTAAAAGGAGGCATGAAATAATGAGGGTTAAAGGAGAAACTGAAGAATTAAGAAAGAAAATGAATTAAAAATGATCTAGTTCTTTTAAAAGTTGCCAATATATTCTATTCTAGCAATCAAAGAAAAATTAGAATTTAGAAAGAATTTAAAATAAAGGATCAATATTGTTAGAAAATTTTTAAATGTCAATCAAATTGAATATTTCACAAGGGGAAATGCTGACAAACAGAAGGAATTTAACAAGCAAAGTTGAAAATACTACCAAACTCAAAATCCCATATAGTTAGATCTCTATTTAACAATTGTGTCTAAGATTAAATCTGTCCAAATTTAATGGATCTATTCCTATAGTTTTAAGTATATAGATTACTACAGTTTTAAGCTGCAGAAAACATACCAAGAACAAATTTTATTATGTTGACCCAGAAGCACTGGAATGTATCGATAGTCTTGGCTCTGAAACTAACTTGAGATGTGACTAAGTTAGTTCACTTGCCTAAGTTTTTTCTCAACTATAAATAACCATGCACCGCATTATTTCAAAGAATCCTCTAAAGTCTGATAATTATGGAATACTTTTAAACTTTGTCAAATTAGGTCTGCTATGAGAATACTTATTTTAAACTTTGAATACTAACATAATTCCATTAACAGCTTATATTTTAAAATGTATGGTGACAGAAAATATCTGTTAACATTTATCCAGACTAGAAAAGATATGGGATTTATCTACTTTTAACCTTGATTTAAATTGTGAAAAACATCAATTCTGTGCCTCTTCTCTAACCTTATAAAAAGTAAACACTGTAAATGTAAAAAGAACTATTTGTGCAAATTAAACAATATTTGTGCTGCTTGCAGAAGGGAATTCAAAGATAAAAAAACAGACTATAAGTCCTACCAGGGCAGGGACCACCATCTCCCTAGCAACTTGTTTAGGGAGTACACTCAAATAATTACTGAATTTAAGTCAACAAATAGATGAATGGCAGACATAGACCCTGACTTGAAAGACCATAAAATCCAGCAGAAGAAGGTCTTCAATAAAATTCTTACTGAATTATAAAGGCTTAAGTATATGATCTAATTTGGGAGAGAATAAGGTTCTTGAGTTGAGGGTTTAGAGGTACCCTTAAGAAGGCTAATTTAGCAATAGTGAATAATGGATTGGCGAGGAAAAGATACCATCAGTATGGAAACCAGTCAGAAAACTCTTTAAGGGAAGAGGTATAATCAATATGAACTGGGCTGGAAGCAACAAGATCTGAAGGGGGATGGAGGTTAAATTTAGTACAAGGACAGGGTTTATGGTTTGGCTGTGGCAAATAAGCAGGAAGAAGCCAAAGATGACAACTTTTTCAAATTTGGATGAGTGGGAGAATGAAAACATTAACATAAATAAGGAAGTTATAAGGATATAGTTTCAGGAGGATTGAGTGAAGCTTTAGACAAGTTTGGCTTTTATTATATATCTAGCAACCAAACAGCTAGGAATAGAGATCTACAGCCATATCTAGCTTCTATTTTAAATCAATCAGTTTAAGAAATCAGAAATTTAAAGTATGGATAGATGAACCCTGGGCTGTTAACATTAGTTATCCTTGTACCCTTTTCACTTATTACCACAAATCAAAATTTTGTTTGTAATTTAAAAAAACTTAAAGCATACTTTAAGATTTAAATAAAGGTTTCAAGCACAGTGTTAAATCGTTACCCTTGTTAAAAATAATTGGAAAATATTTCTGATTTTAACAGTAAATGAAAATTGAAAATAAATATCAAAATTTAAATTCTGCTGTAACAAGCTAAGAGATTTGTCTTTGTAAGCTATGACAGACCAAAAATTCAACAGTCAAGAACTCTTATGTACTCTTATAAACTCTTATGTACACTGAAAACTGAAGTTCAGTTCCATGGTAAAAACGATCTAAATTAATAAAAAAAATTTATTATTTTTTAAATTTCCTTTTGTAACCTAAAAAGCAGCAATATCACCTATATATCTTATATAGAAAAAAGTAAGCAGGGTAAATTTTAACCTCTAATTAAGTTCCCTGGCCATATGATCATATAGCATCCCAACAACTTGCTCAGATGTCTCAACATACTTTTCAAATTATATATTTAAAATCTGTGTTCTGTCCTGGAAATTCTGTGAAGGGTTACAAAAATGACTATGGCCTTTGAAGTACAGCATTTAATTTAAAGCATGATAAAGACATACAGCAGTATGCATTAGATACTAAGAAGACTGCAGACATCAAGCTGGAACTCTGAGTACAGTACAAGATCCCTTGTCAGATGAAACCTGCAGATGGTCCATGAAATGAAAAACCCAGTAATCACAAAAATATTTACATGTCCTTAAACATTTTCTTTTCACTTGAACACATAAATGTGCATTCGTTTACAAATTTTTTAAAACAGAGCTAATACTATATATTTGATATGGGTCCAAAAGTTCCATGCACTATAATTACTTTCCAGAAACCTACAACCTCCAGATGAGTTCCTAGGTGAGATAAGTCTGAAACCCAGGGAGGCAGGTTCTCCAGAACATCATCTAGTTACATTCCCCTATCCCATATTATTGACAGCCCTTTCCAACATGAAAAAGTTAGGATGAGCACAGCCCAAATACCTGTAAAGACTGGGAGAAAGGTCAAAGGTGAAGGAGGAGTTATAACAGAGAAGATAGAGTTTAACAAATGAGTATGACTGTTGAAACAATACAGTGATATTTCTTTTAGTCTTCAGTGTCTTGGAGCAGCTAGGAGCAAAAACGTAAAATTGTGGAACTATAACCCATACCAAACTCTGAAATCTATTCTACATTTAATTGTTGCAGTGTGCTTTGAAATTTATTGGTTTTTGAATATTTTTTATTTTCCATAATAAAAAATATATATATTTGATATGGATATATATATATATACTACTGAGTTTGGGCTTCTCTTTTGCATAGGCCACGCCTACAATGATTTATTATCAATGATTTCCAATTGTAGAAACTATAATTGGAGAGAATTCAAAAACACTTCTGAAGGAAGATGAATGCAGACTCCATTAGACCAGTGGTCTGTCTCCAATGAGATAAAAAGTTTGAGCCAAATGTAAATTAACACATTGCTTCCTTCATGGAGACAGTCTTACCATGAAAAAAAGTTAGCTGAATGAAACAGTGTACTTAGTCGTGTAGTTAATTTACAGTCCGGTGTGAGCTCCTTATTTCCTTAGGGACCACTAACAGGCTGCACAGCAGCAGCTTACCATAGACTTTGACACTCTGATAGGCACAGCTTTACTTTGATGACTTTTCTCCCAGTCTTTTATAGTTACCTGGTCTTCATCCAACTTGACAGAAAAGTTTTAAATAACTCAATGGTATTGAGACTTTACAAAAAACTCACCTTCACTTTCACAGAATATTTTTTACTCTCATTCAGTTTACATGTTTATTAGTATAAATTATATATACTATACTAAAGTATTACTATAACAAGGATAACTATTAAAAATAGGTTTGAAAACAAACGCGACAACTTATGGTAAGTGCCCGACTCACCAGGTCAGAATAGTAAGTATGCAGGTCTAAGATGGAACAGACTATTTAGCCATTAGCATTCAGCTGGACCTTGGGATCAGTAAGCATATTTTACAGGAAGAGAGTGCATTTGCTCAGAAGTAGTTGATCAAGAGTGCTTCTGCTGTCATTTTTCCACATTATCAGTTATAAATGGTAGCCTAAGTAATACAGCAGAAAAAGAGCCCAAATCAACAGTTAAGCCACTTCACCAGCTAGTGTATAATTTTGGGAAATCACTTTACCTCCTTGATCTTCAGGTTCCTCTTCAGTAAAATGGGATTTAATGAGAAAGGATCTAGATTTGTAACAGTAGCTACTATTTCCTAATTGCCTAAATGTGTATGATAATATGTGAATTACTAAATTAATGGGGCATTTAGAGTCACAAAAACTCTAGTAAACAGGGGGTCACTGCCCCCTTTACAGATGAGGCACTGAAGTGAGGTTTATTAATTTGACCTAATTCATATATATATCTGGTGAGTGGCAGTGTTCAATTTGAACCTAGATCTGACTCTAAAAACCATGTGCGTTCAAGTACTCCATGCTGCTTCCTGCTTTCAAAATACTCTCATTTGCTACTTACAGCTATCATGTGAGACAGGCAGAGTAGGTATTGCACCTATTTTATGGATGAGGAGGCAGAATCTGAGTATAGTTGACTTACATAAATTCAAATATAAAGGTGATAGTGTTAGAGCAATTTTTTACCAAAAAGATCTGCCCAAACTTAAAGTAAATAAGACACTAATAGAGAAAAAAAGGTGTATTTAAAGAACACATCACTCTGTATATAACAAAATATTGTTAAGGTCATCATAACAGCAATTAAATGCCAAAATGGCATTTAATTCACTTGGCTCCCCTCACCCCCATTTTCTGTCGCTACATTTTATAGGCAAAGCACTTACACCTCAAAAGTAGTTTTTCATCTCTCAACTATCATACCAGTATCTGGTAGTAAAGCAAACAACATTTTTAAAAGACAGCTAAATTATTATTATATGGTCTTTTCTTGAAAGATTATTTATAAAAGTTACCACAGTTGGTACTTGATAACTATAGCATGGTCATAACAAATACTTACTTTAAAAAATAGCCCTTTGACATGACAGCTAGTGAAAAAAAAAGACTTCCTTTCCACTCACTCCTTATATTATGTGAATATAAGTATATTATTTGTTGTGGCACAGGATGAAATCTGCAATATCATAAAGTTAATGGGAAACCACTGCTAAATTCCTGCTTGATCCGTAATGTTTGGCATGTGCTGAGACACCCAACTGACTTATGTGCCATAAAGAGTAACAATCTGGCTAACCATAATTTTGTCTTTTACTGACCTGAATCAAATTCAGTAAGTATTTCTGTCTTCCATGTAGCTTTATGGTGATGGAGATGAAAAGTGTAATCAATCAGTACTCTCTAGATACAAATATAATCAAGTTCCCTGGGTTCTCTGGGCACATAATGAGTCAATCACACATCAATTTGATTCTGCTGAGAAGCAATCAGATTTTACAAGTTAGATACTTGAATTAGAACAGTCTTCTTGGCTAGGAAAGGGTAGTAAAGGGCAATGTAAGCATTAAAGAGGAGAAAAAACGTGACGCACTCTTTCTCAACTACTCAAAATCAGAAATGGTTAATCATAACAAATGTAACTATACCATTAAAGAAACTCTCTGGTTTGCCCTAAAACTAGAATTAAAAAAAACAAAACAAAACAAAAGACCGTTCTAAAATTTAACTCTAGCAAAAATCCAAACAAGGCATGCCAGTGAATCAAATACAAATTGGTGGAAGTCAGTGTAGAATTTCTTAGTGTTTACTGGTACATTCAGTTAAATCCAATGTTCCGAGGAAGCAGTTCAGCGTAGCCCTCCCAGCCACCAATGGTGGGGGGGAGCGGAATTTAGAAGGACCAATTGGTTCAGGTCCCCGCAAAGGACCTTGCTGAACCTGTCCAGTAATTCTAAACCCCTGAAGAGCATGGAACCAAGTATTCCTTCTTCCTGCTTATCAGAGAAATATTTTCCCAAAGAAAGTGGAAATGAACCAACCAACCTTAAGTCTAAATTTCCTCTAATCCTCTCTCTCTCTGGCCAAAGTAAACTTTTAAAATGCAATTCTTGACCATATCATTCCTACTTGAAACTTTTGTTTTTTTGCTCTCAGTCACCTACAAGATAAATAAAAGCCATGTCTTTGGTTTTGTATGTAGTGTTTTTAAGGATCTAGTAGTACTTGCCTGCCTTTCCTGTCTCACCTTCCTTTCTAAACCTCTTTTATTTCAAACTTTATTCATCATAAAAAAGAGTTAAAACATACTACATCAAAACAAGCAAAATAAATATTACTGAATACTGTAATGAAATAAAAAGGACTATGAATGGCACTGTGGATAATAAAAGTGTGAGTAAAGGGTTAACAAAACCTTTTCCTTTTGCCAAAACCTATCATGGCAGAATGACAGAAGTCAGTATATCAACTGTTACTGTACAAACATTGCTTCTAGTAAAAATGATCCTCCTGACTAGTAAATTGCATATGGACTCAGAAGAAATAAAAATGAACTATAAATATCTGATAGGAAGCCATAGCTTTAACCTTCTGTGGGGCACCAAGCTTTTAAGCCAGGTGGCTCCTTCACCCACCTGATGGGAGTCTCTTCTTGTACTTGAGCTGTTAATTTGAGAGATGTATCCCACAGGGCTATATGAATTGCTTACATGGCCTGCTGCAAGGATCACTTCCACTGATGGAAAGTGTTTGATGCTGCCCTGCAGGCAAGCTGTGGTTTCAGTCTGATATCCTTCTGAGTAAACTAGCCTATGGTAGGTTTGAGTTTGAATGTTTAGTTGACCTTAAGGTGACCCCTTTGTGGGCATACCAATAAGAGTATAAGAACATCTTAGAATGACACTCCAGATCTTCTAAATCTGAACTCAAACTCCTTTCCCTTTTTCATCTGATCCTTTTGTCTAACATATATCCCTGATAAATCCCACTTGATCTCATACATAACTTTCAATCACCCTTCTCTGTTAGTTTTCATTTTGGGGGACAACCTCCTCCAAATGATAACATACTACTTCCCCATAGTTCACCCCTGCAGCCATCTGCTGAGATGAAGGTATGGATATTTTCCAACCAGGAGGGAGATATTCCATAGGTAAAGAATGCAGGAGAACTTTGCTAGAGAAGCTAAATATACACAGCTTACAGGAAAAGAGAAAAAAGGAGGGAAATTTACTGAGAATAAAAATAGGTTAAGGAGGTGAGAAGACATGGCAATAGTATGTTGAAGTGTAAAATGTCCAGAGACTGTCTAGGAGACCAATATGATGGTAGAAAAGAGTAGTGGAAAGTAGAATATAAAGTGCTCCCTTCTTCTTGCATTATTAGTTATGGGAAGAAACCAGGGAACCTTATAGTAGGATCAGGGACAGGTGACTTGTAAGAATTAGACTACCAGTAATCTGTCCTTGGGAGATGGAGAAGGGATGGGTGAAGGATTACAATGGAGTTGGCATTTGCCAGTGTTTGGGAAGAGGATATTGCTCCAAGTCAGCTCCACTTCTACCTTCTTATCCCGATTATCATAATAAGTCTCTCCCAATAGAATTTGTAAGCTGATGTTAATTGTGTAGCATAACTTTCAGGGGCATCTCAAGTTTCTTTAATTGCAAGCTATTAAAAAAAATTGTCTCCTTCTATACTACAAAGTTCACCTAGGTAACAAGGGGCCTTGCTAATTATCCTAATGTTATACTTTAGAAACAACACCATTATTGCCAAGCTTGATAGTGTATAATTTAAGAGCAAGCCAAAATGTGGCAGATAGAAAAATTTTGATCCACTGGGATTGCTAAAGGCTCTAGTTAGTTTTCTTTAAGTGTGTGAACTCTTGGGTTAGAACATTCATGTAACAGCAAAATAGAGAAAATTAGACAATTAAGAAAAAAAAGAATGAAGTAGATGTGCAGAGATACTGGTAAGGTATCATATAGTCCTAGCGGACAGAGAATAGCCCGTTTCTGATTTCCTATTACTGATGCCAAGCTTTGTGACATAAACTTACATTCTTCTTGCAACATAACACTCTCATTGCTTAAGCTAGTTTAAGTGGGTGTTTGTAACTTAACAAATAGCTCCTAAAACCAAAGGGGTGGGGGGTGTTCTAACAGTATATATATACAAAATTATGTAAACATAAACATAAAATTCTGCTATGTTGTTGCCTTAAACAGAACTCACTTATAGCTATTTTCTACTGGGACAGTAAACTCCCTGTTCATCTTTGTATCCTCATAGGACCTAATAGCGCTTTATACACATGATATTAACAAATGTTTGTTGAATGGAGACATAATTCAAAAAGAATGAAATCCACTTGGTCAAAATAGTAGATCTATTGAGTTTTCAAAAGCATTTCATTTCCAATTAATAAAAGATGTTCTTTCCAATACGCATTAGCATATTTCTATGATTAAACACACATGTACCTACACAAAGAAATGCTGTTTTCTATTTTCTAAATAGAAGACTGAAAACATAATTTGGATTTGAGGTATTCAGGTTTTGTGTTAACTCATGGGACTATGAAGACTGCTTAATGTAGTAGGCATTATGAATATTCAAACACTATTTCAGTTCTCTTCTTTCTGGGCACGTGATAGGGCTTCATTTCTCCACTCCCCTGAAGTTGTGTGTGGACAACTGACTTGTCTGGCCAATGAAATGGCAGTGGAAGTTACATGTGTCACTTGCAGGTAGATGCCTTTAATAGCCAATGTGCAATTTACCGCAACCCTTCTCCTGCTCTAACACTGGATGCATGTACTGAGATGGAATACCTAACAGCCTGGGGCTCTGAATGACTATCTAGAACAGAGAGCTCACCTCCCTGACCCTCAGTGGATCTGTAGCATGACTGGGAAGTAAACTTTTGTTGTTTTAAACCACTATGATGTGGGGGTCTTCTGTTACCACAGCCCAACCTACCCTGCCTGATTTGCTTAGAAAACCCCTTTCTCATGAAAGAAGACATTGAATAGCTCTGGCCCTCAGTGGATCTGCAGAATAACATTTTGTACAGCACACCATGGTTTACGGAGTACTTTCATAAAGATGTGCCCCTGATTATCCATGATAATGGATAATGTATCCATTATACTGGAACTAATGTAACCATTATACAGGGATTTTGGACAAATCTTTCATTCTCTCCACTCTCACAACTGGCTATCTAAACTCAGGATATCCAAATACATTTGGATAAGGTGATATTCTTTACCCTCCAAATTCTTGCCATGAGCACTCAGGAATCGAACCAATTTAGACAGTGAAGGATTCTGGATATGTTGTTTCATTTGCACTCTCCTAGCTCTATAGATTACCCATCATCACTCAGTAGATTCTCAACATCTATTCCATAAATTAATTGTATGCTGGCATCACTCTAATGAGGAGATTCAGAGAGGTTCATTAACTTGCTGGAGATAACCCTGCACATCAGTGCACAATCCTAAATTTTCTGGCTCCAAATCCCTTGCTCTGGCCACTGTGTACCACACTCTCTCTAAAGCCTCTTATAGCTACAGAATTTGATTTGATATGATTTGATAGTAAATTAATAATATAAATGATGTCTGTGATAAAAAGAACATGTTAATCACATATTTACATCTGATAATAAAAGTCATTCTTCAAGGACTTCTACTTGCCTAAACCTAGTCTAATTCAAGACACAGCATACCCTGAAGTACAGAACAGGGAGCTGTTGAGATCATTTGGTCCAAAATTACAACTTGTAGTCAAGCAATGAGGACCTGTATAAGAATTCAGGGGGAAAGTAGCCTTTCTTTTGATATACCCTATATTAAAACCCCAACTTTTAGATAGCTTCACTTTGGCCTTTACCAAATTGGCTACCCTCAAATTCTACACTCTTCACTTTTTATAAAACCTCATTTGTGAGAAATACTCATTAAGAATTGCCTGAAGGATAGGCAATCAATCCATTCCTGTAAGTTCAATGAATCTCAATTTGTACTCTGGGGTCAAATAATTTGGAAAAGGTCACAAAATATATGTCCCTTTAAAAGAGTAAACGTGAACATCACTATATTAAATAAACTTCCAAGAAATTCTATAGGAAAAAACTATTGAAATATGTCTAACCCAGCTATCTCAAACTTATGTGAGCCAGAATTCTTTTCAAGAAATAAACTAATTTTTCATTCCTTAGAACACAGTTTGGAAAAGACTGTTCCAGGTAATTCTAAATGTTATGAATGGATCAAGTCTGAGAACTTATCTTTAGAGTTTTATTATCGTTTGGTATTGAGAGACAGTTGTCTGAAACTCATTTCTGCAGGAATATTTTAAAGATGTTGTCATAGGGCCCCATGAGAAAATATTCCTCACAGGCCTCATTATCAGAAAATGCTCTGCTTTGCCAGAAGAACTTGGAATTAGAAACACTGAAACTGTGTGTGTGTGTGTGTGTGTGTGTGTGTGTGTGTGTGTGTGTGTGTGTGTGTGTGTGTCCCTTTGGAAGCCGAGAGTGAAAACTGTGACTCACCCCTAATACAGGATCTTATAGTATGTGCTTGGCATCATCTTTCCCCTTGGCTTTCTTCCCTTACTTTTTTCCTGCTTTGCCCCAATTTGTCATTTACTTTTGTACTATTTGGACACTAAGCTGCCTCAAATCATTTTTGGAACTATGTTGTATAGTCAATCCCCTTACAAGTTCAGATTGATTTCTTCCTCCCTGACCTATCACCCCCCAAATCAATGTATTCACACCTGGGTAAAAGTATTCACGTAAATCATGACAAGCCAGTAGAACATAAACATTCACAATGCAGTCAAACCCACAGAGGCTTAAAACCAGAAAAATATTGTTCTTTTCTTGGTCTAATAGCCAAAATGACTTATTAAACTGTTTTCTAAGAAGTAGAATTAACATTTATTGGACATCTATTAACTGCTAGGCACTTGACATGTAGCAGTTCCATTTTTTAAAGAAAGCAGAAATGGCATTTGCATATAAATAATTTCTTGAAGGATGCAGAAGAAACTGATTCGTGATTGGGAGTTCCGGGGCAGATGGGGACAGAGACTTTTGTAAGGCTTTTGTTACTTTTCGGATGTTGTGCACATACTAACTATTCAAAACTATTTTAAAAAATCAAATGAAGCGCTAATAAAGATGGGGTTAATTCTTTGACACAGCAAACTTTCTTTCAGCTTCCAGTCCCAGGGTATGCACTGAAATACCTAAATGAAAAAAGTTTCAACCAGGCACGCCGGATTTCATTAAAATGCAGACCCTTTTCTGATTCTCCACACGCCAGGAACGAAGCAATGATTAAAAAATAAAAACTTAAAACTTTACGTTATGACAGCCTGCAGTTAACAGTGAGGGGAAAAAAATCCGACAAGGTCTCCAGTTTGCTTTATTAGTAAGAACAGCACGTGAAAGAAGAATTGATTCTCAACAGCAGTCCACTCCCCACCCCCGGCCGGCCTCAACCGCTGCGTCAACTTTGAACAACTCGAGGACGGCCCCGGACGCGGCTCCCGAGCTCTCTCCGCTCCGCCGCAGGGAAGCCGAACCCGGGTTCGAGACCAGGGCGCTCAGCTGGGAGGTCCCTGCCCGGCCCACTCGCTCGGGACAAAGGTGCCTTGGAGCCGCTTCCCCAGAGGGCCGAGTCCGGCGGCCCAGCGAGACTGGGGCCGCCGCGGCTGCGGGAAGGACGCGGGGGCGCGGGAGGGGGCCTGGTCGCGCGGCCCTAACCGGGGCCGGCCGGCCGGCTGCAGCCCCCTTCCTGACGCCGAGCAGGAAGTTGCACTTACCGCGTCGGGCTCCGGAGGCGGCCGGGGGTCACGGCGGGGCGGGGCGACCACGCGGGAGGAGGAGGAGGGTAGGCGGGCGGCGGGGGGCGGCCAGCCGAGGAGAGGGATGCTCGACCCGTCGAGCGCCCCCAACCCCTTCCCGGCAGCCTCACCCCCGGCGCCGACCGGCCCGGAGCGGGCCACTCCCCCTCCGTCTGGCTGCACCCAGGCCGGGGGTTCGAACTCCTGAAGTAGCCCCGGAGGGGGCGGGCAGGCCAGTGGGTGGGGGGCCAGGGACCGACTGGCTCCCTCTCCTGTCCCGGCCCGGCGCGAGCGACTGTCCGCCCCGCCCCCTCCCGCCAGGCCCCGCCCCCTCCCGCCAGGCCCCGCCCCGCCCCCTCCCGCCAGGCCCCGCCCCCTCCTGGCCGGGCCGCGTGCCAAGGCCCACCGCCGCGGCACGCTGGTTGGCGGTTTCTGAGCCCCCCAGTGCGTTCAGCGCCTTCCAGGCCCGAGCCGGCGGGCCCAGGGCGGGGGTGAGGCGGTGGATTGGGCTAGGGTGAGGGCGCGGGTTACTGCTAGGGCTGCGAGTGTAGATAGTGGAGGGAGCGGGACGTCAGTCTGGGCGGGGCTCTGGGGAGCAGGGGCGGGGCACAGGGACTTGAAGAAGATACCGTGTGTTTCTGGCCCCTTGAAACTGGGATGGGGGAATTCCTGGGGGTGGAAATTTAGGAAGAGGTCCCTCTGCAGGACTGGAAGACGCTCAGTGAACGGGCCTGTGGTTTTGACTCCTTGGAGAACAGAGACTGTTATCCTAGAGTTTTGAGTGCACTCACGCAAGGGCTGCCTCTCTTCTCCAATCCTTTCCAACCTTCCCTTTACAATGATTTGGTAATTATTGTGGGTTTGAGCCATAGCAGCTATGATCGACACGGTGCCTATAATCATTGCTTTTCCAATGGTGGGATAATAGGGCTCTGATAAAAGTATGACTCTTCCAAATGTGTATTATACTCCTATATGCTGAGAATAACAGTAATAAAGCCAACGTCTAAACACCTATCTAGACTGCTTTACATATCTTAATTCATAATCAGGTTTGAGCAACATAGTCATGATTTCTGTCCTCTTGGAGCTCATGGTGGATGAGGGAGCAAAAGGGTTTCCTTACTTTTACTCAGAGTAATGTATAAGCGAAATTTCACCTGTTCTTCTTATTTTCTTATTCAATATTTGTGACTCTGACCTAGCTGTTTGCGTGGTGGTTGAACATGATAGTTTCCTCCTAAATTGCATTTGCCCAGAAGATCTAAAGTATGTTTCTAGAAAGGAAATCCAATAGGAGCAAGGGGTCCAGAAGAGTGGTGGATAAGACACTAGCAGAATAACAACCAGATGGTGCCAGCAGCCTTGGATGGTTGTGGTATCCAATTAGGTGTGTTTGATACACTCCCACTTGGGGAAGTGGTTAGAAAAAGCAATATAATGTAAAACAATGAAGCACTGCCAGGGACTGCTAGTTCATATGGAAGTGAATGGACTGATTTAATATGCTACAGTCAGAAAAGAGATGAATCACAAATCCTACACTGAGGGTCCCAACCACAAAGGCACAGGATACATTTTTATTGGAGATAACTTGGAAGAGACTTTTACCCCTTTGCAATCAAAACTTCAAACATAGATTTAAAAAAAAGTTTCAGTAGCATTGTCTCTTAAGAGCAGTAAACAGTGTGTAAACCCACATATAGCTTGAGCTTTTAGAATCTGGTACTATTCAGCCCTCATTTGATTTTTCAGTGTTAACATCTCTGCGTATTTACATCAAAACATTCTTCTCATAGTTATTGTTTCCCTCTCACGGTTGTTTGTTGTTCCATTTTGGAGATATAACTCAGCATTTTTCTTCTGGGTTCATATGAGAAAGACTAGAAAAGTGTCACAAATTATTTGCAGTAAAAAAGATGAATCCTAATCTAAGAAATAGGAATTCCCACATACCATCTCCTTTTTTTCTTCTAACATTCCAACATTGTTTTACCCTGAAATGTATTCCCTTTGTTTTACAAATCTGCATTTTCAGTTTATTTACTCCACCACCCCCATAAAATCAAGTTAAATAAAGCATCCCTTGGTGATCTGGCTCCCTCCTGCTGACCTTGGCTCATATTGTGTTTGCTTCTCCTCCACACTGGATTCCTTCCTTTTCTGCCAAAACAAAACATTTGCCAGTGAAGCCTGCACATGTCTCTCTCTGCCTGGAAGGCTCTAGACTATTCACTGAGCTGGCTCCCTCTTCCTTCGCTTTTCCTGACTACCCTAGGTAAATCTGAAAACCCCCCACTCTTACGCCCCCCCCCCCCAACGCACACAGTGCACTCTTTATCCCCTCACTTCTCAGCAAGTAGCACCACCTGACATAGATCTATTTAGTTGTCTCTCCATTTCCACTGAAATGTAAGCTTTATGAGAGCAGAACCTTGTCTGTTTTGTCTGTTACATCTCCAGTATGTATTACAGTGTCTGTTGCATAGCAGATACTTAATACATTTTTTTAATGAAAGAATGACTCCATGTAGAAAAGACAGCTTGTATTCTTTTTTGTAATGGCTGAAGAAATTTTATTCATGTTATCTTGTAAGTGAATCGTATAACCTAGACGTTTTAATAAAAAGGACTAAAATACAGCCCAGTTTTACCCTACTTTGTTCCATGAAGTTCAGCTCCAATTCTTACTGGTATTACTCTTGCATCTCCAGGATAATTGTTTCCCTTTTAACTTGGCTCAAATACAGACCAAAAAGAAAAACAAAATTTCCTTGGTTCCTTTGCCAGTTTGAATCTACTATGTACTCCAGAAAAGCCATGTTTTAATCCTGATCAAATCTTGCGGGAGCAGCAGTTCCTTTTAATCCTAGTTCAATATTGTAGGGCAGAAACATTGAGTAAATTATCTCCACAGAGATGAGACACACCCAGTTGTGGGTGTGACCTTTTGAGTAGATGGATATGTAACTATGCCCTTTCATGATAGGTCTTGATTAGTTTACTGGAGTCCTTGTAATGAAATGAAATGAAATGAAAAGAGGAAACATTTGGAGAGAGTTTAGAAGTGACAGAGCTGACAGAAACTTCAGAGCAGAGCTGACACAGATGTCAACACTTGGAGTACAGATATATGGATGTTTGGAGATGCTTGGCGCCCAGCTGACTTCGTCATGAGATGTTAAGCAAGCTGGAACCTGGAAAGAGCCAAGGGAAATGAAGAGATGAAAGCCAGCCCTGGAGAAGTAAGTGAGGAACCCTCACAGGAACAGAGGCTGAAAGTAGTGGAGTCCAGGAGCAAGGGCCCAGCAGATGCCAGCCACATGACTGTCCAGCTGACAGAAGTGTTTTGACCCATTGACCTTCCTTGAATTAAAGTATCTTTCCCTGGATGCCTTAGTTTGGACAATCTTGTAGGCTTGGAACTGTAAACTTGTAACTTATTAAATCCCCCTTTTTAAAAGCCGTTCTCATTCTGGTATATCTCATTTTGGCAGCTTGCAAACTAACACATTTCCCTTTACCACAGCCAAGTAAAACTAGAATTTTCAAAATGAACTTTCAAATCTAAAGGAGAATAAAATGAAATTAGGAAAATATAAGCAAAGCCAATAACTTCATTCATTTATTCAGCTGCTATTCTTTCAAGAACAAACTTCAATCCCCAAATGGGAGTGACACGTTTTCGGGAAAGCTGTCGAGTTTTCTTCTCTCTTGGTTTCCTTTCTTTTCTACATGGTAAAGCTTAAAGTCCCACTTACACTTCTCCTCAATTCTTACTTCTGGTCAGGACGTGGCTTAGGCATGGTCAAATTGTAGGACGGTGGTGAGTGACACAGTGTATGAACTCCTAAAGGTGAGGCTCACTTTGCACCTGAAGAAAAGGTCATTATAAGCCCACTGTCAGGCCACCACTTCCATCACCAGAGTATTCGTGTAAGAACAGCCCCCACCACACCACACCCCCACTCCCCAGTACAGAGGTGTGGGAAAGGAATGTGCATTCTTTCATGCACATATTTCCATTCACCCATTCATAAGTAAGGTTTCCAAAATCAGGCCATGCTCTCTGACTGGAAAAAAATGGTCTTTGTAATGCAGGCTTTAAACAGCTCTCACTAGCCTCCCTGACCTTTCTTAAGCTACAAACCTAATTCTGTTCATTCTCCAGGACTCTGCTTTTCATGCTTCGGTGACCATCACCTTGAACATAAATTTCAAACACTGTAGCATGGTTGTAAGATCCTTCATAATCTAACTCTTCTCTACCTCTCCAGCCCTGTGCACATTTAGAACTGCTTGCAGTTTTCAGAATATATCGTTTCTTCCACATCTATGTCTTTACATATGTTTCTGCCATCTGGAGTGCCTTTCCTGTTCAATCTTTGCTTGCTTACGTCCTTCAAGATTCAACTCAAGGGCCATCTCATCTAGCAAACTTTGTCCTGATCTTTCCGACCTGAAAATGTTTGCCCTCTGCACTCCCATAGTACCTTGAGTGCCCCTCTGTCGTAGCAGTTACCAGATGTATCGTGAACATTAGTTTTCTCGCATGCTCTCTGTCTACGTGAGAGGTTTCGATGGCAAGCACTCATAAATATTTGCTGCATGAATGAGTGACTGAATTAATGAAAAAATGCCCTTGCCCTATGAAGCTTTGAGAAACAGCACCTTAGATTGTGGTCATTCCTTCCTTGAGCCTTATAACATATATAGATAAGAATTTTTCCCTTAATTTATGGTGTTATACTAACAGTTTCATGAAGCTTTAAAAGTCCTTAGTTCAGGGTTTCATAAATTTACAAAGAGCAAGGAAATGAACACAAAGTACTTGTATTTTATTTCCATGCATTACAAAATATCTTTCAGCATCTTGATATTCTTACATTACCTTTTTAAAAATAATAGTTGCAGTACTATTAGTAGATATTGATGTCCCATGCTTTTTAAAATGTTCCAGAATGTATCTTTTATTTGATATATTACTTCCTGATTCATTGTTCAACAAACAGGAACCACCCAGTCCGGATTCTTTCTTTTTTTTTTTCCCACCCTCAATGGTTTCTTTTCTGATTTTGATTTTTTTTTCAAAGGTTTCTTTTTGAATGTTCTCAGAGAACAAGTTCATAACTGCTATACAAAGCTGAGTATTTAGGCTTGTTCCGTTGCTGATGGTTTGTTTATAGAATATTCATTTAGCAACATGTAACAAATAACCTGAAGAAGCCTAGAGCATGTAAGACTGGTATTTGTAGAGAATGAACAAAGATGAAACAGACAGATATGTGCACCACAAAGTTCTTATCAGTCATCATGCTTCCTCTTTCTCTGCCATTTTGTATTTTTAAAAGGACATATCCTTCTGTGTTCACACTTGCATTCTATATTCAGTAACTATACTTAGCACAGAATTCTTAGGCAAAGATCTGACTGAGTAATAAGCAGCTGACCTGAGATACAAAAAACAGCGGGTGAACAGAAGGTGGCACGTACTATACACTTTCCAAAACATTCACAAATGCAGCGGTCTGAGAATACAAGGGAGAATATAAGGTTCATTTCATTTTCTCTGCTCTCCACACTGGTCCCTTCCCCCACCGCCTCCAGAAAAAAATTATTCATATTTACAAGATCTCACATCTTGCAGCCTGTTCTTTAGATCTGAGATGAAACCTATTGAACCTAATACTTTCAGAATCTGAGCAATTAATTTTGCTGTTTCCTATGAGTCAAAGGCTGTTATATTCTAGCATCATGAAGATTGTTTTGATTGTGCTTTTCTGTCTCTTTATAACTATAATAAACAAGACAGTGCATTTCAATGTGAGATTTGTTGCCAGAAACTTTGTTCCCAGAGGCTGAAATACTACAGGGTGTCTAGGAATCCATTCCATGGTGGTTTTCCCTTCTTGCCTCCTCTCTGTGATGCATTTTGGCTGGGCAGACTTGCCTGCCCCACACCTTCTAAGGCAAGCAGCCCCTACGGGTTGTTTCCTGCATATGGTGCTATCTAATGCCGTGTGTTTTGTCAGTGAAGACAAACTCTGCCGTTCACCCCACACGTGGTTGGGGCAGGGACGGTGCCAACAAAACGGGCGTATATGAACTGGCCTAGAGAAAGCCAGCCATCTCCAAGGAGATGTGAGTCAAACGGTGGACTCTGCCAGTCCCAAACATTCTAAATATGGTGGTGGCACAGGATAGCAGCCAGACCCACTGGGGAAGAAATAAACTAGGTGAACAAAGAGAAAGCAGGTCAGTGAACCACAGCCTGTGGTCTGAGCAATGCCGAGTAGCTTCCCTTGCTCTTTGAGGTACTGGCTTCCCCGCTCACAGTTGAACCTGAGTACAGGATGACTTCCCTGTGCCCTCATGCCCTGGGGCTTCTTTGCAAAAATCTCACCACAGCTGCTGAAGGTGAATAGCAGGTGGGGTAGTGTTGCAATCATCTCCTGCCCAGGGAATCTTCTGCCCCAAGGCTTTCTCCTCAATTAAATTCAGACTGTCGCCCAGGGGAAAGCCGCCAGCCTCAGAAATGGCTCCTCAGTCCCTTTCTTAATAATCTCTTCTAAAACAGGCTTTGTGTGGGGAAAAAGAAAGAGATGTTTATTGAGTTATAATTTACATATAGTAAAACCCACCCTTTTTAGTGTACATTTCTGAACTTTGACTAATGCATACAGTTGTGTAACCACTATCATAATCAAAATATAGAATATTTCCATCATCCTAAAAATTCCCTTGTGCCGTTTGAAGTCAACGCCTCCTTCTACCTCCAGCCTCTGGCAACCACAGATCTGTTTTCTGTCACTGTGGTTTTGCCTTTCTCAACTGTCAAATAAATGGAATCATACAAAGCCTTCATTAACATCCCTATTTAACCAACATGCGCCCTGCCCAGCTCTCTCCTAACATGTCTCAGCCTCATACTATGCCTTATTTTTTTTTCAGAACACTTAATATTATCTGAAAATAACTTATTATCGTTATTTACTTGATTAATTGTCTCTCATTCAAAGTACATCGCCCACTAGAACGTGAAGGCAAAGACTGCCCCACATTTGCTTCTGTATCTCCAGGTTTCAGAACATTGCCTGATGTTTAAAGTCTTCAGTAAATATTTGTTGAATGAATCGCAAAATGAATGAAGAGATGGGAATTTTGCGGAACCTTCTCTTCTCCATCAGGCAGATGCCACTAATAAGAGATTACTCCCCTCTCCTAAATGTGTTAATCCAAGTACTGATGTGTTGCCAAAGTAAATAGCTTATCTGCACAATTAGAAGTAATTAGGCTGATCCAGATTATGAATTGGTTTTTAAGTTCATTGGCTGGATGATTAGATTACCTGGAATAGAACTGGTCTGAAGTGACTAAAAGGGAAATAATGATGTAACTGTCTCACAGGGTTATTATGAGGATTAAATAGTTTGAGTAAGTGAAGTGCTTGGCACAGTGATTCTCATCTGGCAGCAGGGAACATCTGGCAATGTCTGGAAACATTTTTGGTTGTCACAAGTTGGGGAGGGGTTGATACTGGCACCTAGTGAGTAGAGGCCAGAGGTGTTACTACCCATTCTTTGCAGAGATCCCCCTACAAAAAATTATCCAGCCAAAAATGTAAATACCGCAAGCAGTTGATAAATCCCAGGTAAGAACAGAGCCTGGCACATTGTAAGAGCTATAACTGTGCTTGCTTTTATTATCGTTTTGCGGTGTTAAGTGAACTTCTTGACAAATGTCACTCAGCCTGAGTTGCAACAAAGTTGGGTGGCAGTATCGCACAGTGATTGAAGGCATTTAGTCTTTAGTCAGACCTTCTGGGTTTAAACCCTAGCTTTACCCTTTATTAACTATGTGACTTTGAGCAAGTTGCTTGATTTCTCTATAGCTCATTTCCTTTGCCTCTAAAATTGGAATCTTTTTTTCTTCTTTTATTAATTTTTAAATTAAATATATATATAACAAACTAACACAAGCATTCTTAACTTATGATATTCTGTTCTACATATAAAATCAGTAATTCATATCATCACATAGTTACATATTCATCATCACGATCATTTCTAGAATATTTGCATCAATTCAGAAAAGAAATAAAAAGAAAACAGAAAAAAATTCATACATACCATACCCCTTACCCCTCCCTTTCATTGATCACTAGCATTTCAGTCTAAATTTATCTTAACATTTGTTTCCCCACTATTTCTTTTTATTCCATATGTTTTATTCATCTGTTGATAAGGTAGATAAAAGGAGCATCAGACACAAGGTTTTCACAATCATAAAGTCACATTGTGAAAGCTATATCATTATACAATCATCTTCAAGGTGATTGTATACTGGAACACAGCTCTACATTTTCAGGCAGTTCCCTCCAGTCTCTCCGTTACACCTTGACTAACAAGGTGATATCTATTTAATGCGTAAGAATAACCTCCAGGATAACCTCTCGACTCTGTTTGGAATCTCTCAGCCATTGAAGCTTTATTTTGTCTCATTTCACTCTTCCCCCTTTTGGTTGAGAAGGTTTTCTCAATCCCTTGATGCTGAATCTCAGCTCATTCTAGGATTTCTGTCCCACGTTGCCAGGAAGGTCCATACCCTGGGAGTCATGTCCCACATAGACAGGGGAAGGGCAGTGGGTTTGCTTGTTGTGTTGGCTGGAGAGAGAGGCCACATCTGAGCAACAAAAGAGGTTCTCTTGGGGGGGTACTCTTAGGCCTAATTTTAAGTAAGCTTGACCTATCCTTTGTGGGGTTAAATTTCATATGAACAAACCCCAAGATTGGGGGCTCAGCCTACAGCTTTGGTTGTCCCCATTGCTTGTGATAATATCAAGAATTCAACTTGGGGAAGTTGAATTTTCCCCCTTTCTCACCATTCCCCGAAGGTTACTTTGCAAATACTTTTTTATTCACTGTTCCAATCACTCTGGGATTTATCGGGGCATCACTTTGAACAAACCAACAAAATCTCATGCCCTACTTAAGGTTCCATGTTCTTATGGTGTTCAATTAAGCTGTCTACATAAGTTATATTGAAAATGCACTAGTCAAAATATAAATTTTGCACCAAATAAACATAAAATTGGAATCTTGATAGTAACTTCCTCTAAGAGTTGCTGGGGGTTTGAATAAGATAATCCATGTAAAGCATTCAACACTAGGCAGTAGCACATAGTAAATGCTCAGTAAATGTTCCCTAACGTTGATGTATGTATTGATTCCCAAAAGACATTTCTACAGAATATAATGAAGGGCTTAGTGGTGGTTTCCATTAGAAAAAAGAAAAATAAAACATACTGATCATAAATATATTGATTCATAAGTAAATATGTCATGTGATAACATATAGCTACAATTTAACAAAAGTTAAATTGAAGCCATCATTTTAAAAGCTATTATTTATCATTAAAAAAAAAACAAACATGTTGCTCTTGCTTTCTTGGTAGAGAAGATCCTTGAAATAAAGGATGCCCTCATTTTTAAAACTTTGTACCTAGCACAAAAAGGGCAATTGTTAAAGAGTTTCAGTCTTGATTATAAGTATAAACACATTAAAGTACTTTAAGAACTTGGGTCTCAGGTATGGGATATAAGCTGAGGAAAGTTAAACACTAATTTAGTAGTAGTAACCTCTTTTGCTTTAGATTTATTAATCTTTTATTCTTTCATTGAGATCAGAGGGAGAAGGACACGTTGAGTGAGTAATTGCAGACCTGAAGCCCTCAGCAGTTTCTAGATTTCCCTTTTATAATCTAATATGTGTGAAGATACTTTGGAAATTGCAAAATAAAATATTGAAATGCGGAAATAAAATAAGTTTTCAGAGGTAGATGACCCAGCTTTTTATGTTTGATAGTATGCATTCCAGGCAATCAAAAATAAAATTGCAAGTAAATTTTGTATTTAAGGATAAATTACTTAATAAACTATGAATTATTTGTATAATATCATAAACACGATGGGGATGAATTGTGTTTCTCAGCATATAATTTATATACATAATCTTCCATATTTTGTTCTTTCTCAAAATAATCCCCTACCCATACAAAAATATGCACCATATATAAAATGCAAAGGTGAGCGGGCCATGGTAGCTCTTGTCTGCCATGCTGGAGACCTGGGTTCGATTCCCAGTACCTTCCCATGCGAAAAAAAAAAAAAGCAAAGGCAAAAACCTGGGGAAAATGCTTGCAACGTATATGACAAAAGACACACATTTCACAATAGAGGAAAAAAACTTATAAATCAACAAGAATGATATGACTGTTCCAATAAAAGACATCAATAGGCAATTCACAAGAGAATAAATTCAAATTGCTAGCAAACATGAAAAAGTTCCAACTTACTAGCAAAGACTTGCAAATTAAAACAAGATTTTTTTTTCTTTCAAATTAGCAAAGGTTAAAAGAATAAAATGGGCTAGTCATGAAGTATAGTGATATATGGGCACTCACATACTGTTGGTAGAATGTATGTTGACACAATTTCTCTGGAACAGTTGGCTACTAAATTAAGAACTTCAAAAATCTTCATACGCTCTGTTTCAGTAATTCCAGTCTATAATCATAGATACACACAGAGATTCATATGTTCACACTGTGGGCTATATATAAATTTTTAAAATGACAATAATTGGAGTAAGGTTAAATGACTTATGACCTATCTATAGATCTGTCACTAAAAATAAGTGACTGCTGAGTTTTCAAGTATGAGTGACTCAGAGGTGATGATCGTTATGTAACATTCAACGTAAATATGAGGAAGAGATGGATCCAAGGGCCATCATACACTTAAACATACACTGGGTTTGCCACTACTGAGACCTTCACGTCATGTAAAAAAGCCACAAATAGCATCGTTAAAGAAAGTTTCTTACACACCATTCATTGCCTTTCTACTCCAAGTTGGTTTATGCTTCCATAGAGCTGTTGCTTCAGCTCTATCTTCAAGATGAAATTAAAACATAAAGTCAAGGGTTAGCACAACTGATGTCCATTTATTTGTAAGGCACTATCTCATTTTAAGTTGTATTATCTACAAGAAACTGCAACTTAATTCTTAAACCTTAGTGATTGCTGGTGTTTTTTTCCTAAATATTTTTATTGAGATATCCTCACACACATACAGTTCATCTAAAGTGTGCAATCAATGGCTTACAATGTCATTGCATAGTCATGTATTCATCACCATGATAATTTTTAGAACATTTGCATCACTCCAGAAAAAGAAATAAAAAGAAAAAACTCATACATCCCATACTGTTAGCCGTTCCCTCTCATTGACCACTAATATTTCCATCTACCCAATTTTTTTATCCCTTATCCCCCGCCCACTATTTATTTTTTGTCCTTATTTTTGCTCATCTATCCATACCCTGGATGAAAGGAGCATCTGACACAAGGTATTCACAATCACGCAGTCACATTGTAAAAGATTGCTGATGTTTAGAACAGAAATATTTAATGATATATTTTATTGTATAGCAGTTATGATGATAAAATATTTTAGTGGTTGAATTATGACAGTCAGAAAAACAAGATATATTGGACCTTTAATTTTAACCCTTGACATTGAATCTTGGAGAATTTAACCTTGGGGATATTTGGAAGTAATTACTTGCTATTGATCTTCTAACACTTCAAGCAGTTAGTAACTGAAGGTAGAATGATCAAAAGTAATTGTAAAAATTGGGTTAGTAACATAATAGACTAACTGAAAACAACAAGTGATTCCAGAAATATCCGAGGGTATACCATGATTTTATCATGGATTTTTTAACTCAGATATGACACACTGCTGTCCAGCAAGTGGACTAGAGGTGAATGTCTGAGGGCATACCATCTTTAGAACAGCGAGGCTGTAGCCTGGGACTTGGAGTGCCTGAGCTGGCCTCCCAACAGCCACCCTCTGCACATCACCAGAATCACCAGCTGCAGAACTCAGGAGTCAGCCCATCACAGGCAAAGGGCCCATGCAGCTGCTAGAGAACTTTGTCTTTCAAGTGCCCAAGAATAGTATCCCCAGATCCAGGCCAGAGTGTGGGGGGAGGGGGGAGTGGTCTAGAAGAAATATGACCATAAAGAAACCTCACAAATCAGTAAATTTTAATATGGATAAAACCATAATACACTAAGCAAAGTGTTCTTGCAAAATTTCACAGAAAAGAATAGAACTTAACCAAACTAATTTTGGTAAAATCAAAATTGAAGTGGAAGAAAACAGAAATAGTTTAACGGTCTTGTTTAGAAAGCTGACCAAGGCACTACATAGATTTAATGGTGTTCTATCAATAAAATGCTTTCCTGATGAATTTCATGTCCATTGATAACATAGTTGGGGTTGAAATGTGTGAAATCATAGATAAGAGTCAAAATGTCTTGGGGGACCAAAACAGAATCAAAATGGGGAGTAGAACATCCACTAACCAATTGGTGGAACCTGTGAAATGGGTGGGGAAGGCTTCAGGGACATGGACCCCCACCCCTCCCAACCAACCTCCCTCTTGCAGGTTGAGTACAGCAATTTGATGCACAGGCAGGAAAGATGGCTTGAGACCTTAGGATCTGAGGCTAAAGAGTGAAAATGGGAGTAGACACCAAACATAGGACATTTTATGAATATCATCAAGTGGAATCTGTAGGAATGGTGGCCTACAAAGTATAGATATTTGTTTGCACATATGCTTTCTTCACCATGTATTTTCCCTACCCTTCACTGACATGCTAAATTAAAGTATTTTATTTCATTAGGATTATCATAAAGAAAGAGATTCCTTTGAAATAGTAACTGAGAATGTGGATCCTGTAAGGATTGTCACTGCATTTATAGGCATAACAATCATGAGACCCAATCTACTGCTTATGTATATAGCATAGTAAAATGGAACCAAAATTTTGTCAACCTTTAGCTTGTCCTTGCATTTTTAATTGTTTACTGTCTTCCAGACACAGTTTTTTTCTGAACACCAGAATCCCGCACAGCTCGGGTCCCTAAAAGGGCATCAACGTGGGGGAAGGAAGGGAGCATATATGGGGACTTTGTACTTTCTGCATGATTTTTCTATAAACCCAGAACTTCTTAATTTAAAAGAAATGAGAAAGGGCATCAACAATTATTTAATGAATACATGAATGAATGACATACATACAACTTGGACATGACTGATATTCACCCTTTGTTTTAAGTGTAAACATTTTGTCTTGTTCTTAATTTGAAGCTGTCAATGAAATCAATTACAAATATTTATTCTGAAAGATGCTACTATGAATTCAGGCTACCCATTCAAATATTGTAATGACTATCCAAAATTAAATTTATGGAATACCTAGAAAATGGATTTAATCAGAACCTGCAGGCAGATTTATAATATTCATTTGCAATGATTTTTTAAAGACATAGAAGGCTGCAGTGTTAGTATAAACTAGCTTTAAAATCATCTCTCTTTAGTGTTTTCAATTATCACATGGCCATAAACCAAATAATTTTGAGAATGGCAAAATTTCTCATGTGTCAGTACTTTTAATCTTGTGTGCATCAAATTATAGTAGAAAGACAACTATAAACAAGGTGTAGTCACTATTTTCACTAACGCACAACTGTATTACAGTAAAACAAGTTTATATTCAACCATCAAGTGTTATTCTCCCATTACTTCGCTTTGTGATGGATCATTAAGAATATCTTTAAATCCAATAGTCTCATTAACCCTCCAAATATCCCGTGAAAAGTTTGAGCACTGAAGTAATGGAAGCCGCTGATCCTGCTGTATCACCTTGAATTCCATCTGTAATTTTAGCAGAGCAAACAGACCTTGGATATTTCTCAGTGTGGAAAAATTCACTTGATCTTGGTTGAGCTGGAAATTCTTTTCTGATAATTCAAGAAGATGACTGTGCATAAGTTCATTTTTCACAGACGGAAATCCTTTCTGAAGAAGCTCTTGGCTTTCAAAAGGGTCGCTTGCTGAAAGTTCAGTAACTGAAATACTGTCTTTTAGAAGAGATCCAAGTTCTCTGGCACTCGTCTTCAGCCCACTGCCCACATCACCTCTCAGCCTGGTTACCGTTAGCTGGCCTGCCATCTGCTTTTTTTCTTATTTGCATTTTCTTATGTATCCAGTGAGCCAAGTAGATCAGGAGTTGATCTACCGACAGTTCTAAATTCCATTGGCAACTTATACCTTTAGTAATTGGTCACGCGGCTGCCACTTCATACCATGGATGACTAGATAGCCATCCAGAAATCATAGGTCCTCATTCCTGGCCCTTCCATCGTTTCTCTTCCCAACCACATTTCAGTGATTCAGGGTCAGTCCAGCAAATCCACTTCTCTGACATAATTTGTGCAGGTTACCCAAAAACCTCTTAATTTCCACAGCTCCTGATCCCAAATCAAACACTGCGGTAACTCAATCAATTCAATTCTGACTCTAGATCACACTCTACAGGTTTAGGGCAATCCTCTACAGGATTGTCCTTCAGGCACCAGTTGTTGAGTTTGGTGGCGTAGGCCACCCAGAATTTTAACTAACTGGCTACAAATTTGGGGGTTCCCACCACCCCCTCAGATTCAATAATTCTCTAGAAGGATTCACAGAACTTAGAATTATAGTTATAGTAAAGAGATACAAACAAGTAGCATAGGGAGAGATACATAAGAGTGAGATCTGAAAGAGTGTACAAGCTTCGTGTCCACTTCATGTGGAGTCAAAATACATCACCCTTCCAGCTCAGCAGCAATGTATTTTCTCAATCATGGAAGCTCTTCTGAGCTTTGAATGCCCTGAGCTTATATGGGGTATTATTACATAGACATGACTGATGGAATCTATGTCCATGTGGTTGAACTCAATCTGCAGTTCCCTTCCTCTCCCAGAGGATCAAAGCCCCAATACTTCAATCACATGGTTGGTTTTTCTGATGGCACTAGCTCTCACCCTAAGACTGCAGGTGTGGTTGGCCAACTACCAGTCTTCTCCTTAGCATATGAACTATCAGGTATGGGCCTGGGCCCACCACAAAGAACAAGAGATACTCCTAACACAGGAAATTCCAAAGATTCAGAAGTTGCTTCCCCAAGGACCCAAGTTTTTCATTATACTACATTGCTTTATGTGGATTTAAGTTTTAGATAACTTTGTACTAACCTCCTTGAAATGTTCACCGCCCTTGGTGCTTAGAAAATCCTAAGGATTTTATATATGTTTTTGTGTTCTGCTTGACTTGCTTGAATTTTGCATTAATGAACTGTTAAATCTATTTTACCTTTTGGCAAGACTAGGTGAGCACATTCTTTTAAACCAGTACCTCATTTAGCCTCCCCACAGTTCACATGGATTTAGTAATAAATACCATCTTTCTCAAAAGTCTAACATTTGTAACCAAGAACACCCTTTGTTTTTGGTGAAGACATTGTGGGTTTATCCTTATTCACACAGATTACTAAATATGGGAAAAGAGCTTCAGAAGTAGATATGAGCAAGACTCCTTTGCTTTTTGAGGTCATTTATTTATCTTTTTTTGAGCAGAAGATAGTTTGAAAGGACTAATTTGAGGGTAGCTTTCTTGATGGAAAGTGACTCAAAATGAAGAAGTCTCAGTTCAGGGCCTCTTTTTAAGGTCTTACCCAAAAGGAAGTATGAGGCAAATTGCGTAACTCAAAGCGCCACGGATTTGAGACTTGAAGTAGGAAGAAACACACCTCCCGGGTCCTGAACGGGGGCATGCTTGGGTCATATGAGGAGATATGACAAAGACAGCCCCCCTTAAATTACTTGTGGCAATATTGATCACATTCATTTTAATTTTGCCAGAGTATTTCAAGACACCAAAAGGTGAGTATATAATTGTAATTTATATTTCCTTTAACATTTTTGTGAAAATTACGTTAGCTAACGATCAAAGAAAAGGTCCTCTGTTTGGAAGCATGTTGCATTGGCTAAAGTGCTATGACTTAGACACTCATAAAATAAAATGAGGTTATAATTTTAGATAACTGTCATGTGGCACAGTGACCTTATTCCAATCATTTACTTATAAAAATGAAAAGAAGCATTTAAAATCTGTAGTCTAGATTTTAAATACTGAGATTACAATAACCTTATCACATGATTTTGCATTATGAAAGTTTCCTTCAAAACAGTTTAAAATATGCTTTTAGAATCTGGATGTATTTATTATAGTAATGTTCATTGTATTAAAATGCTTAAACACCCTTTTCACCATTATTTCACACACGTAATTTACTGTTGCATTTTCGAAAACAGGAATATATGTGTATTTTCAAAATGAGACAGTGGAAATTTAAACAGGGGTGTGTGTGTGTGTGTGTCTGTGACTAGAGTAAAATAGAGCAAAATTAATTCTGTGAACATTTCCAAGAATTGTGATGTGATTGCTATAACCTCGATTAGGAAAATAAATGGAGGTAGATCTGAACTATTTTTTGTATATTAGTAAACAATTTGAAAATGTATTAAGTGATTGTCTAGACAGTAATTATGTTCCTTAGCATTTAATAATAAGGAAAAGCAAAAGAGAAAATGCTGTATTCTATCATTAAAAAGTTATCATATTAATTAGATTAAAATCTAGAGGAAAAAATTATATTTGATGATTTGCTCTAATGATTATTTAATGTTGCATATATATGATGCTAAGTAGCTAGATAAAAATATTTTTGCTAATTATGTTTGATGGCGTATTGCAATGATTAGTTAATGTTGCATATACATAACGCTAAGAAGCCAGATAAAAATATACTTTTTATTTTTTATTAGAGAAGTTGTAGATTTACAGAAAAATCATGCACAAGATACAGAGTTCCAATATACTACTTTATTACTAACACCTTACGTTAGTGTGGTACGTTTGCTGTAATTGATGAAAGAACATTTTTATAATTATGCTATTAACCATAGTCTGTAGTTTACTCTAGGGTTCACTATTTGTGTTGTATAGTCCAATGAATATTGTTCAAAAAATTTATTCTAGCGACACATATGCAATCTAAAATTTCCATTTTAACCATATTCAAATATATATTTCAGTGCCATTTATTATATTCACAATGTTGTATTACCATCACCACCATCCATTACCAAAACTTTTCCATCATCCCAAATAGAAATTCTGTATACTTAAAGCATTCACTCCCCATTCCCTCTGCATAGCCTGGTGCCTGGTAACCTATATTCTAGTTTCTGTCTCTAGGATTTTGCTTATTGCAGTTATTTCGTATCAATGAGATCACACAAATTTGTCCTTTTGTGTCCGGCTTATTTCAATCAATCTGTTGTCTTCAAGTTTCATCCATGCTCTTGCATGTATCAGAACTTCGTGCCTTTTATGGCTGAAAAATACCCCACATCTTGTTTATCCGTTAATCAGTTAATGGACACTTGGCTTGCTTCCACCTTCTGGCAATTGTTAATGATAAAAATATTTTTTTTGCTAAATAAACAGTGCAATTTTGTGAATAATCAATTTTTTCAAATTTCTCTTGGTTTTCTGTCATAATGTAGCTTAGATTAAGCAACCACAGCATGTATTTCTTTCTTTTTTTGTGTGTGTGTGTGCTGTATGGCGGGGTCACATTTCATTGTTTTTCCATGCGAGTATCCCATTACTGCAGCACCATTTGTTGAATTTTGTTTGTTTGTTTGGTCGGCTGTTGTTCGTTTTGCTTGCTGGTTTGTTTTTTGGGAGGTGCATGGACCAGGAATTGAACCCAGATCTCCCACATGGCAGGCGAGAATTCTACCACTGAACTACCCTTGCACCCCCCATAGCATATATTTCTAATGCTTGGATTTACTAAGTGAAAATATGTTATAAAGGGAATAGTTAGAATAATCTATTTTAATGCTTAAGCTATTGTTAATAAGATAGTGGACTAAGAGGAAGCTTATTGGGTAGTTATCTAATGTGGGACATATAGATGTATGTATCCAACCTAAAATTAGGTTGGATCTAATGAAAACCTGGTAGTAAACCTAAAAAAGATTTAACAAACTATTTGCTAAGTATTGGTTCGTGTTTTATGAGAAATGGTGACTATATAAATATGTTAAAGGTCTTCCTTTTTCTGGCAGGTACTTTGTTCTTTTAGTTCTCTTTTTTCTCAGAGCACAGAGAAATTCATGGGTGGGGGAGGACACATGTGTGAGCTTTAGTGCTCCCACCATTTCAGGGGTAGAAGCAAGAGCTTTTTAAAGTCCTTGGTCTAATAGGATTTTACAAACATCCTTGGCTTGATAGTCGTACATCAGTTCTTGCTCATTTTGTCAATAATCTACCATCATTCATAATGATTTTTGTTCTCTTAGTTTCATAAACTGATTACATCAGCTCCCCAAACTATCTTTCCTGTCTCCCCAAATTTATAATAGCCATTTCTCTTTTCTTTTCTTTTTTTTTCTCCATTTCTCTTTTCTTGATCCAAGAATGATACAGATATTTCACAGAATTCTTTTTGAAGTGATGGAATTATACAGGGATTTTTTTTCAAAGGAACCCTACTTGGAGCCATCAAACAAAATGCGTAATCCTGATGTCATTTAGTGGTCGCAGGAATTATGCTCAAAGCCGTCATGCATGAACAGTTGTAGGGCAAAATGTTTGTGTAAAAATAACACTTTACATTTTTATAATAGTTTTTGGATCACCAGGAACATGTTCATATAATCTCATTTAATACAATCCTATCCTAATGAAACTTGACCATGTTTGTTGTGTTTTTTGTTTATTAATGGCTTTTAAAAAGGAGAAAGTAGCAAGTTGCAAGTTAACAGTTATAATGTCCAAATTAAAGCAAGGCTATAAAAGTGTTCAATCTAAGGCATCCAGAAAAAGATAACTCAGTTGAAGAAGGCCGATGACATTCAGAGTTTCTCTCTTAGCTGGAAAGGTACATGGCAAGATCTGCTAGCTTTCTCTTTGGGCTTTGTCCATTCTGCCAACTCTGTAGGTTCTGGTGGCTCTCATGGCTCTAAAGCTTTTTCCAAAATTGATTCCCTCTTAAAGGGTCCAGTAAGCAGCCCCACCTTGAATGGGTGGAGAAGCATCACCATGGAAACCATCTAATCAAAAGTTACCACCCACAATTGGGTGGGTCATATCTCCAAAAAAACAATAAAAAAAGATTTCACCCAGCAATATTGAATGAGGATTAAAGGGCATGGCTTTTCTGGGGTGCACGATAGCTTCCAACCAGCACAGTTGGTCTATTAAATGAGCTGACTTGTCAACTGGTTTATTTCATAAAATAAAACATCTGGAAAAATTATTTACATAAGCTAAGAGTGCCCTTTAGAAAGGCTACATTAACCCTGAGATTATCCTGTCAAGTCCGATCCTCTCTATCAGTTGTATCTTTTTTTCCTTCCATTTTTCTCTTGTGTTCTATTCACTTTAATTTCTAAGATAAATACTATAAAACAATATTTACTTATAAATTATTCACTGACATCCAACTTTTACACATCAAATGCATTAAGAAAGAATTTTAATGAGAAATGATGTATTCACAATGTTTAATAGATTTGATTTCAGAACAATAAAACCTCTGAAGGCCTATGTTAAAAATGTATTTGAACATTTTTCATCAAGAGTTTATCTGAATCTCTGAATAATCATGGGGATAAATATCACAGTTACACAGTGTAAACTGTTTAGTCTAACTTCACCAAAGAAGGGAACTTAAATTCTTCGATGGATGTTTGAGACTTTTAGTGAGTTTGCATTGGGTAAGATATCCTATTCTACAGGAGTATTTTCTTTTTCTGTTTTACATGGGCAGACACTGGGACTCGAACCCAGGTCTCTGGCATGGTAGGAGAGAACTCTGCCTGCTGAGCCATCATGGCCCACCCTCTATAGGAGTATTTTTAACCTTCCAATCTATTTGAAAGACAGCTTATACTTATGCTAAGATACAAATGGTTTGATACCCTTATGATAGGTATAGATAATAGAAATATTAAAGGGGAATTTTATATATTTGTAAATATAAAAAATAATTAGATATTTAAAAATATTAAAAGTGTTATGTAGATAACATTTTTGAATCAGTTTCTTGCAATTAAGGGAGCTGGGCTGCTCCCAAACAAGGGACCTTACCAACCTGCTTTTGCTGGATTTAGAGTGTTTAGGAGACAGACCTGGTAAACCCTCATATAAAACACAGTGATCATTTATTGATTTATTCTTCCTCTCATCAGTAGGATTAGGAACTAAGCAAAAAAATCTGGGACTATGAAGATGAAAACACAATTCCTCCTTCAAGGAGTTGTCAGTGGGAGGGCAAGGAGAGGCTGACTAGCAAACAATGAAATACAGTACGGTAAATGTTGAAATGGCTATGTGAAAATGGTGTGAAGGGAACACAAAAGTTGCTTCCAGGCCTGTCTGGGGAGAGATTTTCCTGCCATTTGTCATTTACAAAGAGAAAGAACAACTGTCAGAATTGGAATGTGACCTATTACTCCCCCATACCTGTTTGCAGAAGCACTTTGTAAGAGAAGCAGTTATTACTGATTTTCAAATAAAATGTCCTTATATTAATATCTCAAGAATTCTTGAACTCAGAAATTATAGTGAGTTATGCAAATAGGCTCCAATGATCCATGGTGAAGCAGGACAGGAATAGAACGGATGGACACATCTTGAACCCAATTGTAAGAAGCTGTTTTGACTTCCTCATGTACTTTTAAAAGCCAAACAAACATAAACTGTTTACCACCTTTCATTTGGCCTTTCATTTCACAAGTTCTGATGGAAATGGTACCGTAATGAGGAGGAAAATTGAAGAAAACAAAGGGTAAAGGAGTTCCAATACTTACAAGCTATAGGATAAACACTGAAATACATGAGCATATGTACACATTACTCTGTCAATATTATAAAGAACATCATCTCAAGCATATCAGTAATTAATTTGCCTAAAACTGTCTTAGCTCTCAAAAACAGTCCCTTTATTTTCTTCTTATTAACTTGTGCATTAATAATGTAATCAGTAATCCCCCAAAAAAGGTTTGGGACATAGTCTTTTTATGACTTTAATTTTTTTTTATTCAACAAATACTCATACAACAGGTAATGTGCCAAGTGCTTTTACAAATAATAATTCATTTGAACTCATATTAAGTATTTTAAGTCATTCTTGGTAAGGTATCAGTTTTAAGAGAGGATATTATGAAAATCTTCAGAAACAAGGAATAAAGCTAGATTTACTTTGTCGTAAGGCTCTACCACTTATTGAATTTCTGAAACATCATAGTTCCAAATTGACTAATGATGCGAAACAATATCTCTATGTATATATTTTAGACAATATATGATGGCAAAAAAGAAGTACTGCTGAATATAATATTATTCATCTTAAGCAATGCCAACAACCTTAGTTTGTGATGCTTTTTTAAAAAAAATATTTTTATTGAGAAATCTTCACACACATACATTTCAAACATAGTGTTCAATCAGTGGCTCACAATATCATCAAATAGTTGTATACTCATCACCATGATCATTATGTGATGCTTTTTAATGGCTTGTCTCATTGCTTTGGTAAATAAATTCTCTTAGTGTATCTTTCTTGTCTTTACAGAAAAAATGGCTTTCTCTAAAACATTAATGTAGTGCTTTATCTTTTCCTCACACTCTTCTACTTTGTTTTTTCCATAGCTTTTATCATTTGTATAATGTACTTATTTGTTATGTATATTCTTTAGTGTCTGACTCTCCAAATAAAATGTAAGTTCCATGAAAAATGAGGTTTTGTCTGTTTTGTTCAATGATATATTCCATGCACTTAGGACAGTACCTGTCACATTAGGAGGTAGGCACTCAACTTCATTAGGCACTCAATGAACATTTATTGATTGAGCAGATATTCTGCAACATTCTGGAAGGAACCATTTTTCAATAACTATCTTGTGAATTAGACAGACCAGGTATTACTATCCTCATCTTACATTTTTGAAACATAAAATTTCATCACAAACCTAGACCTTCAAGGCTGCACTAATCTGTGAAAAGATTTTGATACTGAGAGTAGGATGCTGCTGTCACAAATACCAAAAATGTGGAAATGGCTTTGGAACTGGGAAATGGGTAGAGGCTGGAAGAATTGTGAGATTCTTCATAGAAAAACCCTAGATTGCTTTGAAGAGACTGTTGGCAGAAATATGGATGCTAAAGGTAGTTCCAATGAGGTCTTAGAAGGAAATGATGACTGTGTTATTTGAAATTGTAGGAAAGATGATCCTTGTTTTAAAGTAGAGGAGTAGTGAAATTTAGTTCTGGTGTCAGATAGAAGGCAGAGCTTGAAAATTATGAACTTGAATGTTTAGCTGAAGCAATGTCCGAGTTAAGTATGAAAGGTGCAGCCTGCTTTCTCCTTACATTAACTGTAAATGTGTGAGTAAAATGTATAAGGAAAGGATAAACAGAGAACTGAACCCCTGGGCACAAAGAAACAAAAAACTGATGGTTTGGAAAATTCTGAGTTTCTGGAAAGTGAGTCCCCAGAGAATATTGCTCCATGTGAGGATTTAACTGAACAAAGAATCAGTCAGCCTTTTCACTGCAAGTCAGGACTGGGCATGCAGTTATACAGGAAGGATCTGTGGGAAGTTCTATTGTCTGATGGTTTGGACCCCTGTGTACAACCTTCAAAACTGACAAGTTTTTGTGAGTTCTGCATGAATGAAACCACTGTCATCCTGAACAAAAAAAAGGAACAAGAAAGGGACAAATTGAAGGAAAAATCACTTCAAAGGCAGAACCACAGACCAGAAGTCTGGACTGAGGACATCTTCTTGGGCCAAAAGAGCAGATCCACTCACGTGTGTTGAAAGCTTAGTATACCTGAGTATTTGGAGAGGGTGGGTCTTCTATCCCATTGTTCAGGAAAAGTACTGCCATCCCAATTGTAGACTTGATGGAATAGACATTTTCCAAAAGCAGAGAGTTTATAATTAGCAGACCCTCAGTGAAGAAATTTCTAAAGATTTAATCTCAGGAGAAAGAAAATTATTCTAGAAGGAAGGCCAGATATACAAAAGGAAATGACAGGGGAAAAAAATCAACTATGTGGGTAAATCTAGACAAATCTAGAAAACATTATCTGTATAAAACTAAAATAACAACTAATTTTTTAGTCAATGAAAAAAAAAACATAAGACTAAAATCTATCAAGCAATAGCATTTAAGCAGGAAAGGAGATGATGAGAGTTAAAGTATTCTAAGATCCTTGAATTGTTTGAGAGAAGGTAACATTATTGATTGACTTTAGACTTTATTAAAGATGCATGTTAAAGATTATTATTAACTAGTAAAATAATAGAAATATGGTATATGGTATTCAAATAAGTTAAGGAAAAACCAATGGAATGAGAAAAAATCATGAAATAAATTCAGTAAATAGTAAGAGAGGTAGGAACAGGAAAAGTAGGACAAAGAGAAACCCATGAAATATGGTAGAATTAAATACAAATATATCAATGATCCCAATAAATATAAGTGGACAAAACTCACCAGGTAAAAGTAAAAAAGCATTAGATTAGATTAAAAAACAATTTCCAGCAAATTAAAAGAGACCCACCTGAAATATTAAGATATGGCAAAGATGAAAGTAAAGGAAAAGAAAAATATATGGAGTAAATTGTAGTTGAAGAAAGTTGATCTCATTGTATTACCATCAAAATCACTAGCAATAAAGAAAGATAGGATAAAAAGTTCAAGTCACAGGAATATGTCAGTTCTAAATTTGTTTGCACTTAATCTGATCACTTAAAGGAGACATTATAAATCCATTATTTTGGTGGGAGAGTGTTAAACATACTTCTTATTACAAAATACAATTAAACAGACAAGGAATAGAAATATAGAAGATTCAGACAACTCAACTAGTTTTTCTAATGGACATATTAGAATAATGAACTCAACGTCTGGGCATACATATTTTTCAGGCTTTTATGGAATAGTAATAAAATTTCACTACCTACGATGCCATAAGAGCAGGCCTTAACAAATTTCAAGAAATCTGTATTATAAATCTCTAATTAAATACAAATAGATTTGAATCTAGTAACAAAAAAGAAAACTAAAAACAAATAATATCTTTGGATATGTGAAAAAACTCACTTCTAAATATCCCATTGTTGAGACGAAATCTTAATGAAAATTAGAAAATAATAATTATTGAATAATAATGAAAAGACTACTCAAACTTATGGGATTTAGTGAAAAGGGTGGGTATTTAGAGAAAAAGTTATAACTTTAAGTGGTTATATATAGGATATTATCAACAAGATCAAACCAAAGAGAGTACAAGGCAGGAAATAATAAAAATAAGAGAAAAGTTAATGAAATTAAAAAAAACAAAGAAAGGATCAATAAAGTAAAAAATTGGTGCTCTGAAAAGACCAATTAAATCGACAAACTTCTTGAAAGACTGATATATCAGTTAACTATAGCTGCTATAACAAATGACCATCCTTAATGGCTTAAAGCAACACTAATTTATGACCTTATGATTCTGAAGATTAGATGTCTGTTATAGTTCTCACCAGGCTAGAATAAAAGTGTTGGCTGGACTCTATTTCTCCCTGGAGTAAGGAGAATCTGTTTCCTTGTCTTTTCCAGCTTCTGGAGACTTTCTGCATTCCTTGGTTTGTGGCCCCTTCCATCTTCAAAGCCAGCAATGGCTAGTCAAGTCTTCCTCACATGGCATCTATATTAGTGTCCTAGGGCTGCTGTAACAGACTAACATAGTCTGGTGACTTAAACAGGAGAAATTAATTCTCCAGCAGTTCTGGAGGCCAGAAATTTGAAATCAAAGTGTTGATAGAGCCATGCTCCCTCTGAAGGCTGTAGAAAAGAATCTGTTCCTTGCCCCTTCCAGCTTCTGTTGGTTTCAGGCTTTTCTTCACTGTGGTTACATCACTCCAGTCTCTGCCTTGGTGGTCACCTTGCCACCTACTCTTCTATGCGTCTCTCTCAAAACTCCCTCTGCCTCTCTCTTATAAGGAAACGTGATTACATAAGGAACCAGCTAAATAATTCAGGATAAACTCCTCCTCTTGAGATCCTCAACTTAATCACAACCTTTGCAATATAAGGTATGATTCAAGGTTCCAGGGGTTTAATGTGGATATCTTTTTAGGGGCCATTTTCAGCCCATTGTGGTATCTCTCTGACCCCGACTCTTTTGCCTCCCTCTTCCACATTACAGAGCCTTGTGATTACATTGGGTTTACTGGTTAATCCAGGATAATCTCCCTATTTTAAGGTCATCTGATTAACAACATTAATTTCATTTGTTACTATTGGTGATAGCAACAAAAAATAAGCTAACTAGGAAAAATATTTAAGACCATATTGGAGAAAATATGGAAGCCTTATTGAAAGATATTAAAGAAAACCCATATAAATAGAAAGAAAGGGAGAAAGGAATGAGAAGAGTAATTTAGCATTATATCTATTTCCCCAAGTTGGTTTCTAGAATCAAGTCATAATCACACAGGGGATTCTTCCTCTAATTTAACTTGCTAATTCTAAGATTTATTTGAAAGAGCAAAACATCAAGAACAGTTAAAACACTTGTAAAGAAAAAGAATAAAATGATAGGACATTTACTATTAGATATAAAAGCTTTAAAAAGCAAAACTAATTCAGTTTGTCTTTGCAAAGATGGAAAAATCAACTGATGGATCAAGACTGAGAAGCCAGAAATTAACTTACATAAATATGGAAACTTGATATATGACAGAGGTGTTATTGCAGATAAGTGAGGAAAAGATAGATACTCAATACATACAAGCACAATTGATTATGGAAAAAAAAAACTTGTTTCCCTACCTCAAATTGTGCACAATTCCAGATGGATTAAAAGTTTAAATATGAAAGGAAAAAATTTTAAAATTTTTAGAAGAAAATGTGGATATCTTTTTAACTTTAAGGGAGAAGGATTTTTTAAACAAAACACAAAGCACAAATTATGAAGGAAAACATTTATAAATTCAATTACATTAAAATCAAGAACTTTCTTTAGTCAAAAAAACCAAAGAAAATGAATCGATAAGATATAAACTGTGAGAAGATACCCTGACAAAAGATTTAAAGAACTTAAAAATTTAAACAAAATTTTAAGGTCCAAAATTTAGTGAGAAAAAGATGACCAACCTTACAGAAAAATGGAGAAATAGGGAAAACCAGGAAAATACACATTTAAATATACTTTTAAACTATAATCAGATTCCATTTAATACTCACCAAATTCACAGGAACTGAAAAGCATTGTCAGGATAATCAGTAGTGGGAGACTTTATACATTTTAGGTGGAGTATATATTGGTACAACCAATTTGTAAAACACTTTGGCATTATCTAGTACAAAAATACAGAAAGCAAATACCTGGCAATTTTACTCCTACTGTGCATTTGAGAGAATCTCCTCTATCTGTACGCCAGGAGTTATGTCCAAGAATGTTCACAGTAGTATTGTTTTTTTTTGAGATGTATTTGCATACAATAAAATGTTCCCATTGTAAATAAATAGTTCAACGAATTTTGTCAAATCTATCTATCAATGTAACTATACCACAATAAAGATATAAAACTTTCTATAATCCTGAAAGATCCCATTTGCAGTAGAGTGCTTCTCCCACTGCCATTAAAGTGTTCTATTCCGTAAAATTTTGTATAAATGGAATTGTATAGTATGTAGTCAATTGTATCCAGTTACTTTCACTTAACATGCCTTTGAGATTCATCCATGTCTTTGCTTGTATCAGTAGGTTCTTGCTTTTTGTTGCTGAGTCATATTCCATTTTATGGATGTAGGGGGAGTTTATCTATTCACCAGTTGTAGAACATTTGCATTCTTTCCCATTTTTTGTTATTACAAATAAAAAGCTACTATGGAAATTCACATATAAATCTTCGTGTAGACGTGTCCTGTTATTTCTCTTAACGCATATTCCTGGGAGTGGAATAATTGAGTCGTAGAGTAAGTATATGTTCAACTCATAAGAAAATGTGAGTATATTTGCAAGAAGGTTGTATCATTTTACATTCCCACAAGCAATGAATGAGAGAGTTCCAGTTCATAGCAGCATTATGCATAACTGCAAAAATAAGAACAACCCAAATGTTCACTGTCAGAGCAATGTATAAATAAGTCGTAAATTCCTTTTAAACAATATGACAAATAATTAACCAAGGCTGCATGCATCCATGTAACTGAAACATGAAACAAAAGAAGTCAAATAAGAATACATGTAGTGTATTCCATGTGTATGTGTGTGTGTGTTCTAAAATATGGAATATGAAACAATACATTATTTGGGAATGCATACATTTTGTAAATACCATAAGATAAAGCAAAGGAATGATAAACACAAATTCACAATAGTGTTTAACTTCTGGGAAAGGAGTGTATAGGGATGGTAAGAGTAGGGTGTTTCAAAGATGTTGGTTATATCCTGTTTTTAAGCTGGGTAATAGGTACATGGATGCTTGTTTTATTTGTATTCTTCTTTAAAGGGGTACATATACATTTTATATATGCTTATACATCTGTATTTTTATAATAAAACTTTAAAAAGGAAACAAAGAGAAAAAAGAAGAATAACTAAAAAAATTTTTAAAAAGGAAATAGAGGTAGTTAATGTTCTTTAGTGTTAGTTTTGCTGTTCTTTAAAAAAAAAAAGATTGACTTGGGCATTTGTCCTGTAATACATTTTCCTAATTCTATTTGATATTCTATATGCTTCTTCTGAGAGGGTACACTATTCGTGCTGGAATAATTATGGAATGCATTTCTATCTCTGGGAGTGAAAGTTTAGATGTATGACTCTTGGCAATATTAATGGCAGTAGTTAAATTCATAAATCCTTATTTGTGGGGATAAAATACAGCCTACCTGCTGGTCAAAATGATTGAGTAGAATTTATTTATTTCTTAAAATTATACCAGGGAAGGATGTTCCCTCTATTTACTTCTTTTCCAGTTGAATTATTTAAAACTGAGGTTTAAAAAAGCATCATAAAATGACCTTGGGGCCAAATATAAAGGCTATAAGGTTGTATCATTAATTCTAGAAAGCCCAGTTGGTCACCTATTGAATAAGACGGCTGCAATACTGACAGTAAAATATTTCTATCTCCCTCATGGCAATACAAATTCAAGAAGTTGAAAATTCCATGAGATGAAATGTGCCAATGAGGAAATGGAAAGATGGTAAAAAATAAGATTTTTTTTTGTGTTTTGATGATATGAAAAAGTAAGATAATAGAGTTCCATCAGATGGTACATTTCCATCTCCTTCCAGGGACATTATTACTGAAGGCAATCTTTTTAAAAATTACAGTTAGAATTTGATTACAAATGTGATCATAAATATATTATGATATCTTAAATTGTGTATAAATCTTATTCAAGATTTTATCCCTCCCCAAAGTAATCTTTACAGCAACTCAAATTTGAGTTTATAAGTGGAAATTAAACATGAATTGTTACAGAACACATTTGAAATATAAAGAGCTGGTAAATGGGCCTTTAATTTATTAACTAATAAAAATATAATAATTAGCAGCAATTAAGCACTTATGGAACTGCCATTGAATATAAATTTCACAAAATAAAAAAAATGCTTTGTTTAGGAAGTAAGATCATGAATTAATAGCTTGGTTATCTTTTAAGTTTGAATTAATTTGTATGATTAAGAATAAATAATTCTAAAAATTGAAATAGTTCTTTGTGCTCCATATTATTTTGAAATCTGAAAAATATTATTTTGCCCTATGTGTTTATGAGAGATGGCAAAAAAAAGAATGATAAAGGTGTAATTAACCATGAAGTTATTATCTCATGCTGAAAAATGACGATGATTATCTGAAAGAGGGTTACCAATTTTTAGTTGATCATTCCTGCTAAACAGGGATTCCCAGTTTTTATGTAGTGAACTTGATTACTTGTATGAATTAAAACATAGATAATTCTATGTTAAATGAAGGGTGAATTTTTTTAACTTTTAGTTTTTACTTTGGAATATGAGCTTGAAGTTTAAATAATACACAGTTATTCAAATTTCACTATTTTCATATATACAATACTATTTGATGTTGCTATAACCCCATGAGGTTAGCAGGATCCAGAATTATTATCACTATTTTGCAAACATGAAGTCTCATGGAGATTAATTAAATTGTCCAAATCTCCTGGCTAGTGACAGATATAGCACTAGACTGTTTGTCTTTAGTTTCTGAATTCAGTATTTTTCCACTGCAGCATCATTTCTATGTCTGATATTTGTCATCAGAAAAAAATAAAATTATGATATCTCCTATTAAAGTTCGTCTTTGGAGATACTGTCTGAGTTTTCCATCCCCTGTTCAATTTCATGCAATTGATTGAGTCTCTGTTTTACAATAGACCATAGCAGAGAATTCTATGATTTGTCCATAAAAACTTTCCCAGAAAAGGGGATGGTCAAAATGCTTGGTTCTTCAAATGTGTAACACTATCACAAGGAGTTAATAAAAGAAGGATATATGGGGAAAAATGTACCTATTGCAAACTATGGGCTATAGTTAACACTAATATCTTAATATTCTTTCAATAACAGTAACAAATGTGCCACATCAATACTAGGGGTCAAAAATGGGGGTGGAGGGTATAGAGGATATGGGATGTTTTGGATTTTCTTTTTTATAATTATTTCTTCTTCTGCAGTAATGAAAATGTTCTAAAATTGATCATGGTGATGAATGCACAACTATGTGATGATACTGTGAGCTGTTGATTGTATACTTCGGATGAATTGCATGGTGTGTGAACATCTCTCAATAAAATTGCGTTAAAAACACTTGGCTCTCAACCCCCAATCAGGACCATTTCAGCCAATCCTAAAAAACACCTAGGGCAATATATAAGATTCCACAAAGGTTCCATGCGCTAGAGTAACTTTCCAGAAGCCTACAACATCCAGATGTAGTCCTGAAACCTAGCCCAACCTCTCCAGAACATCAGATAGTTCCATCTCCCTTCCCCATCTTAGTGATAGACCCTTCCAATATGAAAAATTTAGAATGGTCATAGCCCAAATACCCCTTAAGAGAGGGATGGAAAGATCAAAGGTGATGGTGGAGTTATACAGTGAGGACAGGATTTAACAAATGAATATGAACACTGAATCATTAAATTGATATCTGTTTTAGTCTCCAGTATTTTAGAGCAGCTAGAAATGAAAACCTAAAATTGAGGAATTGTAACTCATGTCGAACTCCGAAGCATGTTCTACAGCTAATTGTGGTGCTGTGCTTTGAAATTTATAGCTTTTTTTTGTATGCATGTTATTTTTCACAAAAAAAGAAGGAAAAAAGTTAATTGTGATGATAAAAAAATAGTTAAGCCTTCTAGCCGCCTATATTCTGAAGCAGCTAGAATAAAAATCTGAGAGGATCTTTTGGTAGCCCATGACAAACTCTGTAATTCGTCCTGTAACTACTTGTTCAAGAGTGCTTTGAAAACTATTGCTTTGTGTATACGCCATATATACTGCAAAAAAAGTTAAATATGTTTATATATATACTTGGCTCTCTATAAGGACTTCTGTTCTCTGAAAATTAATAGGGACTGTTGACAAGTTTAAAAGGCAAAACTTAAGTGGAATAGATATCAATTCTTGTAAAAAAAATAAAGTCTTCCCATTGATAAGCTAAAATACTGCCTATGAAAAACTGGGAGTTTGTTACGTGTTATTTGAGTTCTAAAACCTCAAAATTTCACAGTAAAGAAGGTTTTTCTTTTCCTTTACAGGAAATACGTTGAAGCTATCGTGTCAGGAAGTGTGTTTGCAGCCTAATTTCACCTTTTTACTCTCCTCCTTAAATTTTTCTTTCATGACTCTTCTGCAACCAATAAGGGAAGCTCAGACTGTTATGGGAATCTTTCTAAATCATTCCAACTTTCCAAACTTCACCATGGTCTGCGAAGGCATCACAAGTGACTTCCAAAAACCCTCTTCATGTTTGGTTTGTGAGTCCAAAGGAAACATGGATTTTATTTCTCTGAAACAGACATCAAAAGGTAAAAACAATGTGAAAGTGAGAAAATATATCAAGGATAATTGCCTTGTTCTTTTAAAAAGTATTAATAATTTATTCCAATGTATAATCCAGAAGCACTGGGCTCTCAGTGGTGTGATTCTTTAAGAGTAACTTGCAGAACCCTGGGATATCACTCGTTCTCGATTTACTGAAAACAAGATATCTGTTCCTAAAATACATCAGAATGCCACTGTAATTTACATACATTTGATGGTTAAAGGATTATTTAGCAGAATCTCTTCAGAGGTGGTGAATTTTCTCAAAACAATTCTTAGTAAACCTCTAGGTTCTCATAGTAAAATCAAACTCTGTTTTCCTGAGGAGCCACTGAACACTGGATGCATTTGTGCATACTCATGCCTAACATTTATCATGCTATATACGAATTGTCTTTTTATTTGCCTGACTCTCCAACATGCCTCTTGATGGCAGAGATTTTATCTTTGTTCACTCATATCTCTAGTTTGTAGTCTAGTGTGTGACACATAGTAGGCACTCAATATTTGTTGAATGAATGAATGAATGAATAGGAGAATGACCAAGTATTATCTGCATTGCCTAACTGAACCTTGCATTTATTATGCAATCAATGTATGCTATTTAATTAAATTGAATCAGATTGGATCATTGAGAAGTTAAATAATTCACTTACAGTCATGTGATACACAGTTAGCTTCAAGCCTAAGTATCAAATTTATTGCTTATATTTTTTATAGCTAAGTTGCTTTCTATATCACTCCATGTTGGCATTTTTCCCCCTTCTTTGAGAAGGAGTACAAGGACTTTGCACAAAATACAATAGATGAGTCTTTGAGTGTTTACTCAAGTAGTGCTGTAACTAGTCTATTGCTCTGGGTTGAATTCACCAGAAAACAAACTGGGGAAATACCCCAAGGGTAATAAAGAACTTGGAAGTGTTTTGAAGAGTGGTACTTCCTGCCTCCTTGAAAAGTGAAAACAGTGCTTTGACAAGTTGTCCTAATAACTGTGGCTGTGTAACAAATAACCCAGTGGGTTAAACAACAGTGATCATTTTATTATCTCATATTTTCTGTGAATCATGAATTTAGGATGGATTTTGGTTGTTTTACATTGTTGAACTTAGATCACGGCTGGAGCCTAAATTGAGGAGGACTGGAGCACCTGCAGGCAGGTGGGCATCTTGCTCTCTTCATAAAGTCTCAGGGTTTTTCTATGTGGTCTTCCCACTTGGGCAGGTTTGGGCTTCCTCACAGCATGGCTGTCTTAACTCAGTTGGGCTGCTTACATAGTAGCTCTGGGCTTCCACCAAGACAAGTGAAAATTACTTTACCTTTTTTCTGACCTAGTCCTCCAGTGTCACTTCCTCTGCATTTGATTAGTTATGAGCAAGTCACAAACCCTCCCAGATTCAAAGGAAAAGGAATTAGTCCCCATGTATTCATGGAAGGGTGGCAAAGGTTTAGGATAACATGAGGGATAGGAAATACAATTGTAATGATCTGCCCACAAGTCGTCAGGGAAATGTTTATGTTTTAGGATGTTCCAATCCTGTTTCTACTCTGCATTCACCTGGTTCTCACTGTCTTGAAAGGTATAAACTTCTTTGGTCATTTTTTTTTAGTGCAGTGATTTCTTATTCCTTCTTTCTTATATACGAAGGGGAAGATTTAGTTTTGAGTTGCATGTGCTTTCTTATTATATATTACTATTTCACTGATAATATTTTCTATTTCTCTTTCTAGTTCTTATCATGAGAAGAGCAATGGAAGTGGAAGCAAATGATTGTCATTCACCTTGTCAACATTATAACTTCACTGTAGCGCCTATAATTGGCCACTTGGAGGAATACATTGCTACCTGCACTTTAAAAACCCACCCTAGAAAGTCAGCAGTCACTGAGGAGGACCTAACCAAGGAAAAGCCAATAAACCATACCTGTAGAATTTTGGAAGATCCGAATAAGTGTATAAATATTTCTTTGCACCTAGAAATGGATGTAAAACGTAAGTTTTAAAGGAAATTTGAGGGAAAAGGTGAAATTGGAAATCGACACATGATTAATAAGGGCTACCACATTAACTTCACTAAAAGACAAACTGGTGACAAAATTTATTGATGAAATAACATGACCTGCAAGAGCATGAGTCCCTTTATCTCTTTGTTTTTCTTTCAAAATATGTTTTGGGGGCCCAGCTATAAACTGAGGTAGAGGAGGCACCTACAGGATGTGATTTGAGGGGCACTAGAAAGACCCTCTGGTCCAGAATAACTCGCACACATGCCTATTAGCTGTGCTTGAAGTAATTCCACCATACTGGGGTATTAAAGGGTTAGATTTCTTTTTAAATGTACGGTCCATGTACATTGTGATACACTGTTAAAATCTTACTTTAAATTGATTTAACATGCTCCCTGCTTATAGCTGATCTGGAGGAAATGGGAATTTTGATGTACTGCCATGGAGATAGAGAGATATGCAGATTAAGAACTTTGGATCATAGGATGACTGAGGGGAAGTAGGAGGTCAAGAGGTAAAACTTACTTCTACCTTAATTTTATTTAAGGCTGATTAACTTCATAGTCATTATATTCTGAATTACCATGATTCATCCTCTCTACTGGCCAGGAGTGTGCCACCATTTCTTCTATAAAACTCAGTCCAAGAGAGCCTCTTATGATATAAGCATTTAGGAAGCACCTGCTGTATAACAAGCTCTGTGTCAGACACTGGGGACCCAGAGGTAGATGGGCATAAAACCAGCTGGGAGAGGGAGATATTCACATAAACCAATTAGTGCATTCTAGTGCTATTGGTGCTATGCTAGCATCATTTGCTATGTTTTTTTTTTTGACATGAGCTGGCACCGGGAATCGAACCCGGGTCTCCAGCATGGCAGGCAAGAATTCTGCTTGCTGAGCCACTGTCACACAGCAACATGCTATGCTTTTTGATATTCCAGACATATGAAAGCCTTTCAGATTGCTTTGCAATGCTTTTTTTTTTAAAGCCTTAAGTATTTTAATAGTGATTAATTTTTGTCATTTTATTTTAAAGCAAATACAAGTATATGATATGTTTACATTTTTAGAGTAAATATAAAACTGCAAACAAATATCTTCTGTGAGTAAGTTTGCCTAGGGACCTATAACTTCTGTAATTAGGGTTATTTCAAGGTATGTATGAAGGGATGGAAGAGGTTTTGGGAGGATCTAAACACTACGGTCAATTCCCTCTGGTTCTGGAGGGGGGTGAAAGATATGTTCTGGAAAGGCTGCCTAGAGACAATCACTATAGTGGAATCTTAAAGATAAATGTGTTTTGGATTATAGATATTCAAAAGTTATATTTATTTCAATGTGTGTTTATATATCCATCTAATTGCTATTCATATTTTCTAAAGCATAATGGGCAGTTAAGCATTTGCATAATTATATTTTTAATAGAATTAATTTTGTGTTAATGGAAAAATCCGTAAATGTTAGACTCCATTCAAAGAGAAATGATAATTAATGGCATTTTCAAATCCATAATTGAGAAAGATAGCAGAGAACACAAATATGCACTCTATATTCTGAAAAAGTATAGATTAAAATTTATTCATAGTTTATTCAGATGTGCAAAGAATAATTTGATCTCCCTTGAAAACCCTACCCACCAGGTAGGTGAAACTAAAATGAACCCAATCTGGTAAATTGACTCTGAAACAATAACATCCCTTTAGTTTAGTTTAGTTTAGTTTTCAATTTTCTGTTCCTTTGGAAGGGCTCCTCTTCAAAATGGCCAGTAGGGTGGTGATGGTGGAGCAATTGGGTAAGGGCTGGTGGGCAGCATGGGAGGCTGAAGACATACTCTTCGGGGCTCATGATGGTACTTTGGTGGGTGCACTGACTGGTCCTTATCCTATACCTTCTGCTACTGCGATAGAATGTTGGTGAATGCATGGTCGTTTTTCATCTCGGTGTCTTGCTGGCACTGCAGATCTTCTAGGTCAGTTAACTGCATGATCATATTTTGCTGTATGAGGAATGCAAGTCTGAGCCAGAACTGAATAGCACAGAATGATATTGGGGAGATGAGTCCTGCCATCCCAGTGGACCTCCACCCTTCTTCATCTAGTCTCTTCTCTAAATAAATGTTGAATGACTATGTAATGCACATCTGCCCATGGAGGAGGGTCCTGTGAAGGTGACACCAGTCATCTAAGGATAGAGCCAAGTAATATGTCCTGCTAGGTTGAATAAGTACTAGCCTTGTTTTGAGTACAAGGGAACAAGGTACACGTGGTGGCTGAGATAAGGACACCCTTGTTTAAGTATTTGATTCCTGGGTCTGCTGACAAATGTATCTTTGTAGATTTGGAGGGGATTGGGGAGCTGTGCTAAGCTATTGCTGGATGCTGAACATCCTTCCCATGTTGCCTCACTGTCATCTGAATGACAAGTTTTTACCTGTATTCTTACTAAATATAGGCCAAGATAACTGCATATTTAGCTAAATGCATGCACTTAATGTGATTACTGGAGTATAAGTCACGGAACCATCTATTAATTTACAAGAAGGAAGTCTAATTATTCATCTGCCCTGGCCACTTATATACCTTAGGCCAGCCTTCTCTTTCTACCTCATCGCTCCCTTTTTTCTTAATCCTCCTTACACCCACTGCATCTTTGTTGATTTGAGGACATAGTTTGGTGCAGGTTGGCCCAGGGCCAAGGTACAAATACTTGTAACTTTGGGGCTGTGATATACTGTGTGGACTTAACCTAGTGACAGCAATGATAATGAAACTAATATCAACATAACCAGTAAGTGAAATTAATCCTGGAATCTTAAAACTAAACAGATCCCAAAAGTTACTGGGTCAAGTTTCTTCATCTAGAATGTTAGAAAAGGATTCGGGAGGACAAATGAACCTGTAAAAGTTATGGTTCTAGATTCAGCCTTTCAGTGAAGGGCAGCATATGTAGTTGAACCCATACCTCCACATTACCTCTTATATGTTGCATCATTTTATTATATTTATATAGTATTTTTTTAATTTACAGACTTCACTTGTTCTATGAAGATCACTTGGTATATTTTAGTCCTATCTGTTTTTATAGTTATGATCATCCTCATTATCTACAAAATACTTGAAGGTCACAGGAAAGTGTGGAAGTGGCAGAGTAAGTATTGAGAACTAAATTTCATCATTTGGGAAAATCTGTTTACTGTCAAGGAAATCCCAATCTTACCCATGTATGTAATTTCTTTTTCAGTTCAATTCAACAGTTTTTGGAGTACCTACTGTGTGTAAGTGGAAATTTTAGTTACCCCAAAGAATGTAAGCATAAGACAGTGCCATTCAAGGAGGTTTATGTGAATTTCTCTTCCCCATGAAGGAGGGGAAGAAAGAAGGACTGAATAGGAAGGAACTGATAGATGAAAGGTTGAGATTATGTGAAACAGGGGCTTAGTGGAAGTGAGAATGAAATAAAAGTGGATAAAGAATTTTAGAGTTGGAAATCTTAAGCAAGAAATGTTCTAGGTGACAAGTGTGAGCTGAAGCCAATCTTTAATAAGTGTGGGGGTGTCCGTAGATTGATGGCAGGACAGAGCTAAAATGTGTAATTAGAAATCAGTATGGTAGGGGTGATAGTAAGAATAATTAACAACTGGTATGACAGAGGCACCCACCTTTCAGGATGCACACTGATGGCAAACCACTAGCATGACCCCATGAGTGTATACCCATGAATATACTGGCTGAATATTAGGTCTGCTGGGCAGTTTATGATATGAGTAGTTGGTCTCTGAAAGACAGTGCAGAATGTGTTATTATGAGGATAAACTCTGGAGACTGATGAACTCATGTTAGAATCCTAGTACTGCCACTTACTACCTACAGGACTTTGAGCAAGTTCTTGTATCTGAGTGTTCCTTTACTCTTCTGTAAAACAGGGATAATCACTACCATCACACAGGACTGAGTAAGGATTGAACTAAAGAGATTGTTTAAGGAGTTTAGCACCCTGGCCCAAATACCCCTAAAGATTGGGAGAAAGATCAAAGGAGAAGGTGGAGTTATAACAGAGAAGATAGGATTTAACAAATGAGTATGACTGCTGAATCATTGTATTAATATTTCTTGTAGTTTCCAGCATCTTGGAGCAGTTAGAAGTAAAAACCTAAAATTGTGGAACTGTAACTCAGACCAAACTCTAAAATTTGTTCTACAACTAATTGTTGCAGTGTGCTTTGAAATTTATTGCTTTTTTGAATACATGTTATTTTTCACAATGAAAAATGATAAAAATGAAATAAAGGAAGTTTAGCATCATATCTGGTGCAGAGTTCTAAATAGATGATAGTAGTGCTGCTTTTGTTGTACTGTTTCCCAAAGTTCTTATTTTTTTTCACCAGGCAAGACTTGTTAATCATTTCAGTAAACAGAACAAGTGGTTGCCTCTGGGTATGAGTGAAGGTGCCATTAATTATCTTCAAGTATTTGTTGCAGATATTTCTGAGAGCAGTTCCATATCAAGTGTGTTATTGATACCTTAGGATACAAGGTCCATAATGCATTGGTTAATAATATCATTAATTGTTTTCATTTCCTGGCTGCTAAAATAAATACCATGCAATGGGTTGGCTTAAGCGATAGGAATTTATTGACCCATGGTTTTGAGTCCAGGAGAAGTCCAAAATCAAGGCGTCATCAAGTCTCTGCTTTCACCCAGAAAACTGTGGCATGCTGGGGATGGCTGCCAGTGATCCTTGGATCCTTGATCTTTGGTTTTTGTATCACATAGCAATGCACATGGCGGCCTCTCTTGGCTTTTCCCTTCTCTTCTGGGTTACATTGACTTTTAGCTGCTGGCTGTTCTCTCTGGCTTTCTTTCTTTGTAGCCTTCTGTCTAAGGCCTTCAGTAATTGTTGGGTGACACCTTCACTGAAGTAACCTCATCAAAAGGTCTTATTAACAATGGGTTCACACGAGGAATAGATTAAAATTAAGCACCTGTTTTTCTAGGGTACATAGCTCCAAGTCACCACATTAATATTGTATATTTATAGTATAACCATTTTTAGAGCACTTTCATAAGCTTTTCACTAGATTCTCAAAGTAACTAAACAGGGTATAAATTAGACAAAACAAAACAAAACTTTGAGACTCAGAGAGGCTGACTTTTTTCTCCAAATTGTATAGTTAGTAAAATATCAGAACTAGGGCCCAGCGTCTTTCTAGTTTTGAACATTATATTACTTTAGATAAATCATGTAATTTTAAATGGTGTATAGATCTGGGTTTCTTGACTGATAGTTTTCCGTATGAGTATATATTGGGGAAGAGAGAGCTCAGACAGAAAAAATGTCTGAAGGAGACCAGTATTGGGGAGTCACATTAAGTTCTTATGAATACCTACCTAAATAACAGGCTTAGTGGCTTTTGAAGGTTTATCTTTCAAATCCGAACATATAAAGTAATGATAAATTCCCACACTATAGTCAATTAAATTTTATTAGATAGTAAATATAAATTAAATATTCTGTACATGATGTATGTATACATAGTAATATAAATAGGATACTATTCTGTGCATAATAGCTGGTGCTTTTCATTAGATAGGATGGCATCATGGCATCAGTGGTAGTAGAGAAGTCACCGGTCTCAGAAAGAACCTGCATTTGTTAATGGAAAATAACTTAAGGAAAAGCTAGTAATGTCTTATTTCTTCCAGGCCTGTTTGTTAATGGCCTGTCTTCCTTGGTAATCCTTTAAACCAACATGGTGACTATTTGTTAAGAATGTGCTTGTTTATCTTCTAAATATTGCGTTTCTTTTCTTGGAATAGGACACAACTACAAAACATCTGTTCTCTTAAGAGGAAATGATTCTGAGAAACTGAGAGCTTTGAATGTGCATGTTATGTCCGGTGAGTTCTGTGACAGTCAAACGGAATACTGCTAAGGAAATTCCAGAGCTCCCCAATCTTACTACAGAGTAAACTCGGGATGAGAGATGTGAGCTCATTTGAATTAGCCTTGTATCTGGAAGAAAGGACTGGTGGGCAAATGAAATCCAGCTTAATATGTCTTATTCTCAGGGGACAGTTACGATCAAAACTATCTCCTTAAACAACGGAAAGTTTGCTTAATTGGCAAGAAGAAATTCATGTGAGTAGGCAGGAGTCGAGAAAGCAATAAGGAATAAGCCCCAGATTTATTTTTAAATGAGACAAGTTACCATTATTCCTCAGAATTGCAAGTAATTGCAGAGTGGGCATGACTTTCGCGGGAGTCTTCACTTAGCAGAGGGTGTCATTGTATAAAGAGAACTCCTAATAGCCCAATTAAAAAACCCCCTGTCCTCTCCCGAGTAAAAGAAATAGAAGAGGGGAATCCTAATTAGGGTAGCTAAGGGGGAGTTTAGCACAGATGCTGTGGTTCAATCTCCTTCTAATTGTGAGGCCTCCTTCTGAATTCAAGCTGTCAAATGACATTAAAAAGAAAGAGAGGGAGAATGTGACCTGAGCAAAAGCCTCTTCCTCATCAGGGAGAAATAGTTATCTTTGACACTGAAAAACCAAAGGCTTATGAGTGATATTGCTAAGTAAGGCTCCTTGTACATGGCCCCTTTGTACTTTGTGAGAAGTTAGAAAAGGAAGCTTCAAGTCTGGTGTGTAAACAATTTTTAAAAATGAAAGGAAACGGAACAAACCCCTACAGCAGCTGCATCTGTAGCCACACAGAGAATTGCACAGCAGGTCCCTGGAGACCGTGTTTCTGAGGCTTTCTTTAGTTATTTAGATCAGCAGACCCTGAGCCTGAGAAAAAAAAATAGATTGGACGCTCTCAAAGCGCTCAATTTAAAAAATAAAAGTTAGATCTTCTCTCAGCATTAGTAGTAAAATTATTAAACTATGGCCAATAATAAACACTAGCTAAATAAACATTAGACATCTGCTAAATGTAGGAGAAGTTGATAAAAATTCTTTATGGTCCATGAAAATTTTGTTTGATTGATGAAATAAAGGCCAGAAGGTTGCTTGAAATGGCAAAATTTTTAAGAACAGAAAATTGGCGTTTTTCTTGTTCTCTCCTGCAAGGCCAGTCTGCCGTATATTCATATATCAGGAATGTTTTAACCTACTTCTCCTGGGCTTTTTGGTTACCCTAGGAATCCTGGTCATTTCTCTTTTCAAATCATAATTTTGACACTGCAGTCTTACCTGAAAAGAAGTCAATAGTTCCCTCAACCCGTAGAGTCAGGGGAATCACAAATTTAAAGTACTAGCTAACCACAAGACTAACCTGGCAAGTTGTATTTATGAGCCTGTGATTTTCTTTACCAAAGAGACCTGTCTCAGCCATTCTTTTCCTTTAATAGCACTCACTAAAAACCCTCTGCCTTTATTACCGGGTATATATATTAATGTCTAGTGCAAGCAAAAGGGTGGTGGTTTTTTCTTTTAAACCAAGAATCCTTTTGAGGCTTAGCATCTCAAAGGGGAAAGAAGCAGCTCTTTCTTGTTATTTATATTCCCTTAAACTAAATGCAATTTTTCCTTCCCCATTATAAGTTGCTCTTTCTGAAAGAGAAATGGAAAGGAAATAATGTCTCTCTTGAGTGCCGTTTTTAAGGCCTCTCTTTGCAATGATGGATTATAGGCAGCAGTAAGAATGTAAGGAAGAAATTGCCAGCATGGTTCTCTGGAGAATCAGTAACATGAGTTTAAAAAAAAAAATGCAGTTCAAAGGAAGCGGTGACTGAGTGTCACATACTGCAGAGAGACTTGCTGTCATTTCTTGCTGTACATTCCAGAACGTCTTTCCAGTTGTTCATGTATCGCAAAGTCAGTACTGTTACACACACACACACAGATGGGTAGGCTCACACCCTCAAAGCAGTTTATTCATCCCACAAAAGAAAAATAAGGAGAAGTGACTGAAGCTCTGGTACGTACAAGGAGCACTTTAAACATTGAGAAAATGGATGGGTCTCATCACTGGGGAAAGAGATGCTGCACAGAGCCAAATCCAAGTTTTACTTGCTGCTAATATTTTCCTCCCTGCTTCGAGAAGCACGATGGCTTATGTTGCTGTCATGGTATTAATCTACTCTACATTTTGTTCTTTCGATTGTTCTCTTCACACGGGGGATGACTGTCTTATCCATCTTTGTATTCTTGTTCCTAGCACAATATCTGGCAAGTAGTTTGTGCACTATGAAAGTTTACTAAATCGTACAAACCCTAAGGGGAAAGGAATAAAGAGTAAAAAAGAGAGATGAGCAAGAAATGAATGTTAGGGGTTGGGAAAGGTAAACACAATAGAGGAGACAGAGAATGATCAAAGATACATGTACTAATCAGGGTTCTCTAGAACAGAACCAACAAGAGCTATCTATAAATATGAGATTTGTAAAGGTGTCTTCTGAAACCGTGGGAATGGAAGAGTCCAAAATCCACAGGGTAGTCTGTGAAGCTGGCAGCTCCAATGAAGGGTCTCAACAAACTTCATAGGAAAGGCTGGCTGGCTAAAGAAGCAGTGAAAATTCTCTCTTCTTCCATAAATGCCTTCAACCGATTGAATCAAGTCCTATTGATTGGATTATCCTGTTTACAGGAAATGCGCCCTTAGTTGGTCACAGATATAATCAGCCACAGATGCAATCAACTGACTTAATAAGCCAGGCACAAAATATCCTTGCAGCAAAGGTCAGGCCAGTGCTTGCCTGACCAGACATATGGGCGTCATCACCTGGCCGAGTTGATACCAGAATCTAATCATCACAGAACGTAATTCCGCTTCATTAAAGAATATATAACACACTTCATAGAGTTGCTAAGGATATCAGAGAGTAAACACTGAAAAAGGAAAACATTAACCATGAAGAACGGAGTTTAAGAACTATCCAAAAGTAACTTTGAACTGTGTCCCTAGAAACAGTACTTAATGGGAAGACCACAGAGCAGGAGTGTGTCTTAGGATCTGATCGTTGGATGCAAACAATAGAAACCAACTTGGTAGACTTGGCAGAAAAGGAGTTTATTGGAAAACCAATGGATAGTTCAAAGAAACAAAAGTAAGGTCAGGGCATCTGAGCTTGTAAAAGAAACAGGAGCTAAGGGAGGCCAAACAGCCAAAGTCACACCACAGGAATTATCTGATGATAAGGTCCTTTGCTTGGGTTGCCTATTGGGTACTCCCTCTAGGCTGCTTGGAACTTTGTATCACTCCCACTCCCCAGGATTTCAAGCCCAAGGAGGAGCATCTGATTAACTGAATGTAAGCCACAGGCTGGTACTCTAGGTGTCAAGAAGCAGGGAGAGGGATTATCTGCCCGTCTGGCCTCCTGTAGACTTGGAATTCAGCATAAGGGTATCCAAATGCTGGACAGTCAATAAATAAATAATCTGCAACACCAGCTTTCTAGTATTAGACCTTTCACATACTCCTGCCATGTAAGTCAGTGAAGGGGCCATTTTATATCTCCCTCTATGTCCATCAAATATGGTGAAATTTTTAAAACCTGAAATTGTTCACCTTTAAATATTCTGCCAAAATTTAGGGAACACCAACTGTGAGCCAGGCATTATGTTGAGCACTGGCAACAGAGCAGCACACAGTATAGACAGCCCCTGCTTTCACTGAGTTTTCAACCCATAACAAGATCCTGTCCTGGTTGCCTTAGGAGAAGAGGAGGAACTAGTATCTCATTAAGCACCTTTCATATGCGCACAGTATTTGCACATGCATCATTTAATTTAATTTCATCAGAATCTCACTTTACGGACAACCAAATGACCCAGAGCCAGTTCTCAGCATAGTAAGGGTTCAAACTCAGGTCTGTCCAACTGATGTATTTTCCAGTATACAGTTCAATGGCAATGATGAACTGGGGAGTTTACTACTACCGGTGCAAGCCACAGATCAAAATTTTTCTTGCTCGTATACATTTAACACTGAAAATTAAGATGAAACTTTTTCTCTGTATAAGATTTTAGGAGCTTGTGTGTGACAACATGAGTCATCCACAAAGTAACATTTTAGCATTGGCTGAAATGTGTTTTACAGTTAATGTGGGTGGGTTTTAAGGGAACATGAAGCAAAGAAAGCTGAATTTTATTGTGAAAGAGAATTACTAAATGTCAAAAGTAAGCGGATGACCCAGTAATTTATATTATCCAAAAATAAAACTAATGGCAATGTAAAATGATAATTTGCAACATGTTTATGGCTAGGATAATAAAAACCAAGCAGGTTTCAATTTCCCACAAAAGAGAAGATACATTACTTGTGCCAGATGTTCTGCAACCGAGCAAGATAACATGAAAACTTAATTTTTACTTGCTTAACTATAATATTTATGACTCTTAAAATACAGATTTGAGTCCATAAAACAGTAAAGGTTATAGCTATCTGCTTGGTTACAGAACAGATCAAAATGTAGAGGGTTACTCAATATGCAGGAAGAAATTCACAAGTGTGAAGAAGCTGCAGGCAGAATAAGATGATTTATTCTGTTCATTCATTGAATGCCATATGTGACAGCCATTTATGCCAGGTCTGGGAGAACTGATGATAAAATATATGCAGATAAAAACTTCTCCATCTTTACACGGACTTTCCCTGCCTGAACCATTTTGCCTGTCTTGTCACCCCTGGACACCACCTTCTCTGACACCCCTCCAAATCTGCCTTTGTCAAACATTCCCCTCTGATCTTGGTTTAACTAACACTTCCTTGGGTGAGTGTTCTAGTTTGCTAGCTGCCGGAATGCAATATACCAGAAATGGAATGGCTTTTAAAAGGGGAAATTTAATGAGTTGCAAGTTTACAGATCTAAGGCCGAGAAAATGTCCCAATTAAAACAAGTCTATAGAAATGTCCAATCAAAGGCATCTGGGGAAAGATACCTTGGTTCAAGAAGGCCGATGAAGTTCAGGGTTTCTCTCTCATCTGGAAAGGCACATGGCGAACGCAGTCAGGGCTTCTCTCTCGGCTGGAAGGGCACATGGCAGACACGGCGTCATCTGCTAGTTTACTCTCCTGGCTTCTGGTTTCATGACGCTCCCCTGGAGGCATTTCCCTTCTTCATCTCCAAAGGTCGCTGGCTGGTGGATTCTCTGTTTTGTAGTGTTGCAGCATTCTCTGCCCTCTCTGAGTCTCTCTGAATCTCCAAAATATTTCCTCTTTTATAGGACTCCAGTAAACCAATCAAGACCCACTCAAATGGGTGGAGACATGTCATCCCCTAATCCAGTTAAACAACCATTCTTAACTAAATCACATCAACCAGGGAGATGATCTCATTACAGTTTCAAATATACAGTATTGAGTAGGGATTATTCTACCTTTAAGAAATGAGATTTATATTAAAACATGGCGGGCGGGCCGCGGTGGCTCAGCGGGCAAAGTGCTTGCCTGCTATGCCGGAGGACCTCGGTTCGATTCCCGGCCCCAGCCCATGTAACAAAAACGGAGAAACAGAATACAATAAAACAAGAAAATGTTTAAAAATGTTTCCCTTTCTTCCTTCCTTCCTTCCTTCTATCCTTCCTTCCTTCTCTCTGTCTTAAAAAAAAAAAAAAACAAAAAAAAAAAAAAAAAAAACATGGCTTTTCTTAGGGGGCATACTTCCTTTCAAACCAGCACAGTGAGTCTTCTCGGACTTCCTTGACTAGGTCAATTCCCCTATTACACGCTCTCATAACTCCACAAACTTCTCTTTGTAGCAAGGATCACTGTTGCTATTTTATATTTCTGGGTTATTTAATTGACATCTCTCCCATAAGGCAGTTAGTTCCTTGAGGTCAGGAACAATATCTGATGACACTCATCATTGCATCCCCATCTCCTAGCATAGTAGATGGTACATGGTATGTTCTCTATATGTTTAACAACAATAGCACAACAACTCTACATTGACTATGTTGAAAGAATGGTTATTGCTACATTAGAAAGACCTTTCAAAGATCTGTTTTTCTAAATGATAACTTTTGATAATGCCTAGCCAAAATAATGAAAGGAAGATGATGGAGCCCTTCACCAGTCATTCCTTGGAGTATTAAGGAGGATCCCTGCGGTGTGATAGAACTGGAAATTAAGCCAACAGCTCAAAATATTGGCACTGCTGGTTAATGTAGTTTTTTCTCTCTTAAGTTGTTAGTTCTAGATAATTTTCTGGTCATTTATTTTCTCACTTGATTTTCACATTGGCCAGATTTGGAACAGATGAGTAGTTTTAGGATCATTGTCAGTAATAACAGATGGAGCATTGAACAAAGAAAGAAGTTGGCACCTTAATCTATTTTAAGCTGTCTTTATTGGTTCTGCTAGCCCCAAAAGGCTACTTACTGTCTTGGGCTTGCACAAAACTGCCAACGTTTTTATGTGATGAAAAGGTCAGAATAATGCATAGCTATATTGAAGTTCTGCATTCCTGAAGAAACAAAAAGAAATAAATTAAGACTGGAAGGTTTTGTGACTCCAAAATAGGAACCGACGAAGTATCACCAAACTGTCTGAAAAATTTCACAGGTGTCTTACCAAAGTGATCTGTGAAGATTAACTTGAATCCTACATTTCTGGAGAAACTTTTGTGAGAAAACCAAGCACTTTGTGGGTAGCAGTTTAGGCATTTATTGCCACTATCTTCATGAAGAGTCATTAGGGTTGAATCTCTCAACGTACAAGGAAGAGGAAGGAAGAATGGAGGGTAATCATTGCCAAGCTTAGCTATCCATACACTCCCCCTGCTGAGCACATTTGTGAGGTTCTACTAATTATGGGTTGAATTGATTAAGTCCTAATTCCTGGAAGCTCAGAATGTGACTTTATTTGGAAATAGGGATGTTGTAGATGTAATTGGTTAAGATGAGGTCATACTGGATTAGGATGGGCCCTGAATCTAGTGACTTGTGTTCTTATAAGAAGAGGAGGAGAGACATAGTAGTCAGGGAAACAGTGAGAAGATAAGCATGTGAAGAAAGAGGCAGTGACTGGAGTTACTTTGTCCAAGCCAAGGAAGTCAAGGCCACCAGACACTAGGAAAGGGCATTCTTCCCAAAAATGTTCAGAGGGAACATGGCACCTTGAATTTTGGACTTCCAGCTTCCAGAACTGTGCGAGAATAAATTTCTGTTGTTTTAATTTAAATCTGTGGTAATTTGTTACAAGGGTACAAATTACCCTTTTTACAAGTACAAGGGTAGTTCAGTGGTAAAATTCTCACGTGCCATGCGAGAGACCTGGGCTCGATTCCCGGTCCATGTACTTCCCAAAAAACAAAAAATTCAGCAAATGGTGCTGCAATAAATAACAGGATATTCACATGGAAAAATAATAAAATGTGACCCTGCCATTCCACACACACACACAAAAAGATATAGGTAGAAAAAAATTTCTATTTTGCTCTTAATAGTGCTTTTTTTATTACCTGATTTTAGCTTGTCTTTGTTTTCCCTCCTTTTAGCATCCAGGCAGCCTCTTTACTTTTCTAAAGCCACAAGGGAATTGATTAAGACAAGTCTGGTAGTTCAGGTGTCAGTACTCACTGTTGAACCTTTGGACTGAAGCTGTGGGGCAAGGTCAGGTCCCTGTCAGAAGAGGATGAGTCTGCCGGCCACCTACCAGCTCAGTCATCAGTGAATTTACTTAGTGCAGTGCTTTCCTTCAGGCCGACAGGCTCAGCCTCCTGCAGTGTCAGCACATCAGGAAGGATTTGTTGTATTATCCAACTCACCTGACTGATTTATAAAGCCAGAAGCCCAATGCGTTAATTCCCGAAGAGTCACATAGTGCTGAGGCATGCAGAGCAAAACGCTTCTGACAGGAAATGTGTGTTCTCTCTTAGAGAGAACCATGTGGGGAGTCACACTGCAGCCAAGGATTGCTTGGGCGGTCTTAAGACGCATTCCTCCACCAACATAGCCTGAGGCCTTCTTCCCCATTTTAGTAGTAGTAACCTGAATGGCTCATAAACTCAGTCCCTTCTGGCTTTAGCCTGGAGATCATAGTGGGTTTGATGGCTCAGATTAAATGGTTGATTTTATAGATTAACTCTCGCAGGGCAAAAGTTATTTTCTGAACTCCTAAATTACTGGGCCGCACCCTGCCATTGCTTTCCTGTACTGCTTAAATCTGCATCATTTTGTGGAGAAAAATGAGGCACAGAGACTTTAAATGACATTCCTTCAATCCTTCAACACATATGCATTGTGCATTGAGTACCTATGATGTGCCATGCACCAAGGTGGGTTCTGGAGAATCTACAGCACAAAAAACTCAAGGAGAAGACCAGTAAGCAAATTACAATGAAATTTGATAACTCCACTACTGGGGACATAAAGGGCAGGGGCTGGTGGGGTGGGGTGGGGTGGGGATAAGGGAGGTTTTATGGGGGGGGGGTCTGTATAGTGTAGGCACCTATCCTCATTTAGTCCTCCAGGTTTGTTTTGGTTTTGAGTTATTTTGGGCTTTTCTGTTTAATAATCAAGTAAAATTTACCCGAACAAGTAATTTTGGAGATCAGAATATTGAAAGTTGATACGGCAAATTCCTTTAGCAGCCAAGAGAGCTTGGCTAGTAAGTTAGTACCAGTAAGTTTTACATCTGCCTTCATGGTGGGAGATATACCTTGTCTTTGACATGAAAATCTCCGGGAACAAAGTGAAGAAAATGCATTGCAACTTTCAGTTACTCAGTGGGAATCAAAAATTACTTTGAAAAGATGAATTGAGACTAGATACCAGATATCATATAGATAAAGCATCTGTGAAAAGTGATAGAAATCTTTAAGAAGAAGTCGCATCACAGGGAAACCAGAGTATTGTCGTGGACAGTGTGTGAGGGGCTTTATTGGACAATATAAATCGTGGGGATTTATTTATTTATTTATTATTTATTTATTTATTTTTTTTACATGGGCAGGCACCGGGAATCGAACCCGGGTTCTCAGGTATGGCAGGCAAGCATTCTTACCTGCTGAGCCACCGTGGCCCGCCCGAGATTTATTTTTAATCAAAGTTTTTACTGCTGGAAATCCATTTGGTTCTCTAGATTGGGCGAGGTCAAAATTCAGACTGGGCTCTTTTTAATTTTTTAGACTTTTCTGAGGTTCCTGAAAAAAGTCAAAGAAATGTTGGGTTCAGTGATTTGACAAATTCATGAAAAGATGTCCCTGAAGTTTTAAAATATTTCTGACTGCTTCTGCTGCCTGGGCTAGTGTTGGTGAATTAATATTTATTTGTAAGAAATTCTGTTTCCCAGTGTAGAAGTAGGAAAAAATTCCACCCATTTTAGCTGCTCTGAAGAAAATATTAAAATGCTATGTGTCCTACCTTTTTTCCTTTTCGTCAATTTTTTAGAATTTTTTCTATTAGTTATATGACTTTGAATAGTAGGAGAAATGAGAGATAAAGCACCACCAGACAGTTACTTTGGACTAGCCATCATTTTGATGGGTAATTGATTTTATAGTAAAGATGGTTATATTGTGTTATAAAACATTCATTTTAATGAATAAGCAAATGATGAACCATTTGACTTTCCAACCAAAAGAACTATATTCATTTAAAAATGACTATTTAGTTTCATGAATCCTCATGAAAAATAAATTGTCAATAATAGCCAAGAAAAAAATGAAAGCAGAATAAAGAGGGGGAAGTATCCATTTTGGCATGGTGCTAGTACATGGCTGGATAAACATATCAGTTGAAGAAATAGGAAGACCAGAACTTTAGTAAATAATGAAAATAGTGTATCAAAACAGTAAGAACATGAAGGTTTATTGAATGAATGGTGCTGAGAGGACTGAATAAATGTCTAAAAAAAAAATCACTTGGATCCATAGTTCATACTAATATTAGGGTAAGTTTCAAATGATTTTAATGTGAACATGAAACCATAAAAGAACTAATGGGAACAATGGCAGAATTCATTTATAACTGTAAAATAAGCTTTTCTAATCGTGACAAAAATCCAGATCAAAGATTAATGCATTTAATCATATGGAAAAAAATGTACACAGAAAAATGATCAAACCCTAAATCTAAATACAACTAATGAGAAAAATTATTTGTAGCTCCTCACAGATAAACAGCCAAATCCCTAACATAGTAGGGGCTTCTGATGGTTAGTTAAGAAAAGACCACAACCTTATAGGCAGTGGACAAAGGATAAAAATGGACCATTCACAGAAAAGAAAATATAAATGGTTCTTAGACATGAAAGGGTATTCAGTCTCATTCAGAATAAATCTTTTCAAAAACAAATATGTTTTGGGGTGCATACTACATGCCAATAATATTAGCCTTTAGAGTGCAGGAGATGCAACTGGGAACCAACCCAACAAAAGTCCCTGCCCTTGTGAAGCTTACAACCTAGTGGAAATGCAAATGAAAGTTACAGTAACGTGCCATTTAAAAATCTATCAGGTTGACAAAAATCCAGAAGTTTAATGTCACACTCTATGGCAAGGGGCATCAGGCACTCTTACTTTACTGGTCAGAGGATAATTTGGTACAGCTTGTATAAAGGATAACTTGGGAATAACTATCAAAATACAAATGCACAAGCCCTTTGAGCCAGCAATTCTGTTTACAGGAATTTGTCTTATAGATTTTTTTGTACAGGTGTGAAATGATACAGGCACAGTGTTTTTTGCTAGAGTGTTTGCAATCTGAAGCGATTAGACACACTGTAAAGAAGAGGCTGTTTAAATACAGGCTGGTACATTCATATGAACACCAGGCAGTTGTAAAAAAGAATAAGGAAGTGCTTATGTGGAAAGATATCTAAGATGGATTATTATGTACGTATATGTGTAGTATGCTGCTAGTTGGGTATAAAAGGAGAAAAGCAACACACACACACATATTTATATTTGTTATACACACAAAGCTAATAACCTTGGCTGCCTGTGGCAGAGGAAGGTGAGAAGAGAAGGAACTATGGATGCGGAATATGAGGTAGAAGGGAGACATTTCAGTTTTAACATTTAAACAGGTGACAATATTCTCTATTAGAAAATCAAATTCTCCTACATAAAGGTTTTATTATTAAAAAGAAATTATTGAATGAAAAAAAATTCCGAGAAAAGGTTCCGCAATATTTTTCTTTTGGTAATCTCTACCAGCATTTAAGCCCCTTCATGGAGAAGAAGTAGTATATCCTTGAATACATCTCAGTTCCTCTTTTAGATATCTTTTCTTGAGAAACAACTACCCAGATTTCCCTTTAGTGTGTAGGTTACTTCCTTCCCTTCCATATCAGGGCTTTGTTTAAAAGTGTAGACATTTGTGAAGCAAAATATATATATAAGACTCGATACAATATAAAAATTAGAAAAGCAAAAGTCAGTTCCCAGGGATATGAAAGAGACCCTTCTTTGATGTTGTAGACAGGGAGTTTCATCTCCTGCTGTGAAGTCAGCTAGAGACAATATTAGCAATATTTTATCAAGTCACAGAGTTATGGAAAAGAAAGACAGATTAGAATTTATCTAAATTTTAACTTTTCTTATTGGTAGACTTGTCCATGAAATCAAGGATGTTGCTAATATTCCCCTCAGGGACATATTTCAGCAAGATGTGATAGAAGAAAATGTTTGCAGTCAGTTTCCAGACCAAGATTCTTTTCTTTCTACTTGGCATAGTACTTTGAAAGGTTTACTCTGTTTCTTATCCTTAACTATTTTTCATGCCTTGTGTTGATGAAGCCTTATGTGGGTGGCTGGGCTGGGGGAGGCGGTGGGACCAATGAAAGGAAATAAATAAAGTTGAAGGAAATGGGTCAAAGATGTCAGAGTTGTTAGCAGGAAATTTAGTGAGTGGTAGAAACAGTCAAAATCTTTTCTAGGGTGCACGGGTAGTTCAGTGGTTAGAATGCGGGAGACCTGGGTTCAATTCCCGGATCTGCCCCCAAATAAATAAATAAAATCTTTTCTAGACTTACACTGTGGTTATCTTACTACATTCACTATACTAGAAAATGTTGTGTCTGATTTCTTTCTTTGCTATTGAATAAGTAGGTACTAAAACAGCTTGCTTTCTTGAACAGTAGAGACCATGCAGAGGCGACCCTTGGCTCAGGTCGAGGAAGCACTTCCTCCAATACCAGAACTAGAAGTTTATTCCGTAGTGCATCGAGAACAGTGTGCACGGTGAGTGATAATTTGGCTTTATTGACAGTTTGACTGTATTGTTCTTTATCAATGTGAATAGATTTTAGGAGGTATAGTTTATTCTAAACTGCACTTCTGTCTGGGTTTAGGAGGAAGAAAATGATGGACCTGTGAAATTAGTCCATATGAGTTAGATGACATGAACCCAAATCACTATTTCCTCCAAGGTCCAGGAAGGATCAATAAACTAATTATCTTAGTCTGCTAAACTCCATGTGCTTCTGAGATGTCAGCTCATCCCATGACATTGTTTTTCCTAGGATTGAGCCAACACTCCAGCAGGCTAATCATTGTTTTTATCAAACTGTGAGGAAAAAGAAAATGAGATTTGTATATTTTAGCCCCCTATAGACTGAAATAAAGAACTTTTCCAACTTTAACAGCTGACCATTTAAATTAATGTGCATTAGTTTCTGTGTAGTTGAATAAAAAATTATGGACAGAAGTGGCTTAGAAATTCTTTGATTCATTTAACCAGTATTTATTAAGTGGCGATTATGTAAAAAGGTAGCATTTGCAGCTGCTGAGAGTGGTATGAAAATTATAATAGGGAGGAGGAGGGAACCTGGTGCTTATTAGTGCCATTTTGTTATGTCTGGATTATATTATTTACTCTTCATAATATTTGGATGGTGATAAGTCAAGGTCATAGCAGGAAAGTGATTGTATACTCAAATTGAATGATTTGAGGAGAATTTAATGCAGAAATTCTTAAGCTGCGATATGGGACTAGTGGCACTGCTACCATCCCTAAGATTAAGGGGCAAGGAACAGAGAGAGAGAGAGAGAGAGAGAGAGAATATGGGGAGGGTCATGTCTGATAGGAGTTGTGACCTTTTGAACAGCCTGTGTTTGACTTGAAGAGAGGGAATAAATATCTTAACTTCTCTGCTCTCTCTTTCTCTAATCTCCTGTTGTTACTACCCATTGGCCAAACCCAACCAGAGCCATAGCTCTGGGAGCCCTGTCGGCAGTCCTTATAGATTGACTTCCCAGAGTACCAAGTAGAGAGCATATCTGGAGGAGCAACCCAAGGTATCCAGCACAGCTGGCTCAAATATGCCAGACTGGAAACTGAGTACCAAGGATACATTTGTGTTCAAGACTAGAGAAAGGCAGGCCTTGGTGCCATCATGTCTGCTGTTAACTCAGAAATTCCTAAGTAGATTCTAATGTAATTGTACGATTTTTTCAATGAAATATTATTGGATATTATGCCTGGACCCTCTCATTCTGTTCCTGCGATACTCAATCTTGCATATGAAGAGCTCTCTTTTGTTCATTCACCAAATGTTTTTTGAGCACCAACTGAGTACCAAGTATTCTGCTACTCATTAGTAAAAATAATAATGCAGTCAAGGGAGGAATCAGATTAGGAAAGCTCCAATTCCAATCAGGAATTGTGTTAAATAATACAATAGAGGTATTTGCAGGGAGCTAGTGAAGCATAATGGAGATACCGCTAACCTAGAGGATATGGTATTTGACATGTAATAGGTGTTCAATAATATTTGTTGAATAAATGGAACGTTAGAACTGGAAGAAACTTGTGCAGATACCTACAGTTTCATTTTATAGATGTGGAAAATAAACCACACATGAACTGTAGTGGCAGAGACTAGAGGAGACCCCAAGTTTTGTGTGTTCCATTCTTGGAAATTTATGACCAATCCACCAACCACATTGTCTTCTTAAGGATATAATGGAAGTTCCATTGCATAACATAGGATCAGAAAGAGCCCTTAATCAGTGACTTTTTGTTTTGTTTTTTTGGTGTTCTTATAGGAGATGCAGTTTGATTAAATGACTTTTCAGTAGCTTTTCTACCAATTCTTATTCAAGTTATACTTAAAAGTTTTGTGTGAGTTATTTGCCTTGTTTTTATTTTGTTTTTGTTTTTTTTGTATTTCACTTTCAGATTATCCCTTTAAATTCTTCTGGACAATTTGGGCTGAACCCTTTTGAAGAATACTCATAATTTTATTTTGGAAATGAGTAAACTGGTAAATGTTCAGGTCCAGCTGAAATCCACAGTAAGAAAGCAGTAGGCATGCTGTCTGGGTGATGGAAACTAGCTGAAGAGTACTCATTTGACCCATGAGATAAAGGGAACAAAAGCTTTTTCAGGAAACGCTTATGAGTCATGGAAATTAATCTGATGAAATTTATGGAAACAGTAAGCAAATACTTATTCTCCTTGTTTTTCTATCATTGGACAGTGTAGAATGGCTGCAAAATTTTAATTTTGAGGAACCAAAGACAGGGTTGGCAATGAAAATTCTTCCTTTCGTGGATGCACATCACAGATTCTGATTTGATAATTTTTCCTATGTCAATGGATTGTTTCCATTTGGCAGATTATTTAGGAGGACCTGGGTGTTTTGGCACTGGGATGCTTTAAAAAAATTCGAAGATACCAAAATAAAATGAATTTCAATTAAATACTTGAATATTCACGTCTAATAGCAAAAATATTTCCTCTGACTCTTTTGGCTTTTGTATTTATTATAATTATCATTATGTCAATGATATTTGTAATGAAAGTACAATAAAAATCACTTTTAGGCAAGAAGGCAGCTCTTAACATAGGCAAAATATAAAAATCTTCCCAGAGTTAAGGTGAAACTTAATATCCTGGCATCATTATATGGTTAGTTTGATGGTTAATTTCACATGTCAGTTTGGTTAGTTATGGTGTCCAATTATTTGGTCAAGCAAGCACTGGCCTGATTGTTACTGTAAGGGTATTTTGTAGATAGATTTAAATTATTAGTCAGTTGGTTGCATCTCCAGCTGATGACATCTACAATCAACTAAGGAGATTGCTGGAGAATGCCTTCAGCAATGAGGAGTCTGCTCAGCTAATTTAAGGAGGCCTAAAAGTGAGAACTGAAGATGTCAGCAGTCAGAATTTCTACCTCTACCTCAGCCAGCTGGCTTCTCTTGGAGAATTCAACTTCACCTTCATCAAGGTCCAATTTGCAGCGTGCCCTATGGAATTTGGACTTGCCAATCCTCACAATCGTGTGAACCAATTCCGATAATGAATCTCTTAATATTCACATATCTTCATCTCTATATCCTGTCAGTTCTGTTTCTCTGGAGAATTTTAAAACAGTTAGTTAAAATTGTTTATCTGAGTAGATTTTCCAAATTTAAGTGGAGGATCAGACTTAATACTGGGCAACCTAACTGAAATGAAAGTTTTGGCACACAGAGGCTTTCTAGTACTTGAATTTTTTGCAAGATCACAAACTGAGATTCTAATTGTAAAATGTAGGTGTTGGCTGAAGTTTTGGCAAATGGAATTCTACTACTTTGCTGTTACTAGCCTACATATCCCTAATTAATGAGAGTCAACACCTCAGGCCTGGGAGTTTTCAGCAGGAGTTTAGGGCTGCCCCACTCTTTAAGGTATGAGTAGTATACAATTTCTGAGGGCCAAATTATCGTTTCCATGCACATCACCTATTATGTTCAGACAAATGACTTGGAAATTGATGGGAACTTGGCTTACAGAAGGCATAAATTAAGCTTCAAGTTTTGTTAAATTGGGATGGCTTTCTGAAAGCTAATATTTCACTTATTTATTCAAATAATACATTTTAACAGATACTGGGAAGCATATAAAAATGTAGATGGCCTGCTCACTGCCCACCAAGAGCTTCCAATCCATAGAGGAGAGAAGACATGAATGCCACTAGTTATAGTACCAGACACAATAGGGTAACATAAGTGTCATTTAAAGGCTGCATGCCTCCTGGCAGGAATTCAGGGGCCAATAATTTTCAGTTGAAGATAAGGAGGGCAGATTTCTCCAGAGGATGACTTTTTTTAGAAGGGTCTTAAAGATGGCTTCTTCTGAGCTCTTAGAATAGATCAAATTTCAGCAGTATGTACCTTCTCATCCCCTAGCCCTTTTCATAGCTGGTATTTACAATTATTTTTGTGGTTATTCATTAATGTTTGTCTCACTCTCTAGACTATAAACTACAGGAGGGCAGGTCTGATTTTGTTCACCATAGTATCCCTGGCAGCTATTACCATGCCTGGCTCACAGTAGATTCTTGATATGTATTTATTGGATGAGGAACTGTTTATTGAGCCCTCCCTATAATCAGGCATGATATATATGTTCTTTTGTTTCTTCTTCACAATAACTCCTTAAGACAGATGCAATAGTCCAGAGGAAGCCGAGGCCAAGGGAAGCTCAGCAATTTGCCTGTCTCATGACTAATACACGGATCCAGTCTTAGGTCTATTGGGATGCAAAGTCTGTGCTGCTTCTACTTCCAGCAATGTGGAGAAGAGATGGAGCAAAGAGAGCAGGATGGATGGGGTACCTGAGAAAAGGAACTCTAGCTGAGAGAAGCAGCAATTCTCTCTTCTGGGAATGATAGGAGGCTGGGTTAATTGTGTTCTTGAAAAAGAAGTCTGATAGGAATTGCTGCTAGGTGGCTGGTCCTATGGGACTCCCTTAGCTTGCAGTTCTGCTCTCCTCCCCTTACAGCTGATCCCAATGAAAATGAATTATCCTGGCACCTGGCATGATTCATGGCTTCCAATCTACACCCTGGCCTTTATCACGCTGTGCATTCCATCCGATTCCAAATTTGACCTTGATCTGGTTACTTCCCATTCCTCCACCCCCACCTCACCTGGTGCCAGCCCCCGTGACCTGTAGCTGTTCTGTGTCTCTGGTTCTCACTGCAGGCTTTCCTTTCCACCTGGGACTCACACTCGCTTCCTTAGCTCGATGTACTGCCCAGTAGACAGGACGCTTGCCCTGTATGGAACACAACACCTGCCAGAAAGTTGTCCCAATTGTTCAGTCACTGAATGGCCATAGTGGAATTAGCGCTTTGGGAAGAGGGATAGGTAGGGGAGAGGGTGAAGAGAGAATCGGTGGTGCTTGGCAAATGATTTGATATAGGAGGAGTAAGTGTGAGGCCAGGAAAGTGTGGAGAACCTCATAGTGCCCCAAATTACAACTGCTAGAAGAGTTTTCACTTTCCAGAGAATTCCCTCCAAATACTCTATTTTCATCCCGGCCTTAAGTAGTACTCTCTACCCTCGACTCTCCTACACTTAGTCAACCTGGATGAAGCACTCCTTCTTCAGACACACCTACTCTTCTCTGCCTTTCTTCCTATTGTTGTTTTTGCCTTTCCCTTCCATCTCCAGAGTTCTTCTCCATGGGCCACTTAGTCCATGAAGCTTCCCCTGCTGACCCCAGTTGGCACAAAGTCTTTTTCCTGTGTGCCCTTGAACTATACTCTCTCCACAGTACCTCTCCCATCCTGCCTTGAACTACAGCTACTGGAAGTTATGTCTGTGTGTAAGAGCAGGGACCACATTTTCTCTGCTTCCAAGTCTCCAGTGATAGGAGACTCACTTTTCCCTAATCTGCTCCTCCCTTAAAATACTCAGCTCAGTTAATGAGGTTTGCCAGACATTGCCAGTTAATGCAGGATAGTGGTTACTTCTAAGGAAGTGGGAAACAAGATGGGATTGGGAATCGACATGCCAGGATCCATGATAATGTTCTTTTAGAAACTCAATGGTGGGTATATGAGAGCTCATTGTTTCTCGATTCCATATAGCTTGCTTATGTTTAAAAAGATTTTTTCATACCTACATGATGCTTAATAAAGCACAAATAAAACAAAGGCCCTAGTGTATTGAATTGTATCCTACCTTCCCTTCTGCCTCGGTCAGTAGATAACTACTGTCAGTTTGGCTGTCTGTCTCTCTATCTCTTTCTCTTCCTGTGAGTTTTGGTGAGATAAATGCTTGGACTCAATTTTCTCATGTGGTTTATTCTCAGAATTTGGCTTTGCTTACTTTCTTCTCTCCTTGTTTATTTTATTTTTTCTTTTTTCCCTGCCTTTGTCTTTCTTAACCATCTTCAACTATTTGTGTCATTCTGATGGGTGGGGATCTTAGGATAATGAGTGGATGAAAGATTTTAATTTTTTAGATCTAAAGATTAATATTGTCACCTTTACCTAGAAACAAGGCAACCAAAAGGGACATTTAAAAAAAGTCCCTGTGAACTGGGCGTCATAGACTTACTTTAGTAAAGACAGAATAGTTAGTCGAGAAGCTTCTGTGATTTGAAGGGTAAGATGAAGTGTGCCTACTTGAGCAGGGAGAAAACCAGGACATTTGACAGATATCGCACAGAGTCATCCAGGTTAGTTAAACTTCACCCCTGAGAGTTAAGGTGGTTACCAGGGGCGAAGATGGGGATAAAATTGCCACTTTCTGGAGAACTATCACTTTGTGGGTTATCAGTGAAGATGCCTTCATCTACACCTGACAGCAAGCCTAAGTCAAAATGACTTAAATGACAAGATGATTTATTATCTTCCCTAATAGGAAGTTCTGAATAAGGTACTTCCAAGGTTGGTTAATTCAAAGGACTCACATCATCAAGCTTCTTTCCCCTTATCCTTCCTGCCATTTGCAGCTTGTTGGCTTTTGCTTCAGGCTTCCCCTCTCATGGTTTCAAGATGAGATTTACTAAATGGTGGTGTCACCACACAACAATTGTCACATCCATACAGCATAAGGTCCTTTTTTATCCACAGATATATATATTATATATTCCCACACCATATAATCTTCCAAAGTGTACAATCAATGGTTCACAATATCATCATATAGCTACGTATTTATCATCACAATTGACTTACTTTTGTAAAAAATAACACATATACAAAAAAGCAATAAATTTCAAAGCACATCGCAACAATTAGTTGTAGAATAGTTTTCAGAGTTTGGTATGGGTTACAATTCCACAATTTTAGATTTTTACTTCTAGCTGCTCTAAGATACTGGAGACTAAAAGAAACATCAATATAATAATTCAGCAATCATACTCATTTGTTAAACCCTACCTTCTCTGTATAACTCCGTCATCACCTTTGATCTTTCTCCCATTCTTTAGGGGTATTTGAACTATGCCCATTTGAACTTTTTCATATTGCAAGGGGCTGTTGATAATATGGGATGGGGGATGAAACCATCTGATGTTCTGGAGAAGCTGGCCCCTCTGCATTTCAGAGCTTACCTGGTCCAGGGACCCATTTGGAGGCTGTAGATTTCTGGAAAGCTACCCTAGTGCGTGGAACCTTTGTAGAATTATTTATAATGCCCTAAACGTTCTTTAGGATTGACAAGAATGGCTTTGGTTGGGGTTTGGCAAGCTATGATAGGTAGCAAAGTCTAACTGAAGCTTGTGTAAGAGTGACCTCCACAGTAGCCTCTCGACTCTGTTTGAGACTCATTCAGCCACCGATACCTTATTTGTTACACTTCTTTCCCCCTTTTTTGTCAGGATGGAATTGTTGATCCCACAGTGCCAGGGCCAGACTCATCCCTGGGAATCATCTTCCATGCTGCCCTGGATGTCATGTCCCACATGGGGTGGGGGAAAGGCAATGATTTCACTTGCAGAGTTGGGCATAGAGAGAGAGAGAGAGGCCACATCTGAGCAACAAAAAAGTCCTCCAGAAGAAACTCTTAAGCATACCTATAGGTAGGCTAAGCTTCTCCACTACATACGTAAACCTCAAGAGCAAACCTCAAGATCAATGACTTGGCCTATTGATTTGGGTGTCCCTAACGTTTGACACAGTATCTGAGATTTCCCTGGTGGTAAAGTTTAATAGTTCCATATTTTTTCTCTCATCCCTCAAGGGACTTTGCCAATATTTTTTGATTATGTGTTTAATATACTCTGGAATGTATCCAGGCATTACATTAAGTTACACAAGATTAAAAGCCCTCGTTCTTATTCTGTGCTCCCTGTGTGTTGCATTGTTTAAATGATCTATTCAGACAGGTTGAATTAGATTATGTGCTACAGATACAATATCTTTTTAAAGATTAAAAGCACCTTTACGAGAAGATCCCTTGGATTCCAACTCTGAGCATATATGTCTTTATGCCTCAGCAGCTCGAACTGGCTTACAGACCTCCAATAAATGGTGGAGGGGTGGGACCACTATGACTAATTTAGACCAATCAGAATTTACCTGATTCTTAAGTGAGGAAGTGGAATATTTATTGGAGATAAAAACAGGGCTCTGTAAACATGGAAGAAGAGGAAAATGGCTGTTGGGTGCCTCTGTGAATGTTCCTCTGGAATTCCAAGGAGAGGTGCAGAGACAAACTGATTTAAAACAAAACTCAGACTTGTTTTTCTCCCCAGAGCAAACTTTTGAGGCAGGCCAAGGTGGTTTTGCAGGCATGTCTCATTGCTCAATATTTCTCCATGGGTGTCCACCTCGATGTGTTGAGACAATGTTATCATGGACCATTATCTCTGTGCAAAGGTACTCTATTTGAAGATAGGCTGTGATGTAAGTGTGTGGATACACAGCACAGTAGCCATTGCCCTTTTTCAATATCCCCACTCAAATTTCCTCTTAGGGAATTAACCTTTCACCCACTGAACGATGTTTTGGTGAGGCTGCATATCAAGGTTTCTTGTCCACCAACCAAGGGGTAGCATGTGAGCCAAGCTAGAACAATTTTATCTGTTATCTCAGGACTTTAAATTATGGGTGCAGTGACATGAGGATGGAAAAAAATGATTGACACTATTCATCCCAGCAGCAGAACTGAGTTGTTTCCTTCCTGTAAACACCCCCACCCGCACTAAACTGCCTAGGTCCTGAGCCTGGTTCTCCAGTCTCCCTTTGATTCTGTGAACTGTCAGTGATATCCCTGCAAAAATATCCTGTTCCTGTTTAAGTTTCCAGAGTTGGTTTCTGTTGCCTGCTGGACACAACTTCTAACATCTATTTTATTTCACAAAGTCATAGGATGTCTGAGTTGTAAGAAATATTACAGATCATCTAGTTCAGCTCCCTCATTTCATAGCTAGGACACTGAAGCTCACAGAGGTTGAAGTTGAGGGTTTCACCCACATTCACATCATAGGGCTTGCCAGTGGCATAACTGGGAGTAAAGACCAGATCTCCTTTGCCCAGGGTAGGGCAGGCTGCTGCCTCATGGTTTTTCTTTTAATGCCTCTTTAATATAAACTATATAAATCTCAGGCTCTCTCTCCCCGGCTCTCTCTCTGAAACTGCAATATTTATTGGAGGATAGTGACTTAAATCTCTTCCCACCCCCTGCCCTCGGCTAACAATTTGCTCTGTATGGTTTTAAAGACTTGTTTTCAAAGATAATCCTTTCAGGGATTAGGGACTCTGTAAAGACAGTCATCAGTTTATATCCTTATATGGAATCTTGCTTCTTTCCAGCTATCTGTAAATATTTATTCTCCTCTTACATGAAATTCATGTTTGGAAAGGAAGTGGCTTGCTCTAGGGAAACATAAGGGCTAGGGTTCTGAAAGTGATTATTTACCACTCCTAGGTCTGCCTCTGCTAGCTGTGTGCTTTTGGGAATAGATATATATCTGCTCTATTTTGTTCTAAAGACAGAGCTATCATAGGGAAGGTAGTTCATACAACCCAGGGCTAGCTCAAAAAGCCAAGTTCGGTGCAGGAGTTGGTGAGGAAATTATAATAATAGTACTGATTATGTGCCAGGCACTATTTTAAACACTTTATGTATATTAGTTAACTCATTTAATTCCTAAAACTCTACATGATAAATATTAATATCCTCACCTCCATTTTACAGTGAAGAAATTAAGGCAAAGTAATTTACTCAAGGTCACATAGCATTAAGAGTTGGCAGAGTGAAGATTTGAATCCAGTCAATCTGGTTTCAAGTCCATTCTCTTCACACTGTGCTCTGCTGCATCTTTATCATTGAATCTCTCTTTGTGAGGTAAAAATAGATTAGATTTCTTAGAAAAAAGAATTATTACTGAGTAAGGACTTGCTGCCGGATGAGCATAGAAGTCACTGCTATCACGTTGGGATTTTGAGAAAGGAAAAAGTTTTAATGCAAGGTCAACTGGTGTTCTAGTTTGCTAGCTGCTGGAATGTGCTATACCAGAAATGGAACAGCTTTTAAAAAAGGGAATTTAATAAGTTGCAAATTTACAGTTCTAAGGCCATGAAAATATCCCAATTAAAGCCAGTGTATAAACATGTCCAAATTAAGGCACCAACAAAAGGTTATCTTAACTCAAGAAAGGCTGATGAAGTTCAGGGTTTCTCCTCAACTGGAAAGGCACATGGTGAACATGACAATTTCTGCTAGCTTTCTCTCTAGGCTTCTTGTTTCATGAAGCTCCCCCAGGGGCTTATTCCTTCTTCATCTCCAAGTTCTCTTGCTGTGTGGGTTCTCGTGGCTCTGTAACTTTTTTCCAAAAATATTCCCTCTTTTAAAGGATCCCAGTAAACTAATCGAGACCCACCTGGAATGGGTGGAGTCATATTTCCCTCTAATCAAAGGTTAATACCCACAATTGTGTGTGTCATATCTCTGCAGAGATATTCTAATCAAGTTTCCAAATTACAGTACTGAATAGAGATTAAAAGAAACGACTGCCTCCACGAGATAGATCAGGATTAAGACATCTAGGGTACATAATCCTTTCAAACAAGCACAACTGGCATGAAGACAGGAGCCACCATTCCAATCTGTCTCAACCTCAAGTTGGAAGTGTTTAGAGTTTGTGTTAGATTAAACAAAGGGAGCTGGGGTTAGAGATACAGGCACATTGTGATCAGTTAGTAGACATTCAAATTAAGGATTTTAAGTGGGCTATTGTGATTGCTGTGTATGCTTTCAAATTAAGGGTTGTAAACTGGCCTTTTCAGCCTCTGAACTAAATGGAATAGACATTCTCTGGCTCTAAAGGAGAAGCTCAGGAAGCATCTGTTTACAGCAATGTTATAAATCCCTCAGTTAACCTAAGATAACAACTACAATAACAAGTACAAGAAATAAGTGTAAAAAACAACTACAATTACAGATAAAACCGCTGAAATCAGTGGTTACAGAAGGTCAGATACAGACAAATGTCTTTCCATAAACACTCCTTACAGGGAGTTTACTATGTATCATGAATCTCTTTTGTCCCAACAATGCTTGGAAGATCTACTTACAAACAATATTCTACCCCAAATACCCCAACACAGCAAAGCCTGTACTCATGTAACAAAGCACCTCAAGCTATAAGAATTGCCCAGAATGAAGCTTTTTGCCTCTAGATCCTCATAAGATAGGATCAAGAATTATTTGTTTAATTGATTTTTTTAGAGTTAAGTTCTTTTAACCCATCTCAAGACCCTCTATGTGAAAAATTACCAATTACAATGAAAAAATCACCCAAGTAACAATGAGAGGGCTGTGAACTGAATGTCTGAAAAGATCTCTTTTACCCCCTCTGGGTTCAAAACACGTTTTTCTACTTAAAATTTGCTGTAGACAGACAGGAAATCAGCTCTCATTTCTATTTTGGCAAACAGACAATGTAGGTTTTCTTTTAAAACTTTTTATCATAACAGAATTCTACTATGTCAAAACAACAGTGTTTAATGATTACAATATGCGATTTTCTTGTAGTGTCCTTTATTCTGAGTGAAAAATTCAGTAGAAAGAAAAGATTCTTTAGAAATTATTTTCCTATTTTATTCCAGCTGCCTAAGTAACAGCTTAATACTAGAGGAAAAGTTCCCCAGGATACAGTAATTGTTCCTTTTTTATAGAACAATTATATCAATGTGAGTGGAAAAAGACCTGTTTCAATGCCGGATTTTAGTGCTGTGAATTTCATCAGACAGCAGTCATACAGAATTCTGGAGAATTTATTTCTGCTGATTGGGATGGGATGAGTGGAGGATACAGGAGTAGTAGGGAGATGAGAGAAGAAGGAGAGAAGGTTTTCCTGCTTCTCTTGGGAACCAGTTTTATGATTCCTGGGACTATGGGCCTCCCCTTCCCAAAGACCCAGACTAGCCTACTATGCCCCAAACAAGCCTATACAAGAGACTTCATTTTTTCTTTCCTGTTTAGTTAACAGCACCACAACAGTTGAAGCATCTTGAACCTCACCCACTGTTTTAGTTTCCTTGGCTGCTAAAACAAATGCAATACAATGGGTTGATTTAACAACAGGAATTTATTGGCTGATGATTTCAGGGGTTAGAAGGCTTGCTTCTTCCCAGGGTTGGTATCTGCTGGCTGGCTGACAATGTTTGGGGTTCCAGGTATACTCATGGTAGCGTCTTCTCCTTTCTTTTCCTGGTTCCGTTGATTTTCAGCTTCTGGCTGCTCCCCATGGCTTCTCTCTCTCATTCATCTTATCAGGGACTCCAGTAATCCAGTTGGGCCACACCTTAATTAAAGTAACATCTTGAAGTGATTTTATTTACAATGGAGTCACATCCACCAGAATGCAGACTAAGACCAAGAAAATGTCCAAAGTCATACAATTAGTCAACTACATCCACCATTTTGGCACTCAGGACTAGTTAATTAAAAGTTTTCCCAATGAAATTTAAGTGAAGTTTATTACATATTCAAGCCCTGTATGGGCTTACCTTTTGATTATGAGCATTTTACTGAAGCTGGGATCTTTTATTTATCCATTTGTTAATTCTAACATCTTTCATATTCCAGGCACAGTCGGAGAGCAGAGACAGGTAACTCAAACAATTGCAGGGCTAAACTGGGCCTTCACTCATTGAGGGGCTGGGTTTTATCTATCTCTGAATTTCAAGTACCAAGCCAGGAGCTAGAAGTTACCCAATATTTGTTTGTTGACTCAATGAATAGAATGCAATGAGAGCCCAGAAAAGGGGGTATCTAAATCAAAGTGGAAGACAAAAGTGAAAGAAGACTTCCTGGAGGAGGGGATACAGTCTTCGTCTTAAAGGACAAGTTGCCAGGGAGGAAGGAAAATGTATAAAGGCATTTGGACAGTGATATACAGAAAAGAGCAACTTAATTCAAGGTCTAATGTGTTCTCCAACACACACACACACACACACACACACATACACGGTCTACTGAAATACTGTGAGGATAATAATAACTATGTCATTCTCTATTCCAAGGACATTTTGTAATTAATGTGCAAGAGAGGTAGGCTTTGTTAAACTCAAGAATGTTGGAGTTCTGCAGGGGAAAACTGACAATGGTGTGATCTATTGTGATATTTTTCACACTATATAATTTGAGCTTGTAACTGCTCAGCCAATTAAAGATTTAGCAGGCAGGTCTTAAAGGCTACTGTACAAATGAAAGAGTGATTTATTACACAAAAGATTATTGGAATAGTGGGGAGTCAGATTGCATTTAGAACAATACCATTGTAGATGCTCCAAGACCAGGCTTCCCCACTCAATCTGGAAAAATGTTGCACCTTTAATCTCCACTTAGAGAGTTCCATTGCATGATAGCAAACTAAAGTGTTGGGGGTGTCCCTGCAGCTAAAAAGAAAAATGTTTATTAATGGTTAAACAAACACACTTGCCAGGATTATCCTTTTTTTGCTTTCCACATAATTGTCCCTCAATACCAGTTCTGGAATCATCACTATAAGAGAATATTGAGACACTGGAAGACTTATGGAATTCCATTTCCTGTTGTGGTGGTGGTCCAGCATCAATCTAAAATATGTGTAGTCTGCTAGTACCATTATGTTATAGCCAGATTTTTAAAATAACCCAGTTAAATATGAATTCCAGGAAAGCACAATTTTATTTGTCCTAATGATGCTATATTGATTTTAGGAATGCATTAGTCTATGACATCATCAATACTGTTGAATCCTTGAATTGTTATGGGTCTTTCATGGTTCCCAATCAATACATGGCAGTAACTGCATAAGTTAACTTGTCACAACGTATAGGAGAAGAAAGGGTAACTTCAAGGATATCTGTGGGTTTCATACTTGAGTGGCATGGGAGGAACTGATGAAGGTGCCTGAAAAGGAAGGCAGGGACCAGGTTGTAAAAGGCCTTGTTTGGAAATTTTCCTGAATGCTGGGGTGAGCCAGTGAAGGCTTTAATTGAAGGAATAACTGTCCTGACACTTTTAGAAAGATCATACTGCTACTGGTATCACAGATGGACTAGAAGAGGAGTGAGACCTGTAGGGTGACCGGGTTGGCATTTATTCCAATAGTTCATAGGGGAAGATGAGAAGAGAGTGAAACAATAGTGAGGTACTGGGACACAGAAAGAAGATGCTAAGGAGTAACCGACAGAACTTAGAAATTGATTGGGTGTTCAAGGTGAAGAAAAGCACAAACCTAGTATGATCACTTGATTTCTGGAAGAGGTAACACTATAAATCCAGCTAAGACAGGGAATGTAGGAGAAGGGAGAAAGACTGTGAGATCAATTTTGGACATTGTATTAGTTTTCTAAGCAAAGTACCACAAACTGGGTGACTTGCAACAATAGAAATTTATTCTCTCACAGTTCTAGAGGCTAGAAGTCCAAAATCAAGGAGTCAGCAGGGCCGTGCACCTCTAGACTCTAGGGGAGAATCCTTCCTTGCATCTTCCAGCTTTTGTTGGCTCATGGTGTCCCTTGGCTTGTGGCTGCATCACTCCAACTCTGCTTCCATTTTCATATGGCCTTTCTCCCTCTGTGTCTATGTGTCCTCTCCTCTAATTATGGAGATACCTGTCATTGGTACAGACTGTGGTAGGTTGAATTACTGTACCCCAGAAAAACATGTTCTTAATTTTAATCCATTCCTGCAGTTGTAAGCCCATTGTAAATAGAACCTTTTGAAGATTTTATTTTTACTTGAGGTGTGGCCAACTGAATCAGATTGTGCCTTGATTAGGATTACTACAGTCCTTTATAAACAGAATAAAATTCAGCACAGATAGAGAAGGCCATGAGAAGAAGCTGGAAATCAAGGGAAACTGGAAGAGAAAGGAGCAGACATAGCTATGTTTATTGCCAAGTGACTGAAAAGCCAAAGAACCCCAAGGATTGTTGGCAAACATCATCTTGCTGATGCCTCAATTTTGGATTTATAGCCATGAAACTGTGAGACAATAAATTTCCATCATTTAAGCCAATCCATTTTGTGGTATTTCATTTTAGCAGCCAAGAAACTAAGACAGGGACAAATCTAATCTATTATGACCTCATCTTAACTTAATCACATTTGCAAAGGCCCAATTTCCAAATAAACCCATATTCTGATGTTCTGGGTGGGCATGAATTTGGGGGTACACTATTCAACCCACTATAGGCATTTTCAGATTAAGTTCTGTTGGCCATGCTAATACTGGTATGTACAGATGTCTTGTAGGAAGTTTACTATAAGGCTGGACTTCAGGAGTGATGTCAGGACTGCAGGTAAAAATCTGAATATCATCAGCATAGGTATGTCCAGTGGATTTTTCTGCTCAAATGGTTTTACATAATTTTGGATGAGAAAAATGACAGTGAATTTGAAATTGATCCCCCATTTACTTGGCAGAGTGCAAACAGTTGTAATAACTGTTTGAGGACTGATTGGATGGATATATGTATAGATGGGTGGGTGATTAAATTAATGAGAAGTGTGGTTTTGTGAAAATCAATAGATGGTCTCTGTTTTTAATCTGAAATCTTCAATTTCAGTTTCGGCTCTGGCATGAGAAACAAAAAGTGATTACCTCAAAGAAGCAAAAGGGAACATTTGGATGCAATACATGGAGGATTTTAATTCCTCCTTCTAAAAATCAATGAGCCTTTCATTTTTGAAGCCTACTAAATTGGGACCATTGGCTGTGAATTATTCCCATTTGATACTGATACCCTAGCAGGAACTGTCCAACTGCTGCCTTTGCAGCAAACGCAGATGGGGATGTCCAGCCAGGTGAAAGACTGAGTACTGTTCAGCAAGCAAAAATCTTTATTTTGTGCATGACTTCCCTTGAGTAAATGTCACTCTTCACTCTACATTCCTCACCAGGGCCCAAGTGGTTTTTAAAGAAAGAGTCACCATGCCAGAGACCCGGGCTTGGTGCTCGGTGCCTGCCCATGCAAAAAAAAAAAAAAAAGAAAGAAAAGAAAAGAAAGAAAAAGTGATACGGAATGCCAAGGATTGGAATGTAAGACCCATATATTATGTAAATGGCCATACCATGGTCTTAAGGGATGGAGACTGGACCAAGAATGCTTAACAATCATTCACTATCCAAGCAGTAAACAGGGCAGGTTGGAAACAAGTCTTTTGTTATTGTTAAGGGCTCATTTTTATCTACAGGGAAAGGTAGTTCCAGTCCTTCATAAATTATTGAAGAAATGTCTAAATGCACAGTTCTGGCCCCAAATGGCCAAAATCTTTTTATACTTCACTACACACACCAAATGGTTTGGCCAATGCCACATAAATTACAAACCTGCTTTGTAATTCGGGAAGGTCGTTAGGACTCAGATTCATTATCTGCCGAGACTTTTCTTTGCTTTCCATTTATTACTCTCCTTTGAGTGAAATGGAGCCATGAGAGCAGAGCAGAGACCTCAATTCATTCAACCTTGACACATTATTTGTGTCTACAATTTCGCCATAAATTTGGAGAGGGAGAGACAGAAATTGCAAATGCAGGCATTCAAGTCCCTTTGTGCTACATTTGTCAAGATGAGCAGATTGTAAACTGCCTCTTGCAAATATGATATGCATTTGGGCATCGAACTAATAACTCTGAACCACAGATTCATTGATTTGTGTGGTGTTTCCCTCCAGAAGTTTCTGAAATTGCATCTGTAGTCATTATGTATCCAGAGCTGTACAGACTTAGTTGGAAGATTAGAAAAGACTAAATGGCTAAGGAAGATGGAGGCATTTTCCAATGAGATGGAAATGACATATTTTTCTGTTTCCATCATCATAATCTCCACAAACTACGCATTTGGAATGCTTGGTTTTTGCTTTTCTGAGGAAAGCAAAGAAATTCATAGTCATCAAAACTGTCTTAGAAGCATCTAGGAACTTTGGTGGCAGAGCAATTAAAATAATTTAAACACGCTCACTCATAATGATGACTTTTATTTGAAAATATAACTGTGTATTTTACATTTTAAGTATCTCACAGTAACCTACTCTCCTACCTCTCTGAAATCAGAAGTAATTTTCATTTGCTTCCTGTTTTGACTATAAAGAAATTTAGTTACATAATACATTAAAATTTTTCCTTATTAAAAATGAAATATTATAAATCATACTCAAGTCTCCTCCAGTATTTGACTACCTTGCAAAAGTCTGATGTTTTTCTCTACTCTTCTACTTACTATAGTTTTGTATGTGTCCTTCCAGATCTTTTTATAGGGTGTATATGTGTGTGTGTGTGTTCATGTGGTTTTTAGATAACTATAATGCTACAATTATCATATTGTAGTTTCCTTTTTTCACTCAACCATACATCTTGTAGCTCTGTCAGTAAAGAATTCTATCTCATTTAAAAAAATACAATTGCATAGTATTCGTAGTATTGGTATACCATACCTACTTATTTAGATGGTTTATAATTTTTTACTACACTATGCCCTTGTTTGATAGGCTTGAAAAAACCTTCATAGAATGAATTATTTTATGTGAAAATGTAAATTCCATTAACTTTATTGGAAAAATGTTTATGCATTTCTAAGCCCCCCAAATCACACCTATTTATGCTGCAACTCCAACATTAAATGGACACGATTAAATCCATTGTTAACATTTCATAACATAACTTAACCATTTTCCTGTCATCAATTACTCTATAATATGGCTGTCTCCATATTCTCATTAAACATTTACAGATGGTACAGTTAAGATATTGATGTATTCAATTGCAAAGAGATGGAAACAGCCGAAATCTCCATCAACAGAAGAGTGGCTAAACAAACTGTGGTATATACATACGATGGAATACTATGCAGCTTTAAGACAGGATAAACTTATGAAGCATGTAATAACATGGATGGACCTAGAGAACATTATGCTGAGTGAGTCTAGCCAAAAACTAAAGGACAAATACTGTATGGTCCCACTGATGTGAACAGACATTCGAGAATAAATTTGGAATATGTCCTTGATAACAGAGTCCAGCAGGAGGTAGAAACAGGGTAAGATAATGGCCAATTGGAGTTGAAGGGATACAGACGGTGTAACAGGACTAGATACAAAAACTCAAAAATGGACAGCACAATAATACCTAATTGTAAAGTAATCATGTTAAAACACTGAATGAAGCTGCATCTGAGCTATAGGTTTTTGTTTTGTTTTGATTTGATTTTACTATTATTACTTTTATTTTTTTCTCTATATTAACATTCTATATCTTTTTCGGTTATGATGCTAGTTCTTCTAAACCAATGCATATGTACTAAGAAATGATGATCATGCATCTATGTGATGATGTTAAGAATTAATGATGGCATATGTAGAATGGTATGATCTCTAAATGTTGGGTTAATTTCTTTTTTTCCATTAATTAAAAAAAAAAAAAAGAGAAGGGATAATTGGAGCTGAAGGGATACAGACTGTACAACGGGACTGGATATAAAAACTCAGAAATGGACAGCACAATACTACCCAATTGTAATGCAATTATGTTAAAACACTGAATGAAGCTGCATGTGAGGTATAGGTTTTTTTTTTTTTCTTTCTATTATTGTTTTAATTCTTATTCTGTTGTCTTTTTATTTCTTTTTCTAAATCGATGCAAATGTACTAAGAAATGATGAATATGCAACTATGTGATGTTATTAAGAATTACTGATTGTACATGTAGATTGGAATGATTTCTAATTGTTTTGTTAATTCTTTTTTTAATTAATAAAAAAAAAGATATTGATGTATTCATTCACTCAACAAATAATCACTGAGCCCCTACCATGTGACAAATATTGCTTTTGGTACTGGGACTATGGTAATGAACAAAACTAACAAAAGTCCCTGCTCTGATGGAACTTACATCCTATGGCAGGAGACAGATAATTGAAAAAAACCCGAAAATATGAAGGATGTTAGATAGTGCTACAAACTTAAGGAGAAAAAAATGAAGCAGGGAGAGGGAATATAAAACATTGGGAGGGTTGAAATTTAGCCAGGGGAGACCTCATTCAGAAAGTGCCTTTGAATAAAGGTCTGAAAGAAGTAAGGGAGGATCTGGAAGGAAAGCATCACATGCACCCTCACCAAGATACATTCCAGGACCAAACGATTCTTTCTGAAAGAAAAGTAACCAGAGTCTGTTCTGTCCTGCAGTTCATCATTTGGTTGCTTGTCCGTCATTGCATTTCCTGCGGTAGAAGTTTTTCCCCAAAAAATAGCAGACCAGAGCTTTCCTCCAGGGGGCTTTAGATGGCATGGTCTTCGGAGATAAATTGATCATACAACTCAGGATTTTAACTTGAGAGAGAGTGGGGCTTACGAGCTACCCACTTTCTCCTGGGTTTACAGATTGGCAGGGAAAAAAAATGTGCTTAGCACTAACAGGACAATTTGTAGAGCAATCTTTCTCTGCCTGTGGCCACAGTATAAGGGAAATTCCAGTAATTGCTGGAAGAGAAGCGCTCAGGCCAAGAGAAAATGAACAGCTTTTCATTTTTATGATCAGGTATCTGCTTATCTGCGGGCCCTGGCTAGAGTTTTATGTACTACCTGCATAAAAAGGCTGGTTCTTCTAATTAAGAGTTGGGTAGCCTTACCAGCGTACTTAATCTCTGAGCATTATTTTTCATCTGTAAACTGGGGATGCTAATAATAGCAGTTATCTCATAGGGTTGATGTGGGGGATTACATGACATCATAAAGTGCTTGTGCCATGTGTTTGGCACATAGTATTACTCAATAAATAAGTATGCCACCATCACCATCATCGTCTGTTGTTGTCATTATCATCATCATCAGTCACTATTACCACCATCATCACTTCCTGGGATGAATAGAGAACAGTGCCAAGTTCAGGGAAAAGAAAGCAATATTTGGAATTTACGTAAAATATTTATCAATATCTCATAGCACTTAGTACTGAATGATTCAGCTGACACAGGCTGTCCAATTATCTATAATCGTCAAGGCAGGGAAAGAATAAAAATTCCAGGAAGGGGCTAGGAAGGTAGCAGAGGGTTAAAGATTTTCAGGAAAGCTGGTGATTTAAAAACAGGATTCCCTGGCACCAGAGAAGGGAAATGGGAAGAGGAAATGGGGATGTTTTGGTAATGTCAGAGGGACCCGTGAGACAGGATGCTGAGTGGATGGTTACCTTGAGGAAGTGGGATGTAAATGTCTGTGAATTGGTGAAGAGAACAAACTCAGGGGCTAATAACCTCACACAGCTTCATTCTGTGTCTCTCTAGTCCAGTTTGTTCTCAGCTCTGTGGAATCTACCAAGTTGAGGACTAAATCTTTCAACTACAAATCTACCTCATAGCTTGAAAAAAAAAGAGGCTAACCATGTAAATTTGAGTGTTCACATTTCCCTGAGAATAATATGTTACATTTCTATTTAGTTGGCAGGCATAGTATAATCATTTAAAATGGTAGCTCTGGGGTCAATCTGACCCGAGTATGAAGTAGCGGTTCTGTTTCATTAGTTGAGTAAAATCTAGATGACTTATATAACTTCCCTGGGTCTCAATTTTCTCATTTGTACAATGAAGATTGCAATAGTTTCCACCCAGTAGCATCTATCTGATAGGGTAATTATGAAGATTAAATGGGATAATGCTTATAAAACACTTAGCATTAGAAACCCAGCACAAAGTAAGCTCTCTCTCTCTCTTTATATAATTTATATGTATATATATAAATTATCAAAACCTTTTGGATGGCTCATTTTCTTGTGCGATAAGTGGGGAAAAGGAGTGTAGAAATTTTGAGAAACAGAAAGGTAAGGCAAGATATAGGAAAAGAGACAGGAAGTTAAAAGCTGATTTTGGAAGAGAGGCACTTAATGACTGTTCCCCCATTCCCATCCCCACCAAAAAAAAAAAAAAAAATTAAGAAAAAATTTCTGAGGGAGAAAAAGGATAAAGGTGATAGGAACTCAGAGTAGAGGCTTATTTGTTTTCTGCCAAGGTTTCGTCCATCTGGCCTTGGCATCTATGCTCACTTTTTCCTCCAAATGGCAGATCTAGAAGCCCTCTGGTGAGTCCCAGGACAGGGTGATAGACCATTTCTGAATCATCCTAAGCCCATGTGCTCAGTGAAGGCATATACAAAATATAAATACAATTCCTTTACTGTATAGAATTCCTTTGAGTCTAATAGAAGAGACAAGCCTGTCAAATGAATCCACAGTTACCATAGGCTGACATTAATCTTATTGCCTTTGGCTGACAGTTCATGCAGAGAAAAATATTCAATGATCCAGAAAAAGGTAAATGATGTAGCTTGAATCCCAACACAAAATTCCATCCCTCCACAATCAGCTTCTATTCCAAGTCTATGTTGAACCCAGACACCAGAAATAACAGAAACATCATCAGTACTCTTTTTTTTAAATGGTTGGTTTATAAATTTTAATCATTTCCACAGGTAAACTGCTCAAAGGGCAGACTCATTCAAATTGTTTTCAGGTTCTAAGATAAAAAAAAAAGAACAGAATGGTGTCTTTCCTCAGATTTGTTTAATATCAGATATTATAGTGGAGCATCAGTTATGGGAGAACATATAGAAAATGAATACAAACCTCAATAAGTTATGACATCTAGAAAAACAAAAAAATGGCTAACTACATTATTTTTTCCCCCCTTTTACAAGAAGAATGGCTGGTCTGAATCCACTTCCCTGGTGTTTTGAATTTTAATCACCTTAAAACCAGAGCAAAATTGCAGTTCTAAAGTGGATAGAATCATCTGCAATATGATTCCTCCAGTGTGCTTTTGCAGACACAGCAATCTGAGAAACCAACTTGAATCATGGGTCTAAATATCTGAATGCAGGGTGCACTGAAGAGGAAAATCAACGGACAGTTTTTACATTATGAAAAATTAGCTCCATCCTGAAGAATAATTTCTTTTATAAAACTAAATTCCATTTTAAGGTATGTGTTATGATCCATCCCATCTGTTCAGCATGCACTCCAAAACATTTTTTTTTCTTTTAGGAAAGAAAATGCATATTTTGAATTTTTGCCAAAATGCTTCCCTGCGATGTTCTGTCCTGGACAGATGTCTTCCCAGATATATATGAGCCACCCCGCCCACCCCTGGCAGCTGACTTCTGCAAAGCACAAGGAGATGTTCTCATTTCTGGGTTGAGACTTCTACCCTACATTTAGCACTTTCCCTTAGCCCGCTCAAGGCTAGTGCTTCTTAAATCCCTTTGAGCCCTGCAGCTGAAGTCCACAGGTCCCTAGTTGGTATGGCTGAGGCTGCTACATATCCTAGCTCACTCCCACCACTGCTTCAGCTAGTCACACTATTTGACCATGAACTTGATGTTCAGTCCAGTATGAGACCCACAGAAAATAGACACTTACGTTCTTGGTAGGATAGAATTTTTCAGTTTAGGCCTCTGCTTTAAGATTTGGGACTCAATTTTGCCCCATAGATCTATATGTATCAATACCCAGGAGCAATTTTTCTTGAATGCATTTTACTTTGAATTTGAAATATGCTTTTGAGGCTTTTTATTTAATAAGACACAGGCACAGGACTACATTCATTATTTAGGCTAGAAATTACTTTGCACTTGATAAAAGAAAAAAAAACTGGCACACTTGTTTAGAGTAATTGCATAGAGTGAAGTGAACCCAATTTATGGAAAGGATTATTGAAGGAATACAAAACTTCTAAAGGAATCCTGTCAAATTAATCATTCAGTAGCTGCTTGGCATTTGCCCAGATTTGGATCCCGTACTTTGGCAGGTTTTAAAGCAAAGTAAAGAAGCAATTATTTAAAAGTGATGGTGAAAAGCAGTATTGAAAGAGAGCAATAATTGGATGATGGCTTATTCTATCTTAATAAATGTAACTCACAAACCACGCAGCTAGCTGTCTTCCCAGAAACCATTTGTTGGCTTACATCTCACCTGCTTACCTTGATATTCTATCATTAAGAGATATGTAAATACAAAGTGAACAATGCCAATCACTTTTTTAGAATAATTCTCTCGCATTCTTTTAATGTTTTCCACATTATTTTATTATTTAAAAATTTGCTCTGCACAAAATAGGTGCATTGAGGCTTAAAATCTACTAAATGGGTGTAGTTAGGCTTAAAATCTAAACCTGGGCATCTAATTCTGCTCCTTTGAAGATATTTCTCCTTTACATTCCAATTAATGTCTCTAAATCCATCTGATGCTAGGATACGATGCAAAGAAATTATAAATCTAAATCTTTCCTTCTCTGTATATAAAAAATTTACAATTTATGGAAAGGCAAATACAACATTTCCATCAGCTAATAATTCTCTAGACTTAATAACAGAAACATCCCAGGCAATCAAAAAGAAAGTAGGAAAATGAAAGTGTCTTTAATTGATTACCCAGAGAAGTCCCCCACCTCATCCCCAGATTGTAAATAAATTGTTCTTCTGTTCTCTATTTGGCTGTTTCAAGACACATGTCTTAGACAACTGAAATGCTAATAAGTAGTATTAAAATCTATCTACTTTGCATGGAAAAAAAGGAAGTCTACTGTATCAGGGGAATAAAAGCAAATATGAATAAGGGGTTTACACTCCTACAAAGCTACAAGCTTCATTTGCCCTAAAGAGAGCCAATGGGCAAGCTATCTTGTAATGATGCTTTTAGGAATAGAGATAGAGCTCTGAAATAGGAATGTCACCCAGAAGTCCTACCTAGAATGAATGGGTGGTGCTCAGGAGAGGAAGAGCTCATTGACAAGTCCTCTCTTGGCTGCAGGTTCTCCTATGCAGTGTCCCGGTGATCAATACACAAGTTAATTGACCTGCACATTGGTATTCTGTCTTTTAGAAGCTATGATAGTATTTGCTACAAGCAAGTGTGAACTGTATATGGAACACCTTGACTCACCTGTACTTGTTAGTAGATTTTTAAATTCAATCTTAGGATTCTGCTGTGTTGAAGCCTCTTTAATTTCCTACTTGAATACTCCCAAGTTTTGTAATTATGCCCTTGTGTGCTTAGGTGGCAGACTGAAATATGTGCCCCCTGTAAAACATGCTCTTAATCTTAATCCATTCATGTGGGAGGGAACCCACTGTCACAGGGCCTTTTGCAGATGTTATTTTTAGTTGAAGTGTAGCCAGCTGACTCAGGTTGGGCTTAATCCACTTTGCTGGAATCCTCTAAAACAGTGAAATTCAGACAGAGAGAGAGAGAAGCCATGGGGAGCAGCCAGAAGCTAGAAGTCAAAAGAACCAGGAAGAGAAAGGAGAAGATGCTGCCATGTGTATTGCCATATGACAGAAAAACCCAGGAACTCTGAAGATTGCCAGCCAGCCAGCAGATACCGACCCTGGGAGGAAGCAAACCTTCCAGCCTCCAAAACCACAGGCCAAAAAATTCCTGTTGTTAACTCAACCCATTGTCTGGTATTTGTTTTGGCAGCTAGGAAATTAAGACAGATCATAACAAGTCAATATTAAACTAAATACTCTTTAACGCCCTTTGTTATTCTAGCCCGTATATAAAATTTGGGATAAAAGATTTCAAGAAATGTGGGGAAAAAAACCACAAATTGAAAGATAAAACTTTAAAAACCACTAATTTACTTTGCTCCTCTGATTTTTCAAGGTTTAGAAAACTTACAGCTATTTTTAAGCATTTTGAAGAATTACTATAAATCCTCTTTCAAAATATCTAGCTCTACTGGGGTGAGATCATGTTCCTCTATTTTCAGCACACAGTGGGTGCTTAATAAATGCTTTTTGTGAGAATGAATGGCTATCGAGAGATATTTATGTTCTTCTTTTAACAAAATCAGTAAAATCTATAAGCAGTGTTATCTTTGTTCATGACATTATGTAACAAAACAAAGTTCAGTATAAAAACTAATTCAAAAAAATACTATGAGAATGTGAAATTCAAAGGTTTAAAAAAAAATCAAGGATCTGCCAATGAATTTCTAAATATAGCATGCTTTACCAGAATGGAAATGAGTATTTCTGAATGAACCTCAGATTAAAGGAAATTTTCAATACAAGCTGTGTAAGTTTAAATTAACATAAAGAAAACACAATTATTTGCAAAAACAACCATATACATTAAGAGAAATAACTTTCTTTAAACTTGTCTTCTCAATACTGTCTGTGCAAAATTGCTTGTAGTGTCCTCAAATGGGTGTCCTGTGGTCAGACGCCTAGAAAACATTCCCTTAACTGTCATACACTGATGCTATGTCATCTGTCATTTCCTTTGCCAGGTAAGGCTGTCTGGTGAGGTCATGGCTGAGCTTTTGGACGACTGTTCTGGACGTGTGAAACCTGTAGAATGGGCAGCAGCAGCTGGAAGGCATCCTGTATGTATGTTGTGCTATTGCAGCCCTGGGGAGAGGTAAAAATAAGTGGCTGAAGGGTTATTCTCTCATAGTTCAAATCTTGACAGTTCTTCCAATTTGATAATCATTTTTCTCAAACCCCACCAGGTTGAAGGTATGTTCCTTTAATTTTGGTGCTTAAAGCAAATATAAGCACTTCCCTTTGCATGAACTGAGTCTAGCTCTTAATCCTCTATATTAACAGAGGAAACAGCTCACTCAAAATGAGGCAAACCATTTCCATGGACTTTTAGGGCACCTATGTATGAATATCCAGGGCCCAATATGCCTGGTCCTATCTATCCTTTTATCAGGACAACTCCACGTCCTGAACAGTAACACTCGGTGCTACCATTTTTACTTTTGTACTTTGATCATTTTTCGTAACAGAAAAGCCTGATTTCCGCACCCCCCCCCCAACATGGCCTTGAATACATAAGTAGCTCTCCTGATTGGAAGTTTTGTAATTTCCAGTTTTTGCAATTCACAGCTACTACAGTCAGCAAAAAAAAAAAACCAACCAACCAACCAACCAAACAAACAAACAAAAAAAACCAACAAACCAAACAAAAACAGTATGTATACATTGTCCATGCTCAAACCAGCTTGTTAACACTTTGTGACTTCAGCTGGGTGCCTTGTGGCTGTAGATGTGCCCGTTTCTTACGTTTGGCCCTTGCTGGAAGGTTTCTCTCCCCCAGTCACAAATAGAACCCAGTGCCTACGACTCACCAGTGAGGAAGACTCCTGGACCCCTTTTGACTCTCTTGACATCACTACTTAAAGCAGCTTCATACTTAGGCAACTGATATCAGGAAGTCCTGGTGAGCAGGCAGGACACAGAGTGAGAGCACACTGCCTTGAGCAGAGGCCTAGCATTCTATTCATCGTTTTTGCCACCCAGGAGTTAAGACCCAGCTAAAGCAAAGATTATTGTGAATGGAGGGAAGTACCCACTTTTAAATAAAACCCCCCCATCAAGCAATAACCCCTCATAGCACTTAATTATCATAGTGTTAAAAGTGGTGTCAAACTTGGCTGCAGATATCTGCTTCTGTTGGAGGACAGAAATAACGTGCAAACTTAGCATTTCTTTTTATAATCAAGAATTCTTGAAAATTAGGCATTGTTGCTTTACCCGAGGGTTTACAGCTGGTTGAGCTACACAAATGTACTCAAAAAAGACTGTTGATAAGATTTAGAATTGCAATAATACTTGCTGCTTGGGGAGAAAGACAAGAACATGTAGCTCTAATATTTGCTTTGTTCAGAAGCACTTTTTCTCCAGGGACCACTTACCTCTAACAATACACTATTGATCATGGGGTTAAGGACCTCAGCTTTCTTGTTGCTCTGTGGAATTAAAAGTATGAAATTGATAGATTAGGTGCCCATACTTCAAGGCTTGCCACATAAAACGTAATACACTGGCTTTGTTGAGGGATCTCCTATAGAAGGGGAGAAGTAGAATGCTTCCTATACAAACTTTCTATCTGATGGATGCTTCACATAGATGATCTCATTTAGTTTCAACAGGAATTCCAGGAACAATTACAGGAACATTAGGAACAGAAATTATAAGTACCATTATAATCCCCAATTAAAAGATGAGAAAATATGGATCAGGAAAGTTGAGTAATTTGTTTAAGGTCACCCAGTAGAACTGAAACCCAGACCTTTTCAAATACTGAAAGTTTGCAGAAGTTCTGGAATTAAGGTGAGGTGAGTGAGGTGAAGTTGTGCCAGAGCAGGGTTGGATACTGTGTTTATTTAAAATTTTGGTATTTTGTTTATCATGGACTTTTTGCAACCATTTTGATTTTTTAAAAATATTTCATTAAAACACAATCTGTTTTGATGACTGAGGGTTTGTCTGCATGTGGCCTCTTAAATTTTGCACCTGAGGCAAGTCCCTCACTGGCTTCACCCTAATCCCAGCCTGGTCTGTAGTCTTTTTTTCCCCCCTTTTCCCTTTTAAATGCAAACATGAGTCCTTAGTTATAAGGTGTCTTCCGGATTAGCAACAAAATTAAAACATTATTAAATATGTTTGCATATCCCAATTTGAAAAACATCAGTATATACATAAGTAAAGCACAGAGTACAGAACCTAGAATAAAAATAGGGGCTCCAAAAGTGAGAGCTAGTATAAGGATCATTATTATTATTTTCACTATTGGTTCCTCAATTAATAGTCTTCTCTATCTAAAATGTTCAATCTACTTGTAGAAGACTATGAATCATTAAAGAGCTAGGAGAAAAGAAGGCAATCTCAATAAGGTGGTTTCCCTTACTGTACCTGGAAGAATTTATGGCAAACAAAAGTATATATCTTTACAGAGCAGCCTGTTTTCATTGACATTACTTTACAGAAGGTGAAGTAATGTTTACTGGGGAAACCATAGTGGAGTATTGGGAAAAACTCTTTAAAAACCCAGCCATTTGAGTCAAATAACCAGAAAACCCATTATAGTATTTGCTTTCATGTTTATTTGATTATCAATAAACATCTAAAATATAACCAAAACGAGAGCAATAAAATGACATTGGCTTTTAGAATCAATGAGATGTGCGGGCAAAGTAAATGGAGTCTGGAGAGCGATAGATACTCATTAACTTCATGTTATGAGTAATGGCTGTGTTTTTAGGGAACAGAAACAATGACTTGATGTAAGTAATTCATCATAGCACAAGATCAGGAATATTGTTGTGATGAGATGGCCTTTCATAGTAAACCTTATTTCAGACTTAGATATTTCTTTCTCCAAAATGATAACTTGTGTGTCCTTCATTTGTGCACTCAAATTTTGTATAGGTGTATATACACATACGTACATAAATTGAAGTACACATCTATCTGCTAGAGCCTTACTCCTCAAAAATGTGGTCTGCAGATGTGGAACATTGTCTAATAAACCTGGGAGTTTGTTAGAAACGCAGATTCTCCTCCACATCCTACTGAATCAGAATCTGCATTTTAATAAGATCTTTAGGTGATTCATTTGCACATTAAAGTTTGAGAAGCATTGTGTGGGAATACATTACTTAATGTATTACTCTCATACATTAAAAGGAATAGAAAGTAATACCTTGAATAGTCCACTAATGTAGATAAATTAATGTTTAATGCATATCACATAAAACATCACACACACACACACATACAGATATATGCACTCCCATCACTAGACAAGCATGCAGAACCAAACATCTGACTGTCTGAGGTGTTTGGTGGGCAGCAGACTGGGAGCTGAGTGATCAGTGGAGGAGCCTGAGCTTCCTTGTTTATTGAACTGTGGAGATGTTCTCACGAAGAATGAGGACAGGGTAAGTTAGAGTCTTGGGAACCCAAGCTGCCAAGGCCGTCCCATCCTCACTTCTCTCAATTCCTGATCTGCAAGCCCTGCCTCTAACTCCAAAATCCAGGGGTTTCAGCTAACATAGACAATACTGAGCACAAAAAAAATGCATTTCATTAAACCGATTTTATCAGTGAGCTTCCACCTCCCCATCACTCTGCCTGCATACAGTGATGCTCTATTGCTGAAGGCTTTAAATTAGACAAATGCAAAAGCTGCTGTTTCACAAAGCAGAAAAAGCAGAAACCAGATTCCTTGAAGCAGAATGAATAGGTGGTGTGTAGCTTACTGTTTATAAACTGAGTCACTTAGAGAAATGTGGGAGACAGACATCTCTTAGAATGATAGCCCAGTTCATAAGCATTTCCTGTTTCTTTGAGAGCTGCCCTTGACCTCAGGGGTTCACCTGCAGCCAAGTAGGCCTGAGTATTTGACCTTGCCCCAGTCCTCGCTGAGTGATGCCGAGGTGGACATCTGATTCAAGCTTATGAGACATTTATACTTTCTCACCTACAAACTCATAATGTTGAATGGAAAGACACAGGTCTGGAGGTCACTGCAGTTAAATCACATTTACTAACAACAGTTTAGAGAAAGGATCCAAGAACTATGATTCTGGGTCCTCAGAGCTGCTTATATTGCTCCCTTCTCAGATATAGTTGATCAATGTCCTCCAAGATACTCCACTGGCTTTTATCAAGCTCCCTTTCTTCCTAAACAATTTAGAGCTTATTTCTGTTATTTGTAACCAAAAATAGCTTAACTAAAGCAGGAAGGAAAACCTGTGGTTCTTCATGGAAAGAGTCACCAGCCCTTGCATCCAGGGCCTTAAAAGAAAAGGTAGAAAGCTTAAAAGTGAATATTTTCTACTTGTCTTTTCCAGTTTCCGAAGGCAGGCTTATATAATGTATGATTTCTAAAAAGAGAAAAACAAATAAATAAAACAACCAGAAGACACACTTCTAAATGAATGCCAAACCTTTCAAAGTTGTTACCTTGACAAAAGAAACACTTACGCCAATTGGTACAATTTTCTCTTTTGTTAAAGTTGAGGTGTGACAGTAAAGCAAAGCAATTTGTTATCTTTGTGTGCCTTATAAAATGGGCTCTGAGGGCAAGACAATGAGAGTATTCAGAATCAATTATTTTAAAAGAGATTCTTGAAATATATATCACAGATTTTAAGAAATGGAAGAACCTTCTATTAAAAAATGGAAGAACCTTCATTTGACACTTGAAAAAAAAAAAAAGGGTAATGAGGCCCAGGTTGGTTTGAAAACTCATCCAGCATCTTGTACCTCTGAGATGGCAGACTCAGGGTGAGAACTGGTCATAGGAGAGCCCTGAGGTGCCAGTCATCAGAGAAGGAGATCTTGGCCTCGTTTTGGTAAATATCTGTTTATGGAGCTATGAAAGAAAGTGCTTCCTCTATTTTCCTTAGAGCTCCTTACAGCCCCACCTCCCTTTAAAAGATGAAAAAGGAAACAGAATTCTAATCTTACCCCAACAGTGGTTAAAGAATTTGTAAACTTCTTTGATAAGGAGGCCACTTCATTGCACATTGCAGTAGTTAATCTGAAATTAAGAAAACAGATGTTTGCAGGTTTTCAAAAAAAAAAGTAAAATAATTTAACTGGCATGATAATTATGGATATTAACACAGTACTATGTTTAAAAGAACAGTACACAAGTTTGAAGATGCTCTGTAGAAAAATGTGCAGACAGGTTTTCCTCCATAATCTGCAATGATTCACAATCAGAGCTTAATTTAATCCTAATTTTCCCTGCAGGCTTGAGTAAAGAACAATCATCTAACTCATTTGACCTCTTTTTAGAATCAAAACTCTATTCAGGACCAATAGAAGTCTGGAGTTCCATGTGTAGAGGTCTATAAAATTCTAGCCAGATGGCTTTCCTCCAACTCTGTCATTTTTTTCAGTAATAGCAAACATTCATTGAGGTACTATGTTAAGTACTTTTGTATGTATAACCATATTTACTTCTCATAGTGACCTTATGGATGAGGTTCTATTTTTATTCTCATTTTACAGATGAAAAAACTGATATTTAAGAAGGTTAAGTAACTTGCCTAGGATATGCAGTAAGTAGCATGTGACAGAGCTAGGATTCAAACTCTAGTGCCTCTTGATATTTTGCTTATGTTTTTATTAGATGCCTCAAAGCAAAGATCCTGGAATAGGTTTTTAAGCCTTATATCAAAACTCCAAATTTATTCCAACCACTCCACTTCTAGGACTTTACCCCAAGGGAAAATGCAAGGTGGACACAAAGATTTAACCAAAACAATATTTATAACATTAGAGATGATGACAAAAACTGAAGATAACCTAAAAACTCCACAATGTGGGTACCTGCTGAATTTTATTTTTACAATTTGTATATATAACTTTTATGAATAGTAGTTGAAGATTCTATTATAAAAATAATAACCCCAAGTTAGAGATCTAGTGAAGTTACTAGCAAATACGTTTTGTTTTGATAAACAGGGTTTGTGTATAACTTATGTTTTCAGGTTTGTTGAGCTATATCCAACTATCCATCCATTCATCCATTCATCCATTCATCCATTCATCCATCTACTCATCCATTCACTCACACATCCATTCATTAATCCATCCTCCCACCTCCCATCCAACTATCCATTGATCCCATCGATCCGTCCATCCATCCATCCATCTATCCATCCATCCACCCATCCAAAGCTTTCTGCAGAAAGGGTCATAAGTAAGACCAGGAGACAGGCCAGAGTCATTTTAAGTGTTCTTGGCAGATGATTGAAGGGGCGCTAATCATTCAGACAAATGCAGGGCTTTATTGCCCTTTGCTTGGTGCAACTTGCTAAAGTTGGGACAACTGGGGTTAGGAATCAGAAGGAAGTGAAGAGTAAAGTCTTTTGCTATCTCTATCAGGGACTTCTGAACTTCGGCCCTCCCCTTTAAAATCAGAGCCACAAACACAAAATAACTACCTTCTGTTGTCCTCAATATTTTAAACTTGTGCATTTTCCCCTTTGCTCTTTCTTCTATACATTGAAGTAAGTACATATTCTCCCTAGACATATTAAGGGCAGGATTATGCAAGTCTTATAATATCTTTGATTTTTCACCTGTGTAGATATGAAAATTTAGACTAGATGACATATCCTGATAAGTGAGGAAAAAGTACAAAAACCCTCATATTGATCAACTTTCTGGAAGGTCCCTCCATTAAAAATTTGCTCCTCAACCGACAGTGCCAAATGTAGTGATGAGCAAAGACAAGTTAGCTGGCAAAGAAAATGAGTGTGTTGAGAGAGACATGTGTGTATGGTCCTGTATATTCCAGGGGTTTCCTATTTTGACTCCTTTGTCATGTAATTAGGAGTGGGTATTTGGGGCAAAACTAATTTTCTATATCACAACATAATCATGTACATAAAATTAAAGGCTTATTTTTCAGCTCTATACCCTCTATTTTCATATATATGTATATACACATTTTTAATTTCACTATGAATAATAATAGCCATTCTTTATTGAAGAAATAATATATGCCAGCCCATACATACTCACATGCAATTCAGAGAGAACTGGCTCGTACCACTGATCGGTAACACCAAAGTTCAGGACATGCAGTGCTGGTAGAAGTGCTTACGAACAGTAGGGTGTGTTTGCATATTTTCGTGTGGTATGTTGAAAATGTTACATTTTCAACATACTATACTCAGAGGTCTATACTTTCAAGATTTTGACCTATTAAACATCTTCACAGCTCTGAATGAAGTAGTGTGACTTCCCTCAAATCTCTTCATAAATAATTCCGGAATATCTAGTTCCTTCTTTTTGCGAACGTAATGTGTTTGTTAAGATAGTCCTTATTTCTTAAGATGGCCATAAAATGATGGGTGCTTTGAAACCAGAATCTTTAAGGGTACAGATAATGCATGTGTGTGTGTGTGTGTGTGTATGCATGTGAGTATGGGTGGGTGGGTGTATACGATAGGTGGATAGAGATAATTTGAATGTTATGTACATATGTACCATTAATTATATATATATATATATATATAATTGAAAAAATAAGAATTGAAGATAACATTTACTTTATCAGAACTTTTGCCTGGTCCTGAGCTGGTTTTTCCTCTTCTTGTCCATGAAGAATTAATTCTGCTACTTTATGAAGCTGCTCAATACAGCGTGCTGTTACTTCTGCCAGACTTTCAATGGACAACATGTACACTTCCTGAAATAAATAAATGTATAAGTACGAAAATAATTTCACTAAGTAGATTTTAAAAAATAAACCCAGTGGCGCTGGAAAGTGTTATTTGAATTCTCGAAATAAATTCTTGAATTCTTGAAAACAAAAACAAAAACAATTATGACCTGAAAAAAGTTTACCCAAAGATTCTGAGAGTGTCTAAGGCTTTTTCTAAGGGTAAAGGCAGCTATAAAATAGAGGTTCCACCAGGGTCTCAGGAACATTGAGAGTTTCATTCATGGGCTTAAGAGAAATTTGGGGCACAGAGCAGGAAGGTATTCATAAATTCACAAGGAAGGGAGGATGAATAATAGACCTAAGTGGAAATTTTTTCTTAGAGTAATTTAAATGAGTAATCTAATTTTAAAAAGTACTTTCTCTAAAATTAAAAATTCAATATAAGAAGTTATTGCAAACTCCATTTTTTGAATATAGGCAGGGTATAAATTATGCGCTTAATTTATTAAACTACAGAATAAAAGCTACAGCAATGAAAAAATGCTTTAAAACTTCAATTATCTCAGTTATGGGGCATCACGGCATTTATGTTGACAAACTTGCATATAAGACAGAATTTCACCCTAAGTGTATATCAACTATGTTTATAAAGATCTTTTTTTTTTCCTTTAAATTATAATTGTGAAGCTGTGGACAAAAGCTACAAAATCTATGAGAATCCACAAACTGTCTTGACATTTTGGTGTCTATTATCTTACCACTCAGACTCTCATTCTGCAGGATAGGGTAAAAAAAAAAAAATGGCCTTTCCTCACTTAGAATTATACTGCTAATAAAATTAACATAGTACTGCTGTCCTACACGTGGAAATCTAAAATTCATTTACCTCTACTGTCTTAGTCCTCCTTTCTTCCTTTTCATCTTCTTCAGGGTTCTCAGTCTTCTCTTCTTTTTCTTCTTCCTTAGTTTCCTCCTCTGATCCTTTTGCCATATCTATTGATACTGTGGCTTGATTTTTTTCCACCCAGTCATGAGCTTTTTTCATTGCCTGCGAACCACATATTGTGAAATACGGAGATTAGGTAATCCAATTTCAGGACAAAAACCAAGTTGCTCTAAACTTTTGAGGGTGGTTTCCTGTAGGTTTATAGACTGGCGGGGCAATTCCTCAACCTCCTTAAAGACGCCTTGTTGTTGTTTTCTGGGACGGGCAAAGCAATAAAAGGGGATGGAATAGAAAGAAAGTATAGAGAGAATGCTGCAGGGCCTGAGAACCATTTATAAATGCTATCCTCATAAAAATAAAAATGACGGTCACACTGATAGAAAAAGCTGTGGTATATTTTTCACTTTTCATGACCAACTATAAAAGAATAATAGTAGTTTTTAAATATAGGTTAGAAATTTAGCCATGGCCACCACTAAAATAATTTCCTCATCTGATATGTCTTATGAAGTTCTTAATGTTTCATGAACCTTGTAACGCATCATGCTGGGAAGATGAAGAATGGCTCTGCTTCTCTTATATTCATGACAGATCTTTCCACTTCAAGGGAGATAACAGAAGAGTTGTTGGAAGGAGCTTTGTGATGGTCTGTGACTAGTTTAATTTCACATGAATCCATGAGTGTAGTTTAAGCAACCTGTGGCCTTAAAAATGATGTCTAGATTGAATAAGCAGAAACCACCTCCTCTCCATCTGTTATTCTCTGAATTTAGAAAGTGCAGGCTTACCTAGCTTTTGTCATTATTGTTCAAGCTGCTTGCTTAAATGCAAGTTGTTTAGGAACTGCTGTTAAGTTTAATACTTATTTCAAAGCTTATGTGCCAAAGTTTAAAATGTCAGAGTGCTGAATGGTAAGTTAACAGCAAAATTTGTGGGGAGAAAATTCAACAAAACTGTCCAGCGATCCCTGCAGGGAGCTTCTTGACGTATCCTCTTCTAGGGACAAACGTTTAGGCTGACTATGTAAATAAACCAGTGGAATCCTGAAGCCACCACAGGCCAGCTTCAAGCAGTGGCAGGTGCTGCCAGGAGATAAATGAGGCAATTTCCCACTGTGTTTGAATCACTGACCTGCCAGGAGCAGTGGCCCCTATCGGAGAAAAAGAAATTCCTCATTTCTCCCCCTCGCTGCCTCATTTTGCCCTTTCTTCACCCACCTTGATAAGTGAGTGCCTGGGTAAATCACTGCTTACTAATAAGAGGAAAAGGAAAAAAAAAAGAGAGAGAGAGAGAGAGAGAGGGAAAACATAACATGGTTTTAAGTAATTAACAATCAGTGTACTCATTAAAAACTCCACGGTTTACAGCTATACCACACTGAATGTGCCCAATCTCATAAAAGCAAGACCCTGTACCAAATCGCAGGCATACTGTGACATTATTAGAGGAACAGACCCCATTAAAGCTGGGACAATCTTGCATGCTGGGAAGGAGAACCAGTTTTCCAGACAGGAGGAGATAGATGGTTTTCTTGGCTGATGCATCACTTCTCCTGCCCAAATCTGGCATGCCATTTTTAAAAGGAGAATTTGAAAAAGCCCCTCTGTGCCCTATCTTTCCTCCTCCATCTTCAGGATAACCTGTGCTCTAAGAGAAAATCTTACCTTGCCCAGAGATGGGAAGTGACTTGTTCAAGGTCACGGGGTAATTATTAGCCAAGGTGCCACCAAAATGCAGGTCTCACGACCCGGTCTGGCATGTTTTCTACCATCACGTTTCATTATGTTGCCACCTCAACTCTTACCTGCTGACTTCAAACTCCTCTCCCTGCATGGTGCCCCATGGGACTTAGGGTTTTTTCTGTTTCAGGCAGATCTCTGGACTTTTACTAGTAAGAATTTTTTTTTTAAATAAAAATTCAGAGCCAGATGGCACTGACCTTATTGAGTTTGTCAGGTGTGGCCGCGACATGTAATTCAAAGAGAAGCTCTGTAAGCATGTGAGCAAATTCTTCTTCCTTTTCTTCTAAGCCTAGAAATAGAAAGTGACAGAAGAAAGAAGAGTGATTTATTTTTCACTCTTCGGGATGTGGCAGCACCTCCAACTTTACAGCCTGCAGCCAGGGTAGGCAGACTAAATGGAGTCTGGGAGCAGTCTGTCCTCCAACTGCCGGGCAAAAACGCTATGAGTTCGCGAGTGTGCAAAAAGGCAATGAATGCTGGGTGAAAGGCTGATGAAGTCTTGCCTGTCAAGCTTTAGACAGCCCAGGCTAGTCTAAAGGCAGTACGAGGGCAGGGAGCTTAGCTGCCCTGTTTGGGGCTTTAGGTGGTCAATAGTTATTTGCAGGAAGAATGACTGAATAAGCAAATGAATGACCTTTCTGAGAGACCTGGGACAACCCTGTATTAATGACTCAAAGTTATGCTATGCTTGGCATTGTAACCCTCCTGGTATCCAGGGCACTCTTCAATGCCCACCAAGCCACAGCACCAAAGCACAGTCAGTCTTAACGTGGTAGACGATATCTGATGTAACAATATTATATCCTTGGGGAGATGTCTTAAAGTTATCTAGGATATCTGTCTGGTCCAAAATTTTTTTCTTAATGATTTGTCTTCCTTCCAAGCTGGAAGCTACCTAAAGACAGAGATGGTACTTGTTTTGCTTACTCCTGGATGCTATTCCAGTACCTGGAACATATTAGGTGCTAAATGAATACTTACTGAATAACAACAGGAATAGCACTGGTGGGCCACGAAGAGAAGGTGAGACTCTTAAAAGCTACAATCTCATTTCTCTTGTTTGATTTCTGATCAGTGTTAATGAATTGATTCCACAATGGGTTTACTACAAGTTTTGTGGGGGAGGTATAAAGACACATCATTAATCTGGCCTGAGTACATGATCTCAAAGCAATATAAGAAGAAAATACCCTGGCTTATGCTAGTGGATGAAGGCAGTATCTTCAGAGAAGACTAAGCCATCTGACATCTAATGCTGACAAGAATGTGCTGTTTCCCGTTTTCTAGACCAATGGTGAATCGGTAGCTTGTGAAGACAGCCAGGATAACTTGAAAGTCTTTGTTTGAAAACATTTGGCTTAGATCAATTTATCATCCCCTATACATACAGTCTCAGGAGGGACACAGATGAATAAATAAACCAGAAAAGTAAAGTATGTATGTCAGGCGGTAAGCATTACGGAGAACTATAAAACAAGGAAGAGGAGTAGGGAATGCTGGGGCTGGGGGATAAAGCAGGATAGCTGAGAAGGTGACACTGAGCAATGACCTGGAGGAGGGGTGAGCCTTCCAGGCAGAGGGGAGCCAGATTAAAGGCCAGGAGGGAGTGTGCCTGGTATGTGCAGAGAGCAAGGAGGCCAGTGGGGCTGGAGGGGAGGGAGAGAGGAGTGTGGGTGTTGTGGATAGAGGGAGAGAAGACATTCTTTGCTTCCGATGAAGCACAAACAAGCAGATTGTTTTAGCACAATGAAGTGAGTGCTCTGACTAAGGGGTCTAACTCAGCACCTAGCCCAATCCTAAGAGAGATTTCAAGGGAAGGCTTCCTGGAGGAGGTGAGCAGTGCCTGAATGGAAACTTCAAGAATGAGGAAGCCATTAGCTTCTCAAAGGAAGAGTGAGTGGCTGGGGAGCCAGAGATATGGGGGGAGGGAAGGGAGGAACAAGAGAAAGGAAGAGGAAGGAGGAGGAGGAGGAGGAGGAGAGGGGGACCAGGGAGACAGGAGGCAGAAAGGGAAGAGATTTAGAGATTCCATTGAAAGCTGTCTTCTGGACAGAGGTTTGGTCTCATCTTTCTAGGTAGGAAAGTTAAGAGGGGCAGACGCATACCTGGGCAGCATGCACAGGGTTACATTCCCAAAATTCCTGGCCTTTCTTATTCTGCATGAGGCAATGATGCAGAGCAGAAAGAGCCATGGACTGAGACTTGGAGGGATCCACCCCAGCTCCTACATTTACTGCTTTGTGACCTGGGGCTAGTCACATAGCTTCTTTAACTTCCATTTCCTCCTCTCTACATTTAGAGACTAAATCTCTCCTCTCTTCTTTAGGGCTCTTGTAAGAACCAAATAATACAATAAATGTGAAAGTATTTTGTAAACACTAAAGTTTAAAATATTAGGAATTAATCAATACTAAATTAGAATACAAATACTTGGTGTAGCTCTATAAAGCAGAAAAACACACCATGAACTTTCAGCAAATATATTTTAGGGCAAAAAAATCACAGAGAAATAGAAGTCAGTAAAAACAGATGAAAAAAAATGTTGCAACAAAGAATGCTATCACAACAGCTCCTGGTCTGTACGTTTGGCCAAGAAGATATTCACCAAGGCAATAAAAATAGATAACAGCCTTTTAAAATCTCTTCACAAAGATAGTAAAACAAATTAGAGACCCAAGACAGTGCAATAAAATTACATTCTGCTGGAAAGACAAATATGCAAATCATTAGTTAACATTATTAAATGCAGAAGAGCCTGATATTAAATTTATCTAAAAATGACAGTTTATTACATTTTCTGAGATAACCATATAAATTATTTAGGTGTTAGGAGGTTTTTAGGAATGTAAGTGCTTACAAGAAAAAAATTTGATGAAAATGCTCTGATTTATCCCAGAATTTTTCTCCTGGATTGTCTGCGAAGGTTACCCTCTGTATATTTTGGGTAATTTCTCAGTCTTTTTAGAGTTGTAACACTCCATCATAATTCAACTGATTTGATGACAGCTCTTCTATTATTTTCTCCCAGTTCTTCTTTAAGTGTTAGAATGACATTTATGTATTAAACTAATTAAAAATAATAGTGTTTTGGGATGGTGTGATGGTGGCTTAGTGGCAGAATACCCGCCTGCCATGCCGGAGACCCAGGTTTGAAATCCGGTGCCTGCCCATGAAAAGAAAAAAAAAAAAGAAAAAAAAATAGTGCTTTGGCAACCCAGAGATTTTTTGGGGGGAAATGAATTCATTACAGAAGAAACCAGGGTTTTGTCACTTAAAGGGAGACAAATCTACCATTTTCATTAAGGGTGGTATTCATGACATCAAATTGTTTTTCATATTCAAAACCCCAATGTACTGAAACTCTACATCATGTTTGCATCACATCACATGTTGCAACATTTTCTATTTAATAGCATTGAGTCAAATTTTGTCTCCAGAGATAGCATTAGTTGGTGATTGATGGATGCTGCTTTATCAGCATCCACCAATAACAGTGTCTCCTTTGATGTTGGGGGAATTTGGATTCCTCTCTTTCTTCTGTTTAAATAACATCCCAGATAGGACCAGGTCTACTGCAGGTATCATGTAACTTGCAAAGAAATAGTCTCATTCATTTTGGTGATTGTTAGTTTGATTGGGTCCACAATAATCACTGGGTGGCCTCTGACAGCTTGTTTTTAGTTTCTTCATTTAGAAACTAAATGAAGAAGGGTTGTTACTTTATTTTAAAGAAACACACAAATGCTTAGTAACATTATTCCCAGAATATCTCTTTGATACTGGCCTCTTTCTATTGTTCAGTGTAATTGATTCTTTTACTTTGATGCAATGAACATAAATCTCATTAACCCTAAGATACATAAGGTCAGTATGTAGGACTAAAGGGGAAGAGAGTGCTTATGTGATAACTTGAAAGTTCTTCAAAGAATTTTGCCCTGAGCATCAAGGCTAGAGTATTTGAGCTCCTCTATTCAAGCTTTGATTAAATGTATGGAGCACATTTGATCACAAAACACTTCCAGGGACCTGACAATATGAATGCACTTTATCATTACCCTGCACAGTGGATAATAACAATAACTACAATAATAAATAAGACCTACAATTTACTACACACTTACTATTTTCTAGGCATTGTGTTGGCGCTTTAGATAATAATAGTAATAGATAACATTTCCGAGCAGTTCTGGGTGCCAGGCACTGTAATAAATATTTTATACATATTATCCAATTTGATCCTTACAACAGCCCTTGGGAATTCATGTTATGATCTCCATTTTACATATGAAGACACTGAGTTTCAGAAAGGTTATATAACTTGCTCAAGGTCATCCAGAAATTGAGTGGTGAAAAGGTTTCCAATGAGACCGTTCAGAATATTCTAGGAGAAGCCAGTCTTGTGTCCGCGGTTGCTTGACCTTTCAGCATGACCCAAATGAAACAACTGTGGTTGTTGTGGTGCTTGGTTCTGGCAAAGGTAAGAACTCCCTTTCCATGCACGTAGCAAATGTTTTACTGTATTCTGCTCCCAAGAGGACAACTTAGAGGAATCATTAAGCTTGTCCCACTTTGAGAATATGTTTTCCCTCTCAGGGGAGACTTGCTTCTCACAAAATAGGTTTTAATGTCCTCAGGGTTAAATCATTGTTCGGCTGGAATACTGTCACTGGGGTCCCTTCAATGATTGCCAACTGTGATGATCTGGAGCTGTATGTAACCCAGAAACGATCACATTCTTTTAATCCACTCTTGTGGGTACAGACCTATTGTGGGTGGGACCTTTTGATTAGGTTATTTCAGTTATGCATGCCTTAGGTGAAGATCTTAATCCTTTTACTGGAGTCCTTTATAAAAGCATGAGATGGAGAGAAGACAAAGAAAAAAGCCCCAGAGAAGTTAAGAGATGAAATTCAGAAAAGCACACAGAGAAATTTAAAGAGAGAAAAGCCAGAGAAGCTGAGCGACAAGGACACGCACAGAAGCTCAGAGACAAAATCACTGAAGCCAGAAACTGGAAGTAACAAAACTCAGGAGAGAGGGGAAAGACCAGGAGACATCACCATGTGCCTGCAGTGTGACAGAGTTGAGGATTGCTGGCAGCCGGTCTTCAGGGAGAAGGTATAGTCCTGTTGATGCCTTAATTTGGACATTTTTCACAGTCTCAGAACTGTAAGCTTGTAAATTAATAAATCCCCACTGTAAAAGCCAATCCAATTCTGGTTTACTGCATTTCATCAGCAAACTAAAACACCAACCTAACATATCACACCACTGTGGGAAAACGGTGCAAACTTTGTCAGAACCTTACTTTTTAGGTGGAATGTAGGACACCTATGAATATACCCTAACTCTTACACATGGAAATTACAAGGAAAACAAAAAATGTGAAAAGAAATCCATTTACAGACTTACTTGCCATCAACACCAGACATATTTAACAACTTCCACACGCAGTGTAAAAATTAGAATTCGGAGTGTAAATGCTAGTCATCAGGGGCCTGTTTAGCACACTGCATTCTTCATTCATTCTACCATAGGCATTTACTGTGTGCCTATATGCAGGGATTATGCTGGACATCACAGAACGAGAGATGCCTAAGACAGGCGTCTTCCCATCAGTGAAGAGAGAATTATAAATCAATGTGACAAGCTCCTGTAACAAGAGCAGATGCACAGGGTATTTTGGAAGCAGGGAGGAGGAGCACTTGAATGAAATAATTCCACCCTGCTCAAACGGCTGTGCTCATTATCAGCAGTTTCATAAAGATTATACCAACAGTATATCTTGATATTTAACTTGTCATTTTTCTCTACCTTGTTCTTCTTGACTCTCTTCATCCTCTAATTCTTTGGCTGCAAAGATGTCCTTAATGGAAATTAGGTCATGCTTTAAGAGTTCCAGCTTCTCTCCATTGAGTGATGCTAAAATTGACTGAACCTGAAAAAAGAAAGAAATAGGTCAGCACCACGGTCGTTTTTTCTTCTCATTAATAACTTTTACATACAGGTCCCTACTCTCAGGAGCTGAAGCATTGCAGGGTATGGGAGGTTATGCTTGGTGTGAATGTCATCTTGACTGCCTACTAAATGCAACCTGGGCAAGTTACATAAGCCCCCTGGGCTTAGATTTTCTCAGTTTTTAAAAATGAGATTCACTTCTCATAGTGATGCTTTGAAGGGAAATGAGACAAAGAATATGAAATGCATTGCACAGTTGCATGCAGGTGATGCTAAATAAATGATGGTGGTAACTCTTCTATGATGGTGGTTAAGAATATACTTTGGTATCAAACCTGAGTTCAAATATCAGCTTTCCATTTACAAATTATGTGACTTTGGGTAAATAATTTAACCTTGTTCACCTCAGCTTCTTTAGCTGTAAAATGGGGATCATAATAGCATCTACCTAATAAGGGTGTTTATGGAATTAAATGAAAAATGTACTTAAAAGTTCTTCTGGTGAGCCTCTATAAATTATATAGGTATGTATGTATGTACACACATGTAAACAAACATAAATAAATAAATGATACACACACACACAGATATACACACATATACACTTGCCAGATGTGGGTTATTGTAGTGGGGTTACAAAAATGTCCAAGACACAGTTTTCTTCTCAGAGATCTGAGGACGGAGGCCCAGGTCAATCCATAAGGGCCATGACAGATATCAGCAGAGGTACAGTGGGCCCCCAGGAAGAGTGTATTAATTTCCTAGCTGCTAAAAAAAACAATACTATACAGTAGGTTGGTTTAAACAATGAGAATTTATTGGCTCGTGATTCTTAGGCTATAAATAGTTCAAAATCAAGACGTCAGCAAAATGGTACATTCTCCCCCAAGACTGGCATTCTGGGACTGGCTGCCAAGGGTCCTTCTGTCCCTGGCTTTTCTGTCACATGGCAGTGCACATAGCAGCATCTTCTTTTTCTTCTGGGTTCCACTGACTTCCAGCCTCTTGATCTTCCTGCAGCTTTTGCTTTATGTCCAGTTTCCTTTGCTTATATTGACTTCAGTAGAATGGATAAAGGCCTACCCCATTCGGTTTGAACACACTTTCACTACTAACATCTTCAAAGGTCCTATTTACAAGTGTGCCACCCACAGGACCAAGGACTGGGACTAAACGTGCCTTTTATGGGGGATATGACTCAATCCCCAACAAAGGGAGCATGTCAGTCCTTCTAGGGAAGGTGAGAGGGTCTGCAGGGAAGACTTCGCAGAGGAGGTGATGCTCACTGCCTTCAGAAGCCCTCCTTTGGAACTGCCCTCTGAAAACACCACAAATGTATTTGTATGGATAGCCAGTCATCCCGGAAGATGGATTTAAATTTCCAAAATGGTCCACAGGAATGGAAAACCACACTAAAAATGTGTTATAACTGTAAAGTAATAAGCTTTTAATGTTTTTTTCATTCTGCAAGCCAAACGTTTGCTCAGGAGGGATAGTGAGCAGAGACATTTCAATCTACTTTGAAATATATTTTAATATTTATCATGGTAGTGAATTAGCACATCCAGAAGGGCGAGAGAGTTAGAGCGGGCATCTGGGATACCAGAACACCACTTTCCTACAGGCTGCTAATGTACATTCCCACAGCATGATACAAGCACACTGAGGCTCTGAAAGGAAACATGGCGAGACATCATCAACACAAAACCATTAGCCATTGAGTTTAGCAGGTGGAAGCCAATTTGCCCTGCATGGTGGTTGACAGCCACTCCTTTCTTTCCTGACCCTTTAGTCTTCATTGTAGCTCATGCCAAATTCAGTTATGTTTCTGTCTCAGGATCCTAGAAGTACAAATGTTGTCTTCCTGTGCTTCAGATATGTTTTTTAAATAGCAGTTTCCTAACAGTAATAAAAGTGTCATTCTTGAATAAATGTGTTTGCATATAATGCTTAATGAAAATGTATTGCACATGAGGGACACGTCGGTTGGTTTCTCTGTGTCTTCTGGATGGTGGGAAACCCTCCTGGAGTTAATGAACTGAGGTGTCATGTTTTAGAATCCCCTAAGGAGAGTTCTCATTAGTGAAGGACTCTTGTCAGCATCTTTCTACATTTTTATGATTCCTACTAGTTCACACCATTCTGCCATGGTGATGTATCTTGAATTTTTAGTTCAATCCAATAATAAATAATAACTCACTCTTCCATTAGTATTTGTGGAATATAGACTTCATACTTGGCACTGTGTGAATGTTATCATGGATGCAAATATAGACTGACTGCTTCATAAATCCTTTCCATGAAAGTGTATGGTACCATTTTGATGCTTGCTTATTATTTTTGCTAACCATTGAGTATAATGGTGTATTAGTCAGAGTTCTCCAGGGAAGTAGGACAAACAGTCTGTATGTATATGGGTATATATATGTATAATATACACATTATATATATATATATATATATACACAAATGTTATGAGATTAATTATAGGAATTGGCTCACACCACCATGGAGCTGGTAGGTCCAGATTCCATAGGGCAGGCTACAAGTTGGGAACTCTAGTGAAGGTATCAATGAATTCCCCAGGAGAAGCTGGCTGGCTGAAGGAGTGAAAAATTTTTCTTTCTTTCTGACTGCTGAAATCATCAGTTCTTCCTTTAAAGACTTCAACTGATTGGATGAGCCTCCTCTTATTGCTGAAGGCAATCTTCTTTGTGGATTGTAGATGTAAGCACTCACAGATGCAATCTACTGACGAATGATTTAAATACACAAAATATTCTCACTGTAACAACCAGAACAGTGTTTGTCTGATTAAACAACTGGACATCATAACCTTGTCAAGTTGACAAACGAACTTAATCATTACAGTTCACACCCTATCAACACGGCACACATATACATCTCCTTAAGTTCTTCTTACTTTCTAAATAAAAAGAATAACAATCATACTTTCACCTAAAATTATTCAACTATCCTGTGCACAACCAGAAACCACTAACTTGTTCCCTAGAAGAAGATGCAAGTTCTTGGGTAATATTCACTCTTCAAGTTGATATTCTCTAATTTAAAACACTATGGCAAAGTTAATACAATTTATATTATATGATAAGGGAATAAGAGATAGGAAAGAAAACAAAGATATTTGCTTTGTGTATATATACAAACATAATTATAATAAAATAAGAAAGAAATACTTATAACCATTGTTTTAGTAAGCTACCAGAATGCAATATGTCAGAAACAGAATGGCTTTCAAAAAGGGGAATTTAGTAAGTTACAAGCTTATAGCTCTAAGGCTGTGAAAATGTCCAAATGAAGGCAACAACAAGTGGTTACCTTCACTTAAGAAAGGCCAATGAAGTTCAGCGTTTCTCTCTCAGCTGGGAGGGCAGGTGGCAAAATCTCCTTGCTTTCTCTCCTGGCTTCTTGTTTCATGAAGCTCCCCTGGGGGCATTTTCCTTCTTCATCTCCAAACGTCTCTGGCTGTGTAGGCTCTAAAGCTTTTTCCAAAATTGTTCCCTCTTAAAGGGTTCCAGTAATCGACCCCACTTTGAATGGGTGGAAGCATTCATCCATGGAAACCATCTAATCAAAAGTTACCACCCACAATTGGGTGGGTCACATCTTCATGGAAACAATCAAAAAGCTTCCACCCAGCAATACTGAATGAGGATTAAAGAACTTGGCTTTTTTGGGGTACACAACAGATTCAAACTGGCACAACCATTATAGTCCTTGTTTCTGAAACTGGTCTTGTGTTGCAGCTCAAATTTATAACTCTCTTCTTCCACTACCCATTCCATATTCCCTTTACCCTCAGCACATTTCCCAGCTGGTCATACTTTCTTGCCTGGTTGGATGACCCATATCTTCATTCCTGAAGGCTCTGGGTCACTTGTTGTTCTGTTTGGATTGGGCTGTTGCAGTTTTCCATGATGTTAATCACGGCATGGCAGTTATAAGAGATGCTTTAAGGGATCTCCTGTATTCCAGATATAGTCTTCTTTACCTTCATTGTGCAGTAGCAGTCCCATTTCCCCTTGACAATCAGGATCAATCACCCCAGCCAGAACAGTAATTCCCTTCTCTCCTGTTGATTCAGAGGCATGAGGAGCCCAAAGTAGCTGGGTGGAAGTCTTGTGGTGTGCCCTGGTGGAAGGACTCCTCCTTTTGGAACTAAGACCTGTAGACCAGCACAGCTTAAGGCTGCAGGGACAAGAAGCAAAAATTTTGCTAGTGGATTACTAAGGGTGATAGTGAGTGATGCGACTTTCATTTCCAATCTTTGATTCCTGGACCCGTGAATCCTGGCTACAGGATAAACAGTATAGAGATGTTATATAGCTAGCTATATCTTCCTGGGGAACATAAAATAGACATTAATTGAGAGCATTATATAGCCCCCTGGACAATGCTCTCCATAGCCCTGCATGATATTGCCACCAAGCTGGTGCCATAATTGAGTCTTTAAAAGGCCATTCGTCCATTCTAACAATCCAGCTGTTTCAGGATGATGGGAAGCTTGGTAAGACCAACAAAGTCCATGAGCACATGCTTATTCTTGCACTTCATTTGCCTTCACGTGGGTTCCTTAATCAGAGGCAGTGGTCTGTGGAATACCATGACAGTGGGTAATGCATTCTATAAGTTCACAGATGGTAGTTTTGGCAGAAGTATTGCGTGCAGGGAAGACAAATTTTTATTCAGAGTATGTGTATATTCTAGTAACAACAAAATGCTGCCCCTTCCATAGTGGAAGTGGTCCAATGTAATCAATCTGCCACCAGGTAGCAGGCTGATCATCTGGTGTATGGTGGACTGAGTTTTCGTCTCTATTGCTGGCAGACTGGGTACTCATCAGTGGCTGTAGCCAGGTCAGCCTTGGGTGAGTGGATGTTTATGTTGCTGAGCCCATGCATAGCCTCCAACCCTACCACCATGGCTACTTTGTCTGTAAACCCATTGGGCAATGACAGAAGTGCCTGAGGAAAGAAGCCAACTAGTATCCATAGAATAGGTCATCCTATCCACTTGATTATTAAAATCTTCCTCTGAAGTTATCCTTCTGGTGAGCATTCACATGGGACATAAATATTTTCATGCTTTTTGCCCACTCAGAGAGGTCTATCATCATACCCCCAGATCTCTTTGTCACCTATTTTCCAATCATGTTGCTTCCCAAATTCTTGATAATCTAGCCAAATCATTTGTCGCAGCCCATGAATCAGTATACAATTGCATCTCTAGACATTTCCCTTTCCAAGCAATATGAACAGCCATGTGCACTGCCTGAAGTTCTGCCCACTGGTAAGATTTCTCTTTACCACTGTCCTTCAAGGATGTCCTAGAAAGGGGATGTAGTGCTACCGCTGTCCATTTCCATGTGGTAGCTGTATAACATGCAGCCCTATATATACATGAGGCCCGAGCTTTCTCTTTCTCAGTCAAATGATTATATGGAATGCTCAAAAAGGCCCAAACCTGCAGACTGGGAAAGAGAAGGCAATGTGGCAGGAGCAGGGGACATGGGCATTTGTCCTCATATATTTATTTGTCTCATATAACTTTATTTGTGCTTCAGGGCCTGTTCAAGCCCAACCTCATATTTGCCACTTCCATTTGATGATGGAATGCTGCTGTGTACACCCAACTTTATTGTTTGGCGGGTCAGGCAACCCCCAGTTCATGATGAGCAATTCAGGTCTCATGGTAACATTGTGGCCCACTGTTAGGTGTTTGGTCTCTATTAAGGCCCAAAAGCTGGCTAGAAGCTGTTTCTCAAAAGGAGAGTAGTTATCTGCAGATGGCAGGACTTTTCTCTACAATCCTAAGGGTCTGTGTTGTGATTCTCCCATAGAATCACAAAGCTCCAAAGCTTCCTACCAAAGGCTCTTAATTTGCCACAGAAACTTCCAGTACCATTAGATGCACCATTAGATCTGCTGGATCATATGGTCCAAGTGGCAGAGCAGCTTGCACAGCAGTCTGGAGCTGTTGCAGACCCTTCTCGTGTTCTGGTCCCCACTCAAAACTAGCAGCTTTTCTGGTCAACTGAAGAATGGACTGGAGTAGGAATATGTTGTCTCCAAAATTCAAAGAGGAAAACTAGGCATTGCGCCTCTTTTTTTGATCATAGGAGGGGCCAGATGCAACAGCTTATCCTTCACCCTCAGCTTATGCTTCACCTTAGAAAGGTTATCTTGTCATGCCCCACACCACTGGACACTTAGAAATTTCACTCTAAGTAGAAAGCCCATGTATTTTTGTTAGATTTGTCTCATATCCCCTGACTAACAAATGCCTTACCCATAAGTCTAGAGTAGTTGCTACTTTTTAGTCACTAGTCCATTCAGCATGACATCATCAATATAATGGACCAGTGTGACGTCTTGTGGGAGGGAGAAATGATCAAGGCCCCTGTGGACAAAATTGTGACATAGGGCTGGAAAGTTAATATACCCCTGAGGCAGGACAGTGAAGGTATACTGCTGGCTTTACCAGCTGAATGCAAACTGTTTCTGGTGGTCCTTATTGACAACTACTGAGAAAAAAGCATTTGCCAAATAAATAGCTGCATACCAGGTACCAGGTGATGTACTGATTTGCTCAAGCAATGATACCATATCTAGACAGCAACTACAATTGGAGTCACTTCCTGGTTAAGTTTACAGTAATATGTCATCCTCCAAGTACTGTTTTCTGCACAGGCAAAATAGAGTTGAATGGGGATGTGGTGGGATCACCACCCCTGCATCTTAAGTTCTTAAGAGTGGCACTAATCTTTGCAATTCCTGTAGGAATATACCATTGTTTCTGATTCACTATTTTGCTACATAGGGTAGTTCTAGTGGCTTCCACTTGGCCTTTCCTACCATAATAGCCCTTACTCCATGGGTCAGAGAACAAGTGGGGATTCTGCTAGTTGCTGAGTATGTTGATTCCAATTATGCATTATGGAACTGGAGAAATGACCACAGAATTGGTTTGGGAACACACTGGACCCACTGTGAGATGGACCTAAGCCAAAAGCCCATCAATCACCTGTCCTCCATAAACCGCTACTCTGACTAGTGAACCACAGTGATGTTTTCGGTCTCCTGGAATCAGTGTCACTTCTGAGTCATTGCCCAATAATCTCCAAATTATATGATCAGTGCACAGTCAACTAGTAAAAGGCCGTACATCTTGGGGAAGGCTGGGGGAAAGGTTAACAGTGTAAATTTTGGGCAGTATTAAAGGGTCCTTCCCCAAGAGTACCTGACTCACCCCCAATTCAATGGGTTCTGGGTCTGTAAACTGTCTCAAGCCTGGGAATTAAGGAGCTGTGACTCTCTATTTTTGTACTTCAAATTAGACTTCTGTTCACTTGGTCCAGAATTATTCTGCTTATATAGCTCAAACAAGAATTTAGTAGACTTCCCATTTATTTTACTTCCAGGTAACCCACCATCTACTTGCCAATGCCACAAATCTCTGTGGGTCAGACTATTTTAACTGCTGCTTTCAGTCTGCTGTCCATGATAGTAGCTACACCCACCTTGTCTATGGTGATTAACTGTCACCACATGGCTTCTGCCAACTCAGGACCTGATCATTCCCATTGTGTTTAAGTCTTCCAGCTCACTGACAGCTGTTCCACACTAATATCTGACCTACAGAGAAGGGTGACTACAGAGCTCTTCAGTGATGACAGAGCTAGTCTCACAAATTTATTTCTCTGAGGATCAAAAGCCAAATAAAAAAATTAAATCAATGAGTTGAAGGAGGATATAAAGAAGACTTTGGGTGAATAAAAAGAATGCAAAATTTGAAAAAACAAATTGCAGAACTTATGGGAATGAAAAGCACAATAGAAGAGATGAAAAAACCGATGGAAACTTACAACAATAAATTTGAAGAGGCAGAAGAAAGGATTAGCGAACTAGAGGATCAGACATCTGAAATCTGACACACAAAAGAAAATATAGGGAAGAGAATGGAAAAATACGAGCAGGATCTCGGGGAACTGAATGATGACATGAAGTGCATGAATATATATATATAGTGGTTGTTTCAGAAGGAGAAGAGAAGGGAAATGGAACAGAAAGACTAATGGAGGAAATATTCACTGAAAATTTCCCATCTCTTATGAAAGACATAGAATTACAGATCCAAAAGGTTCAGCATACACCAAACAGAACACATTCAAATAGACCTACTCCAACATTGTCAAATGTCAAAGACAAAGAGAGAATTTTGAAAGGAGCAAGAGAAAAGCAACCCATCACATACAAGAGAAGCTTGATAAGACTTTATGTGTATTTGTCAGTAGAGACCATGGAGGCAAGAAGGCAGTAGCATGATATATTTAATATTCTAAAAGAGAAAAACTGCTAAAAACAGCAAAATTGTTCTTCAAAAATGAGGGTGTGTGTGAATTCTGGGCAGTGCAATGGTGGCTCACTGGCAGAATTTTCACCTGCCATGCTGGAGACCCGGGTTGAATTTCTGGAGCCTGTCCATGCAAAAAAAAAAAAAAAAAAAAAAAAAAAAGAGGGGAAAGACCCCCCATTATACAGCATACAAAAAATAAATGAGAAGGAGATTAAAATATTTCCAGACAAACAATCACTGAGAGAATTTGTGACTAAGAGACAAGCTCTGCAAGAAATACTAAAGGGAGTACACAGGCAGATAGGAAAAGGCAGGAGAGACAGTTCTGGAGAAGAGTGTAGAAATGAAGATTATCAGTAAAGGTAAAAAGAGAGAAAAATTAGATATGACATATAAAATCCAAAAGACAAAATGGTAGAAGAAAGTACTGCCTTTACAGTAATAACACTGAATGTTAATGGATTAAACTTCCCAATCAGAAGACACAGATCAGCAGAATGGATTAAAAAACAGGACCCATCTATATGCTGACTATAGGAGACTCACTTTAGACCCCAAGACAAAAATACATTGAAAGTAAAAGGTGGGAAAAGATATTTCATTCAAACAACAATCAGAAAAGAGCAGGAGTAGCTATACTAATATCCAACAAATTAGACTTCAAAGGTAAAACAGTTAAAAGAGACAAAGAATGACACTATGTGTTAATAAAAGGAACAATTCAACAAGAAGACATAACAATCACAAATTTGTATGCATTCAGTCAGAGTGCTCCAAAATACATGAGGCAAACACTGACAACATGAAGAGAAAAGTAGACTCCTCTAACATAATAGGTGGAGACTTCAATCCTCCACTCTCATCAATGGATAGAACATTGGATCAATATTAGAGGATAGAGAGAGGATCAATAAGGAAACAAAGATTTTGAATAATACAATACATGAACTGACTTAACAGATATTTACAGAACATCACACCGCACAACAGCAAGATACACATTTTTCTAAGTGCTTATGGATCATTCTCAAGGGTAGACCATATGCTGGGCACAAAGCAAGTCTCAATAAATTTAAAAAGATTGAAATAATATTAAACACTTTCTCGGATCATAATGGAATGAAGTTGGAAGTCCATCACAGGCAGAGGACCAGAAAATTCACAAACATGGAGGTTAAATAACACACTCTTAAACAACCAGTGATTCAAGGAAAAAATTACAAGAGAAGTCAGTAAATATCTGAGGCATTCCAATACACCATAAATTAGAAAGGGAATACCTATATAATGTGTAAGAATAACCTCCAGAATAACCTTTGACTTTGAAACCTCTCAGGCACTGACACTTTATTTTTTCTTATTTGGCTAAAGGGAAGTACCTGATCTGTAGAGCTGTGTTCCAATAGTCTTGTTTCTTGAAGATGACTGTATAATAATATAGCTTTTACCATGTGACTGTGTGATTGTGTCTAATGCTTCTTTTAATTAGTGTGTGGATAGATGAGTAAAACATACGGATAAAAAATAAACAAATAATAAGGGGAACAAACGTTAAAATAAATTGGGCAGATGGAAATACTAGTGGTCAATGAGAGGGACGGTTGAGGGGTATGGTATATATGAGTTTTTTCTTTCTTCTTTTTTATTTCTTTTTCTGGAGTGATACAAATGTTCAAAAAATGATCATGGTGATGAATACATAAATATGTGATGATATTTTGAGCCATTAATGATATACTATGTATGGAATATTAGTATGTTACGAATGTTATTTTTTATTAATAAAAATATTTTTAAAATATATCCAGGCAAATGAAAATGAAAAGACAGCATATAAAAATTTATGGGATGCAGCAAAGGCAGCACTGAGAGGGTAATTTATTGCCTTAAGTGCTTATATTAAAAAAGAAGAGAGAGCAAAAGTTAAGGAAAACATCCACTCAATTCTCTAGGAAGAACTAGAGAAAGAATAGCAAACTAACCCTAAAGCAAACAAAAGGAAAGAAATAGTAAAGATTAGAGCAGAAAGATATGAAATGGAGAGTATGAAAACAATTGAGAAAATCAAATAAAACCAGATGTTGGTTCTTTAGGAAAATCAATAAAATCGATGGACCCTTAGCTAGGCTGACCAAAAAAAAAAAAGAGGATGCAAATAAAGGAAATTAGAAATGAAAGAGGATATATAATCACTGACCCTGCAGAAATAAAGGAGGTGATGAGAAGATACTATGAGCAACTATATGCTAATAAACTAGACAACATAGATGAAATGGACAACTTCCTAGACAGGCATGACCAACCAACACCGATTCGAGAAGAAACAGATGACCTCAGCAAACCAATCACAAGTAAAGAGACTGAATCAGTCATCAAGATGCTTTGAAAAAGAAAAGTCCAGGACTGATAGCTTCACATGTGAATTCTACCAAGCATTCAAGAAAGAATTAGTATCAATCCTCCTCAAACTCTTCAAAAAAATTGAAAAGGAGGGAAAGCTACCTAACTCATTCTATGAAGCCAAAATTACCTTAATATCAAAGCCAGACAAAGATATTACAAGAAAAGCAAATTACAGACCAATCTCTTTAATGAACATAGATGCAAAAATCCTCAACAAAATACCTGCAAATTCGAATCTAACAGCACATTAAAAGAATTATACACCATGACCAAATGGATTTACTCCAGGTATGCAAGGTTGGTTCAACATAATAAAATCAATTATTGTAATATCGACCATATCAACCAATCAAAGCAGAAAAAAAAAATCAAAGCAGTGATCATCTTGATTGATGCAGAAAAGGCATTTGACAAAATTCAGCATCCTTTCTTGAGGAAAACACTTCAAATGATAGGACTAGAAGAGAACATCCTCAACATGATAAAGTGAATACATAAAAAATCCACAGCTAACATCATCCTCAATGGGGAAAGAACTTTCAGGAAGTTCTGACAGACTGGAAGCCTTGTCAGGAACAAGACACAGATGCCCACTGTCACCACTTTTATTCAGCATTATGCTAGAAGTTCTAGCCAGAGCAATTAGACAAGAAAAAGAAATAAAAGGCATCAAAAGTAGAAAGGAAGAAGTAAAACTCTCACTGTTTAACCAGCAGGTAGCACTCTCCGGTGATTTAATCTTCTTCAGAAGCTGTTTCCCTCCTGGAGTACCAGTAGCATCTGATGGGTGTGGGGCTGAAACTGGGGTTCCAGTGTGCTCACTTTGCTGGCCAAAATCTGGCCTAGTATGGGTCTCAGTCCCCACTGTACTTATGGTGGAGGACTCACCCAGACACAGCAGTCTGTGCTGCCCCCCAGCCAAGCATGGCGATGCCCACTGCTCTTTCCCTCATGGGTAGGATGGACACTAGGTATGACAGTCTCTGTCCACATTTTCTCATACTCTTTGTCCCTTACTGGCCTGGACCTTGAAATGTTCACCCCTGTCCTCTGGGTCCTCAAACAGTTGATGTGGCAGTTTCTACCTGGCTACTTGCTACTTCTGGTAAAGATTCTGCTATTCCCTCCCTATTCCTCCATTTTGGAAACTCCTCCTTGCTGTCCTCTTGTATCCCACCCTCTCCAGCAGTTTAAGTCTTACCCTGGGTCTCGGTGGGCTTGAGTCTCTGTGTCTGGATATAGGTGGGCAGCATCCTTTATTTTTATTTGCTAAATCTGGTGACTTTAGTGTAGGCCTCCATTTATTCTTGCCGGAGATCTAAATGCAATGAGGGGTGGGTGTCATGGAGCCACAAGATGGACAGAGCTCGGATCCCTGAATCCCTAAATGGAGGAACGCTGCCAGCTGACCAGGCACCCCTACCTGGGCTGCCACAGCAGTGAGAAATAATTCTACTGTGTCAATCCACACATTTTTAGGACTATATTTTAAGTACCCGATAACTATTATTACTAGGTCAAGGAAAAATTCTGGGTCCCTAACTATAAATATGGTAAAAATCTCAAGGCTGGGGAGAGAAAGCAGAACTTGTGGAAAGAGTGGGCAAACAGAGGGAAATGCATGTCTCCAAGGACCAAAACTCCTTCCTAGCAGCATAAGTTACTAGAAATCTTTGTCAGGAGCCTGGGGCTGTTTCACAGATGAGACCTGTGATGGAACCAGATGGCCAGGTGGAATTTGTCTATCTTCAAGAGGGCCATGCTCCCCGTGTACTGCAATCTTTTTAATAATAACACACATAATAACATAAGAATGCATGTAAGATGGCATCACAACATATATTCACACGTGTAAAACAGCAGCTAATATTTAATAAGTGCTTATTACGTATTAGGCATTCTGCTGCTAGTTTCACACAGATTATCTTGTTTAATTTTTCTTAAGAATCCTGTGAGGAAGGTTCTATATTCTTTCCATTTGGGAGACTGAGGTAAGAGGGGCTCAATAACATACAGCTAATGAGTCATATTTAATTCCAAGATGGCTGACTCCAGAACCAGTTTTTGATGGGAACAATCTTTACTTCAAATTTTTGAAAACCGTACTGGATTATCAGATTCTGATTATATATATGCTATTTTACAACTCTGTAAATTATAGACAACTGATAGCAATGCAAAGTGATTCATGTCTATAGATATACCCATGAATTCTGTCTGGTAGAGGGACAAGCTACCCACCTGTGGAAAAGACAGGCCCATTTGCGTGTTCTTCCAATAGTCCTTTACTCCACATAAATTCATGCTTTTTTGGTTTCCTCTTTGAACTAGTTCTAACCTCTGCCTGGATCCCTCATTTAATTAACAAGTTAAATAAAATTCTTAATATCTATTTATTTATTCTTAATATCTATTATTATTTATAATAATAATATCTATTATCTCTCTATATGAGAGTCATGATTTTATCTTTTTTTTTAATTATCCTTTAATAGCTTTACCCTCAAGACTCTCACTGATGGTACATGGATAACAACAAAGGAAATATATAGATAATAATAAACAAGTTGAGAATCTTGGTGGGGGGTTCCCATCTGTTTGGGTCTTGGTTGCACATTACGCACCATATTTCCCTGACTAAGCAGGTCTTGAGAAAGTCTCAGCTTACTAAAGTCCAAGCATAAGAAAAGAAGTCTTAGAGAGAGGCCCATTTCCAAGTCCAACTTCCGGTCTAAGGATCTGCTTTACTCTATGAGTGTGTCATCAGGATGGCCCTCACAGGAGGTCCAGGGGATACTGCCCAGTGGCCTTCCTGGAAAATCAGCCCAGAGTACAGTCAGCCTGACATCTCCACAAAAAACCCACACGTAAATGAAATGAGTTAATAGTTTCAAAGTGCTTAGAATAGTGGGTACTTAAGTGCTCTACAAGTGTTTGCTAAATAAAGGTACACATACATACACCTTGAAAAAAATCACCAAACCCTGCTGATTTCTGCTTTTTGTGTTTTCTTTTCTTGAGGCTGCAGTGGGAAAGTGAGAAAGTACAGGGCTGTTGGACAGGGCAGGTTTCCCAGGCTCCTGAATAGGAGCTTTCCCAAATAGAACTTTAACTCCCAGTAAAACAATTCTGCCCTCTATGACCAAGCATTCTAACAAGATGATTGAATAAACAAATAACCATATAACTCATAAAGCTAAATTTATTTAAACCTTGTAGACTGACATCAGAAAACAGGGCTGTTTGTTTTAACATCAGCTGCTTTGCTTTCATCGGACCAGCATGAAGATGTGGGCTGGTAGAGTGCCTTTGCTCAGGGTACTATGTCACCAAAGGGAGGCAGAGGGCCAGGAGCCTGACAGCCATAGTTTAGAGCTGCATTCTACACCAAGAGATGGGAGTGGTGATGATTCTTAAGGTGTTGACCCTCTGGAGGCTGGGGAGATTAAAAGCTTGCCAGAAGTCAGAGGGCATGATAAGAAGCATGAGGGGCCATTAACTTTTACAGTATTTACAGTGTTTGTGACCTTTGAACAAGAAGAATTAGGCTTCAAAAACAAAGGATCTGAGGTGCATGGGTGGTTCAGTGGTAGAATGCTCACCTTTCATGCAGGAGACTTGGGTTTGATTCTTGGACCATGCATCCAAAAAAACCCCCAAAAAACAAAACAACCCCCCCCCCAAAACAACAACAAGGTATCTTCATGGCTATATTTTCCAGTTTCTTTCATATTTAAGAAAACACATTAATAAACATGTTTTTCCAAATGACCAGCATGGACATACCTTGTTTTCACTTTCATTGGACAGAATTTCCAGGGCTTCCAAGTGTGACAAGCCTTGATACTCATCAAACAGCATCCCATAGTGTGCGGTCCTCTCTGCAGTGAGCTGCTGGGCCAGTCTCTGCTTCTCTTTCTCCTTGGCTTCTCTTAACATCTGCAGAAACATGCAATGTTTCTGCACCGTATGTATACCTAACTGCATTCCAGCCCATTACCTATGTAACACATGGCGGAAACTGGGGAGGTTTTATATTTGAAAACAGCAGGCATTAGTCACCTTGGAATTTTTAAACAAAATGATTTTTGATTGATTTTATTAATAATTTTTCATAATATTCCACTTGTTTTGTACAAGACTAAACAAAGCAAAAATTCTGTAGGAAAGAAGCACACCAAAATCTTAACAGTGGCTTTCCATTTCCACTGAAGTGTTTTCAAGGGGAGTGATTAATTTCCTTATTTTCTCCAGTGTCTAAATTATTCATTACGTGAAAGTTATATGTACAGTGGGAAAATGTGTCTATTGCAACAGGATTGATTGCAACTTCAGCTCCAAGGCAGACTTCAAAACAGAAATAAACTGGCCTGATTATATCTGAGTCAAATTATTTTTAAAAGCTTGTATGTGGGGGAACAGTAATCAACTTCAATGAAAAAATAATAATACCATAGACTCATAATGTATTAATCACCAGACTCTTAAGATAAATAAGAACATTAGCTCACAGATTCTTAGATGGGTCTCTAGAAGCATGACTGTGAACCAATTCCTCTCCATGTTGATAATTTTCCTGCAATTATTGCTTGTTGATGAAATCAAAAGACAGCAAAATGAACATAAGACCACCTGTCATTCTCAATTTTCTGCACTTGCTTTCTTTGATTCTAAGCATCTTTTATTTGATTTTTCATTGATTTTACCAGGACATTAAGTTTATAGGGTTCTCTTTTAAAACCCCTGGGAAGTACCAGGAATATATAGCCCATCACAAAGTCACAAAGGGATGATCATCAGAGAATAGATTTGGGTTTTTATTATGTGTCTTTAAAACAAATGAAACTCAGTTTTTACTCTCTGTCCTTCTGTGTCATTTGAATTTGAATCATGTACTTAAAAAATACCTATTTAAAAAAGATATAAAATTATAAATTGAAATACGACTGAAAGAAAAAAATTGTTAAAGTATATAATACAACCTGAGACAAGGACACGGTTCTCTCCATGAGTGTCTTAGTCCGCTTAAAGCCTGGGTCACTTTCTGCAAGGACGTTCATGGTTTTCTTGCCAATGAATTCCAAAGCATCAAGACCGCCAGTTAAGACGCTTTTACCCTGCAGATGAGATAATTGCATGAGATTAGATTTTTGACATTTCACTATTTCAGAGCAGTCAGCAACTCCTGGGTAACTGGCACTATCTTCAAACATCAAAATCAATATAAAGTCACATTTTTTTTCTCATCATGAGATTTGTCATAACTTAATCTTATTTTCTTTTCTTTGGTAGACCATATGTCCATCTAATCTGTAGGACATACAATGTTATTAAAGATTATGCTTAGGGGAAAAAAGACAAAACACAGTAGAAATTATTTTTATTGGCTTTGGGTGTAAAAATAGATCTGTGTCTAAGACATAAAGTTAATTGGTGACCCAAATACTGTTTTTGTTTGAAAATTTTTTAACCCAAGAAACAGATTTATTTGGAGCCATCTATTGAAATGTCAAATACTCTTGCCAATTTGGGGAATTCTTTAATCTAGGGCCCTGGAGGATATGACCCTCAGGCTATTTCAAAGGACTCATGCATATTTTAAGAAACAGCAAGAACTGCCTGTAATTAGTATATTCATGAAATAAGACAGGCTGATTTCCATGTACTTCTGGCTTTAGAAACTGTTCTATTATACAGTTATCTTCCTTCATTTGTCAGCCATTGTTTTCCTTTAAAAGAATATTAAAACAACTAAGATTTACTCATATAAAGTGTCCATCAGAATAGAACTGCTTACATTTCTTTGCAAACTCTTCTGTATTATTGTAATTACTATACATAGATATATACACACATATATACACACATATGTGTTATTTTTCCACCTTACATGAGTTTATATACTTTATATATTTTTATATTTATATGCATTTTCCAATCTTCATAATTAATATTTAAGAGCAAGATTCAATTTAACAGAATTAATATACTTTATTAGTGATTACCATCTTGGGTATTTAGGCTGTTTTTCAGATTTTGGAGCCAATCAATAACCACACAATAAAACAGATTTTAAAATGTATATACTTTGGGAGGAAGATGAGATATCAGCAATTTACTCTTTAGCACAATTTGATTTATTTCCGTCTAAGCACTTAAGAGGGATTTCTTCAGGAGAGCATAAAATAGGAGATGGTGGCACATGGGAACTGGGAAAAAGGGCAGACTTGGTGGGACATGCCTGGAGCTTGGGAAAAAGAGGGTATCAGAAGGTTGGAGTGATCACAGAAAGGAATGTGAGGATGCTAAAGACAAACTCAAGAGTGCCCAGGGAGGCATGAACTCATCTCTTATACCAAAGATTTTAAAAGAGGTCCCTTTTATCCCCAGTCTTACAAACTCCACCATGAGGGTACTTGAATCGCATTGCTACTTGACTCTGCTAACATTTTGCTGCATCTCTTTCTCCTCTAGCCAGTCTAGAGGTCCCCACATAACAATCAGAGACAAAATCATTTTCTATATTCCTAGCATGCCTTGACCCTTTGTCCATAGACCTCTGTTCTACCTGTATAGCATGGTATTTGCCTTGTTGAGTTGTCTCTATCTTCCAAGATACTGTGTCCTCTTGTTTATTAGCATACACCCAGAATAGCTTCTGGTACTCAGTGAGGACTCATCAACATTTTTCTTTTTAAAAGAATGAATGAACAAATGGGGCATGAATCATATTTCTTGAAAAGCTAGTTAGGTGATTCTACATAACAGAAAACAAACCTTTCCTCTCTGACCCAGACCAGCTGCCTCACCACACTCAGGGTGCGTCGACTTTTCTCCTTATTAGTCAGAGTTTTCTTGATGATTACTAATTTCCTTTAAGAAGCAGGCAGGAACCTGGGGGATAAACCTCATGTTATGAGAGGAAAGGGGAGAGTGGGAATTGGAAGGTAAGGATAAGGGGAGAATGTTGGCCTTAGATGCTTGGAAACTTCAGAAACATCTCTGGGATGTAGTTCTTGATTCCTTAATGGTATTTTTCATTGAAATGGCGAATTTTTTTGTATGTTGTATGGCGGGGGTCACATTTCATTCTTTTTCCATGGTGAGTATTCCGTTACTGCAGCACCGTTTGTTGAATTTGTTTGTCTGTTTTTGTTGGTTTGTTTGTTTGTTTCTTGGGAAGTGCATGGGCCAGGAATCAAACCTGGGTCTCCCTCATGGCAGGTGAGAATTCTACCACTGAACTACCCTCACAACCCCCTGGAATGGTTTATAATTGTTCAAATTGACAGTGAGGAGACACAGACCATCTAGGCAAATTAGTTATCTAATTGGAAGAGTCTCTCTGTCCCCAACTAGAGGCTGACCTCGCAGTAGTTGGAAAGGACACTGTTAAGTCAGACTGAAAAATGTTCTTTAGAAAGAGCTCCTTTCTTTTAAACCTAAAATATATTTCATTTTGCCCTTGTTACTTTGGTTCCAAGGTTGTCCCAACTCTGTAGTAGAAAACACAACAAAGCCATAATCCAAAGTCGTGAGCAAGGCCATCTTTTCTCTGATGTTTCTAGGTTGCTGATAAACAGAAATATCAAAATAAATCACTGGGAAACACAAAAGGAAGCAGAGGAAGCGGCTGCCGACTCACTGTGTTTTGAACCACATTGGTGATGGCTGACAGCATGCCCCGAGACCCGGAGGAAGCAGAAGTGGGTGGGCTTTCCGTGGGGCTCTGATCTGTGGCTGCATCCGTTGCTAAAGAGATAAAAAATCCTTTCAGTGTGAATTTTGCTGGTCTGGACCTGGAACCCTCCTAATTGTGCACACAGTATAATAAAGCTCAAGCCCAAGAAACCCCCAAAGTAAACACATCACTCACTTTGAGGGACCCCGTTTTCGGTACCAGGTGGGGCCCCTTCCGAAGATCCAGAATTTGCACTATGGATACGAAGTGTGGCCCCCGCTTTCTCCTTGACTGCTGTCAGTCCATGACCTGTTATGAAGCAAAAATATGGTTCATGCATACATTCGAAACCTACGGTCTGCAAATTCTACAGCTAATCTTACAAAGCTTTTAAATTGTAGATGCATACTCTGATTGTAAGAAAGTGCAGTGGGTAACAAACAGCACAGGCTTTGGAACAGCTCAGCTGCAGGGTTTCCCAGTATAAGCTCGGTGACATCACTGCTTCATCGAATGACCCCAGAGAAGTTATTTCACCTCTCTGTAACTCAGTTTCTTCATGTGCACCTATACTTCATTGGGTTGTTGTGAGGAGTAAATGCACTAAATATATGTACAGATGCTTTATTATTTCATTTTTTGCTTTTTACACCAGCTAGCTATCAACCTGGGATTCTAATCCAAGATACTATCCTTGAACAGTATACCAGTATTATCCTCTTTATTCTTTTGTGAGCTCCTTAAGGCAGCTAAGACTCCTTCACTGTGGATTCCTTGCAGGCCTAGCATATTGCAGGAGCTTAATTAATATTTGTTGAATTGAAATCAATTGAGCTTCAACATGCCCTTTTAAAGTGTTGGACATTGAACAATTCATTTCCTTTAGGTACGGTGGATTCAAGGTACGGAGCTGACATGCCAAAATTAAAAGGCAAGTCAGCCAAAAAATCAGTAAGTTCTCCCAATGGTTGTTGTCCTAGTTTGAAAGGATTATGGTACCTTAAAAAAGCCATGTTTTAATCCTAAACCATCATGTGGAGGCAGCCCTTTCTTTTAACTCCTTTTCAGTACTGTAGTTTAGAAACCTGGTTAAATTAGCTCCATGGAGATATGACCCATCCAGTTGTGGTGGTAACTTTAGATGTCTTCCATGGAGTTACGATTACACCCATTCCAGGTGGATATTGATTAGTTTACTGGAATTCTGTAAAAGAGGAAGCATTTTGGAGAGCGCAGAGCCACAAAAGAGCCACAAGAACCATAAGAGCCCACGCAGCCAGAGACCTTTGGAGATGAAGAAGGAAAATGCTCCTGGGGGAGCTTCATGAAACAAGAGGCTTGGAGAGAAAGCTAGCAGACGTCGCTACATTTGCCATGTACCTTTCCAGTTGAGAGAGGAAACCCTGAACTTCATCAGCCTTTCTTGAGTGAAGGTAACCTCTTGTTAATGCCTTAATTTGGACATTTTTATAGACTTGCTTTAATTGGAACATTTTCATGACCTTAGAACTGTAAAATTGCAACTTAATAAATTCCCCCTTTCAAAAGCTGTTCCATTTCTGGCATATTGCATTCTAGCAACTAGCAAACTAGAACAGTTGTTGACTGCTCAGTTGACATAATCCAGAACAGCACAAACATGGCTATAAAAGTAGCCAGTTAGAATGGAGAGTACTGGCTTTATTCCCTTTCAGCATGGACATAACCTGTCTTCCCCAGAACCCAGCATAGTGGGTTTTCAATGAATATTTGGTGAATACAGAACTGACTTTCCCATCTACACCAAGAAAAAGAAGCCCTTGGCTTGACTTGTCTACACTTTATTTTGGAGAGGTTTTCCCCCTTGGAGATCACTATGAGAAGCAATAGCTTTCTTCAGAGTTGCCAAAAGGAATGAAAGAATTAATGGCCTACTGATGTTTTTAAATGGTTGTTTGAGTTCTCAAAGAAGAAACAGCATGGGCTGCCATTATCACAGCACACATCCTCCCCACTTAGCTCTTAGGGAGAAAATGAAAGATTTCTCTAGGGTCCTGGATAACCTCAGAAGGCAGCAACAATACTAATACTTGGGGGTGGGGGGAGAAAGGCCCAAGTCACAGGAAGATCTGGAAGCTAAATAGAACCACCTTGTCTTAGAAAGCATTGTCACAATTACCAATTGTCTACCACCTGAGTAAGGGAAAGACAAGAATGAATCCCAAACCCAAATGATAGTATTTTATCAATTGAATCCATATTTATCAGAGCAATCTCAATATAATCAGGGCACTGACATTTACTAAACAAATACAGGCATAATTATATCCAATAGAAATCACTTGTCATACTACATAGGAAACCCTGGAGCTTCAGAAATACTATCTACAGTATATAAACCAGATATTGCCTTATTCTCATGAACAGATCATTAGACACAGTTCAAAGTCATTACTGAATTACTTGAAAAAAGCAAGTTCTAGTGTAACTGCTAGAACTATGACTTGAATTCATTTTCTCTAGCTTCCAATGAATTCCAAAGGTTTCAATGGAAACTCGCTGGAGTTGTAGTAATACATTTATATTATAGGGTATAATTTTTTAATGTACTGAGTTATATTCCTTGCCATCTTTTACAACATTTCTTGCCATTTTTTATAATATTTTCCAAAAGGAAAATTATGTACAAGCCTCAATCCATGATTCTCATCTAAAATTCTGAGAGCTAAAATCAAGGAATACATACATGAGTTTGAAAAGGTTAGGAGGTATCATCTGTCCATCTTCTTTGCTTAAGCCATACAAGAAAGATGACGCTCTCATCTTTTCAGAGGTGACCCTACATCCTTCCTTGGACTATTTCATGGCTTATGACTCTGATTGTCACCATCTCCTCTTTCACTTTCTCTACTCCTTGCAGGTTAAGGCCATGTCTTGTTCATTTCTAAGGCAGAATAGCTTCTCATCATCTCAGAATAGGAATTATCGTGTATATGTATACATAAGTTGTTTGTAGAAAATTTGCTTGTTTCTGGAAAGAGAGACCATTTTTATATGTATATAAATGGGATGTGTCTGCTTAATAGTCACGACACTGGGCTGCTCCTCCAACTATCTTTTCTGATTAACCATTCTATTTTTCTGAAGAAACTTTACGAACTTTACTTTTATTAGTGAAAGTATGTCTTTACTGCATTCCATTAGAAATATAAAGCTATAGATTTTCACAGCTAAGGTTTAGACACTGCCACACCCTACTTTGAAGTGTTAACTACTAAAATTTTACTTAGTGTGACATCTAGTGTTGAAAATGAGGAACTAATAATTCGAAGTCATTGTAGACTTTTGACATTCCCACAACTACTGATTGGGTTCCATTAATGACATCGGTGGCAGTTAAGATCAGAGCAGCCATGGAGAAAAACAAAAAATATATAAATAATAGCATAGGGCATAGTAAATGGGTTAGTTTCTTAACATCTCATCATGAACCCTAAGTATCTTTAAGGAAATGAAATGCCTCTAAACTTCATAGTTCTCAAGATGGACTATCCCTTATCCCTGACTTGTTACAGTAAAAAGAAGGTGAGGGCTGCAAAGAAGTAAGATAAGGATGTATAAACGTTGTGATACTTTAAAACAAATGTTAAATGATGTCTGGTGTTTGACTGATTACCTACACTGTAGTGGACTCTTCTAAATGTTGGAATCAGTAGTCTTGTGGTGGAATTCTGACTCCACCATTTATTAGCTGTATGATTGTGGGTAAGTGATTCAACCTCTCTTAGTTTCGGCTGCATCTTCTGAGAAAGGAGGATTTTAGTCCCTACTTCCCATGGTTTTGTGGGTCCCCAAGAAGAAACATGTGACACCCTTGGTATGGCCTCATTTATTGAACTCTTACTATGATACAGGTCCTCTACTAAGTATTTGTACATAAATTATCTCATTTACTCTTCCCAATAACCCTATGAGGAAAAGTTTATTATACCCATTTCACAATTCAGAAAACTGAGACCTGGTAAGATCACTTGATCAAGGTCTTAGAGCCAAATCCAGTGGCAGAGGCAGGATTTGAATACAGTTCTTCCAGTTCTAGAACCCACATGCTCAATCTCTGTTATACTTAGAACACTTTATATGCCATTTATAGTTGATTAAACATCATTTTAGTCCCATTTCTAAAATTCTTTAGAAATGAGATCCTTGCTGAGGAGCTTCCTCCTTAAAATCATTGTTTTTTGCAAAAATTAGCCTGACTTACATCACCTTTACCAAACCTCAGAGTGCAGGTCGCCTCCACTGTGAAACCAGGCTCCACATTTGTCCCTACAAACTGTATTTTGGGTTTGTATAGCATCACCCTGTTTTGTGCAGGCTGAGACACGGTGTGGTGCTATCTTGGACTTCCAATTTAATTTTTCTTCTCTGAAGGCACTGTGATTTCACCCAGCCCTCTTCCTGTGAGTTCCACCAGGCTTAGAAACCCTGTGAGAGACATCTCACCTCTTTCTGGATGGAAATTATTTGTTGGTGGTGGGAGGTTCTTTCTCACCAAGTTGTAATTTAGAGGAACAACTTCAGCTCTTTGCGGCACCCCGGGTAACTTGACAGCTCTATGTTTGACTTTCTAGTGGTCTCATATGCTAATGAACCCCTTGAGGTCACCAGCTAATTCATTAGGAAGGTTTCCTCTGTTTAGATTGCTTTAATATGAATATAAATTTCCCTTTTTTCATTTCTCTTTTAAAAAATGGATATATATATTAAAAACCCATAATTTCACTTCTCTGATATATCATTTGATTTTTAGAATGAAAATATTGATAATATTAGCTTTAATATGAATATAAATTTCCCTTTTTTCATTTCTCTTTTAAAAAATGGATATATATATTAAAAACCCATATTTTCACTTCTCTGATATATCATTTGATTTTTAGAATGAAAATATTGATAATATTAGCAAATTCATAACTTTTAGAAACATAGACAACAGAAATTGGACCAGCTCTTTCTTCCTAGTTTCCACTGACATACTAGGCAATAGGGTCTATGAGCTTGTAAGGGATGATAGAAATATTTAAGACCTGGAAAAAAATACTGGCTCTAAGAGACAAAAGGAAGATTGAAAATTAGAAATTCATATTTATTTAAATGTACTAGAAATGTAACATTAGGTCAATGGGTCAACTATGGCTCAACTACATTCAAATCCTACATACTTAGATATAAATAATATTTAGTGAAAATGTTGCAATATTTTATAATATTTGTGTGATGCAGGAGGGGCTTCCAAAAGGAGTTGTGTTTGGAGCCTTTAAGGGACTTAAAATGGCACTGCCTCCCCCTGCCCTGCAATTTCCTTCTAAAGTCAACAGTTCTAATTTGTTTGATTTCCTTCATTTAAAAAAAGCAGATACCTACATATAAGCATCTGGACTCGGCTTTTTCCACTTGGTAATACATGTCAGAGGTCTCAGCACATACAGATGGTGGTGGATGCTGAGGTGCTGCCCAGGATCACGGAGCTCATCCCCCCGCCTGGAAGTACTGTCTACTGTCAGCAATCAGCTGTGTGCCTTCCGGGGAAGTGCCTTCACCAAAGGGAGCTGGTTCCTGCAAGACTGAACTACCATGACTGGTAAATGGGGAAGTGGGTGATACAAAGTCTCGGACCTATGAATTAATAGGGGACATCTCTGCAGAGTCATTCACACCCTTAAACTCCCTGTGGAATAGGCTGAGATTTCAGCTACAACTGTATCACAGTTCAACTCCCCCCTTGGCTTGATCCTACTTCCCATTTCTTCACTTTCTTACAAGGCTTATTTCTGAGAGCCCTGCACAGTGAAACTCCAGGGCACAACTTCTCTGCCTCAGTTTCGCTCCAGGGCATCCAACCTAGAATGCAAATCTACTTCATTCTTTTTGATGGCTGCAAAGTATTCTACTGAGTGGAGATATAATATTTTCACAGTTCCCTATGAGTGAATCCTTTGGTCATTTCAAGTATTTCGTATGTTCCTGTTGAATTCCCTCACCTCCTTCAAGTCTGCTCAAATATCACCTTCTCACTAAAGTCTGCCCCTCATCACCTTCTTTAAAACTTTAACCTGTGTTCCTGATTCCTCTTAACCTGCTCCACCTTTAATTTTTTATAGACTTATCACCATCTGGTATGCTACATAATTTTCTTATTCATTATGTTTATTGTACTCACATTTTATTATTCATATTTATTGTCTATTTCCCTCCACAGAGTGCATGGTCTATCAAGGCAGGGCTCTTTGTGTCTTTTGTACACTGTTGTGTCTCAAGTGCCTGGAATAGTGACTGGCATGGTAAGTATCTGCTAAGTGAATTCTATATTGACCACCTTTGTACATATATATATATATATCTTAATGAACTTCTGCAAAGGTTCAACAGTGGAACTCCTGGGCTAGAATGTATGCGCATTAAAAATACGGAAATCAGTACTAACTGCTCTTGTGAAGGTTGCACCATTTATATCCTCTTTAGTTGAATTTTAGTGAAATAGAGTGATGTAAAAATACTGAGTGCATTTCAAGACTCTTCAATCAAAGAATTAAAAATATTAGGAAAAATTGTGACGAGCAGTTGTTTAGAAAAACACATGGTTTATGATGATGTACTCAACTAAAGCAAACCGCTATGTAGCAAAAAGAGAAGGGAGTCAATCACATTTCCTTTGGGAAAAGTGTTTGTTCTCCACAACGATGGTTGGTGTCTACTTTGCAATCAGATACTCACTTCTCATTAGGTTCAAAATTAATAGGAAGTGTTATTGGACTGGTAATGTTTGCCTAGCAGTCAGACAGAATTCATTAACCGCTGCATCTTATTCATAGATTGCAAAGGACTGTGGACCAACTCAATGCATTAGTCCTATTATCTTTTGTACCCATGATTCTTGAGAATTTGCACGTTATTGGTAATGTCACATACAAAAATGAATCCACGAAAAAAAAAAAGGAATCCATGAGATACTGATAGTGATTTATTGTTATCAAAGAGCTCTGAAAAGTGTTTTGAAAATTGTTGCTTTTTTTCTTTCTTTTCTTTGTATATATATATATATGTTATATTTTACAACTAAAAAATGGTTAAAAAACTATAGGCAGTTATAGTAATATTAGATAAAATAAATTTCTGAAATCAAAATTAAAAAAAAAAAAGAGCTCTTATTATGGTACCATTTTGACAAATTTGCCATTTTCCATAACAGATACTGTCATTATTTCTGACAGTTCTAACTTGGATGACTGTGGTGAAGGGAACCAGCAGTAATCTTGAAAAAGTAAAGATACATTTTTTTCCTTGCTCAGTTTGGGGATCCAGGGCCCGGGATTCCCTTCAAGATTGAGAGCATGTCATTGCATGTAACCACCTATATAACCAGGACAGACACAAAAGGTCATAAGACCTCTTTGGGGGGAAAGAATGTATTGTAAACAGGGCAATATCACTGCTGATAACAAACCTCCAACTGTCTATGTCACTGGACCCTGTGGCAACTCTGTTGTCACACCTTATGAAATTTCTTTGTCCTAAACTGTATAAGCCCTTGCACTCCCTGCACCTTTTGTAGGGCTCTGTCATTTTCCATGTCCAGCCACCATCATGGAAGATCTTCTCCTGTTTGTAATAAAATTCATGTCTAACCCCATGCCTGGCATGTTCTTTGGTCTTTGGGTTGCCCTGGCCCACACCCCCAACAAGCTGGGTTGGAACAACTGGTAAGCCAGCCAGGAGACCAAGGAGCCACTGGTTATAACAGGCATGAGTTCTCAAAAGGGAGAATACGTAGGGGAAATCCCAAATTGGCCTCTATCGTCCATATAGGGAGGGGTGCTGCCCTTTTAGGTGAATGGGGACTGCTATGAGAGTATGGGGATGCCTTGAAAACTCCAGAGGGATTGTTAACTGTTTTGCAACAGATGGCAGGACAACCAAGTTTGAGTAAAAAGAAAAGGGACTGCCAAAAAGCAACAGCCATGGCATGACTACTGTTTGGAGCACTGTGAATGGCTACTGGGACAGAGCAAGTGGCAAAAGCCACTGAGTTCCATTTAGAAGAGATTTAGGAAGCAAAGGATAACACTACCTTTGGATACAGTGGCTCAAAAAGTTGCCTCTTTACTACAAGGAATTAGCACTCAATTATGTTGTTATTTTGTTTCAGATATAACTGAAGGTTTCTTTAGTATTTCCTTACATAAGGCTAGTCAACCTACTTTTGCCTTCACCTGGGAAGGAGAACAAAGGACTTTCACCATGTTCCCACAAGGCTGTTTACATAGCCTGGACATCTGCCACAGTCTTGTGGCAAAGGATTTGCCTAAGTGGGAAAGTCTATTTCACTATATTGATGATACCATACTAACCAGTAACGCTCTTTCTGAACTAAAAGAAGCCTCAGGCTCATTGTTATCTCACCTTGAGATTTGGATGGGCAAGTAATCATGACAAATTGCAAATTCTTAGGTGTTATATGGTTGGGTAAGACAAAAAAATATTCCTTCTGCAATAGTTTATAAGGTACAATGTGTTCCTAAGCCACATTCACCAAAAATAACTAATGACTTTCTTGGGGTTGTTGAGATATTGGAAACTTTTTGTTCCTTACTTAACCCAAATGTTAAAACATTTGTATATGCTAATTAGAAAAGGCCATACTTGGAAATGGGAGGACCTCCAGCAGGCTGCTTTTAAAAAGGGCAGTGGCACAGGTACAAGCACCTAGGGGTGTAGATCCAGACTACTCTGTGAATTGGATGTAGTCAGCACTGATATTGGATTTGGGTGGAGTGCAGAAAAGCCATGTTCTTTAATGTCAACAATATTGAATATTGTTGGGTGGGATGTTTCTGATTAAGTTGTTTCCATGAAGATGTGACCTACTCAGTTGTGGGTGGGAACTTTTGATTAGATGGTTTCCATGGAGATGTGTCTCCACCTATTCAAGGTGGGTCACTTACTGGAGTCCTTTAAGAGGGAACCATTTTGGAAAAAGCTTGAAAGTCCACATAGCCAGAGACATTTGAAGCTACAGAAGAAAATGCCCCTGGGGAAGCTGTTTGAAAACAGAAGCCAAAGGACCAGCAATTGCCAGCCACATGCCTTCACAGAATGGCCTTTCTTGAGTCAAGGTATCTTTCTCTGGATGCCTAAATTGGATGTTTTCATGGCCTTGGAACTGAAAATTTATAACTTAATAAACCCTCTTTATAAAAGCCAATCCATTTATGGTATATTGCATTTCGGCAGAATTAGTAAACTAAAACAGGTGGGGTCTATGGCAGAGGCAACATTCTAAATGAATGCCCGTGGCTTTTGTTCACGACAATGGAAAGAGGCAGAACTGAGATACAGCTTCTGGAAAAGCAATTGTGTGCTGATATAATGCCTTACTGCAAGTGGAGGGACTGATGCAATGATGCCCAGTCAGTTATCTATCTTCCAGGATGGATAACTGACATGGCTTCTAAGCCCAACTGAACACACTAAAGAAATGGAAAGCTTATCTGCTAGGTGCAGCATCTTCAATACCAGCCCTCCAAGTGCAGAAATGCATGAAATTCTCTGACCAGTGTCCTATATAGAGGATTCAACAGCTAAAGTCGTTGCACCTGAAATAGCTGTTGAACTACCCCACTATAGAGGGCACAGGTACCATTCCTGAGTCTGCTTGGTACAGTGATAGTTCCACTAGCAGGCAGCCTCCTACCTGGACAGCTGAGGCAGTACAACCTAGTACAGACACATATGGTGGGAGACTGGCGCTATGCTAAGCAGTCAGTGGGCTGAGTTAAGAGTGGTATAGATGCTAATAATGCATGAGTCAGAAGATGCGCTATCTGCATGAACAGCTGAGCTGTTTACAAAGGCCTTACGACAATCATAGGTTACCCTCTCTGGGGACAAGAATTATGGAAAGACATATGGGATGCCTGCTAATGAACGAAAGGTAATTGTTTATCATATCCTTGTCCACAGTCCCAACACATTACCCAGAAATGTGGAAGCAGATGTACTTGATGAGTTTGGAGCAGCACAGCTGAAACCAGGGAAGCAATGGAATGGAATCAACAGAAAAGCACACATGGAGGGCTTCAAACCCTGTGGCATCTGGCCCAGCAGTTCTATCTGCTGATCATGTGCCAGCAGTTAGTGGGGATCACTAGAGAGTACCATCCATGTTCCCTGCGCTGACCAGTTAGGCTATTGTACCAGATGGGACACATCAGCTGGGCACAAATGCTGGTGGCAAGTGAACTACTACTATAGGAGGGGTCAAGATTTGCTTTTACTGCTATGGACACTGCTACAGGACTTCTGTTAGCTTTCCCAGTGGGGAAGGCTAACCAGAGGGCCACCATCAGGTTTTTGGAAAAGACGAGACTCTCTATGGTGTACCTATACAGATAGGCAGTGATTAGGATACCCCTTTCCCTGGGAAGATAGCCCAGTCCTGGGCCATGGATCAGGACATCATGTGGATGTTCCATCTGCCCTACATCCTGCAGGTGTGGGCCTTATTGAAAGAAGGAGTGGTTTGCTAATGGAACACCTAAAAGATGGACAAAAGGTCTGTGCAGCAGTGGACTAAAAGGATCTATCAGGTTTCAACCCACTTGAATGCAATGCCATGGGCTGCTGCACCCACCTAGGAATACAAATTACAGCCTAAGTGGGAAAATAGTAATAACTTGTTGTTTGTTGCCTATGCCTCAGACCATACAAATGGGGAAAACGAGGCCAATTGACCTTGGGGTTGGTCTATGCAGCTGTGTTGGTTAGGAATTCCAAGTCCCTGGGGAATAGCTACTACTCAAATATTATAATAAGACCTCATGTTATTCAGAAAACACCTGTTAAAATCTTTATCATCAATCCAGGACTTCTTATTCCCATGGGATCTTTATGTATGACTAAGTAGACCCTTCTTATGGTCAAATCAACGATGTAACAGTGGAGGACTCTAAAGATTTGCAGGGGGAAAATATCTGGTATTTAAAACCTCCCCATAATGTTTCTCTGCCTGGTACCTTGTTGTCAACCAATATAGCATGTATATTGTTTGATCAGCAGGAATTACCCCTTACTGTCCCCCATAAACATCTTTCTTTTCACCCCTAGTGCTCTAGCAAACAACTCCCTACAGTGGGCTTCAGCAGTAACTCATGCCCACAATCGGATCCAATGTTGGGTTTGCATGGACTTGCCATCTTTAGGCACTACCAGCTTTTCTTGAATTGTGACCCCTGTGAATTGGACTGCATAGAATACCCTGCTGGCTTGGCAGAATTCTAGAGAATTCTAGCATGTCGGAAAATCTGGAAAATAATCTCATTCACAAGACGTTGTATGTGGGGACAGCCTTGTCTTCGCTAGTCATATAACACCTTTCCTCAGACTCCTAGTAATTGGGAAACGGTTTAATTTCTTCTATTGGCCATGACTGTATCTCTGTGTGGGTAACTCCTAGTGTTCTCTCTTACATTGTTGTGGAATATGGATGTAATGTCTGTCCTATGGTCAATGTGGTCGGCTGCATGGGGGTCCAGGGCATGGGATTCCCCACCACACTCAGAGCATTCCCCTCCATATTGAGAGCACGTCATTGCACGTAGCCATCTACATGATCAGGACAAATATTAAAGGTCATCAGACCTCCTCAGGGGGAAAAGAATGTACAAATGGTACCATAAACAAGACACTGAAACTTCCCTTCCCTGATCACTGCTGATAACAAATCTTCAACCCCTTCTGTCACCAGACCCTGCTGAAACTCTTTTGTCACACCCTACGAAATTTCTTTGTCCTAAACCCTTATAAGCTCTTGCACTCCTTGCCCCTTTTGCAGGGTGCTAACCTTCATTTTCCATGACCAGCTGCCATTGTGGAAGATCTCCTGTCCATAAGTCTTAATGAAATTCATGTCTAGCTTTGTGCCTGACACATTCTTTGGTCTTTGGGCTGCCTGGACCCAAGCCCTCCAAGACCTGAGTTAGAATACTTAGGTACTTGGGTACTTTGAAATATTTCCAAATGTTTCTGTATGGTTGACTTTCATTTTAAGTTATTGGTCTATCCATATGTTTTAGGAATATGTCAGGCTATTATATTTGTAGTAAATCATATCCAGTTTTCACAACATTGCTTTGAAATTATCATCAAAATTATTTTTTAAACATTTTTCCTTTCACATTCTGGCTTCTGCCTAGATCTTAAAGAATAATCATTTTTACTACATTTTATGAACTCGTCTAAAGGCATAGGTAACAGTTCATCTAGTCTTCTTAAACTATGAAGATAGTGTGACTGTGGATGAATCCCAATGTAAGAGTTATGGTCTCTACAGAGACAACCATTTGCTGAGGAATGTTTGGTTTCATGCAATGTTGGGAGATTGCTTTTCCTACATTTTCTTTTAACCTTAGTCTTAAAGTAGTGAGGCAAAACACAAAATATTAAAATACACAGTAATAGTCATTTGACTTTATGCATCTTTCCACTTAGGATAGTGGCTACAAATATCTTTCCTCTTTTATAGGTAGCCACAGAATATGGAATCATATTCTGGAAGTTAAAAGGAACTTGAGAATTTATCATGTTCCCTGTACTGGTTTGAAAGGATGTATGCCCCCTAGAAAAGTCATGTTTTAATCAAAATCCTATTTCACAAAGGTAGACTAATCCCTACTCAATACTGTATGTTTAAAACTGTAATCAGATCATCCTCCCTGGATGATGCGATTTAGTCAAGAGTGGTTGTTAAGCTGGATTAGATGACGACATGTCTCCATCAATTTGGGTGGGTCTTGATTGGTTTATTGGAGTCCTAAAAAAGAGGAAATGTCTTGGAGAATGAGAGATTCAGAGAGAGCAGAGCAGAATGACACAGCCACGAGAAGCAGAGTCCACCAGCCAGCAACCTTTGGAGATGAAGAAGGAAAATGCCTCCCGGGGAGCTTCATGAAACAGGAAACCAGGAGAAGAAGCTAGCAGATGACACTGTGTTCACCATATGCCTTTCCAGATGAGAGAGAGAAACTCTGTGTTTACCATGTGCCCTTCCACTTGAGAGAGAAACCATGAACTTCTTCGGCCTTTTTGAACCAAGGTATCTTCCCCTGGATGCCTTTGATTGGACATTTCTATAGACTTGTTGTAATTGGGACATTTTCTCAGCCTTAGAACTGTAAAGTAGCAACTTATTAAATTCCCCTTTTTTAAAGCCATTCCGTTTCTAGTATATTGCATTCCAGCAGCTAGCAAACTAGAACATCCCCCACTCACACTTTTTCAAACAAGGGAATTGAGTCTCAGAGAGCTTAAGTGCCTAGCATAGCTTGCTCATGACAGTCTTTTGTGACCAAAAGTTTGCAGTAGCAGAGTCAAGACCAGGTTTCAGGTTTATAAGTCTTGGTAGTGTTCTTTCCAAGAAAGGACCACCATCTGAATGTTCTTGTTCTCCAATTCTTCTCATGCCAACTCTGAACAGCTCTATGATCATGACTGTAAGAAACAATGATTTCTATCTCTAGTGCTCAATTGAAAGCCCTGTGTTTTCTAAAGGACTATATGTTTTGCACTCTTACAGGCAAGTGGAATTACCTGAGGGATGACATGAGATTTCCGAGTAGAAATCAATTGTAATTGAACAGGGAGTTATTTTCTTTCTTTGTTTCCCACAGGCAATTTACAAACCTTCAAGCACTTGTCTACTCCTGTGAGTACTGTTTCTCAATAACTTTGCCCTATGATCATAAACTGCTAATAGTAAAAAGACCTGGGGTTGATATTTTATCTCCATATAATATGAGTTATGCCTAGACTGCCTCTCTCATCTCTAATGGATCACTATACCACACGTTTGAGTCAATAATAAGAACATAAAGGCCATTGTGTTTGGAAGACATAACTGGGATGACACTTGCCCTTTCAAATTATTCTTTAGATTTCTTCTAATCCTAATGTTCTTCTACTCCATCTACTTCATGTGCTAGATTCAATGATTGGCCTCAGTTCTCTAAAATCCACGCCCCCCATCCCCCACCCCCCATATCCTGGCCTTTGCCATGTAATTTTGCAATTGCTTCTGCAAAAGGGGAGAAGCAATTATGAAATACTTTCCCACTCCTTGACTTTAGGCATAGTCATGTGACTTGCCCTGCTCAATGGAATATCAGCAAACATGATGCTTACACTATTAAACATGCCCCCCTCAGCCCTTTGGCTATTGCCATAAGAACCCTCCTGAATTCAGTAGCTGCTAAATACCACTTCTCAGGTAGCTGCTGCTCCTTTTGCCTGGGTTGCAGCATGAACACATGTTGAGCAGAGTCTCCCCAGCCAAGCCAAGCCAGCCTCCATGAGTTGACCCTGGCAAACTGCGGATGCATGAGAAATAAATGCTTACTGTTGTTTGCTACTAAGATTTCTCAGTTGTTTGTTATACAGCATTACTGTGGCAATAACTGACTTATATACTTTGAGATGTCTAAATTTAGACTTATTTTATCTTACATTGCCTTTGGTGCATATCTTCTGAGTACTTGTTCTCTTTTTTTTTATTAATTAAAGAAAAAAAAGAAATTAACACAACATTTAGAAATCATTCCATTCTACATATGCAATCAGTAATTCTTAACATCATCACATAGATGCATGATCATCATTTCTTAGTTCATTTGCATCGATTTAGGAAAAGAACTAGCAAAACAACAGAAAAAGATATAGAATGTTAATATAGAGAAAAAAATAAAAATAATAATAATAGTAAAAAAAAAGACACAAACAAACAAACAGACAAATACACACAAAAAAACCTATAGCTCAGATGCAGCTTCATTCAGTGTTTTAACATGATTACTTTACAATTAGGTATTATTGTGCTGTCCATTTTTGAGCTTTTGTATCTAGTCCTGTTGCACAGTCTATATCCCTTCAGCTCCAATTACTCATTATCTTACCCTGTTTCTAAGTCCTGTTGGTCTCTGTTACCAATGACATATTCCAAGTTTATTCTTGAATGTCGGTTCACATCAGTGGAACCATACAGTATTTGTCCTTTAGTTTTTGGCTAGACTCACTCAGCATAATGTTCTCTAGGTCCATCCATGTTATTACATGCTTCATAAGTTTATTCTGTCTTAAAGCTGCATAATATTCCATCGTATGTATATACCACAGTTTGTTTAGCCACTCGTCTGTTGATGGACATTTTGGCTGTTTCCATCTCTTTGCAATTGTAAATAACGCTGTTATAAACATTGGTGTGCAAATGTCCGTTTGTGTCTTTGCCCTTAAGTCCTTTGAGTAGATACCTAGCAATGGTATTGCTGGGTCGTATGGCAATTCTATATTCAGCTTTTTGAGGAACCGCCAAACTGCGTTCCACAGTGGTTGCACCATTTGACATTCCCACCAACAGTGGATAAGTGTGCCTTTTTCTCCGCATCCTCTCCAGCACTTGTCATTTTCTGTTTTGTTGATAATGGCCATTCTGGTAGGTGTGAGATGATATCTCATTGTGGTTTTGATTTGCATTTCTCTAATGGCCAGGGACATTGAGCATCTCTTCATGTGCCTTTTGGCCATTTGTATTTCCTCTTCTGAGAGGTGTCTGTTCAAGTCTTTTTCCCATTTTGTAATTGGGTTGGCTGTCTTTTTGTTGTTGAGTTGGACAATCTCTTTATAAATTCTGGATACTAGACCTTTATCTGATATGTCGTTTCCAAATATTGTCTCCCATTGTGTAGGCTGTCTTTCTACTTTCTTGATGACTTGTTCTCTCTTAATCCAGGAAAATTCTCAGCTATTACCTTTTAAAATATCACCTTCTACCATTCTCCCTATTCTCTACTCCTGGTACTTATGTCAGGGGATGTTGGAGCTTTTCAATTTATTCTCAAGAACTCAACTCCTCTATCATAGTTTCCATCCCTTTATCTCTCTGGGCTTTCATCTGGGTCAATCACTTTCTTATCTTTCGAATTATGAATTTTCTTTCAGCTGTATCTAGTCTAATATTTATTTCATGTATTTAGCTGTATTTTTGTTTTAAACTTCAATGACATTTTTTGTTTCAAGGATTTCTTATTGGTTTCTTTATCACCTGCTCTTGATTTATATCAGTTCATATCAGCTGCTTTTGTTCCAGAATTTCTTGTCCTTGCCTTAAGGATGTTATTTTTTCCTTTATCTCTTCAACAATTCAAGCATACTTTTCTATCCTTTATTTTCTTTAACTTTTTGTATTGTATAACATAACATAAATACACAGCAAAGAAAGAAAAAAGCAATAATTTTCAAAGCACTCTTCAACAAGTAGTTGGACAGATCCCAGTGTCAGTCACGGGCTACCATTCCATCATCTCAGATTTTTCCTTCTAGCTGCTTCAGAATGTTGGAGGCTAAAAGGAGTATATATATTTTTACCAGCACAATCAACATTTTTTCTTTTTTATGAAAAATAACATTATACAAAACAGCAATAAATTTCAAAGCACAGGCCAACAATTAGTTGTAGAAGAGATCTCAGAGTTTGGTATGAGTTACAATTCCACAATTTTAGGTTTTTACTTCTAGCTGCTCTAAGATACCAGAGACTAAAAGAAATATCAATAAAATGATTCAGCAATCATACTTGTTTGTTAAACCTACCTTCTCTGTATAACTCCACCACCACTTCTGATCTTTTTCTCACTCTTAATGGGTATTTTGGCTATGCCCATTCTACCTTTTTCATGTTGGAAGGGGCTGTCAATAATATGGGATAGGGAGATGGAACTAGTTGATATTCTGGAGAGGCATGGCTCCTCTAGGTCTCAGGACTTATCTGGTCCAGGGACCCATTTGGAGGATGTATGTTTCTTAGAAAGTTACCCTAGTGCATGGGACCATTGTAGAATTTTATACATTGCTGTAGGATGGCAGGAATGGTTCTGGTTGGGGTTTGGCAGGTTATGATAGATAGCAATGTCTAAATGAAGCTTGTATGAGAGTGACCTCCAGAGTAGCCTCTTGACTATATTTGAACTCTTTCAGCCACTAATACATTATTTCTTACACTTCTTTTCCCCCTTTTGGTCGTCAGGGTGGCATTGTTTATCCCATGCCGTCAGGGAGACTTTCACCCCTGGGTGTCATGTCGCACATAGCAGGGAGGGCAATGATCTCACTTGCAGAATTGGGCTAATAGAGAATGAGGCTACATCTGAGCAACAAAAGAGGTCCTCTGGAAGTAACTCTTATGCATATCTACAGGTAGGTTAAGCTTCTCTGCTACCTACATAAGCTTCACAAGAGCAAGCCTCAAGATCAAGGGCTTCGTCTATTGATTTGGGTGTCCCTAATAACCCATCCCTTTTTAGCCATCTGTATTTGCTCTTCAGAAAAATGTTGTTCTAGTTTGCTAGCTGCCGGGAAGCAATACACTAGAAAAAGAACGGCTTTTTGTTTGTTTGTTTGTTTTCACATGGGCAGGCACCAGGAATCCAACCTGGGTCCTCTGGCATGGCAGGCAAGAACCCTGCCTGCTGAGCCACCGTGGCCTGCCCTGTTTGTTTTTCTTTTTTTTTCAGAATGGCTTTTTAAAAGGGGAATTTAATAAGTTGCTAATCTACAGTTCTAAGGCCAAGAAAAAGTCCCAATTAAAGCAAGTCTATAAAAATGTCCAATCTAAGGCATCCAGGGAAAGATACCTTGATTCAAGAAGACCAACAAAGTTCAGGGTTTTTCTCTCTCAAGTGGAAAGGCACACAGTGAACACAGTCAGAGTTTCTCTCTTGGCTGGAAGGGCAATGGCAAACACGGTGTCATCTGTTAGCTTCTTCTCCAGCTTCCTGGGAGGTGTTTTCCTTCTTCATCTCCAAAAGTCGCTGGCCGGTGGATTCTCTGCTTCTCGTGGCTATGTCATTCTGCTCTCTCAGAATCTCTCGCAGTCTCCAAAATGTTTCCTCTTTTATAGGATTCAAGTAAACTAATTAAGACCCACCTGAATGGGTGGAGACACATCTCCACCTAATCCAGCTTAACAACCACTCTTGATTGAGTCATATCTCCTGGGAGATGATCTAATTACAGGTTCAAACATACAGTACTGAATGGGGATTAGGAGAAACGGCTGCCTTTACAAAATGGGATTAGGATTAAAACATGGCCTTTCAAACTGGCACAAATGCCTATTCATGTATTTAGTCCATTTTATAACTGGGTTGTTTGTTCATCTGTTGTTGAGTTGTATGATTTCTTTATGTATACATTATATCAGACCTTTGTCTGATGTGTGATTTCCAAATATTTTCTCTCACTTACTATCAGGGGTTTCCTTGATGGTAAAGTTTAATAGTTCCATATTGTTTTTCATCCCTCAAAGGACTTTGCTAATACTTTTTGATTATCTGCTTAATATACCTGGGATGTATCCAGGCATTGCATTAAATTATACAGGATTAAAGGCCCTCATTCTTATTCTGGGGTCCCTGTGTTTCAATTGTTTAAATGACCTATCCAGACAGTTTGAGTTAGATTATGCTGTATAGAAAATTTAGGATCTGTACAAAATAAACATTTCTTCCTTTGGCCTCAAGAGTAGAATAGGTTCTAAAATGCAGACAATGTCTTCTTTACCCCTGTATTTTGGATTACCTTAATCCTGACCTGATCAGCTTCATTCTTATCTCTAAACAGTCTCTCAAAATCCAGAAATGATAATTACCACTCCAGACTAAACGTGACTGCTATAAGAGCTAACAATCTAGGCCTCTATTTTCTTATAAGCATTTTCTAAACGAGACCAAACAACAAAAGCTTTTCATTTCTGGTTTATTTTGCCTCACCAAATGTCCCACAGGTTCATTCACAATACTGCAAACCTCACAACTTGGTTCCTTTTTGTAGCAGCACAATATTTGTTCATACGTATACACCATCATTCTCTAATCTACTTCTCAGTCAGTGCATCCTTCTGCCACCTCTATTCATTAGGCATCACGTGTATAATGCCCAAAGTCAACAGTCCATCAACACTCTCAATGTTAGGTAACTTCATTGTTCTCAAGAGAAATATAAACACACCCTCACCAAATAGAAAATCCAAACATCCTCTTGACTCTGTCCCTCCCCCCATTATTTACCTCTGGTGTTGCTGTGGTAAGGTTTATATTTTCCTATAAAACAGAGCCCATAGCATGCAATAGCAGTTTTTCCCCTATACCCCAAATTTATGCAGTGTTCGTACAAGATTCATACTTTTGAAGTAGTTCATATAAGAACTTATTTATATTTGTAGTGTTAATCAGTGGGACACATGGATCTATACAACCCCTTTTAATCATGTTGACCTTCAATATGATAATATTACTTATAGATCCACTAGTGGACTGCCTTCGCTTCTATCTATCCCCTTACATTTGATCTCAAACTCATTAGCTAACTGTTCACCCATCTCTAGCTTCCACGTATCAAAGGTGCTCTATACTCTGTATTATAATCCTCTGATTTTACCTTTACCATGGTCATAAACGTGGAATCATACAGTATCATTTTGTGTCTGGCTTATTTCACTCAGAATTATGTCCTCAAGGCTTACCCATCTTGTCATGTGCTTCAGGATATCATTTCATCTTACAAAATATTCCATCATATATATATATACCACATTTGTTTACTCGTCTGTTGATGGGCACTTGGATTATTTCCATCGTTCAGCAATTGTGAATATAATGCTGCTATGAACATTGGTGTGCTAATGTCTGTGCCACTGATTTCAGCTTTTCTGGATATATACTCAATACTGCTATTGCTGGGTCATAGGGTAACTCGTTATTTAGTTTTCTAAGGAACTGCCAAACTGTCTTCCATAGCAGCTGTACCATTATAAATTCCCATGAGCAGTGCATAAATGCCCCAATTTCTCCACATCCTCTCCGACAACTGTTTCCTGTTTGTTTAACAGCAGCCATTCTTATATGTGTGAGGTGGTATCTCATTGTAGTCTTGATCTGCATTTCCTTTATAGATAATGAAAATGAGCATCTCTTCATGTGCTTTTTAGCCTCTGTATTTGCGCTTCAGAAAAATGCCTATTCATATATTTAGCCCATTTTATAACTGGGTTTGTTCATTTGTTGTTGAGTTATAGGATTTCTTTATGTATACAGTATATCAAACCTTTGTCTGATGTGTGAGTTCCAAATATTTTCTTCCATTAATTTGGCTGCCTCTTCACCTTTTTGACAATGTCTTTGAGGTACAAAAAAGCATTTGATTATGAGGAGTTCCCATTTATCTATTTTGTGTTGTTATTCTTTGTGCTTTGGGTGTAAAGTTTAGCAAGCTACCTCCTATTACTAGGTCTTGAAGATATTTCCCTACATTTTCTTCTAGGAACTTTATGGTACTGGTTCTTATATTTAGATATTTGATCCACTTTGAGTTAATTTTTGTATAGGTGTAAGGTAAGGGTCCTCTTTCATTCTTTCAGCTATTGATATCCAGTTCTTCCACGCCCATTTACTGAAAAGACTATTGTATCCCAGTTCAACGGATTTGGGGGCCTTGTCAAAAATCAGTTGACAATAGACTTGGTGGTCTATTTCTGCACTTTTGATTCAATTCCATTGGTCAATACTTCTATCTTTGTGCCAGTACCAGGCTGTTTTGACCACTGTGGCTTTATAATAAGTTTTAAAATCAGGAAGGGTTAATCCTCCCACTTCGTTCTTCTTTTTTAGGATGCTTTTATCTATTCAGGGTCTCTTTTCCTTCCAGGTTAATTTGGTAATTAACCTTTCCAAGTCTTCTAAATAGGTTGCTGGAATTTTGATTGGTACTATATTGAATATGTAATCAATGTGGGTAGGATTCACATCTGAACTACATTCAACCTTCCTATCCATGAGCATGGAATGTCTTTCCACCTATTTAGGTCTTCTTTATTTCTTTTAGCAATGCTAAGTAGTTTTCTGTGTACATATCCTTTACATCCCTAGATAAGTTCATTCCGAGGTACTTGATTCTTTTAGTTGCTATTTTGAATGGACTTTTTTGCCCTTAATAGACTCCTCAGTTAAGTCACTTCTTGTGTATAGAAACATTACTGATTTTTACAAATTAATTTTATATCCCACCACCTTGTTGAATTTGTTTATTAGTTCAAGACACTTTATTGTAGATTTCTCAGGATTTTGCAAGTATACAATCATGTTATCTGCAAATAATGAAAGTTTTACTTCTTCCTTTCAAATTTGGATACTTTTTACTTCTTTTTCCTGCCTGACTGCTCTAGCTAGAACTTCTAGACAATGTTGAATAATAGTGGTGACAGAGGGCATCCTTGTCTCATTCCCGATCTTAGTGGATTTCAGTCTCTCTCCATTGAGTACAATGCTGGCTATCAGTTTGTCATATATGCTCTTTATCATATTGAGGAAGTTACCTTTGATTCCTACCTTTGGAAGTGTTTTTATCAGAAAAGATGTTGAATTCTGTCAAATGTTTTTCAGCATCAATCAAGATGATCATGTGATTTTTCCTTTTCAATCTATTACTGTGCTGTATTACATTATTTGATTTTCTTGTGTGGAACCATCCTTGCATTACTGGTGTAAGCTCTACTTGGTCATGGTGTATAATTCTTTTAATGTGGGTTGTTGGATACGAATCGCTAGTATTTTGTTGAGAATTTTTGTATCTATGTTCTTCAGGGAGATTGGCCTCTAGTTTTCCTTTCTTATAGCATCTTTACCCGGTTTTGGTATTAAAGTGATGTTAGCTACATAAAATGAATTAGGTAATGTTCCTTTTTCCAAAATATTTTGGAAAAGTTTGAGTAGGATTAGTGTTAGTTCTTTTTGGAATGTCTGATACAATTCCGCTGTGAAGTCATCTAGCCCTGGGCTTTTCTTTGTAGGAAGATTTTTGATAACTGATTGAATCTTTTTACTTGTGATTGGTTTGTTGAGATCTTCTATTTCTTCTTCAGTCAGTGTACCTCATTCATGTGTTTACAGGAATTTGTTCATCTAGTCTAAGTTGTCTAGTTTGTTGGCATGTAGCTGTTCAAAGTATCTTTTTAAGATTTTTTTTATTTCTTCAGGATCTGTAGTAATGAGCCCCCTCTCATTTTTTATTTTATTTGCATCGTCTCTTTCTTACTTTGTCAGCCTTTCTAATGGTCCATTGATTTTATTGATTTTCTCAAAGAAACAGCTTTTGGTTTTGTTGATTTTTTCTATTATTCACCCATTCATTTAACTCTGCTTTAATCATTGTTATTTCTCTTCTTCTATTTGCTTTGGGATTAGTTTATTTTTTTTTCTCAAGTTCCTCCAGGTTAGCAATTAATTCTTCAATTTTTGCTATTTCTTCTTTTTTAATATAGGCACTGAGGACAATAAAGTTCCCTCTCAGCACAGCCTTTGCTGCATCTCATAAGTTCTGATATGTCATATTCTCATTTTCATTCATCTCCAGATAGCTACTGATTTCTCTAGCAATTCCTTCTTTGCCCCACTGCTTCTTTAAGAGTGTATTATTTAATCTTCGTATAGTTGTGAAAGTTCTTTTTCTTTAGTGGTTATTGATTTCCAGCTTCATTCCATTGTGATCAGAAAAAGTGCTTTGAATAAGTTCAATGTTTTTAAATTTATAAAGACCTGTTTTGTGCCCCAGCATATGATCTCTCCTGGAGAATGTTCCATGAGCACTAGAGGAAAATGTATATCCTGGTGTTTTGGGGTGTATTGATCTATATATGCTGTTAGGTCTAATTCATTTATCAAATTGTTTAACTTCTCTATTTCCTTGCTGATCTTCTCTCTGGTTGTGTTATCTATAGAGGAAAGTGGTGTATTGAAGTCTCCTACTAGTATTGTTGAAATGTCTATCACTCCCTTCAGTTTTGCCAATGTTTCTCTCATGTACTTTGGAGCTCCTTGATTGGAAGCACAAACATTTATGATTGTTATTTCTTCTTGGTGAATTGTTCCTTTTTTAAATATATAGTGTCCTTCTCTGTCTCATATGATGTCTTTATAGCTTTAAAGAAAGCTACTCCTTCTTTCTTTTGGTTATAGCTTGCGTGGAACATCTGTTTCCATCTGTTCACTTTCAATCTATTTGTATCCTTGTGTCTAAGATGAGTCTCTTGTAAGCGACATAGACAGATTATATTTCTTAATCCATTCTGCCAATCTATATCTTTTAATTGGTAAGTTTAGTCTGTTAGCATTCAAAGTAATTACTGTAAAGGTGTTTCTTGAATCTACCATCTTATTGTTTGGTTTTTGTCAGATCTATATATTCTTTCCCCTCTTTCTCTTTTTATCCTTTAAGTTACCCTTACTAGTACTCTTCAATTCTGTACCTTTGTCCAGTCTTCCCTTTCCTGTCATTTTTTTTCCAGCTGGTAGAACTCCCTTTAGTATTTCTTGTAGGGCCGGACGCTTGTTGACAAATTCTTTCAGCATTTGTTTCTCTGTGAAAATTTTAATCTCTCCCTCAGTTTTGAAAGACAGTTTGGCTGGGTATAGAATTCTTGGCTGGAAGTCTTTCTCTCTCAAGATCTTAAATACATCACACCACTGGTCTTCTCACTTCCACAGTGCCAGTTGAGTGGTCTGAATTCAGTCTTATGTGGTTACTCTTGTATGTAGTAAATTGTTTTTCTCTTGCTGCTTTCAGAATTTTCTGCTTCTCTTCAACATTTGACAGACTGATTAGTATGTGTCTTGGGGAAGGCATATTTGGATTTATTCTTTCTGGAGTTCACTGGGCTTCTTTGACTTATATATTTATGTCCTTTATAAGGGTTGGGAAGTTTTCCCCCATTATATCCTCAACTACTCTTTCTAGCCCTTTACTCTTCACTACTCCTTCTGGGACACCAATAGTTCTCATATTAGTGTGCTTCGTTTTGTCCATCGTTTCCCTGAGATACCAATAGTTCTCATATTAGTGTGCTTCGTTTTGTCCATCGTTTCCCTGAGATCTCAGGAGGGGCGGGATGAGACTGTGCGCTTGAACAGGAGAGGTACGTTGGGCTGGGACAGGTGTGTATGTGCAGGGTGGAGGTGTGGGGTGGGGACGCATTGGGGTGGGGGCACTTACAGCAAGATGAAGGGGGTGGATAACAGGGTTCAGGTGTGTGAGGTGTGGGAGAAGTCACCAGTCATGGAGCAGCGGTGGTGTGTTCAAAGAACGTTACTTGGCTTACTTCCTAGTCCCTGTCTCCTGTCCGTGCACTGCAGAGTGTTCCGGCCTTTCATTTGGAAAGGGGGCGTTATGCGATTTGCACTAGCTGGATGGTATCTGGTTCTCTGCATTTCAATTTTTCAGCTTTTACAACCAGGACTTATCTATGTGGGGTAGAAGACCCTCCCAGGTCACTAACACCCTGGAATCACAGTCCCAGTCGCATTCCCGTCCCTTCTCTAGTTGTTCTTTGGAGCAGCGATGAACTTAACTCTCCTATTCCACCATCTTCCCAGAACCTGTTCTTATCTCAAGCATACATATTTAAAAGTCCTTTTCATAAGTTGCTCTATTTTTTTGTCATTTGTTGAGTTCATTGACATTGTTTCATGAGGTATGAGAATCTTAGTTTGCACCACTCCTGCCCATTTCCAGCCTGCAAATCCATGACTTCAGTCTCCCTTTATGCTACATGTTTTAGTTCTGTATCAAGTCCACAAAGATACCGTGTCGGTTTGAAAGCTGCTGGAATGTGATTTACCAGCAATGAAATGGCTTTTATAAAGGGGAATTTAATGAGTTAGAAGTTTAAAGTTCTAAGGAAGTAAAATTGTCCAGATTAAGGCACCACAAGAGATTACCTTCACTCAAGAAAGGCCGAAGGGTCAGGAACACTTCTATTAGCTGGATAATCACATGGCTGGCATCTGCTGGTCCTCTGCTCCTGGGCTCCCTTGCTTTTAGCCACTGTTCCTGTGAGGGTTCCTCACTTTACTTCTTCAGGACTGGCTTTCAACTCTTGGCTTCCTTTGGCCCTCTCCAGGTTCTGGTTTGCTTAACATCTCAAGGCAACATCTGCTGAGTTCCAAGCATCACCAAACATCTGTGTCTCTGTTTTCCACATATCCGCATCTATATCAGCTCTGCTGTGAAGTTCCTGTGGGTTCTGAGTCTTCTGTCATTTCTGATTCTCTCCAAAATGTTTACTCATTTAAAGGATTGCAGTGAACTAATCAAGACGTATTTGGAATGGGCAGAGTCACAACTCCATCTAATCAAAGGTCACATGCACAACTTGGTGTGTCACAACTCTGTGGGGATAATATAATCAAAAGTTTCCAACCTACAGTACTGAATTAGGACTAAAAGAAATGGCTGCTCCTACAAGATCAAATCAGGATTAAAACATGGCTTTTCTGGGTTATATAATACATTCAAACCAGCATAGCTACTTTCTAGTTTTAAAAGTGTATATTGCTATTATTTTGGTTACTATTACTACGTAAAGACACAGCATGTTTTGAGCAGAATTCTCAAAGCAATTTAGGGATGGTATTCAGTTATATTTCTATTGCATTATTTGGGATTGTGATGATCAGTGGTGATGAACAAGTTAGTACTTGTCTCCAATTTGTCCAAAAGGATAAGAATAAGCACCAACATTTCAAAATCTCTATGATTTCCCTCATGTGTCTTTCATATTGGCTACAAACAAGAGAAAAATATCAAAATTTTTTCCCTTTTCAAAAATTCCAGCATGCAGTCATAGCCATAAGAAATACTAAGCTTCTGGAGTTGGTGATGTAACTGATGAGGATTTCAAACAGAAAAGAGAAGTATGGCAATATTACTGCGAGAAGGCCCTGAAGAGTCCCATCTCCAGGTAGACACACCCTGTGTAGTCCCCTCCGTTTTACATGTGGGCAGGACTGTTAAAGATGACAGAATTTTACTCTGTGAGTCAGTTAGATTACATGGCAAAGGTAAAGGGATTTTGTAGATGCAACTCAGGATCTTAATCAGTTGAATTTGAATTAGTTAAAAGAAAGAATCTTAATGCATGGGTCTTATCTGAGCAAGTGGGCCTTTAAAAGGGTCTGGGTCCTTCCAGAAGGGAAATATTTGAAGCAAGAGAGATTCTCCGGCTGGCTTTGAGGAAGGACCTAAGGGTAGCCTCTAGGAAATGGAGAGTGACCTGTGGCTGAAAACCAGCGAGAAGATGACATGTTAGTTCTTCAGCTACAAGGAACTGAATTCTGCCAACAACCTGAATGTCCCTGGAAGACAACCTTGACCCACAGATAAAAATGCAACCAGTTGACACCTTGATTTCTGCCTGGAAGCACTGTGAGCAGAGGGCCCAGTTAACCCCACCTGAACTCCACACCTAGGGAAATTGTGAGATAATAAAATATATGCTGTTTTAAGCCCATGAAGCTGTGGTAATTTGTTACTGTCTTAGTTGCCTAGGACTGCCATAGCAATATACCATAAACTGGGTGGTTCTATACCACAGAAATTTATTGTCTCCCAGTTCTGGAGGCTAGAAGTCCAAAATCAAAGTATTGGCAGAGCTGTGCTCCCTCTAAAGGCTCTAAGGAAGAATTCCTCCTTGCCTCTTCTTAACTTCTAGTGGTTTGCTGGCATTTATTGGTGCTCCTTAGCTTACAGATGTTTCTGTCTCCATATCTATGTGGACTTCTCCCCTGTGTTTACCATAGTTCCTCTCCCTTTCCTATAAGGTTACTAGTATATTAGATTAGGGCCTATCCAAATCCGGTTTGGCCTCATCTTAACAAATCACATCTTCAAAGACCCCATTTCTAAATTAGGTCACAAAGGGTTAGGACCTGAACTTGCCTTGTTTAGGGATATAATTCAACCCATAACAGGTACACAGCAATAGAAACTAATACAAGTTGGGAGTAACAACTATAGACTATACCTCATTCTGACATTTTATGGATGATATACAAATGCCATATAATCTCAAAGAAAGCCCATGTCTACCAACCAAACCACAAGAAGGAAAGTGGTAAAGGTGACGGGTGCAATGAACATGCAGGACCCTCTCTAGACTATTCTGGATCAGTTGCTGCACAGAGGAAGGCAAGGACTACAAGAATTTTAAAGTGGCTGTTCTAGTGACAAGATGCTATTTATAAGCTTTGTGGTGCCTCACACACAGGGAAAGTTCTAAAGCAACACCGAACACAAGCACAGGCTATAGATTAAGACACTGATTTCAAATCCAGCCAAAAGTTGAGTGCTTTCCAGTTGGGAATGGGACCTGTTCTCATCAACTACATCCCGCTTTTAAAGCAGTAAAGCCAGCATCATCTACTGGTTATACTTGAACAAGGGAACAAAACCCAGGGGCCTTGGAACATAGCCAGTCCAGTGGAACCAAGGCTGCACTAGACTACACACCTGCAAGGGTCAGATTATAATAGGACATCTAAGAAGATGCTGGTTGGTTACATTAAGTGGGTGAGCTGCCATTTAGTGCATGGAAAACCTTGTAAGGACTCAGTGAAGCAAGAGTTGAATGATGAGGCAGAGCCACTGACTGATGAGAAACCATAGCAAATAGAACAACCAGGAGCAGAGGAGTTATAGCTGCCTTCTTGCAGAGAAGCTTCCACATAACATATAAAGAGAAAGGGGGAAATTCAAAGGTGACAAAAAACACCTGCCTTGCTACCCATGGGATAAATGATTTCTGTATTTACTGTGGAAGGAACTTATATTTATATTTTTGGTAGAGAAAATAAATCCCCCATCTATTATAGAACCTGCTGAAGCACTGAATTCATTATAAGCCAGGGCAGTTTTGGACATCATTATAACTGGAAGCATGCAGAACTCTGCTGCTTTATAACATGAACATGAAAAGAGCCTTATAATTCTGATGACCATATTATTTACTTTCCATGACTTATTCCAATTTAAACAAAATTTCAGACTCCAAGGTTTTAGTTTTGTGTACAGAAAACATTGTCACTCCTAAGTGCGGCCATTGCACATTGGAACATCAAGTTTGGTCCAGTGGTTTGGGGTACAGGTTTTGGAGTGGGGCAGCCCTGGGCTCAGGTCTTGGCTCCTTTATGGCCAGAGGTGTGTGGCTTTGGGCATATTATTCATCTGTATGAATAATAAATGGGAATAACAACTATAGACTATACCTACCCATTAAACTTTACATGAGCGTCAATGAGATAATATTTACAGTAAAGCATTCGGCATCATGCCCAGTGCTTAAGAAGTTCTCCATATAGGGGCAGGAGGAGGCTGAGACTTAAGAGAGCTTGGTTTTGACACAAACACGTGCAGACAAGGAATGGTAATGATTTAAAATTTGACCACAGCACTTGGTTTCCACTTAAATGATGAAAGATTCATTTTTTTGCTTCAGGGATATGCAGTGTGATATTTTTTAATCAGTAAAGCATTTTTGAGGACTTTACATAAAATCACCTATATGGCTATCTCAGAAGTCTATTGTAAAAATGATGAATTAAGTAAAATGTGAGCTCCATAATGAATTAAGTAAAATGTCAGCTCCGTAAGAAGTTTACTATTGATATTATTCAACAAGAGACTCTCAGCATCTAGAAGTATCTGGCAGGTACTCAATAAATGCTGGTTGGATGAGTGAATGAATGATGCTCTGATAAACATCACAGACATGTAGCAGAAAACTAAAGGCCAATGAGACACTAGTTTAAGTGAATTAAAAAGGGAAGGTCAATATAAATCTGGAAAAAAAATAGGAATTATAGATGACCTCTGAAAAAATGTTGATTATTTACTTTGTAGCCTGAATAGTAAGGTGGTCACCAGAGGCAGACCTGCATTTCAGAAAGATAACTGGAAGCAGTGCAGAGGTTGGGGAATAGAGATGGCTGCTATAACAACTGAATAAAGCACTGATAAATGCCAAGACAGGGTAGTGATTGACAGGATGAAGAAGAAGGAGTGGATATGAGCAATGGTTCTGAAGACTGGACAAAGTGGTTGTCTAATAATGGTCACATCCCCTCCCTCACCCAGTTTTGACCTGTGAAAAGACGTCAGATTTTTGTTTTCTGTTTCATAATAAAAGCATTGATATAGAAAGCCTTATACAGCATACAACTAAATAATAATTTGATAAACATGTAACAGATCCTCTTCACTGGGAGTCATAAAATAGTAAGAAGTCCCAAAGACCCAGGATATATGACTGCTATACCAACCGGATGTGAAGGATGAAAACAAAGGTCATCTCTGGAGCGTCCTATAATGGATGATGATGTCATTAGAGGAGGTAGGGAGAGGAGCAAGTTTTAGAAGAAGAAATGAGCTTAGCTTGGACACAATGAGTCTGAGGTGTCCATGGGACATGCCGGTGGAGGTAGTCAGCCAGTGGACAGATGGAATTAGGGGTGTGAAGCCGAGGAGACTAGGATTTGGTGCCATTAGTTTCTGGGTGGCAGGCAATGTCCACCAGCAGATGAAACTGTCCAAGGTATATAGAGTATACAGTAAGAAATAAAGAGAAATGGAAACAGGGTGTGGGATAATATCAACATTTCGGGGTATGAAGAGGAAGAGGAACTGGAGAGACTTGATTAGGAAAGAGGAGATGAGAATAACGGAAAGCAAAGGAGAAGAGTGAGAAAGGACATTGATATAGCAAACACTGGAAAGCAGCCATTGGGCTTAACAATTAAAAGAAAATTCAGGGCTTTTGTCAGAATGGGTTCAATAGGGTAGTTGTAGTTTTGGGAAAAGCAAGTTTACAAAAAGATACACGAAGAGAGAAATTGTTCAAAGGAACAGAAAAGAACAGAAGAGAAAGTCCAGAAATAAACCCAAACTCATGTGGGAAATTCATTTGGGGAAAAGATGGATTATCCAATAAATGGGGATGACAAACGGCTAGCCATCAAAAAATATACATTCATATATATAGTTGGATCCCTACATCATCGCATACAACAAAATAAATTCCAGACAGTTCAAATATTAAAAAGTAAAAAATAAAAATGTAAAATCATATAAGACAACATGGAAGAATTTCCTAATAATCTTGGTGTGGAAAATGCTTTTACAAATAGGATACAAGGAACCCAGAAGCCACAAAAGAAAAAATTGATAAATGGGACTACATATAAATTTTTAAATTGTACATGGACAAAATATAACAAGTTGATAATAGAATTGGAACTCATGGGACAAAGAGTTACTTTCTTTAGTCTGTAAGTAATTTATAATCAAAAAGGTCAACAACCTATAGAAAAATAAAGAATTAGAAAAAAATGGGTCAGAAAAAAAGGCTTTTGAATTTATGAAAAGAAGCCACTCATTTTATCAACTAGTTTGGCAAAGATCAAAATATCTGATAATATGGTGTGATGGTGAGTGCTTAGGAAACCAGTAATCACCTCCTTTGCCAATAGGGAATGCAAACGGATAGAATTTCCATGGAAGAAATTTGGAAATAAAATTCAGAATGCATTTAGATCATTTAGAATGAAGTTAACAACATCAAATTTAAAATATGCACTTTAAAAATAGTGGCTGTCCCTTGGGAGGGTAGTTGAGTGGTTGCTAAGTAACAGGGGAAAGAGACTTAGTTTTCGTTGTATAATGTTTTGTATTTCTTGAGTTTAATACCATATGCATAAATAATCTTATCAAAGAGATAAATCAAATAATTTATGACAAACAAAATAAATTATAACAAATTCTGAACTAAGAGGAACTACATTCATTCATTCATCAACACAAATTTATTAAGTATTTACAAAGCATCATGCAGTGTTGAGGCACTGAGGATGTAGTTGTGAACAATCAGAGAAGGTGTTATTCTCATGGAGCATACATTCTAATGGAGGAAGACAGAAAATAGGCAAGTAAACAAACAATAGATAAGAAACCTGAGGGGCAATCGTATCTATGGAAGAAACCAAACAGAGAAAAGTGACAGAAAGTAACTGGAGGTGGGTGGACATTTTTGGACAGGGCAGGTAAGGAAGACCTCTATGAGGCAATGACAAGACCTTAAAGTGAGGTGCTAAAACTCAAATGTTTTCTCTAGGAAGCAGGAAGCATGCAGGTGCTCATACCTCATCCTCAAGAAGAGATGGCGTTCTGTTGAGAAAACAAAACAAGCTCCTTGGCTTTAATTGGGTTAAATCTGTCATCTGCACATGTGGTACCCAAGGGATATCTCACTCTCTTGATCAGTGATACAGAAAATCTGCCCCGCAGGCATTCGCCAGAGAGATTTGACTACTGTCTCGCTCCTGCCAGAGGCCTCCTGAGGAAACTGATACTTGACAGAGATGGACTTAGGGGAATGCAACCTACCCATTTGTCCAGACAGTCTACGTTCCATTACATTAGGTATTTGGCCCTTATGGCCATGGTCTAGAGGTTTAGGGGAAAAGACCTCAAGGTCTTCCTTTCCCTCCTGGGACAGGAATAACAATGAACTGGACCAATTCCTGGCCCATCACAAGATCCTTAGAGCTGTGGAATGTGGACTATACCTGGGAATAGGTAGGCAGACTGTCTGAAAGTAATATTACTTGGTCCTTCTTCTCACCCCTGCCTTCAAGATGAAATAGCTTTGCTAAATTATCTTTGGCATTTTTATGTTATGCCCTCAGTATTTACAAAGAGTGGATATAAGAAATGGTCACGTGAAGAATATTTTGACAAACCTGCACCCACAAAGATATTGTTCAACACACTTTCTCTTTGTAGAAGAACCAATACAATACATTTCTTTAAAAATTTTATACCAGCAAACAATCCCTAGATAACTAAATTTTGTTTTCTCAGTCACTAAGAAATAGATAATCTACTGGCAGCCAAGAAGCTCAGTGTTAAGGTCGATGCTCATTTATAGAAACTATTAATTAGCCTTGGCTTTCCTATTTGCATTTTTTTTTTCCTATTTGTATTTCAATACCCTTGTTGATAAAGTGTCTTTTATCAAGACATCTTAAATCCTTTTAAGGAGCAGGTGAGTTGTACATTAAAAGAAATTCAAGTGGGATAATAAACATAAATTTTTAAGAACATAGTATAATTTTTAAAAAAGTATTTATTATAAAAGCTCTAATCTTGTATTTTGAGAAGCAACAAAATACAGTGGTTAAAATTCATACGACATGGTTCAAACCTCAGCCCGGGCCCTATTGGAATTTGGGCAAGGTCTTAACTTCTCTGTGACTTAATTTCCTCATGTGTAAAATGAAGAAAATGAGAATATCTGCTTTATAGCATTATTTTTGAGGAATAAATGGATTAATGCATGTGAAGCACTTAGAACAGGGCCCAATATCTAGTAAGTACTAAAAAAGGATTTGTTTGTAATACCTCATTGGGCCAATGCTAAACTCTTTTAGTATTACCCATTAGGATTTTGACTTTATCTATTTAAATGCAACATACACTGCTTACCTACTGTGGCAGATGCAGAGGAGAGCAAAGATTTGCCCCAGGAACCCCAGCCTGCCCATCCCCCTCCAGGCACAGAGGCATCCACAGCCTGTGGAAAAACAGATTAGTCACAAAGTCAGCAATTCAGTTTATCCCTGTACAGAAAAACTCCCATTCATTTGAAACACAAAGGTAAAAAAAAAATCAGCAACAACCATATCTCACTGGCTTATAGTTTATAAGGGCCATAAAAATATCCCAACCCACATTGCAGTGTGTACTTTGGAATCAAACTGATAACTGGTGGTAGCTTCTAACAAGCTTGGTTTGAAGTGAGAATAAAGGAGTTAATTGTTATTCTCCCATTATCTGGAAGCCAGACAGAAAAAGACAAAGACAAGGGCTGTGTGAAGAAAAGATATAATACATAGGAGTGCAAAAATGATCTGAAAAAGTTGAGAACAACCTTGACCCAGGCAAATCTTAGAGAACCAACCAAATGTGCTCTCCAAAGTAGAGCCAACTTTCAAACCTTTGGGGTGGTAGAAGAGAGCTCTGGCATGGATGATAGGGAAAGTGTATAGCGAAGCATGAATAGCCGGAGACAAGTTGCAGCAATGGGTAGACATCTTCTGAGGTGTCCATGCTACTCAAAACGTTCCTTGTAAGTACATTTCTCACCTACAGGGGTAAGACACTCTCCAGCCTCAGCTGATGCAAATTATTTTGCCTAGGAATTTAGAATTGTGATCAGATGATTCTGGTTCAGCTTAGACTGGTTGCTTAAGCAGAAGATGAAAACTCAGGCAATCTGGGGTTACCATGTTCTACCCACCATGTAGATTAATGAATTAGAGAAAGCTGGGTGAGCAAAATGAAGGAGATATGCTCAGAGGAGTTGTAAGAATTCCTGATAGTTTCTAAGACACCTAGATAGGGTTACAGCTCCTCTCTGAGGTCCTATTGAATTCCTACCTTTGGGTTCCATGAATTTCCCACATATCCTCACCTCAACCTCTCTTTTAATGTTTTGCTTATTGATATAACCCCATAGCCTATTAAAGTATCTGGCATATAATGATACACACACACACATATATGAAGCAAAACACTTTGACATTTGGCTGGCATTTTTTCTATTTGGAAACAATGAGAAACTTGTTAGTAAGAATGGAAATACTCATGGCTCATGACTGTCTGCTTTTATTTTTGGTGTCTGCATTGATTTACTTCACTTCAGTAATGGAAGTCAGTGGCAACTTTATACCATCATGAAGACAGATATAACTTGGTGATTAATATCATTCTTTCACGGGACAAATCACTCTACCTGTGTGATTAGGGAGAGTTAATACACTTAGGGGTGACAGCTTCTGTCTCAAATTTACAATACTTAATATGTTCTGACAGCTGGTAATTGACTAGCAAATGGAAATAAATGTAAATGACTATAGGACTTCTGGCTATATAAAAAAATGACTACTTCAATTGCTTTATTAATAAAGTTCTTTTGACACTGAGATGTGACTTTTCTTGATGAACAGCAAAGAATCTTTGTTACCAAAATAAAATAAATTTTGACAAATAAAACATGCAAATGTAATAGGAAAACCATATAAACTAAATGGTAACCATGTATTATAAATATCTCACATCATGAATATTGTCTCCACTTCAAATGGTTTGAATGGCATACATTTATGAGACTATAAGCTAGGCGGCATGGATCTACTCAGATCTTCCGTTATCAAATATGCTTATTTTGAAGCTTTTTTCTTACCACCAACCCCATTCCCTTGTGAAACCCTCACCTCCCTTAATAGCAACTTCACGTCCTAATTCACAGAGAAAATAAGCCATCCGCTGAGAACTCTCTCAACTTCCTGCACCCTCCACATAAACTCTCAGAAGAATGACCTCATATCAATATAATATAATATATAACAATCAGACGTGACTTGTTCAAGAGGGATAATCAAACCTCAGTTAGAAATCATTTAAACTTCTATAATCAATTTGTGGTCCTAAGAATATGAAAGAATGCAAGAGCCCATCAATTTCAAAATTCTCTCAAGTTAAATAGAAGACATTTACATATCAAGCATCTCATTCAAAGGCCTTTATTATTAAATAGAAAATACATTTATTTATTTTAGGCTCCTATCATGTCCAAAGGTATCGATAAATAGATAAATTTACAAATCTTAGAATTAACATCAAATTTAAAGGTCTATAACATTTAGATGGAAAAAATACGTACCTATCTGAAACATCAAAGATCAACATGGTTGGCCTATTTCCTTGCGTAAATCAGGAATTAGATTTTGTGTGTACCTTGCATCCAGAGCTGTGGGCAACAGGAGCTACGAAACTAAGCCCTTTTTAAGTTTTGTAACTCATGACATAGGGACTCTAAGAAAGGTCTCACTATGAAAGTCGGGAGGATGTCAATTGCTCAGGATGACTACAGCTCTATCAAAATCTGGTTAAAAATGACCACAGTTATTTCTAGCTAATTTTCTTTCTTGGTAGTATTCAACTCTGGGAAGATTTAAAATTAAACATAGGACAGTTTAAAGCATCAATGCCGTGCTACTAACATTTTTGTGCATATTGGTCTTTTCTGTACCACCACTCAAGGTGGTGGACAGAGCTCCTAAAAGGACAGAACACTGGGACCTTCTCAGGGCTGCAGAACAGGTTAATGAACTGATTTACACTTTACCGTAAATAATGTTCAATTTTAAAATGTCAGTGTGGTACAATTTGACCTAAGATTAGCTTTTATTATAGAATATGCTGGTGAGATTATGGAAGGAAAATATAACTCTCACCCCCTCAACTTCTATGGTGGCTACTGTAATACATCAAAAAGAATCTAAGAACTATGAACGACCCAAAATGACTTTGAGGTAGGAGTCTTCCAGGGCTGGGTCCTTGGCCTTTGTTCTTTATTTATATATAATATCTGGTTAATCTCAATCATTCCTATTACTTAAATAACAGTTCATACTTTGATAGCTTCCAAATCTATATCTCTTCTGGGCTGCAGAGATCATTATAACTAACTGCCTAAAAAATAATCCTCACTTGGATGTCCTATGGCATGTTCAATACTGAACTCACCATCTTCTCAATCCCACCCCAGCCTACAATTAGCACTTTCTGTGTCCTGGTATCCAAACACTGGTCCAAAGATTGACTGCAAGAGAATCATCTGAGGGACTTATTAAAAAGAGTCCTGGCGGCGGGCCGCGGTGGCTCAGCGGGCAAAGTGCTTGCCTGCTATGCCGGAGGACCTCGGTTCGATTCCCGGCCCCAGCCCATGTAACAAAAACGGAGAAACAGAATACAATAAAACAAGAAAATGTTTAAAAGATGTTTCCCTTTCTTCCTTCTATCCTTCCTTCCTTCTCTCTGTCTTTCTTTAAAAAAAAAAAAAAAAAAAAAAAAAAAAAAAAAAAAAAAGAGTCCTGGCTTCCACTATGACCCTTTATTAGACTCTTTTAGGGTAGAGCCCAGGGAGGCTCCCAGGTGATTGCAATGCACACCAGATTCAGGAGCCATTGTCCTATATGGCCAAATGGCACCACATCCACCTAATTGCCCAAGACAAAAAAACAGGTGTCATCCTGTAGGGTAGGTTTAAAAACAGAAATTGTCAAACAACTGGAGCGAACTCTTCTCACCCAGTTTAAGAGCTAGAAGTCTGTCACCAGCATATCTTGGCCTATCTTCTCTTTTTGTTCTCCTCAACAGCAATTTTATGGATCTTAGCATTCTACCTTTCCATTTCTAGGGAGAGATCCATCAAGCTATACTTTCTATACTTTCCTTTGAAAATACTTTTAGTGGTAACATTGCAATTCCCTACCTTCTCCATAATTGGCTTTATATATTGATACTGAATAGTAGGGAAGCCTTTTATTTATTTATTTTTCCTCCCATTCTGGGCAACATTTCTTGGTGTTAAGAGTTTGAGAAATTTGATCTAGTTTGGGCCTTTTAAGGGTTAATCAGGTAGTATAAGGTCCTCCAAGATTTCTGAGAACTCATGACACCCATGATCAACATCCAAGACAACATATCTCTAAATTGAGGCTGAAGGTTTTCCTGACTTTGTAAGATCAGTTTAAATGCTCCAACTAAGGCTTTGCTTGTGCCTGTCCCATCTAGCACACATCATGCTTTCCTTGCTTTAATATAACACTGCCCTATCCCTATTAGACTTGTGGGTACCTGAATTCCTGAGCATAATACATGGTGTCATGGGGATGGTGGAGGCCTTAGGGAATCTGGTCCAACCTCCAATGTTCATCTCTCATGGATACTGCAGAGTGGATTCTTGCTGGAAGATGCAATTCATTGACTTCTAAGTCTGCTCATCAGCATGTACAAAGGAGAAAGCACCCCAAAGACAGACGTAATTTCTCTGAATGCATAAACTTGGAATCCTTCAAAGGATTCAAACATAATGATCCTTCAAAGAAGAGGAGACAGCTGAGCAGCTGACAGAAAACTGGCCCCACCCTCTGCTCTAGGCCTCTCTAGTCATACCACCCTATCTGCCAGGTTGTATAGTCCACCATGCTGACTCTGGCAAGGGTGAAGTTAGTGGTGTGGATTCTAAGGGGTCTTAGACCCAAAGGAACTATGCAGATACAAATCACTTATAGAGAAATATGTGTACATATTTGTGTACATCATTACAAAGTTTAGTGTGCCCTAGAAGATCTTGATTTGTACTTTCTCAAAGGCTATTCTGCCAGATGTTTTAGTGAAGCAGGCATTTTCCCATGTGTATTAGTTAGGGTTCTCTAGAGAAACAGAACCAACAGGGAACACTTGCAAATATAAAATTTATGAAAGTGTCTCACGTGACCGTAGGAACGCAGAGTCCAAAATCCACAGGGCAGGCTGCGAAGCCAATGACTCCAATGGATGGCCTGGACGAACTCCACAGGAGAGGCTCACCAGCCAAAGCAGGAATGCAACCTGTCTCCTCTGAGTCCTCCTTAAAAGGCTTCCCATGATTGGATTTAGCATCACTAATTGCAGAAGACACTCCCCTTTGGCTGATTACAAATGGAATCAGCTGTGGATGTAGCTGACGTGATCATGACCTAATCCTATGAAATGTCCTCATTGCAACAGACAGGCCAGCGCTTGCCCAATCAGATGAACAGGTACCACAACTTGGCCAAGTTGACACCTGTCCCTAACCATGACACCATGGAAACTTTTAAAAAGAGATGATGAGATTCTAGTAGGCTCAGATATATCTGGTTCAATCAGGTTTTTAGACATGACTGTTTTCCTATATAACCTACCATTCCTCAGGGGAATGGTGTGTAAGGTCCAAACAAGAACTAGTAAATGAACTTTTGACTCAAAAATCTTTGTAGAATTTATTCTCTTCAGGACTCCCTACAAGTGTCCAAACAGGACAAGTAAAATAGAGGCTATGAATAACACTTAAAGTGTAGGCACAAAATTGACTTCAAGTACTAATTTAAGATAAAAGGATAGGCTACTGAGAGAGTAGAATCCCCTTTTCTGGTAATTCTTAAAAATAAGCTACATTTTCCCGACTTATAAGGGTTTAAATATGACCTGTGTGAAAGAAATATACTCTCCCCTCTTCCCGCCAGCCATGTCAGTTTTCTGCCCTTTGATTTTAGCTGAGCTCATGATGCAATGCCACACACATACATCCAGAACCACTGACCCAACTCTGTGGTCAGTGTTTGCAATTCTTATCCAGATACTTCATTATAAGGAAATGCCCATATTTTCAAAGTCCCTAAAATGCTCTCAGTGTCTCTTCTCTCTGGTAGAGATTTATAAGGTGCTTTCAAAAACAATATGCATTCATTTTTTAAAACATGCATTCAGTTTTACTAAAAAAATTCAAGAAGGCAGGTGTGTTAGAACCATACTGACAGTTCATTAAGCCACCATTATTAACAACCTTGTTATGAGTAATAGAAATATGAAATTACAATATAATCTATCCATCAACAGCATATACATTTTGAATTAGTGGAGCTTATGCAGTTTCGTTAAGTTATCAGAATAGTGTGGCTAAGATATTTTTTCTTAATGTACAAAGGTATTTTTCTTAATTTATTAATAACAGCATCTATAATAAAAATTGGGAACCATGCTTCCTCCCACCATAGGAAAGAAGGAGAAAACAGGTATTAGAGTCAGAAAGACTTGGCTCAAATCTTTACTGTATGGTACCTGCCTATTTCAGAGGGACTTGCTGACTAAGGAGATATTCTATAAAGTCACCTCATTTACCTCTTTATCAACAGCCTGCAAATCTCCAAACCTAGGGTTTCTGAATGTCTCACTTATTTGCTATGTTTTGTGGCTGTTTTTTTTTTATTAAGATTAATGTATAAAAAAAAATCCTAGTGGCTCTAAAGAATGAGTTTATTTACTCCCCAAAGGTTTTTGAAGTGTTATTTTAGCATCACAAAATTTTAGAGGAGGAATGGTACTTAAAAAATCACCTGAGCAAAGAGTCATAAAAGGGCCTTCCATGGTTCGTTATCTTCGAGTAGTTGTTCTCAATCCTGGCTAGGAAACTTTTAAAAAATTCTGAATATAATGGTTAATTTCACTCGTTAACTTGGCTAGGTTATAGTGCCCAGTTGTTTGGTAAAGCAAGCACTGGCCTGATTATTACTGTGAGGGTATTTTATAGATAGATTTATAACTATAGTTAACTGATTGCATCTATAGCTGACTGTATCTACAATCAACAAAGGAGATTGCTCTCAGCAATGACAGGAATCTCCTCGTCCAAAAAGTCAGAGGTTTAAAGCCAGAATTGAGCATTTCAGAAGCCAGAAAAAATAACTCCTGCCTTAACTTCAGCCAGCTAGCTTCTGGGGAATTCAGAGTCACCTTCACTGGAATTTCCAACTTGCAGCCTGCTCTATAGAATCCAGACTTGCCAATTGCTATGGTTACATGAGTCAATCCCTATAAGGAATCTCTTTATTTACAAACACACACGCATATATCCTGTTGGTGCTGTTTCTCTGGAGAATCCTGACCAGCACACTGATATCTGCGCACTATCCCTGAATCAGCTTAATCAGACTCGTAGGGTTGGGACTTGGCATTAGTTGTTTTTTAAAGCTCTCCCAGTGGTTGCAATGTTGAATAAGAGTTGAGACTCTCTGGTCAAGGAGTTCTTAATCCCTTAGGAATCCCTGTTTGGCTTCAAAGGGTCTGTGAACTCCCTGAATTCATAAGCAAAATTTTGCATGCATATTCACCATACATGATCCAAACTCTCAGTTGGTTCCAATTCCCTCTAGAACATGCCTGCAAAGTGCTTGTTGAGCTTTGGCTTAAACATCTTCAATGACAGGAAATACCCTAGTCCCTGAGGTAGTCCTTCATCTCATCTTTGACTGTCCTGGGGGAAACTGAGGTGGAAGAAGCCTGATTTTCAATAAAGGAATCACAAAACTTTAGTCAGAAGGAACCAAAGAGGTCTTCATGTCAGATTCTTCATTTTATAGAGGGAAAATCTGAGACACAGAGAAATCAGACATTTTGCCCAAACTAACAGAGTTAATGATAGCTTGGGGCACAAGGGTCCAGGCTCCCCAATTCCCTCTCCTTGCTGCATGCAGCAGAGTCACTCCAAGGGGGGAATGGCGGCAGCACACTTCAGGGTGAACAGGGCTAGGGCCTGGCTGAGTGTGCTCTGATGTCGTTTCCCTGTACCATTACCCCACAGAGCAGTCCTCAGAGGACTGGAAGATAGACGATTCTCTCCTCCTTTCATACTGAGTGCATCTCCTGTCCTTATCACTGAAGGAAGGAGAAGGTGCTTGTCCCCACATGGCTGGAGATTAAGTTGCTGGGAGAACCCAGCTCGACGTAGCACAGGTGCAGCATGAAAACAGAGTCTCTCGGCCTGTCTTTCTCCTAGAGAAGTTAGGTATAGGCACTGAAGGGAAGGGGCAACATGCTCTGCCTGTTTCTCTTGAATGTGATGTGTGATAATAAAGGTGATAAAATCAGAACGTTTTTAAGAGATCCACTGTAGATCTGCAAATATGCATTAGATCTGCAAACCTGCATTAGAACTTAAGTGATCTTAAAGAATTATTGACTTGTTTAGGATGGTCTTGAAGGGAGAGATGGAATCAGGCTCATTATTAATTTAGACTCATTATTTTTAATATTACATCTTTCATTTCCTACTGGGTGGTCTAGGATATAGTTGCTTAACACTGCTGAACCTGGTTGCTTCCTCTATACATTGGGATTAATAATAATTACCTCAGAATCTCAAAGAACTCTTTTGTGGAAATAATTTCATAACATATAAAATGGTTAGCATATGAGCCCTTGATCTTAGGTTCACCCCTATGAAACTTATTCCTGCAAAGGACAGGCTAGGCCTATTATAATTATGCCTAAGAGTCACCCACAGGGAACCTCTTTTGTTGCTCAGATGTGGCCTCTCTCTCAACCCAACTCAGCAGGTGAACTCACTGCCCATCCTCTTATGTGGGACATGACTCCCTGGGGTGTAAATCTCCCTGGCAACATGGAACAGAAATCCCAGGATGAGATGGGACCTGGCATGATGGGATTGAGAAAATCTTCTTGCTCAAAAGGGGGAAGAGAGAAATGAAACAAAATAACTAAGTGTCAGTGGTTGACAGATTTCAGACAGAGTGGAGAGGTTATCCTGGAGGTTATTCTTATGCATTATATAGATATTTCTTTTTAGTTTATGGTGTATTACAGTGGATAGAGGGAAGCAACTGAAACTGTTGAGCTGTGTTCCAGTAGCCTTGATTGTAAAGATAATTCTATAACAATTTAGCTTTTATAATGTGACTGTGTGATTGTGAAAACCTTGTGTCTGATGTTCCTTTTATCCAGGGTATGGACAGATGAGTAAAATAAATAAATAATAGGGGGGAGAAGGGATAAAATAAATTGGGCAGATGGAAATACTGTGGTCAATAAAAGGGAGGGATAAGGGATCCATAAGGGATATATGGATTTTTTCTTTTTTTTTTTGTTTCTTTTTCTGGAGTGATGAAAATGTTCTAGAAATGATCACAGTAATGAATATACAACTATGTGATGATACTGTGAGCCACTGATTGTACACCATTTATGAACTATATGTATGCGAAGATTTGTCAGTAAAAATGTTTTAAAAAAATGGCTAGCATAATGCCAGGTGCACAGGACATTCCCAATAATTTGAGCCTTATATTACAGTTAATAATACAATTTTTCAAAATCCAAGTATTATACTGACAAATTATTCTTGTATATGTCTTATATCATCACATGCCACATTTCTGATGGCAGAGATGATGTGATTTTATATTTTGAGCCTTCAACACTCACCTGCAGAGCTTAGGATAAAGCTGTGCATGTGGTAAGTATCAGTACAAGCTTAGGTTGAAATGAATACAATGAACCACTCCTACCGGATTATTCTGTTCTTTCAGGGATATTTCCAATCCAGATTCTGCTTCGAGATTGACAGAGTCAATGCACTCCACAAGTGTGTCCTCAGCCACTTCTCCATCGAGGGGCTCCATGGCACTGGCATCTGCTGGCTGCTCAAAGAGCCCAGTGTCAGGAGTCTCAGCATCCTGAACTGATACATTTCCATGCACATCTCCTCTGGGCTCAGCTGATGTTGACTCATCCATAATCGGAGCTGAGTCACAGTGCACTTCTGCATCTTTGGATAACGAATCACTACTGGGCATCTCCATAGTTTCTGCCTCGTCTCCAGTGGCTAAGGTGTCGCTGGCATCATCAGACATTTTAGTATCTGTTCAACACAATAAAAACAAAAACTTTATGCTTTAATCTGAATTGGTGATCTTTAATTCAAAGCTCTGAATAATTAAATTAAATCTGGTAGGGCTAAACTTTCTTCTACAAATAAGAAACTTTATATCCCTGGTGGTAAACTGAATAGTGGCCCCAAAGCTAGCCATATCTTAATCTCTGAAATCTGGGGATATTACCCTATATGGAAACACTCTGCTGATGTGATTAAATTAAGGATCTGGAGATGGGGAGATTATCTAAGATTATATGGGTGGACTTCACAAGTAGCGAGAGGAAGATTTGATTATGAAGAAAAAAAGGTGATGTGGTGACAGAAGCAGGAATTGGAGTAATGCCCTTTGAAGATGGATAAAGGGGCCACAAGTCAAGGAACACAGACAGCCATTAGAGGCTGAAGAAGGCAAGGGAATGATTCTGTCCTCAGAAGGAACCAGCTCTGCCGGCACCTTGACTTTAGCCCAGTGAAACTGATTTCAGACTTCTGACCTCCAGAACTGTAAGAGAATTCATTTGTGTGTTTTAAGCCACCTAAGTTTGTGGTACTTTGTTAAAGCAGTTGTGGGAAATGAACACAAACAAACAGTACCATCTTTAAACTTTCACGGATCTCTTACTTGGCATGAAGGGATAAGCATATGGGAACTAAGAGTACTGTCTTTCTCTGCACAATTATTTATTTAATCTGACTTCATTAATAGTATTTGTAGCAATAATAAACATAGAAAATACCTAAGAGCTTATCAAAAAACACTTGATATTTAACTTAATGACAGAGATTCACCCTGAGAAAGAGACATTTTAGTGTTGGTTACTAGCACCAATCCCCTGGAGAAGGCCTGGACTCTGGTTAGACAATAGTTTAAGAGAGAAACATGAGGATGAAATGGAAGGGAAGATGTGAGATAAGCAGCCAAATGAGGAAAGCAGTCATTATGAAGTCACCTACAAAGCAGAAAACTCTGTTTTTAAAGCTTGCAAGTCATTGACATCATCTAGAACACTGCTGCTCAATAGAACTTTCTGCCATGATAAAAATGTTGTTTATCTGCATTGTTCAAAATGGTAATCATCAGCCACATGTGGCTACAGAGCACTTGAAAGGTAGAGAGTGAAACTGAAAACTGAACTTTTATCTTATTTTAAACAATTTAAATTTAAATTTATATAAGCACATGTAGCTAGTCGCTATCTTTATTGAACAGCGCAGATTTAGAAGGTTGGTTTAGAACAATAGTTTGCTCAGGCTAAAATAAAGATACACAAGAAGCCAAGTCTTAGGCAAATCATGGACATTTTTGCTGACTTATTGGTCAAATCTCAGGTTGCTGCTAAAACTATGGTAAGCCATTTACCATCCTGGCCACAGGGTAGAAGGACTGAGAACTCATTTGTCTCATGCTAACCCTTTTGGGTCCTCAAATCTCTTCCCCAAGATAATTTGGCTCTGTTATCTTTCTGCTACATTCTCTCCCTTGGTGAAATAAACTGTTTTCTCAGTTTCACACAGCACTTCTATGCTGTGACTCTCAAATATCTACTACCAACCCATAGAGACAAGAAAAAAAAAAAAGAAGAGTGATTTCTGGGGCCTGAAGGGAGGGGGAGTGGGGAATGAGTACTAATGGGGATGGGATTTCTTTTGGGGGTGATGAAAATATTCTAAAATTAGATAATGGTGATGGTTGCACACTCTGTGAGTATATTAAAAACTGAACTGTGAAAGGGTACATTATGTCTCAATAATGCTATTACATATTTAAAAAATCTACCTCTGCCTGAGTAGTTTCAACAACCAGCTGGACATCCTTTCTTCTTGTTCAAAAGGAAATCTATTGTCTTACTATTAATACCAGATCTTCCTCTTGACTTTTGTGTTTCTTTGTGCGTGTATGTTTCTTTTGATTGCACTTAGATTTCCCCAATCACCCAGGCTTAAAATCTCAGAGCTGTCATTGACTAAATCTTCACCATCTCAAAATTATATAATATCAATAGCTATTATTTATTGTCCAGTCTCTCTAAAGGTACTGTCTCCTGTAGGTTGATACTATGAGCACCATTTTGCAAATTAGGAAACTGAGGCTCTGAAGCCACAGTTTCAGTAAGTGGCAGATTTGAGATTGGAATTTACATCTTACTTCAGAGCCTTATCCACAATGCCACCAGCGGCCAAAACCTAGAAGCTATTTTTTCAGAGTTTGTGTGCATTCTTTTACTCCTATTCTCACTGCCGTCATTATAGTTCATGTTGACTATTTCAGCGGTTCCCCTCCACTGTTGCTCTCTACCCTCTCTGTTTCAAACACAGAACACCCTCTTAGGCACATCACTCTCCTGCTCATACATCCTCAGAGTCTCCCTACTTCCTTTTGAGATAAGTCCATGTGCATCAGTCGGAATCCAAGGACCTCTGTACCCTCATCCCAATCTAGCTTTCCAGCTTATATTCCACTATTCCCTTCCCAAGCCTTAGATGAGCCAACGTTAGTGTCCACATGACGCCTGAACACCCACAATAGTCACTCAGGTGGCCACTGATCCAATGGGTTGTTTTTTAGCACACTGAGGGCATGGGTAAAATAACAAGCTTCTCCACTCTTTGTTCCTCCCAACTGGATATAATTTTTTTTCTTCTGAACTCCCGGATGCTTTGTGTCTATCTCACCTTGGATAGTTAAAATCTACTTTGATTAGAGATGCTTGATTTTTTTTCCCTGTTACATTGTAAATTCTATGACAAGGGTCTGTCTTGTTTTCTTTCTTTTCATTTTGGACATAGCACTTAACCTGGTTTCTTGTGCATAGCAGGCAGTTCAATAAATATGTGTTTGATCTATATTAATATCTGTGTGGAGATTTTAAATTAAAATGTAATTTGAAATGAAAGCAAGCACAAAGTCTTTTCCCCCAATGAAGCTCAGGAGCTGTCTAACAACAGGTAGTTCCAAATGACTCTACATTTCTATGTTCTGTCTTTTGTTCCTTCTCCCCACAAGTTAAACTGAGTGAGAATGTCTCCTTTTTAACAAAGATGCCTGCTAGACCTTAAACTCAGTGATAATATGTCTATGAACAAGTCTACAGGTGCAAAAGTCAAAGAATATATTCTTCCCTTTAGCTAGTATATCAAGTTTATAATATTCGATGTTGCAATGCACTGCCAAGGAACCTGGTCAAAACTGAGCTGAAATATTAAAGAATTTTAAAAGGCTACTGTACAGAAAGGATCAGAAATGTCTTAGTATAAATATCTGCTAGCTCTGTCTTGGCAATACTCCATTTTAGCTTTCTGACTCCTCCTCCTATGGACATAAGGTAGTTACTGTGGTTTATTGGAGGGGGGTGGAATTGATGGGAGGATAGTTGAAAAGCTATTGTCATTTAGAAGTTTATAAAATCTTTATGAAAAACTCCTGGAGCTAAGATTGGCCTAGGACAGGGGGTTGGTAAGCTATAGCCCTGGGGGCCAAATCTTGCTGCTGCCTGTTTTCGTAAAAAATGTTTTATTGGCACACAGCCTTGCCCATTTGTTTATGTATCCTTATGGCTTTTCTAGCCCTACAAGGGCAAAGTTGAGTAGTTGCAACAGAGACCGTATGGTCCGCAAAGAAGAAAAGCCTAATATTTTTACTATCTGGCCCTTTTCAGAAAAACTTTGCTGACTGTGGTCTAGCACATTGTTTGATTGCCCTGGCCTAAAGATCTCCCTGCCTTAATTTATCTTGTCTTCACCTGCATCTCAGTGGCAGAACCATAAGAATGGAACTATGAATACATGATGCTTCGACATCACTTTTATCCCCACATTTTGTTCATCAGTGGCTGGACACAGAAATTGCTTGATATTTATATTTCTTTGTAGGGTAATTTGAAAATCCTTATTATTAATCTGGATTATTTAGAAGCTCCAAACTATTGTACTTTTTCTACAAGCAGGAACAGGAGAATAAACCTGGCACCGAGAAACACATAGGCAAATAAAAAGCATCATGGACGCTTTATTGCACATGTTTTGTCCTAAATGTGTTAAACTGTTCACAATTTACTTTAAAATACTTAAGCAGGCACCATGTGATACATGTGTGTGTTAATAGTTTAATTTTCAATTTGATTAACATCTGAAGTTCTCTCTTCAAGAATATACTCTCCAGGGGTCTTTAGTTAGCATTTCAAAATCCATAATTCAGTGTTTACCTCTCTAGAGGGTTCAACTATCATCCCCTCCAATCAGCTTTCTAAGACATGCTAATTAGCAAAAAGGGATATTAAAATCACTTTTCATTAGTGAGAAGGAAGGTATGTAAGGTATGTAGATTGGTGAGAAACAACATATAGGGGCCTCTGTTCTTCTATGACCAGGGCAGAAGAGTATATTGAGTCCAGCAGCCTACAGCATTTTGGACTAGAGTTTTTTCTAGAGCTTCTAGCTTCTTATGGGAGAATTCCAAAACCTGAAGCTGACCAGAAGGGTAGCTGAGCCCTGAGTCTTGGTGCTTGAATAGTTCTCATCAGAGGACCTAAAGGGCAGAGAGCTAGGACTTCATCAAGCTTACAAGAACAGCCTCGTTACAACTAAGCCTCGTTGCTAATATGTGTGTAAACGTGAGACAGAATTCCATCTCAGAACTTGGTTTCTCAATAATACAGCTCTGGGCCTGGAGACCACAGCCCTCACCCAGCTCTGACTGCCTCTGACCAATTGCCTTGGGTCAACTGACCTCAAGGGTAGCAAAAATGCTGCAATAAAACCTCCCTTTTCTCAGCGGCTGCTCCATAGACAACCAGCAACAAGAAACCTTCAGAAATGCCCCAAAAATCAGCTGTAAGAAGGCTAAAGAAATATTTACAGAAAAGTCTTAAGTTTCAGAAAGATTAGATTTGTAAATCTGTTTACATAAGGGAAATGTTTGCCATAATATCAGCTCTGTTTCAACTTTTAATGATATGTATCTCTAGTATTATACGTACTTCTACCTGTAATAGGTCTACCTTTTTTCCTAAATTAAAACCGAAAGAAAAAAAAATCTTTTTGTTTGTTCCGGTTGGTCTCTTATCTACTCTGGGCATTATTATGACTAGAGAAACGTAATTATTTTTAAGACTGTGCACTTTTGTCGCAAGCCATTAGAGAACATGTGTCCTAAATACACAGCTGTTTCTGAGCAAGGACTAAAAAGCCTACCAGGACGTCAGCCCTGTCACGCTCTGTGTTTCCTGGGACCATCCCCATCTCTGCCTAAGTGCCCCATAAGCACAGTCTGACGTCTCATAAACCTCTCCTGATTTTCGGTTTAGAACACTGATCATTACAGCCATGTCCCATGGCTTTGATGCAAGGGAGACTCAATCCACAGAAACAAGGAGGCTTCTTCAGTAAACTCCAAGGAAAGGAAGGATGGAGCATAAAGAAGCCTTTGTGGGGCTAGGAATAGCTTTCATGAGTAAATTCATTCATCACCTAAATTGCTTCCAGAACTATGTGAAGTATTGAAGCAGCAGCATCACAGCTCCCAAAACAAGTTTAAACAGAAGACATGGTCACTATGCTTCAAAAATTGATGACTCTGCTTGAGGAGCTAAATAATAGTTAAATAAGGATGCAAAACAGCACATCAAAATAGGGAAAATTGTGCCTGAATTCGACAGACCTTATGCAAGGGAGGACCTTGATGTGGCTTTGATATGGTTATTTCCAGGTAGGGTAGAAGAAGAGCATGTGCAAATTCCCAGCGTTTGGAATGTATTCTAGATAGTTAGGACGGACATCAGTGTGGCTGGGCCAAGAGAACACAGAGAAATTCTGTGGGGCGGGAGGGACAATATGCTGAGGTGGGGAGAACCCTGCCCTGGGGGTCAAGAACTGTGGTCTCTCTTCCCTCCACCCCTTCGTGAGCATGGATCTCATTCATAGCTGGGCTTCCCACTATTTCCTCTGTAAAGCAAGGATATTGGACAAAATGATCTGGAGACATGGTTCCCGAATGCCAGCCCACAGGAAGGGGCTGGTCCAGGGTGAGAGAGCAAAATGAAGACAAAAGATAGCATTATTTTCCATAAGTCTAAATTTATTAAATGTAAAGGACTGCCTTCATGTAAAGTCTGGCCTTCACGCTTTTCTTGGTATGAGAATGTCTTTTCTTTTATGAAATGGTGATGGCAGTGGATGGATTTTTTTTTTTAATGGCCTTACTTGGCAAAATAAAAATTTGGTAATGCAATGTCCTATTTAAGACCCTCTCCCCCAACTAAAAAGAAGGCTAGTCTGTGAAGGACAGGGATAAGAACTCTAGATGGCAGGTTTTAAATTCAGGTTGTAAGAGTTCCTAGGATGCTTAATAAGTACACAGTCCCAGGTCTCAGACTTTTCCTCCAGTCCAGCCTCTTTTTTTCTGAAACATAGGTGGGCTCTATTGCTTCCCTGTTTAAAAGCCATTAGTTCCAAATATCTCCCCACGGCCTCCGTGGTCCCTCATAATCCAGCCCTGACCTCTCTGTCTACCCCCTGCCACTCGCAACACACCCTACACTTTTGTCTCACCAGACTTTTCTTCATTTTCTACCCTGCTTGTAGGCCTTCACACCTCCTTTTCACTGCTTAGGCAGTCTCCTCTGCCTGGGCTACCCTGCTTCCAAGTGCCTGGCAAATTCTTAATCATCTCTAAAAGTCTGACGTCACCTTTTCCTCTGACATTTCCCTTAATCTGCCCTGCTCCTTCCAAATAATTAATTGCTCCCTCTTCTATGGGTTGTCTGCACAGACTTCTCCTGCTACATTTACAAGAAGTACTTGTTTTTACATCTGTCTTTCCTCCAGGGTTGTGACCCAATCCACACCTAGCCTAGAATCTGACCCTCAAATATTTCCTGAATGAAATACATTGTGTTTGATACTGATTCAAGAGAAACAATGTTTGCCATAGGTCCAGTCTCATAAATAAATGGCTACTTACATGGTCTCAATCCTGGTGGTTTAGAAGTCTCCCTATTACTGTCAAATCACTTCTGCACTGCGCTTCAAATTCCACCATTAAAGTTTTATTCTTTTTGCATCAAGCTTACAAAGTAAGAAGTTTATCAGATTCTCAGAGTTTGATGGCAGAAAGACAGGAGAGACCATGGGCATGTGGATGGGGTAGGAATGGGGCCACTGGGGGAAAAGAGGGAGAGAGGCTGCTGAGCATAAAGCCTGTCTCATTCTCTGTAACCTAGGTTGACTGATTTCCTACGAAGTTCATTATACATTTAGTCTAAAAGCCACCTGCTTGCCTCTCTTCAAGAAGTACAGGATGGGAACCTCAGGATGATAGGGGACAGATGATGTCCTCATAGCCCATACAAAGGGATGTCTTTTTATTCTAGGAAAAGCCAGTACACTCCAGGCACCCGGATCTGGGGCAGCTAGAAATACTCACCAGATTCCAGGGTAGTCGAGATGATTGGGTGGAGGTGGGGCTTGGGGTTGGGGTGGGGACTTGAACCCAAACCCAGGACTGTGAATAGAGGTGGTGTCAGCCTAAGGTGTTAGCTGGGGTGCAAGAGCAGGCCGGGGCGTGGGTCTGCAGGGGGCGGAGTGGTGAGCTAGGGTGGAAGGTCAAGGACCGACCTCGCTTCCCGCGGCCAAGGCCAGGCACACTCCGGGATGGAGGCCTTTGCCTTTCCGGGACCAGCCACCTCCGTGCTCCGAGCGAGCTACGGAGACTCTGCTGTCTGCTTCTACCTTCAACCTGGGATACTGGGGAAACTTTTTCAGACTTGCTTGGTGCCACGACTGGATACTTTTGGAAGCAAAGGTAAGCTCCACCGCAGAGGTTCTGATGCTGGCGGCCGCCGGCCGAGGGGGCAGACCCGGCGTGCGGGCGTGTGGGTGTGTGCATGAGCGTGGACTCGGAGCGACACACACTCACACACACACACTCACACGCCCGCACCCACGCAGGGCCCTCGGCCGCGCCGCTCGCGCCTCCCCGGACCTTCACTCCCAAGCCCGATCCTCCCGTGGTCCCGCGCCTGCGGATGGCGTTTTAACAGCGCAGCGGCCTGGGTTCGGGGATCACCGACCAGAAGCAACGGCAGGTCTCCCCACCACCCCGCAGCGGGCTGCCCCTCATTCCACCCGCCCGCCCGGGGAAGGGGATGGAGAGAGAGTTTCCCGGGGCTCTTACCGCTCAGGCGGCCGAGTGCGCGCGGGAGGGCCGGGCGGGTCCCGCCCCGCCACGTCTGCAGGGCCGGCGGGGACGCGGCCGGAGGGCGGGCCCGCGAGGGGAGAGGAGGGCGGGACGAGCTGCCCCGCCCCGCGCCCGGTTGGCGCTGGAGGGGGCCAGATTCTGGACGTGCGCCCCACCCCAGCCAGGGAGCGCTGGCCGGGTCGCTCGGGCATCCTAACTCTCTAGGCTGGTCTGGTCTCGGGTCCTGCTTCCCGACCCTCCCTGGGAAACTGCAGTTCCCAGCACTGCGCCTGCGGGGAGGGCCGGAGGGACGCTCGCCTTATCCCTGGAGGGCCTCAGGGGTCGCCGATCCCTTGCCATCCTTTTAAGCGCGGGGAAAACCCCGGAGGCAGCCTCACCGGGAAGGGGTTGCCCAATTCAGCGAGAGTTTGTCATCTTCCGATTCTGCATGAAACAGTTCCTCTCCCTTCCTCCGTCGGTGGGAGTGTAATCTGATTACACTCAATAACAAACTTTCTAGAAGGTCAGTTTGGAAATGTGGAGCAAAATTCAAATGCATTAGCTTTGGCCCAGGAATTCCACACCTGGGAATTTGTCCTAAGTATACAGACGAAATGTGCGAATACTTATGTTATTGTGGTCTTTAACAGGGAAAACAAAATGTCTCATAATAAGGGGAACTAAACTATAGCTACTCAAAACAGTCTAATATGCTGCAGCCACTAAAAATTATAATTGAACATCTGTATTTGTGGATATGGGAGGAAGGCCGTAGCCGAACATTAAGTGTGTATGTGTGGAGGGGAGGAGGGGATTATAAAAGTGTAGGGGGCGTTGCGATGGTGGCTCGGTGGCAGAATTCTCACCTGCCATGCTGGAGACCTGGGTTTGGTTCCCTGTGCCTGCCCATGGGAAAAAAGAAGCACTTTCTAAAAGTGTATGTAGAATTTGTATCTGTTTTTTGGTTAATATATATGTATGTGTATATTTATATAAAAGTAAGTAAAAATATAATTTCAGAAAACAGTGGTGGGGGGTGCGAGGGTACGTCAGTGGTAGAATTCTCGCCTGCCGTGCAGGAGACCCGGGTTGCATTGCCCATCCATGCACTTCCCATAAAACAAAACAAACAAAAAATTCAACAAATGGTGCTGCAATAACGGGATACTCACATGGGAAAAGAATGAAATGTGACCCTGCCACACAGCATACAAAACATCAAACAAACACGAAAAAATAGTGGTTCTTTCTGAGTGATGTGTATAAGGTGAATTTGTTTTTCTCCTGTCCCACATCCTCTTTAAAAAAAAAAGATGAATGTAATACATGCCAATTGCAATAATTTAAAAGCATTTTTAATGGTAATAGCTTTACTCTTTCCCTGTAAATATTACTTTCATTTTTAATTGTGTGTGGCTCCTACCAGTTTTTCTAAGTTGATATACATTTATACGTATACAATTGTTTTGTTTGGTGTTTATAAAAATGACAAGATATTGATGTATTTTGTTAATTGTTTTTACTGATTTATTATGTATTATATTTCTTGAATAATACATATCAATAAAAAATATCCTTCTAATGCTTGCATTGTATGTCATAATATGTTTTGTATCACAATTTATTTAGTCATCTCCCTATTGAAAGGCAACAGGCCATTTCTAGTTCCTTCTTTATATTTCGGTATAGAATATGTCAATAGAGAAATAAACAAGCCTGCAGGTGACAAAGGTGCTTATTTGGGGTCTTACAAAAGAATGAAAGAGGACCCCTACCTTACACCCTATACAAAAATTAATTCAAAATGAATTAAAGAACTGAATGTAAGAGTCAGTATTATTAAAGTTCTAGAAGAAAATGTAAGGAAAAATCTTCAAGATCTAGTAATAGTAGGTAGCTTCTTAAACTATGCCTAAAGCACAAGCAATGAGAGAAAAAATAGGCAGTTGGGAACTCCTTAAGATCAAGAGCTTCTGTGCCTCAAAGAATTTTGTTAAAAAGGTGAAGAGGCAGCCAACTCAATGGGAGAAAATATTTCGAAACCACAAATCAGATAAAGGCTTGATATCCTGTGTACATAAAGGCATTATACAGCTCAACAACAGAAGAACAAACAACCCAATAAATAAATGGACAGAGGATATGAATAGATACTTTTCTGAAGAGCGAATACAGATGGCTAAAAAGCATACGAAGAGCTGCTCATCTTCATTGGCTACAAGGGAGATGCAATGAGATACCGCCTCACACCTATAAAAATGGCTGTTATAGAACAAACAGGAAACTATAAATGTTGGAGAGGATGTGGAGAAATTGAAATACTTATGCATTGCTGGTGGGAATGTATAATAGTTCAGCTGCTGTTTAAGTCAGTTGGTGTTTCCTCAGAAAACTAAATATTGAGTTGCCCTATGACCTGGCAATACCAATACTTGGTATATACCAAGAAGACTTGAGGACAGTGACATGAACAGAGATTTGCACACTGATGTTCATAGTGGCTCTATTCACAATTGCCAAGAGATGGAAACCATACAGGTGCCCATCAACAGACGAGTGGATAAACCAAATATAGTGTATGCATACTGTGCCGGTATGAATTTGTGGACCCCAGAAAAGCTATGTCCTCTAGTCCTCACTCAGTATTGCTGGGTGGCAGTTTTAAATTATTCATGGAGGTATGACCCACCCAATAGTGGGCAAACTTTAGATTAAATGATTTCCATGGAGGTGTGTCTCCATCCTTTCAAGGTGGGGTTGCTTACTGGAGCTCTTTAGATGGGAACCATTTCAAAAAGAGCCACATAACCCACACAGCAAGGGACCTATGGAGATGAAGAAGGGACATGGCCCCCAGGGAGCTTCATGAAACTAGAAGCTTGGAGAGAAAGCTAACCGATGCACCGTGTTCGCCACATGCCTTTCCAGTTGAGAGAGAAACCCTGAACATTGGCCTTTTTTGAGTGAAGATGACCACTTGTTGGCTTCTTAATTTGGACATTTTTATAGACTTGCATGGCCTTAGAACAGTAAACTTGCAACTTAATAAATTCCCCCTTTTAAGAGCTGTTCTGTTTCTGGTATATTGCATTCCAGCAACTAGCAAACTAAAACACATACAATGGAATATTATGCAGCGTTTAGACAAAATGTTGTCCCGAAACCTATGACAACGTGGATGAACCTTGAGGACATAATGCTAAATGAAATAAGTCAGACACAAAAGGACAGATACTGTATAATTTTGTTATTATGACTCTAGTAAAGCCTCCAGTGTTTTGGAGCAGCTAGAAGGAAAAATCTGAGTTGAGGGCATGGTGGCCCATGACAGACTCTGGGACCTGTTCTGTAGCTGCTTATTGAAGTGTGCTTTGAAAATTATTGTATTTTTCTTTCTTTGCTTTTTATAACAAAAAATGGTTTAAAAAAACTATAGGCAGCTATAGTAATATTAGATAAAATAAATTCCTGAAATCTAAAATTTGAAAATGTTTAGTTACATAGGTCACTACTGTAGCAAAGTTGCTATTTTAATAACTTTCTGCTTGATATTATGAGAGTGTACACAGTTTGAAAGTTAATAAATTGGTATTTAAGATAGTGTGTTTAATATTTAGAATTTCAGGAACTCTGATATCTTTATCTGTAGATGTCTTCCTTGCTTTAATTTTAAATTTGTTTAGAAACATTGTACAAACAGGCTTTACAATTAGTATTTTATTTAAATATGCCTATGGCTAAGTAACCAAGAAAAAAATTGCATTTTGAAGAGCACAGATTAAGGTAGAAATCCAAATCATGTCCTGTTTTGGCACTTCCAGGCAAGAGCTTTTAAAGAAAAACAAGAAGATTAAATAAGTTGTTAGGTTGGTGGATAATTTAGAGTCTTCCAGATGTCCTTCAGGTTAGATAATTTATTGAGTTCTTTATCTTGTGTTTGTTTATGATGTCCGGATGCCCTTAGGGTTTTTCTAAAAAATATATTTTTATTGAGATATCCTTGTGCACAGTCTATCCAAAATATACAATCAGTGGCTGCCATGCCAGAGACCTGGGTTCGATTCCCAGTACCTGCCCGTGCCAAAAAAAAAAAAATACAGAAGAAACTCATACATCCAATACCCCTTACTCTTCCCTTTCATGAACCGCTAGTATTTCAATCTATCCAACTTTTTTTAAATCTCTTATCCCCCCATTATTTATTTATTTTTTGTCCTTATGTTCTTACTCATCTGTCCTTAAAGGGTACATCAGCCACAAGGTTTTCACAATCACACAGTCACAATGTAAGAGCTGTATAGTTATACAATCATCTTCAAGAGTCAAGGTGCCTTTAGGGTTTTGAGGAACACTGTTGCCTGAGGCTTTACATAATGCGGTAGTTTGTGATATCTGGCTGAGACCTGCATAATAACTTCCCAATTCCACTTAAAATCCTTAGCCATAGTAACTGTATTTTTTAAAATTTCTTTTTACAAATAAAAAAATTTTAAGCTAATAATGAATTATATATACATATATTTAGACTAATACGAGAACATTATTTTAACATGAAGGGGAGGGAGGGAATGGTAAGTGGAAATTGCTTTTAAATTGAGAGCAACCTTTTTGAGTTGAACCCCAGAAAAGCCATGTCCTTTAATCCTGATTCAATATTGTGGGGTGGAAATTTTAGTTTGTTTACATGAAGATGTAACATGCCCAATTGTTTCTGTAACCTTTTGATTAGATTGCTTTCTGGGGTCACAACACTTTCAAACCAGCACAGCATCCTTCAGTCTATAAAAGACAGAGAAAGTAGTCAGAAATTTCCTATCTCTGGCTCTCTATCAAGACAAGGAGCTGAAAAGAACTTGTTGCTTGTGTTATCCCCATGTCTCAATTTCCATTAGAGGAAAAAATCTTCTTTAATGATCCCCTTTTAAAAATTTGCTCGTGGGTGCATGGGTGATTCCAGTGGTAGAATGCTCACCTTTTATGTGGAGACCCAGATTTGATTCCTGGACCATGCACCCCCAAAAAACAAAAAAACAGAAAACTTCATTGCTAAAAGGCATAAGAAAATGTACCTCCAACCCAGTTAATTACAATAAACTAAGGGAAATTACTCAGGAGAAAAAGGAAAACCTGGCTCTGTTCCAAGGGAGGCTAGTGGGAGCCCTAAAGAAGTTTACTAATAATGTAAGCTTGGATTACTGGGAAAGCCAAATTTTTCTGGGCACCTGTTTCATTAGCCAGTCTGCCACTGACATTTGGAGCAAGCTGGAAAAGTTCTCCATGGGTGCACAAATTCCCACTTATGACCTATTAAAAACTGACTTTTATGTCATTAACAATTGAGACAAAGCCAAAGAGAAGAAGGCAATAAGATGTAAGTAAAAAATCAGAGAACAGGCTCAACTTATTGCAGTCCCTGTTAAAAATGCTCTGTCCCCTCAAGGTTACCTGAATCATGACTTCAAGCCTCAAGGGTTTTGCAGCTGTGGGTCAGAATGTCACTGGCAGAGAAAGTGCCAGAAACCTCAAGACAACCTTTGACCTCTGGATCCACCAGGGTCTTGCCCCAATTGCCACCAATATGGGTATTGGGCCAGGAACTGCACTGCTTCTCAAAAGTGGGGTTGGACAGCCCCTTGAACCCTGCTCATGGCAAGTGAAAAAGACTGAGGGTGCCTGAGGCTACATATGGCTCTTCTGACTTCACATCTGACCATGAATCTAGAGGAGTCTCAGGTGATACTTGATATGGCAGGCAAGATTATTCACTTCTTAATTAAATAATACAGCCACTTTGTTCTGAACTTCCACTCTTGGCCTACTTCAACTCGGGAGATATGAGAGTTGACATATGCTTAGATATGGGAGTTGTCAGGAAAGCCAAAACTAGAACTGTCACCACCCCTCTCCTTTGTAGGCTTAATGACATTCTAGTATCCCATCAATTGTATTGTCCCTGAATGCTCCACCCTCCTTCTAGGGAGAGATCTTCTTCACTCCCTGGGAGCCACCTTAAGACTAGAAAACCCAGCAACTCAGCTAGGGTTTATTCCCTTGTTAGCCCTGAGTACCCTACTAGATCCAGGTCTCTCAGCATCCCAAAGAAAATCCTTTAGCAAATAAACCCATCTGTATGGGATGAAGGCATGCCAGGGCTAGCCTGCTTGTAACCCCGATTGAATGCAAATTCTCAGTTCTAAATCTTAAAAATGCATTTTTGTATCCCTCTTCAACTTAACTCTCAATACGTATTTGCTGTTGAATGGCAGGGACTTAAAAATAAGATTTCCACCCTACTCATTAAGACAGTGCTGCCCCAAGGGTTTCAAAATAATCGCCATATCTTTAAAAATGCCTTAACAGCATTACTGGCCTCCAACTACTTCAAAGTACAGTCTTGCAAATGTTAACTTTGTGAACTAACATATTCCTAATATAAAAATGAATTTTGTTTCTTGTACTCCTTGCTAACTGAATGGATATGGAGTGTTGTAGAAAGTTTAAGAATGTGAATCTTGTAGTCATTACTAACTACAAGCTTTAGATGGATATAGAAAGTTGTAGGTTTGAATAAGTGAATTTTGTTTGTAGTCATTGTTGACTACAAGGTATATAGAGAGTTGCAAAATTTTAAGAAAGTGAATTTTATAGGCAATTACTGACCACAAGCCCTGAATGGATATGGAAATTGCAGAAGGTTTGAGAAAGTAAATTTTGTGGTCAATTGCTGATTTTGAGCTCTAGATAGATGTAGAAAGTTGTGGCTAGTATGAGAAAGTAAGTTTTGTTTGTAATCACTGCTAACTACAAGAAGTTGGAGAGAGTTTATATAAATGAATTCTGTCAGTCAGTGCTACTGTCTGTTAAACTGCTCTTAATGAAAATTTATAAAACGTTTCTTAACCATTTGTGTACTGACTAAAAGAAAAGTTTTATATCACATCAGAATATGTTAATGTTTATATTCACTTTATCATCCTTTATTTCAGAAGACAGGTCTTCTCACTCTTAAAGGAAGACTGTTACAAAGAATTTATTCTCTCATCTTATAAAATTGAAGTGCTAAAATAGTATTACATATTACATAAAGGAGGATTTTTAAAAGTATTAAAATAATTTTAAAAAGTTCTGTCATTCAGTTAATGAAATTTGCATGTGTGGAATGTTATTCATATATTTAAAAATGGTTTAAAATTCCTAAAAACTTAACAATATTCTCATTGTCCATGTTATATCATAATACTAATCTGTGTAATAACCAAATTTACTTCTCTAAAGCATTTCTAAAAATACATATGGCCAGCTGTAAGTTAGAACTACATCTTCAACAAAAAGGACTTTAAAAGAGAAACAAGGCAAGCATATAAACTATGTCCTACTTGTTAATTAACAACCCTAGTAAATGTGTAAAGTTAGAAAGAACAAAACTTCTCCTATGGTTTGTGATTAATAACCCCAATATAAAACAATAGTCAGATGTTTTTATTTCTAAAAGTGACTTCATTTAAAATGCTTATAAATAACTAAAGCTTAAATTGTAGGCTGTTAAGCAGTCAAATTTACTCCTGAGCTTTAACTGTTATTTCTAAGTTCTGAAATGCTTTACTCTTTGTATAACCTAGTAATTCCCTAAAACTTTAAGTATCTGTGTGACACCTGAAACTGAAAGTTAAAGTTCTCCGCTCTAAAAGTCAGCATTACTCTATACCGCAACCATTAAAAAGCTGTACATTTTCTATAGTGTGCTACCTAATTTAATCTGTCTAATTTTGCAAAGTTCCTTAAAGGACTAAAGAAAATACAGAACTATTAAACTTCCCTACCTGGGGAATTCTTACTATTTTCTTAAACAATAGCTTCCCCCAATTTAATAACCCAAGCTCTGAATCTTAAAGCTTGCCCTTATAAAGTTATTTCTCTAATAGTAAAACAAAGCCTATTTATAACTAATGCCTAAAAACACCTCCCAAAGAACTTCTTTGCTCAAATGTGCTCTCTCTTTAAGCCAAAATCTACAAGTAAACTCATTATGTTTCTCCCTATGTGAGGCATAACTTTCAGGGGTGTAAATCTCCCTAGCAATATGAGGCAAGACTCCCAAAGATGAGGCTGGCCAGTGCATCATAGGATACCGAGCCCCAACCAACCATAAACACTTAAAAAACTATTGGTTTCTTAAAAACTTAAAAAATAAAAAACCCTGAGTTCCATCTTATTCCCACTTCTGCTCAGATCTTGTGTTCAATTTCTCACCCAGTTTGTTTCTTCTAGAGCAGAAACTTTTCACAACAAACTTCTCCTCACCAGAGGCCACACTGCAGTCCCCCATACTATAACCACCCACCATCAATAGCATAGCCGGAGGTATTCATACCCCCACAAAGGACCCATGACCCACTGACAGCTTAAAATAATTACAGAAGACAGACCATCAGCCCAAATTCCCTTAAGATGAGGGAGAATTAGAAATCTCGGAGGCGAAAATGATGCAGGGTTAGAATTAGGATGGTGGCTGACTAAGCAAAGGGCAAACTCCAAATAGTAATCAGGCCTCAAGGAGAAAGATATCTCTGAGAAGAATAGCAATAAATAGCAGCTGGGTGGCCAAACAATCCCAACCTGAGTAAGTCATATATGGAGAAGGGTGGAGCCAACCAGCACACCTAAATGCACTGTCTTCCACCAGGCACCATCTTGGAGAGGAGGGAAGGGAAGAAAAAGCCCCAAACAAAGAAGGGGATGGGGAATAAGTAAAGCTAATCTGTGAAAGCAAATGGCCCCACATTGCCTACTGCCTCTTGCCTTTCTCACCTATGTCTTTGTGAGAGTGCCTGCATGTCTTCTCTCATGTGTATTATACATTCTCAGCCTGCTTACTCCATGCTGTGCTGTGTCCTTGAATTCTTTCTTGCCTCATGGCCAAGATGCTAGACTGAATTCGGCAACAGTACTTCTAAGTTTCAGGGCTTATCTGGCATATGAACAATCTGGAGATTTTAAGTTTCTGAAAAATAAATTTAAGTAAAACTTTTATAGAGTCTTAGATAGGACCCTGGGTTTTCTTTAGGGGTTTCAGGAATACTGTTTGTTGGGGCTTGATGTACCGTGGTAGTTTGTAGTCTCTTGAGTCTCACTTTTTTCCACTTCTAAAGTATATAGAACATTGCTCTGTACCATCCCTTCCAGTTTTGAAATTCTGCAGGCTGTTAAATTGTATTCCAAGTGTGACATGTGTGTTGTACCAAAAACACAAACATTCCAAGTGTGACTTTGAACCCCAAAGCCCACAGCAGCCTGCAAACACCTTTCTATCCACCCTTCCATGCTGTGTTAGTGGCAACAACCCAACCAGATAGTCTTTTAATAAAGGGCTGGGATGGGCCATGGTGGGTCAGCAGGCAGAGTTCTCACCTGCCATGCCAGGGATGCAGGTTCGATTCCTGGTGCCTGCCCATACAAAAAAAAAAAAAAAAGTAAAATAAAGGGCTGATTTCCTTTTCTCCTTTGACCCAAACCACAGCTGTCTAATTAAAAAACAATCAGCCAAGCAATCTTAGCAAGAAATTTTTTTTGCTTAATGTAAATTATGCCCTTTTCCAAGTCTGCCAGGTTTATACCAAACATACATTTTTTACAACTTCAATTTTTTGTTTGTTTTTATTTTTTTAATATTTTTATTGTAAACAGCAAACAAGCATACAAACATTCCTGACATACAAACATTCTTGATATGGTTCCAATCAACTACTCACAATATCATTACATAGTTGTGTATTCATCACCATGATCATTTTTAGAACATTTGCGTCTCTCCAGCAAAAGAAAGAAAAAAAAAAAAGAATACATGCCATACCCCTTACCCCTCCCTCTCATTGACCACTAGTATTTCACTGGTCAATGAGAGGGAGGGGTAAGGGGTATGGCATGTATTCATTTTTTCTTTTTTACTAGTATTTCAATCTACTCAATTTATTTTAACCTCCCCCCCCATTATTTGTCTATTTTTTACCCATATATTTTACTCTTCTGTCCATACCATAGGTGAAAGAAGCATCAGATATAAGGTTTTCACAATCACACATTCACATTGCAAAAGCTATATATAATCAATCATCTTCATGAAACAGGGCCACTGGAACACAGTTCTACAGTTTCAGGTGCTTCCTATTATCCATTCAAATACACCATAAACAAAAAAAGGGATATCTATATAATGCATAAGGATAACCTCCAGGATAATCTCTCGACTCTGTTTGAAATCTGTCAGCCACTGGCACTTTATTTTGTCTCATTTCTCTCTTCCCCCTTTGGTTGTGAAGGTTTTCTGAATCCCATGATGCTGAGTCCCAGTTCATCCTAGAATTTCTGTCCCACATTGCCAGGGAGGTTTACATGCCTGGGAGTCATGTCCCACATAGATGGGAGAGGGCAGTGAGTTCACTTGCTGTGTTGGCTGAGAGAAAGAGAGGCCACATCTGAGCAACAAAAGAGGATCCCTGGGGGTGACTCTTCGGCCTAATTTTAAGTAGGCTCAGCCTATCCTTTGCAGGGATAAGTTTCATAGGGGCAAACCCCAAGATTGAAGACTCAGCATATTGATTTGGTTGTCCACACTGCTTGTGAAAATATCAAGAATTCTCCAAAAGGGGAAGTACAACTTTGATTTTAAAAATTAGTTTTAAAAATGCTAGAATATTTCAAACATATAGAAAGATGGAGAGCAATGTGACAGATACTTACTAGTTTAAAAAGTAATGACTACTGGACAGTGCAATGGTGGCTCAGTGGCAGAATTCTCACTTGCCATGCCAGAGACCCGGGTTTGATTCCTGATGCCTGCCTATGCAAAAAAAAAAAAAAAAAAAATGTAGTGACTACTATGATAATTTCCAGATTTAAGAATCTCTATATTTTATACATAAGATGGAATATTATGCAGCTGTAAGACAGAATAAAGTCATGAAGCATGTAACAACATCGATGGACCTTAAGGACATTATGCTGAGTGAGATTAGCCAGAAACAAAAGGACAAATACTGTATGGTCTCACTGATATGAACTGACATTAGCAAATGAGCTTGAAGAATTTCAGTTAGTAACAGAGACCATCAGGAGATAGAAATAGGGTAGATATTGGGTAATTGGAGCTGCAGGGATACAGAATGTGCAACAGGACTGATAAAATTCAGAAATGGATAGCACAAACTACCTAACTGTAGTACAATAATGTTAGAACACTGAATGAAGCTGAATGTGAGAATGATAGAGGGAGGAGGCCTGGGGGCACAAGTGAAATCAAAAGGAAAGATATACAATAAAGACTGAGATGGTATAATCTAGGAATGCCTAGAGTGTATAATGATAGTGACTAAATGTGCAAATTTAAAAATGTTTCTGCATGAGGAAGAACAAAGGAATGTCAATAATGCAGGGTGTTGAAAATAGATGGTAATTAGTATTTTAAAACTTTAACATATGTGTGAGACAAGCAAAAAATGTTTATTTGGTACAAAATGTTTGTTTTGACTAGTGCATTTCCTAATATAACTTATGTGGACAGCTTAATCGAACACCATAGTACTTGGAACCTTGCGTAGGGCATGAGATTTTGTAGGTTTGTCCAGAGTGATGCCCAGATAAATTTGAACAGTGAATAGGGAAGTATTTGCAAAGTCCCCTATGGGGAATGGTGAGAAAGGGGGAAAATTCAACTTCCCCAAGTGGAGAATTCTTGATATTCTCACAGGCAGTGGGGACAGCCAAAGCAATAGGTTGAGCCTCCAATCTTGGCTTTGTTCATACGAAACTTCATCCCGCAAAGAACAGGCTAAGCCAACTTAAAATTAGGCCAAAGAGTCACCCCCAAGAGAACCTCTTCTATTGCTCAGATGTGGCCTCTCTCTCTCGGCCGACAAAGCAAGCAAACTCATTGCCCTCCCCCTCTCTACGTGGGACATGACTTCCAGAGGTGTGGGCCTTCCTGACAACGTGGGACAGAAATCCTAGAATGAGCTGGAACCTGGTATCAAGGAATTGAGAACATCTTCTCGAGCAAAAGGGGGAAGAGCGAAATGAGACAAAATAAAGTGTCAATGGCTGAGAGATTCCAAACAGAGTTGAAAGGTTATCCTGGAGGTTATTCTTATTCGTTAAATAGATATCACCTGTTTAGTTAAGGTACAATGGAGAGGCTGGAGGGAACTGCCTGAAAATGTGGAGCTGTGCTCCGGTGGCCATGTTTCTTGGATAATTGTATGATGATATGGCTGTCGCAGTGTGACTGTGTGATTGTGAGAGCGTTGTGTCTGATGCTCCTTTTATCTACCTTATCTACGGACAAGTAAAACATATGGATTAAAAATAAATAAATAATAGGGGGAACAAATGTTAAAATAAATTTAGTAGATTGAAATGCTGGTGATCATGAAGGGGAGGGGTAAGGGGTATGAATGTTTTTATGTATGAAAGTTTTTCTGTTTTCTTTTTATTGCTTTTTCTGAATTGATGCGGATGTTCTAAGAAATGATCATAATAATGAATATACAAAAAAAAAAAAGGAAAAAAAGTCGGTTGTGATGATAAAAAAATATTTAAGCCCTCTAGCCTCCTATAGTCTGGAGCAGCCAGAAGGAAAAATATGAGAGGATCGTACAGTAGCCCATGACAAACTCTGGGATCTGTCCTGTAACCACTTGGTGAAGAGTGCTTTGAAAATTATTGCTTTTTTTAAAAAAATTTCTTTGCTTTGTATATATGTTATACTATACAATAAAAAAAGTTAAATAAAAAAATTTCTATGTTTGCTATATTTCTTTTAGGGTCTTCTTGAAAAAGAAAAAAAAAGTGTTACAGATAAGGTTAAATCCCTCTCTCTCCCATTGTCCACTATCCTAGTGGTAATCAGGGTCCTGAGGTTATTGTGCATCCTTCCCATCCATATTTCTATACTTTTACCATACATACCCTCTTTCATAAACACTGTATATAAAATTGTATTTTTACATTTCAATATTTTATAAATTACATCCTGTATACTTGTTTAGTTATGTTAACAGTATATCTTTGAGAATCATCCACATTCACACATGTAGCTCTAGTACATTCATTTCAATGCCTGTTTAGGATTCCATTACATGAAGACACCAAAATTTATTCATTCCCCAATTGATGGACATTTATGTTTCACCAGTATATAAAATGCTGCAATGAATATCTTTGTGGGGTTTTTTTTGTATTCCAGGATAGAAATGGAATAGCTGAGTCACCTTTACAGGATATTGCCAAATTGTCCTCCTGTCCGGTTCAACAAAATGGCTTTGAGCACGTCCCATGTGCCAAGAACTGCTCTAGGTGCTGGGAGTACAATAGGGACAAAAGCAAGTTATGCTCTCAAAGAACTTAAATGCCATTGGAAGGGAGATGGACCATAAATTGATAACATATCAGGTGATGGAATAAAACAGAGTACAGGGTCTATAGGGTCTAGATGATGATGAGTGAGAGCACCTTATGTATATGGTGGTCCATGAAAGCTTCATGAAGTGACATTTCAATGTAGGCTTTAAGAAAGAAGGGGAAGGAATGGTATCAATACCTGAGGGAAGACAGTTTTTGGCTGAGGAACTGCAAAAGCAAATGTGGGTGTCTGCTTGGTACACTCACAGGGCAGGAGGGCAGCCAGTGTGGCTTGAGCAGAGGGAGACTGAGGGAGAGTGGAAAGAGATGAAGCCTGAGAGGTCATGGAGTCTGAGAGATAAAGCCCCCTCTAGCACCTTGCAAACGACAATGAGGATTTGGGCTTTTATGCTTAGTGAGAAGTCATGCATTTAAAGTGAGGCAGTCAGCAAGGATGTGCTGTGTGTTTTCTCTCACTATATTCAACCTCTCAGGCTCATTGTAGTCTGACAGAGATTTAAATTTAATCTGGGTGGAGGAGAAAGGAGTAAGGTAGTTGAGGGTGAAAACAAGTGAAGTCCAGCTCATCCAGTGCCCAAGTGGGGCTTGGGGAATTTGGGGAATCAGAAGGAAGGAGCTGGGGATGATTAGTTGGAAAGTGGGAGGGCAATTGAGATTATGGAGGCGGGGAGTCATTGGTAATGACAATATCAGGATATCATATGGGAATGTGTGGCTGACGTAGAGTACAGGACGAGGTCATCAGAGCTCAGGCAGAAGGCCAGGGAACTGAATGGAAGAATCTCTACCTGGTTGTTGAATCACTAGATACTATGTCAGGAGTGTTGTTGGACCCAGACAATGAGCCAGTGCTAAAAAACCCAACAAATGAGGCAGTTTGGGGGCCTGTAGATGGCTGTGACCAGGAGGGGTGAGTTTCAGGGGGAGGAGGGAGGGCCAGAGGAAGTAGCTTTAAATCCAGGAAGCCTCCGTCACCTTTACTGTCGGCGGAGGCTCCACCAGGGGAATCACTGGAATCTGGAATCGCTCCAGGGGAATCACCGGAGGAGCTTTTAAATTAATACTGATGCATGGCCCCATCCCAGGCCACTTAAATCACTCTCTGGGCGTGCATGAGAGCTTCTTCACCTTCTAACCCACATTTGGTATTATTAGATCTTTTCATTTTTGCCCCTTACAGAGGGGAAAAACAGTGTCTCCTGGTTGTCTTATTTTATATTTTCCCATGTTCTAATGAGGATGCCAACTTTCTCACATATTTAAGCTATTTCTATTTCCTTTTCTGTTATTCATCTTTTTATATCCTTGGTTCATTTCCCCCCTATTGTGTTTCTTAGTCATTTTCCTATTCATTTGTAGGAATTCTTTATATATTTTCTGGATATTAGTCCTTTTGTGGTTATACGTATTGCAAATATTATCTCCCAGTCTCTGGCTTGTTGTTTTGTGTTTTAGTTGAGCAGGAGATTTTAGTTTTAATGTCGATATTTAATATTTAAGTTATGAATGTTACTCCTTTTGTTTTACTGAAAGGATTATAAAAACTGTTACCTTTGAGCAGAAGAAATGAGGGTGCGAGGTTTTTTCCCACCATGGTATGCCCTCTGTCCTTTCTGTATCTTGTACTTTGTACATGCTTTATATTTATTTTTTAAAAAATAATAAAGTAAACTATCACAGTGTAAGGCCAGCAAATATACCATCCAAATATGGACAGAAGCAATATATTATTTTGGTGCTTTTTACTTTAAAAAAATGGGTAAGTGTATGGGAACTCTGAATTTTGTGCATGATCTTTCTTTAAATCTACAACTTTTATAATTAAAAGAAAAAAATATATGGCTTGCATACAATCCCAGAACGAATTACTATAATAACATCTCTTCTGTGCCAGGCAATATTCGAGCTATTTAAAACTCATTATCTTCCCTAAAATTGCAAATATCCCCCATTTTATGGATGAATAAAAAGTATCTCAGTGTGGGTGAGTAACTTGCCTAAAGGCACACAGCTAGCAAGTGCCAGAATGCGGAAACCTCAGCTTGGCTTTATTATTTGTTTCACTGCTATGCTGTCTTCTGTACTACCTAAGTTGTGTGGGTTTTGTGATTCCTTTAAAGACATTTCTCAGAGCTATAACAGCTTCAACAAGAATAGTTTCCTTGTATCTGAGTACCAGTGTTATTATGCTAAGCCCTTCTGAGGATTTATGAAAAGTCACTGTGTATTGTGACCAAATCTCTAGGGAAGTGTGTGTGTGTGTTTTCCTTAAGAAGTTAGCCCAGTGCTTCTTGAAATTCCCTCAAAGCCACAGTTTTCCCCTTTTTCCTCTGCCTGTTTCACAAATCTGGGTCCGCACTCTTCTCTCTCTCCTTTTGTTGGTTGAGCAGAGATACAGCCACTCCTTGTTGCCTCCCCAAACTTGAAATGACTTCCTGTCACATTTGATGAGTAAGAATTGGTGGTAAGAAGCTGGCCCTTCCCTCATTCTGAATGCAGAAGTAGTTCCTACCCAGATGTCCAACTTGATCAGTGCCCAGAGTGCAGCGTCTTAATTTGTTTTCTGTAAAGATGAGATAACGTCAGATAGTGGGACTAATTATGGAATGACCATTTAGTTCGTATATTAAGTTCTTTACAGATCCCCAGTTAAGTCAAAAGTTTTTTGGAATAGGATTTCCTTTCTAACTAAAGTATCCGCTTAACCAGACATTTCCTTTTTGTATCAAGCCTTGTTGATATCTTTCTTAAATTATTCTAATTGATTTTTAGAAAATTGATTTTATTAGTCCTGCAGGATCTCACTGTTATTTATTATTCTAGAATTTAGAGTTAAAAGTTAAAACATCTAATAATGCTAGTTTTGGGTCAAAATGGCAAGAAACTGGGTGCAATTTCTCCTAGTTTGGTACTTCAGTGTAGCTAGATATCAACCAATGTTGAAAGTCAATAAAAAAAAAATTGGACCTATGCTTAATTTTATTTAGATATTTTATCCAACTAAAATATTGGTCCAAAATTTCTGGACAATTGGTAGTTGTAATTATTTTGGAAATGTTAAATATAGTGATAATAAAAATCAGGCAAAATTTAATAACTTTCCATTCTAATGGCAATTTAATATTGGGGCTAAAAAGTCTTACAGATAAATATTACCATAGAAAAAAATTTTTCTTCACATTCAAATGATCATAAGCTGCTTATTTAAATAATTAAAAAAAAATTTGATTGATGTTTTAGTCTGCAGCCCAGAAAAACCTGCTGACCCGCATACTATGCTTATCACCTTTGAAGGGGAAATTTATTTGTAGGTGTAATTCCAATAAGGTCCAATAGGTGGCACAAAACCGTTTCTAAGGCATTTAAAAAACTAGGGACTTAAGATTTAAGAAAGACGCACTTTTCCGTGCATTTAGACATTTCTTTTCTTCTGAGAAGGAAATCTTGGTAAGTAAGATGACTTTTGTGGCTTTTTCAAATTATGGCGTAATTACTTAAACAAGAAAATGCTATCAATTATCTGGTAAATAGGTAACGTTTCTTCGAAGTTTCTCCTACGTGATTTTAAGTGTTTATCTAAATGTTGTAAATGTCCTTTCAGTTGTACATGAAAGATTTTTTTAAAAATGTCTTTACGGTTATCTTAAAAAGATATAAGAACAACTCGCACTTGAAATGATAGGAAATAAACTAACTCGTGTTGTTTATCTATTTCTCTTTTACCGACTATATTTTCTCTTTCCACCTTTCTCTAGTTCCTTATTTTCAGTAACATTTAATTTATACTACTCATAAAGCACCGATCAAATACTACATCATTTTATAGTAGACCTGTGTGTTGGCTCTCCCCTGTCACACGGTGCTATAATTCTTGGTCTGTATTTGTGGCTAATTTATAAACTCTTTCAGAGCAGAGATTATGCCAGTCCTTCTCATTTTTATAATCACAGCACCAAGTGTTTAGCACAGTGGTGGCGCGTAGTAGACTCTGCCTAAATAAACATGTATTAGCTGGAGAAGGTAGCAGGCACCCGGCTCTTCATAACTTTTGAATCCCCTACGCCGTGCCTAGCTCTTGCCAGGTGTCTCGAGGGCTCCCCTAAAGTTTGACGAATGCAACATTGTTTCTCTTTCATACTTATTGACTTGATCATGATATCTTTTCTACGCTCATTATTTTTTCTAGTCTTTCCTGTCTTGTAGTTTTAATTTTCATAGGTTCATCTACCGCTGTTTGTTTCCTGAAATAGAGCTTTATCCGTCTTTTTTTTTCTCTTTTCACTTGCTGCATTTAAACGTAATCTTTTACCTCTTATCGCTTTCACTTCCTGTTCTTCTTTAAAGTGGACTCTAATCCTGCCCTAACTGCCGTGCTTCCTCTACTTCCTGTCTTAAATATAAAACGTACTTGACTTGTTTCTTAATTAAGGTTGTAAAGCAGGAACGAGTTGAGGGTTTAAATACCCCCAGAGGAATATGCACTGTCATCGCAGAATGCTATAAAGGCAGCTAAAACACTTTCCCACGTGATGGCTGAATTTTAGGTCCCTTTGGATGGGTCTCATTCACGAAAGTCAAAGCATCATGTGGAAGAAGTTCTTTATGTATTTATATTCCAAATAATGTAAGTGTTCCTTTAAACTTGAAACCTTTATACACTAGCTATTTTAAGACAACTCTTAAGTTGTCTTAACACGATTTTTCAGTTTATAAAAGATGTCAGAATTAGAAATTTGGAAAATATGAACAAGAATAAGAAAGAAAATTAAACTCAGATATAATTCAGAGATCTAGAGGTAATCATTATTATTAGCATTTGGTATGTTTCCTTCCCATCCTTTTTTCCCCTGGGGGCTTTGTGTAATGTGAGTTTTAATCACATTTTACAAAATTAGAATCCTACTACATATAAAGTTTTGTATCATTTTATTCATTTATAAAATGTATAATTTTATACTTATATTGTAGACATTTTTTTCTTCAAAAGTGCAATATTTGAGGCTGCATGTTGTTCCATGTTATGGGTGTACCATAATTGATTTAATCACTTTCTATACTAGACCTTTTGATTTTTAAAATTTTTCATCTCATGAGCAAGTTCATAATCATATTTTGCATATGATTATGCTAATAATAATATTCTTATGTTAGTCTTTGATTATTTATTTAAAAGAAAATTCCCAGAAATGAAATTGTTAAAACAAATGATAAGCATATTTTTAAGGAATTTATGTAAATGACCAAATTGCTTTTCAAAAAGCTTGCACTAATTTTTTAATCCTGCAAGTAGTAAATGAATGTTCTTATTTTAGTTCCCACCTACCAATATTAGTACTCTATTTTTGAATTTCCCCAATTTTGTGTGTGAAAAAAATCATACATTTTTATATCTCTTAAGAAAAAATTCCCATTAGGTTCACTTCATCTTTTTTTTAAAGCTGTGTTTTTCTGAGATAAATTTGCATACCATATGTTCTAGTTTGCTAGCTGCCAGAATGCAATATACTAGAAATGGAATGGCTTTTAAAAAGGGGAATTTAATCCGTTGCAAGTTTACAGTTCTAAGGCCAAGAAAATGTCCCAATTAAAACAAATCTAAAGAAAATGTCCAGTCTAAGTCATCCAGGTAAAGATACCTTGATTCAAGAAGGCCGATGAAGTTCAGGGTTTCTCTCTCAAGTGGAAAGGCACATGGCAAACACAGTCAGGGTTTATCTCTCATCTGGAAAGGCATGTGGCAAACACGGCGTCACCTGCTGGTTTTCTCTCCTGGCTTCCTGTTTCATGAAGCTCTCCGGGAGGCATTTTCCTTCTTTGTCTCCAAAGGTCACCGGCTGGTAGCCTCTCTGCTTCTTGTGGCTATGTCATTCTCTGCTCTCTCAGAATCTCCACATTCTCCAAAATGTTTCCTCTTTTATAGGATTCCAGTAAACTAAAAAAGACCCACCCAAATGGGTGGAGACTTGTCTCCACCTAATCCAGCTAAACAACCGCTCTTGATTGAGTCACATCTCCAGGGAGATGATCTAATTACAGTTTCAAACATACAACTGAATAGGGATTAGAAGAAACGGCTGCCTTTACAAAATGGGATTAGGATTAAAACATGGCTTTCTAGGGTACATACATCCTCTCAAACTGGCACACCATACAATCCATCTGAGTTATACATACAATCAGTATCTTCCACTATATTGACAGAGTTGTGCATTCATCACCATAATAAATTCTAGAACATTTTCACCACTCCAAAAAGAAAAACCCTGAACTCTTAACGGTCACCTCTCAATCCTTCTATCCTTCTCTAGCCCTACATAAGCACTAATCTATTTCGGTCAAAGCAAACACTTTTTTCCATCTTTATACATTTGTTTATGTTTACTATATAAATGGAGTCAAGCAGTATATGGTGCTTTATGACTGGTTTCTTTCACTTAGCGTAATTTCCTTTTTATTTGCAGTTGATAGAAGAATATTCATATATTACTATTCACTATAGTCTATAGTTTGCTTCCAGTGTATTTTTACTCTATACCACCCTAATATTAATACCTTGTAAGTGTATCATACATTTATTTTTTTTTTTTTTTTTTAAAGGAAAGACAGAGAGAAGGAAGGAAGGATAGAAGGAAGGAAGGAAGGAAGAAAGGGAAACATCTTCTTGTTTTATTGTATTTTGTTTCTCTGTTTTTGTTACATGGGCTGGGGCCGGGAATCGAACCGAGGTCCTCCGGCATAGCAGGCAAGCACTTTGCCCGCTGAGCCACCGCGGCCCGCCCTCATACATTTATTTTAATTCACGGAAGAACATTCTTAGATTTGTACTATTGACCACACTCATTGTCCACAACAAGGATCACTATGTTATACAGCTTGTGGTAGTTAGATTCAGGTGTCAACTTGGTCAGGTGAAGGTGCTGCGGACATGAGCCAATGGCATGTGAACCTCATCCGTTGCTGATTACATGGTACATGAAGCTCATCTGCTCATTACATCTGCAGTTGGGTAGGAGGCATGCCTGCTATAATGAATGATGTTTGATTTAATTGGCTGGTGCTTAAATGAGAGACTCAACGTAGCACAGCCCAAGCAGCACAGCATACCTCATCTGAGCACACACAGCTCAGTCCAGGCTTTTGGAGATGCAGAAAGGAATCACCCTAGGGAAAGTTGTTGGAACCCAGAGGCCTGGAGAGAAGGCCAGCAGAGATTGCCCTGTGCCTTCCCACATAAGAAAGAACCTCAGTTGAAAGTTAGCTGTCTTTCCTCTGAAGAACTATACGTTAACTAAATAAATCCCCTTTTATTGAAAGCCAGTCTGTCTCTGGTGTGTTGCATTCTGGCAGCTAGCACAAGACAAGAGCACAGGCCCGTGTTTCATCCTCTGGTTTTCCTTCTAGTGACATTAATCACCCTAAACTTCCCCTTTCAGCCACAATTACACCTACATATCATCGCTGTACATGCACTACAATGTGCTATCATTACCTCTATCCCTTTCCAGACATTTACAATCAAACTTATTATAAATTCTACACAAATTAAGCATCAGCTCCCCATTCTCTGCCCTCATTCTATCTTTTGGTGACCTAAATTCCATATATTTACCCCATGAGTTTGCTAGTTATATTTAGTTAATTTTAGTGAGGTCATAACAATATTTATCCTTTTATGCCTGACTTATTTCATTCAACATAATGTCCTCACGGTTCATCCATGTTGTCATAGGTGTCAACTTATTATATGCCATTCATTGGCTAATGGACACTTATGCTGTTTTCATCTTTTGACATTTATGGAAAATGCTGCTATGAACGTTAGTGAACAAATGTCTGCCTACCTGTGTCCCTACCTTCAGTTCTAAATATATACCTAATAGTGGAATTGCTGGATCATATGGCAGTTCCTGAGGAACCACCAAACTATATTCTACAGCGACTGTACCATTTTACATTCCCGCCAACAGTTGTGTAGATCAGCTCCAAAGTGCCCTGGGGAGGAGACCAGGAAGGATGCCAAACTTCTTTGTGATGCCTCCCTGAATCTGTGCTTTCCTGGCCTGGCCAGCAGATGGCATTCTTCAGCAAACTGTCCCTGGAGGCATAAAATGGTACTGTGCCTTTAAGTTTCAGCCAACTCTGCCCCTCTCATTGGCGTGGTTGAAACAGAGGCTACCAGTCACTTTTGTCTGGAGTGGGCTGAAAACGTAACTCAGATCTAGGACCCAGTGAACCAGAATCAGCTAATCAAAAGCTATGATTGGGGTGCACAGGTGGTTTGGTGGTAGAATGCTGGCCTTCCATGCAGGAGACCTGGGTTCGGTGTCCGGACCATGCACTGGGCCCCCCTCCAAAAAAAAACAGCTACAATCAGTGCTCGGCCATGTTACTTCCCCCCAACGCTTGAGGAAAAGCCACCCTTCAGTGTGTTGTCCCCTGCAGCCCCAAAAAGGCACCCTATCTCTAAATCACCCCTGCTTCTACCCGTGTCTGGGGTGGGGTTGAAACAGAGTTTGCTGATTGCTTTTTTGTCCTGGGCTGGCTAAAACTATAGCTACTCTCAGAGCTGGGACCCAGTGATCTGAATTCGCTAAACAAAAGCTGTGATCAGTGTTCAGCTGTGTTCCCCTCATCCTGTTTTTGTGGAAGAGGACTTTAAGTTCCAGATAGTGCCTGGATCCTGGGAGATAGACCCCAGCCCCTGCAGCATGCAAACCTCTACTCAGATTTTCACTGGAGTTTATCAGTCTCTTCCTTCTGCTCTTCCCTAGCTGGTGTACAGTGTTCTCCTGAGACCCTGAGCAGTTGTCGCAGACAGTTCCTTACCATTTACTAGCTGTCCTGGAGGACAAACTGAGTCCTGGAGCTCCCTATTCCACCGTCTTACCTGGAAAACTTATTACTTTTTACGCATTTGCATTTTAGCACCTGTAGGAAGAAAGAAGTGGAGTTACATCCCAAGCAATGCAGTACAATAATACTGACATTTATAATTACCCAAATGGCTACCTTTACCACAGATCTTTATTTCTTTATGCTGCTTTGAACTACTGTCTAGTGTCACTTTCAGTGAGAAGAACTCCCTTTAGCATTGCTGGTAGAGTAACTCTAGCTTTTGTTTATCTGGGAATATCTTAATCTCTCCCTCAATATTGAAAGAGAGTCTCACCAGATCTAAAATTCTTGGCTGGCAATTGTCTTTTTCAGCCCTTTAAGTATTTCAACCCATTGCCTCCTTGCCTACATAGTTTCTGATGAGAAATCATCACTCAATCTAATTGAGACTTCCTTGAACTTTTAAAAAAATATGTTTTTACTGAGATATCTTTACACACATACAGTCCATCCAAAGTATACAATCAATGTCTCACAATATCATCTTATAGTTGCATATTCATCATCATGATAATTTTCAGAACATTTGTATCATTCCAGAAAAGGAAATAAAAAGAAAAAATATAAAGTCATACATTCCCATACCCCTTACCCCTTTCTCTTCTTGACCACTAGTGTTTCAATCGTGTCAATATACTGATTCAGCACTCATACTCATTTATTAAATCAGCATTCTCTGTATAACTCTACCAGCACCTTTGGTCTTTCTCCCAGCCTTTAAGCATATTTGGGCTATGTCTATTCATGTTTGAAGGGGCTGTTGATAATATGGGATAGGAGGATGGAACTAGTTGATGTTCTGGAAAGGCTGGCCCCTCTGCACTCTAATACTTATCTGATCCAGGAAACCATCTGGAGGATGTAAGTTTCTGGAAAGTTATCCTGGTGCATAGAACCTTAATAGAATCTTATATAATGCCCTAGGTATTCTTTACGATTGGCAGGAATGGTTTCGGTTGGGGTTTGGCAAGTTATGATAGGTAGCAAGGTCTAACTGAAGCTTGCGTAAGAGTGGCCTCCAGAGTAACCTCTTGACTCTATTTGAACTCTCTCAACCACTGATACCTTATTTGTTACACTTCTTTTCCTTCTTTTCGTCAGGATGGCATTGTTGATTCCACAGTGCCAGGGCCACGGTCATCCTTGGGAGTCATCTCCCATGCTGCCAGGGAGACTTTCATCCCTGGATGTCATGTCCCACTTAAGGGGGAAGGCAATGGTTTTAGAGACTGAGAGCCCGCATCTGAGAAACAGAAGAGGTCCTCTGGAGGTGATTCTTGGCATACCTACAGGCACGCTAAACTTCTCTGCTACATACATAAACTTCACAAGAGTAAGCCTCAAGATCAAGGTCTTGGCCTACTGATTTGGGTGTCCCTAATGTTTGACACAATGTCCGGGGTTTCCCCAAAGGTAAAGTTTAATAGTTCCATAATATTCCCCCCATCACTCAAGGGACTTTGCCAATACTTTTTATCTACTTAACATACTCTGGGATGTTTTCATGCATTACATTAAGTTATAAAGGATCAAAGGCTATCATTTCTTCTGGGCTCCCTGTGTTTAGATTGTTAAATGATCCATGCAGACAGGTTGTTAGATTATGTGCTACAGAAAATTTAGGTTCTAGACAAAATAAACATTTCTTTCCATTGGTCTTAAAGTGTAGATGAAGTTCTAAAATACAGGCAATGTCTTCCTTACCCCTCTATTCTGAATTACCTTAATCCTGACCTGATTGGCTTCATTCTTATTTCTAAATACCAAGTTATAAATATATTAAACAGCTCCTCAAAATCCAGAAATAACAATTACCACTCCAGACCTAAAAGTGACTGCTATAAGAGCTTACAATCTAGGACTCTGTTTCCTTATAAGCATTTTCTAAATGAGATCATACAATATTTGCTCTTTTGTTTCTGGCTTATTTTGCCTCACCAAATGTCCCATAAATTCATTCACATTGTTGCATGCCTCACAACTTCACTCTTTTTTATAGCAGCACAATGTTCGATCATATGTATACACCTTCATTCGCCAATCCACTTCTCAGTCAGTGCGTCTTTCAGCCACCTCTGTTTACTGGACCTCATGTATAATGTCCAAAGTCAAAAGTCCATCAACACTCTCAATTTTAGATAATTTCATTGTTCCCAAGAGAAAGATAGCCAATAAACACACCCTTACCTAACAGAAAATCCAAACCTCCCCCTAACTCTTGTCTTTCCCACCTGGGATTGCTGCAGTACTGTTGAAGGTTTCCTGTTAAACATAGCCCATAACATGCAATAGCATTTTCTCCCCTATACCTCAAAAGTATACATTCTTGGTACAAGATTCATACTTTTGCAGTAGTTCATGTAAAAACTTATTTATATTTGTGGTGTTAATTGATGGAACAAATTAGTCTATACAAACCCTTTCAACCATGTTCACCTTCAATATAGTAATATTGTTTATAGATCCACCAGTGAACTGCTTTCACTTCTATATATTCCCTTACAAGTAAGTGTATCTCTAGGTCCCTTATATTCTGTATTACAACCCTCTGATTTTACCTTTACCATGGTCATAAAGGTAAATGCATACAGTATCTATTTTTTTGTGTGCCAGTCTTATTTCACTCAACATTATGTCCTCAAGGCTCATCCATCTTGTCATGTACTTGAGGATGTCATTTCATCTTACTGCTGCATAATATTCCATTGTATGTGTATACCACATTTTGTTAATCCACTTGTCTGTTGATGGGCACTTGGATTGTTTCCATCTTTCGGCAATTGTGAATAGAGCTGCTGTGAACATCAGTGTGCTAATGTCTGTTTGTGTCACTGCTTTCAGCTCTTCTGGGTATATACTGAGTAATGGTATTGCCGGGTCAGAGGGCAACTCAATATTTAGTTTTCTGAGGAGCTGCCAGACTGTCTTTTGTAGTGGCTATACCATTATACATTCCCACCAGCAGTGCATAAGTGTCCCAATTTCTCCATATCCTCTCCAACATTTGTAGTTTCCGGTTTGTTTAATAGCAGCTATTCTTACAGGTGTGAGGTTGTATCTCATTGTAGTCTTGATCTGCATTTCCCTTATAGTTAATGAGAATGAGCATCTCTTATGTGCTTTTGAGCCATCTACAGTTGCACTTCAGAAAAATACCTATTCATATCTCACCCACTTTATAATTGGGTTGTTGTTCTTTTATTATTGACTTGTATGATTTCTTTATGTATACAGGATATCAAACCCTTGTCTGTTGTGTGATTTCCAAATATTTTCTTCCATTGAGTTGGCTGCCTCTTCATTTTTTGACAAAGTCTTTGGAGGCATAAAAAGGCATTTGATTTTGAGGAGTTCCCATTTATCTATTTTTTCTTCTGTTGCTTGTCCTTTGAGTGTAAAGTTTAGGAAGCTACTTTCTATTACTAGGTCCTGAAGATGTTTCCCTACCTTTTCTTCTAGGATCTTTAAGGTACTGGTTCTTATATTTAGGTGTTTGATCCAGTTTGAGTTAATTTTGTTTAGGTTGTAAGGTAAGGGTCCTCTTTCATTCTTCTGGCTATTCATAGCCAGTTCTCCCATGCCCAATTATTGAAAAGACTATTTTGTCCCAGTTCAGTGGATTTGGGGCCCTTGTCAAAATTCAGTTGTCCATAGTTTTGGTGGTTTATTTCTGCACTCTTGATTCAATTCTATTTTTGTGCCAGTACCATGCTGTTTTGACTACTGTGGCTTTATAATAAGTTTTAAAATCAGGGAGTGTTAATCCTCCCACTTCATTCTTCTTTTTCAGAATGATTTTAGCTATTCTGGTTTCTTTCCTTCCAGATGAATTTGGTAACTAGCTTTTCCAAGTTTTCAAAGTAGGTTGCTGTTGTTTTGATTAGTACTATATTGAATCTGTAGGCCATTTTGTGTAGAATTCACATCTGAACTACAATTTAACCTTCCTATCCATGAGCATGGAATGTCTTATCACTTATTTAGATCTTCTTTGATTTTTTTTTAGCAATGTTATGTAGTTTTCTGTGTACATGTCCTTTAAATCCCTAGTTAAGTTCATTCCCAGATATTTGATTCTTTTAAATGCTGCTTTGAATGGAATTTTTTCCTTAATTGACTCCTTGGTTAGGTCATTGCTTGTTTATAGAAATATTGCTGATTTTTGAGCATTAATTTTATGACCTGCCACCTTGCCGAATTTGTTTATTAGCTCAAGTAACTTTGTCATAGTTTCTCAGGATTTTCCGAATATTGTATCATGTCATCTGCAAACAATGAAAGTTTTGCTTCTTCCTTTCCAGTGTGGATGCCTTTTCTTTCTTTCTCCTACCTGATTGCTCTCACTAGAATTTCTAGTACAATGTTGAATAATAGTGGTGACAGAGGGCATCCTTGTCTCATTCTCAATCTTTAGGGAAAAGCTTTCAGCCTCTCACCACTGAGAATGATGCTGGCTGTGAGTTTTTCATATATGCCTTTTATCATGTTGAGGAAGTTATCTTTGATTCCTACCTTTTGAAGTGCTTTTATCAGAAAAGGATATTGAATTTTGTCTAATGCGTTTTCAGCATTAATTGAGATGATCATATAAGTTTTTCCTTTCGATTTATTAATGTACTGTATTACATTAACTGATTTTAGTGTGTTGACCCATCCTTGCATTCCTGGTATAAACCCTACTTGGTCATGTTGTATAATTATTTTAATGTGCTGTTGGATTTGATTTGCTAATATTTTGTTGAGAATTTTGGCATCTATGTTCATTATGGAGGTTGGTCTATAGTCTTCCTTTCTAGTAGCATCTTTACCTGGTTCTGTTATTAAAGTGATATTAGCTTCATACAATGAGTTAGGTAGTGTTCCTTTTCCCTCAATTTTTTTGAAAAGTTTGAGCAGGATTGGTTTTAGTTCTTTTTGGAATGTTTGATAAAATTCCACTGTGAAGCCAGAAGGCTTTTCTTTTTAGAGAGATTTTTGATGACTGATTAAAAATCTCTTTACTTGTGATTATTTTGTTGAGATCTTCTATTTCTTCTTGAATCACTGTAGCTTGTTTGTGCATTTCAAGGAATTTGTCCATTTCATCTAAGTTGTCTAGTTTGTAGGCATATAGCTGTTCATAGTATCCTCTTATGATTTTTTTTTTTGTTTCTTCAGGATCTGTGGTGACACCCTTCTCATTTCTGATTTTGATTATTTGCATCTTCTCTTTTTTTATTTGTCAGCCTTGCTAGTGGTCCATTCATTTTATTGATTTTCTCCAACAACCAACTTTTTGTTTTATTGATTCTTTGTGTTCTTTTGTTCTCCCATTCATTTAACTCTGCTTCAACCTTTGTTTTTTCTCTTCTTCTGTTTGATTTGGTATTAGTTTTGCTGTTTTTTCTCAAGTTCTTCCAAGTGAGCAGTTAAATCCTTAATTTTTGCTCTTTCTTCTTTTTTAACGTAGGCATTTAGGCCAATAAATTTCCCTCTTAGCACAGCCCTTGCTGAATCCCATAAGTTCTGATATATTTTATCCTCATTTTCATTTATTTCTAGATAGCTACTGATTTCTCTAGAATTTCTTCTTTGACCCACTCATTGTTGAAGAGTGTGGTATTTAATCTCCATATATTTGTGAAAGTTCTTGTTCTTTGGTGGTTATTGATTTCCATCTTCATTCCATTATGGTCAGAGAAGCTGCTTTAATAATTTCAGTGTTTTTAAATTTATAAACTTCTGTTTTGTGCCTAGCATATGATCTATCCTGAAGAATGTTCCATGAACACTAAAGAAGAATGTTTAGTCTGGTGTTTTGGGGTTGTAACGACCTATATAAGTCTGCTAGGTCTAAGTCATTTATCAAATTGTTTAAGTTCTCTATTTCCTTGTTGATCCTCTGTCTGGTTGGTCTATCTATAGAGGAGAGTGGTGTATTGAAGTCTCCTACTATTATTGTTGAAACATCTATCACTCCCTTCAGTTTTGCCAATGTCTGCCTCATGTACTTTGGAGCTCCTTGACTGGGAGCATAAACATTTATGATTGTTATATCTTCTTGGTGAATTGACCCTTTAATTAGTATATGTTGCCCTTCTTTGTCTCTTATGATGTCTTTATATTTAAAGTCTATTTTATCTGATATTAGTATAGCTACTCTTGATTTTTTTGGCTACAGTTTACATGGAACACCTTTTTCCATCCTTTCACTTTCAATCTATTTGTATCTTTGTGTCTAAGGTTAGTCTCTTGTAAGCAGTGTATAGCTGGATTATATTTCTTAGTCCATTCTGTCAATCTGTATCTTTTAATTGGTAACTTTAGTCCATTAACATTCATAGTTATTACTATAAAGGCATTTCTTGAATCCACCATCTTATCCTTTGGATTTTATTTTTCAGATCTATATATTCTTTTCCCTCTTTCTCTTTTTATCCTTTAAGTTACCATTACTGGTGCCCTTCAATTCTGTGCCCTCCTCCAGACCTCCCTCTCCTGTCTTTTTTTTTTTCAACTGGCAGAACTCCCTTTAGTATCTCTTATGGACCTGGTCTCTTTTTGACAAATTCTTTCAGCATTTGTTTGTGAAAATTTTATTCTCTCCCTCAGTTTTGAAGAACAATTTAGCTGAGTACAGACAATTTGACTGGAAATCTTTCTCTTTCAGGATTTTAAATATATCATACCACTGCCTTCTTGCCTCCATGGTGTCAGTTGAATAGTCTGAATTTAGTCTTCTGTGTTTTCCCTTGTATGTAGTAGATTTTTTTTTTCTTGCTGCTTTCAGGATTTTCTGCTTCTCTTCAATATTTGACAGACTGATTAGTATGTGTCTTGGGGGAGGCCTATTTGGATTTATTCTATTTGGAGTTCATTGGGCTGCTTTGATTTCCATATTTATGTCTTTTATAAAGGTTGAGATGTTTTCCCCCGTTATATCCTCAACTAATCTTCCTAGCCCTTTAATCTTCCCTTCTCCTGCTGGGACACCAATGGTTATTATATTTGTGCATTTTGTTTTGTCCATGATTTCCCTGAGATCCAATTCAAATTTTTCCATCATTTTTGCCATTTGCTCTTTCATGTGTTCAAAATCAGTTGTCCTGTCCTCTAGTTCACTTACTCTTTCTTCTGCCTCTTCAAATCTGCTGTCTCTAGTATATCTTTAATTTGGTCTACAACATCTTTAATCTCTGTGATATCTGCTATTTTTCTATTTATTCTTTCAATTTCTTCTTTATGCTCTTCTAGTGTCTTCTTGATCTCCTTTATGTCATTAGCCATCCCACTGATTTTATTTAGTAGAGTTATTTGAACATCTTTGATTAGTTGTTCCAAAGTCTGCACCTCCTCCAGGGTTTTAATCTGGTCATTATACTGGGCTATATCTGTTTGCATCTTTATATGGTTAGTGATCTTCTGTTGTCTTCACAGCATGTAAATATCCTGATAGGGTTAGTCTAAAGCTTTGTATTTGTGAAAGAGTATGGAGCAGGGTGCAGGGTTGTGGGGAGAGCAAAATCGTGTGGTTCAGTATATGCACGGATCGGGGACTCTATGTTGGTGCCTGTGAGTGTGGGTTATGAGGTGTGGGTTGCAGGGTTGTGGAGGTGTGGTGTGGGGGTTATGGGGGGAGGTGCACTCCAGGCAGGCCTTGGAGTGCAGGAGAAGGGTGCAGCATGGGGGCACAGAGGTAGGGGGTGGTGAGAGGTGGATAGGAAGACTGAGTTGATGTGCTGGGGCTGGTACATGGGCAGGATGTGGGTGGGTACATGAAGCATATGGGTTGTGGGTGTCAAGGTCTGAGATGCAGGGATGGAGGAGAGGTCCAGCATGACCAGGATGCAGATGCATGAGTGTGTAGGGGTGGGGCATAGATCACAGAGGTTGTGGGATGTGTGTTAGAAGTGGGTAATGATGGGTGGGTAGGGACATGACACAAATTTGCAGGTGCGGGTGAGTGTGGATTGGAGGCGCCCACTTGTGCAGGCCTTAGGCTATGTGGCAAAGATGTGCACGAGAGCACCTACCAGGTATGGGAGAGGACACTTGTGCCATGGGGTGGGGCAAGGTTGTGCACGTGTGCAGGGGTCAAGAGGTCAGTGCACAGATACGTTAGTGCCTGGTAGGGAGAATTTGGCTGTGCAAGTGCATGGGTCTGGGGGGGCAGTTCCCTGGTATGCACATGTACAGAGCTCAGGGGCAGAGGGGTAGGATTGTGTCTGTATGGATTGGGGGAAGGTATGGCCCAGTGCACAGGTCAGTGCTTGCCCAGAGCTGAGGGGGCATGATGTGAGTGGGTGCATGTGCACACAAGCAGCTGGGGGCCAGATGCTGATGTGCGTCCACACAGAGCTCAGGGTGGCCAGGTGGGATTGATTGACTGTGTGGGCTGGGTATGTATGTGGCCTGGGCATGAAGGTGAGTACCTGCATCCTGATGCACAGGTGACTGCTTGCAGTGGGCTGGAGGCGGGGAGTGGAGGGAAGAGGGGTCAGGGGCTGGACAGGGGTATGCAGGTCTGGAGGGTGGGGTGAGAGGGCCCTTGCGTGTAGAGATGGATTGGGCTGGGACAGGCTTATGTGTGTGTGTAGGTGGGGGTATGGGGCTGGGATGCATGGGGAGGAGGGTAGGGGCAGGGGTTCTTGGGGCACGGTGGCAGAGTGGGTGATAGGGTTCTGGTGTGGGGTGTGGGGGAAGTTGTGGTGTGGGGAGAGTGCATGTGAGGGTAGCCTGGTCTAGGAACATGGCTTAGCTTACCTCCTAGTCCCCATCTCTCTGTCCATGCACTCCTGATGACTCCAGGCCTATGTTTGGAAAGGGGGGCCCATTAGGCTATTTGCACTTGCTGGATAGTTTCCGGTTCTCTGCATCTCAATTCTTCTGCTTTTTCAAGCAGGGCCTCCTTATGTGGTATAGATTCTCCTCTTCCCCAGGGTTTATTGCTGCCTTTTGCTATAAGTCATAGTTTAGCTTGTTTGACTTTTCTAAATTATTTTTGAAAAGTCTTTATACTTTGGTGTGTGTGGCCACTGAAGTCTCTTGCTTTTTCAGTTTTGTGGTTAACTTGTGGTTTGACAGTAATGCTTGGAGCAAACAACAACAAACCTCTCCTAGTCTTTGCAGATCGCTCTGTTCTGAGGCATTTCTTCAGTGCTTAGCCAGGCCATTTACAATCACTTCTTGCTTGCATGGAGCCTAAAGGTCAGCCAAAGGTGAAAGCTTAAACTCTTCTCAGGTCTTATTTGAGTATGTGTATAGCCATGGGCATGTAGGTGGCCTTCTAGATTTCCTGGAATATGCAGGAGGTTTTCAAACCTTTGTTTCCTCATGTGTATTTTTCTCAGCCTCTTCCTTCCCAGACTTTTCATTATGTCTGCTGCTTGCCCAACTGTTATCCTTTGCCCCAGGTAGTTAAGGTTTGCATATTCTCGTATAAAGGCTTTAGACAAATGCACCCAGGATGCTGTTCCAGCTCTGAGAAAGGTCTGAGGTGGGTGAAATAAAGGCAAGCCCCTGAGTTGATCCCTTGGGAAGCCACCAAACAGGTCAGAACACTCAACCACAATTCTTTTGAACAAGGCAAATATTTCCCACGTAGCACCAGCAAGCTGCATAACTAAGGGAAAAAGCACTTGAATCTATAGGGATATGATTCTGATAGTGAATGAAGAATCATTGAGATTATGTTTAGTAAGTGGAGGTTTGAGAGTAATTATCCCATTTTAATACAGCTTAATATATATTATATTTCTAGAATTTGGATTGATACCAAGATGCTCTGAAGAAGAAAAATAATCTTTCAGGATACCAAGTGCAACATCATGACTGAAGACAAAGAACCTATTAGAAGAAACCTTCGTTTTGTTTGCATTGTAACCTTAATAGTTGGATTCATAATCCAGTTCTCTGAAGAAAATGAATTTGCAATAGATGTGTCAAAAACAGGCCTTACTCATGTTCCGAAAGATCTGCCACCAAAAACCAAAGTCTTAGATTTGTCTCAAAACTACATATCTGAGCTACATATCACTGACATCAGCTTTCTGTCAGCACTGAAAGTTTTGATACTTTCCCACAATAGAATCCAGCTCCTTGATTTAAGTGTTTTCAAGTTTAACAAGGATTTGGAATATTTGGATTTGTCTCACAATCAGTTGTGGAAGATGTCCTGCCACCCTTTTGTGAACCTCAAGCATTTAGATCTCTCATTCAATGACTTTGATGCCCTGCCCATCTGTAGGGAATTTGGCAATTTAACCCAATTGGATTTCTTGGGATTAAGTGGTACTAAATTCCAACAATTAGATCTACTGCCAATTGCTCATCTGCATCTAAATTGCATCCTTCTGGATTTAGAAAATTACTATGTGAAAAAAAATGAGACAGAAAGTCTTCAAATTCTGAATACAAAGAAACTTCACCTTGTTTTTCATCCAAGTAGTTTATTCTCTGTCCAAGTAACCATATCAGTTAACACTTTAGGGTGCTTAGAACTGACTAATATTAAGTTGAATGATAAGAACTGTCACATTTTATTGAAATTTATATCAAAACTCACCAGAGGTCCAAGCTTACTGAATTTTACCCTGAATCATATGGAAACAACTTGGAAATGCTTGGTTAGAGTTTTTCAATTCATTTGGACCAAACCTGTAGAATATCTCAATATTTACAATTTAACAATAGTTGAAGACATCAATGAAGAAGATTTTGTTTATTATAAAACTGCACTGAAAGCATTGAAAATTGAACATGTTACAAAAAGAGTTTTTCTTTTTTCACAGACAGTATTATACACAGTGTTTTCTGAGATGAACATTATGATGTTAACCATAGCAGATACAACTTTCATACACATGCTTTGTCCAAAGACACCAAGCACGTTTAAGTTTTTGAACTTTACCCAGAATGTTATCACAGATAGTGTTTTTGAAAATTGTTCCACTTTAGTTAGATTGGAGACGCTTATCTTACAAAAGAATGGGTTAAAAGACCTTTTTAAGGTCGGTCTCATGACTAAGGATATGCCATCTTTGGAAATACTGGATGTTAGCTGGAATTCTTTGGAATTTAATAGACATGAGGGAAATTGCATTTGGGTTGGGAGTATAGTATTGTTAAATTTATCTTCAAATGTACTTACTGACTCCGTTTTCAGATGTCTGCCTCCCAAGGTCAAGGTACTTGATCTATGCAATAACAGAATAAAGAGCATTCCTAAACAAATTATGAAACTAGATGCTTTGCAAGAACTCAATATTGCTTTCAATTATTTAATTGACCTTCCTGGATGTGGTACCTTTAGCAGTCTTTCTGTGTTGATCATTGACCATAATTTAATCCCCCACCCATCAGCTGATTTCTTCACCAGTTGCCAGAAGATTAGAACCATAAGAGCAGGAAACAATCCATTCCAATGTACGTGTGAACTAAGAGAATTTATCAAAAATATAGGCCAAGTAGCCAGTGAAGTGGTTGAGGACTGGCCTGATTCTTATAAATGTGACTACCCAGAAAGCTATAAGGGAACCCCACTTCAAGACTTTCACATATCTCAATTATCCTGCAGCACATCTCTGCTGATTGTCACCATTGGGGCTGCCATGCTAGTGTTGGTTGTTACTGTGACCTTCTTCTGCATCTACTTGGATCTGCCCTGGTATCTTAGGATGGTGTGCCAGTGGACCCAGACCCGACGCAGGGCTAGGAACACACCCTTAGAAGAACTCCAAAGAACTTTCCACTTCCATGCTTTTATTTCATACAGTGAGCATGATTCTGCCTGGGTAAGGAATGAACTGGTACCTCACTTAGAAAAAGAAGATATCCATATTTGCCTTCATGAGAGAAACTTTGTACCTGGCAAGAGCATCATTGAAAATATCATAAATTGTATTGAGAAGAGTTACAAGTCCATTTTTGTTTTGTCTCCCAACTTTGTCCAGAGTGAGTGGTGCCATTATGAACTCTACTTTGCCCACCACAATCTCTTTCATGAAGGGTCTGATAAATTAATCCTCATCTTGCTCGAACCCATTCCACAGAACATCATTCCCAGCAAGTACCACAAGCTGAGGGCTCTCATGGCACAGCGGACTTACTTGGAATGGCCCACTGAGAAGAGCAAATGTGGACTCTTTTGGGCTAACATTAGAGCTGCTTTTAATATGAAATTAACACTAGTTACTGAAAATGATGATGTGAAAACTTAAAAAAGTTAAAAAAGTCAACTGAATTTAAAGTATCTTTAACTTGAATTTTATGAACATTTTGGTTTTAAGTTATTGTCTGCATGGTGCCTTCAAGAAAGACAGTGATAACTGTGGTTCAGCTTAGCTGAAGAGTTAGGCTCAGAGGTGAGGTCATGCTCAAACTTGCCAATTGGAGATAGCTCTGTTTCTCCCCATTTAAACATTCTTTTTCATATTGAAATAGTCTCTTTTGAGTAAATTCTCAGTCATAAAGGACCTTTACCTTCCCTTCTGTTTTCCCAAATGCATTCTGTTCGAATGCAGGGTTCTATCACTTTCATGGCAAAAATGGAAGAGTCACTCTCAGAATTGTATGCATGGATCCTTGGAATGGTCCACATTGGCCTCTGGGTGAACGTCATCATTCACTTTGGGGCTTGGAAAAATCAAATCATTAATAGAAAATAAAAAAAGTATTTGCTTCATATTTGAATAGTAGTTTATTAAATTTTTGACACTACTACAGAAATATGCAATTGACCAATGGGATTCTTGGCATAATAATCTATGTATATAAAGGGAAATAGAAACTGGTTGCCACAGAAACCCAGAGCCAAATTCATTTGTAACTGGATATTGAATGGGACCTTTCTGGTTGTCTTAGAATTTTGGCTAAAGCCTCATGCTAATAAAGGCAGTAAGTGATCCCATATCTTATACATAGGTCTAGACATAGTTATGCTAACCTACTAAAAGATAGAATAAAGGGCCCTGCCACTATCAATCCATATTAACCATGTCCAGACCAAAAAAGAAAATACTAGCTTCAAAATGTCCTTGAGTAGAGGTTCTAGTCCTGTGAGGAGATTGTTTTGGATTTCTTCCAGAGCTAAACAGTGGGGATTAAGTTACTAGTAAGAAGAATAGTCTGGCATCCCAATCCCTGTTTGAAATCTTTTAGAGTAACAGGAATATATAGGTCCAGGGAAGCAAACAATATATGATGAGAGAGCTCTTGGTAGAGCTTTAAGAGTATCCCTGGAGTGTAGGGTGTGGTGGTCATGATGAACCTAGAGACTGATAAATAGTGCTTGGCAAGTATAGGAGCTTGATAAATATTGTTGAATGAATGGATGAATGCTTCTCACCTGGAGAATTTAGCAGGTGAGAGAACTGGCTTGGGCAAACCAAAATGACAGGATGAGGAGAAAATGGCAGCAGTGACTGCAGCCTGTGCCTCCAATAAGAATGGCAAAATACATGGATTTCCTGCATGTCTTGTTGAGCATGGGAAGCTGGTTGAGTTTGAGTTTTCCTGATGGGACCATCCAATGGCCAGCCTGTTGTACAAAGGGACTATAGTAATAAGAAGTCATGGGGTCAGGGTGAGGAAGTATGTTGGGAAGGAAAGCTACAGGATGTCAGCCAGTCGAGTCTGCAGTTGGCATTAAGAAACTGTGCAATGTGGATATGAACCTTAGGGTGGATCACAGATTCATCCCATGAAAGAGCCAACATTTGGGCTTTGTCATAACAGGATAGAGGGCCATGATAACCCATCTGACTTATTCAATAGTGAAATGCATGGAGATTTGCCCCTCGTTGTCTAATCCCCCCTGCTTTTGCAGTGGTCTGGGAATATCCAGATTATAGAGAAGAAAGAGGAGATGAAGGAAGAGCAAAGAAACTGGCTATATTCTTTCTCTCTTTCACTCCAAATTAGGCCTAAGTTGGGGCAGAGCAGAAGTTTTGAATTAGATGAATTTGATGGTAAATTGAACTGGCCTGGGTGTTTTAATGCCTGATTTGTCCTGTCACTAAAATCTATGAGATCATCCCAATATTCAAGAGTGATAAAGGGATATCCACCAGAATCTGGTTCTAAGGCAGTATTTAGAGAAAAATAAATCCCTTTCCTTCTGAATTAAGTTTATTCAATAAATAAATTGCATAATTAATAATTGTAAAGAAAGCTTTTATGATATATGATTTCATCTTCTAATCATCTTCTGTCTGCTTTAGCCCTTCTTTCTCTGCAGAACATTTATTTTCCTTCATAAGCTTTTCCCAAATGGTAAATCCTTCCATAGCCTCTTCTGAACCGTTTCCCAAATAAAACAAAAAATATCTTCACACACACAAAACCAACCAACCAATCAACACAAACCAAAAAGTATGTCACATATTCCAAATGATCAAATATTTTAAACAGGTATCAGTATGTTTTCCCCCAAATATTGTTGACATTGAGAATATAGAATTTTAACATGGTAAAATAAAATTAAATAAAATCTATATTTTTGACACAGACATATGAAACCTTGATCAAAAGAGAGTAGTTTCTATTTTAGGTAAAGCTTTCTGTCTCCTGGAGTCTTCCCTTTCCTCTTTTGAATTCTCTGGTGGTAAGTAGTAGATATCAACTTGAGAAAGAGGTGTTTATTTAAAGGATACAGAGATGTCACAAAATCTAAAGGCAGGATGATAATTATCCAAATTTTTCCTCTGTCACTAATATCTCCAGCCCTACAAATTAGCCTTGGGGTGGGGGTGGGGGGCTGGAGGGTAGAGTTGCAAGTGAAGGAGTAAGGAGTGGGATTGTATATGCATCACTGCTGAGAACCTGTCCCATGACCATTACTGAGAAGGATGGCTTCCAGATGACTTAAAAGATGTTGTGACAGAGATTGCTAGTTGTCCACCAAAATCTGTTCTCCCCTCATTTAATATTAGAAGGCCTGAGTTTTACAAGAGTACCAACAACCAAGCTAGGGACTACATTTCCCAGCCTCTCCTGCAGCTTGATATGAACATGTAACTACATTCTGGAAAAGGCCTATAAGCCACACGTGTTGGTTTGAAAGGATTCTGTACCCTAGAAAAGCCATGTTTTAATCCTGATCCAATCTTGTGGGAGCAACATATTTATTTTGATCCCTATTCAGCACAGTGGGTTGGAAACTGGATAAGATTATCTCCATGAGGTGTGGCTCACCCAATTGTGGGTATTAACCTTGATTAGATGGAGATGGGACTCCACCCTTTCCACATGCGTCTTGATTAGTTTACTGGAATCCTTTAAAAGAGGAAACATGTTGGAGACAGTCTTGAGAGCAACAGAGTCACAGAGCCATGACAGAGCCATGAGAAGCAGAGAATCCATGCAGGCAGAGACCTTTGTAGATGAAGAAGGAAAACGTCCCAGCGGAGCTTCATGAAACAAGAAGCCTGGGGAGGAAAGCTAGCAGACATTGCCATGTTTGCAATTTGCCTTTCCAGTTGAGAGAGAAACCCTGAACTTCATTGGCCTTTCTTGAGTGAAGGTAACCCCTTGTTGATGTCTTAATTTGGACGTTTTTATAGACTTGCTTTAATCCAGACATTTTCATAGCCTTTGAACTGTAAACTAGCAACTTAATAAATGCCTCCTTTTAAAAGCCATTCCATTTCTGGTGTATTGCATTCTGGCAGCTAGCAAACTAAAACACCACATCTTGTCCATGTTCTTAAGAAAGATGAGTGTGGACTCCTTTGACCCAGCTTTCCACTGGCTGAGAGATAAGAACTGGAGGAGCCATTTAGAGCCCAGAGATGGAAGCCAATGTTCAGGGAATGTTATTCATTCTGCATCTGGAGCTGCCCACGCCAGCCTGCCAAGAGGACTACCCACCTCTGGTGAGAGAGAAATACACTTCCATCTTGTTTAAGCCACTGTATTCTCAGATCCCTTTGACAGAGATTCTTAGTCCTTATCCTCTTGAATATAGACATCTACAGCACAGTGGTAGTGGCATAGCCTTCTCAGATTTTCTACCTATGTTTATTTACTATGAGGAAGGTGTACACAGTCCACTTTGGGACATGCAGCAGAGCATCCATCATCCTGGCTAAGCCACAATTATCTCCATGTCCTAATGCAACAACCTCCTAAGTAACCTCCTTGCTTTTACTCTTGCCTCACACATTGTTGAAACAGCAATCAGAATGATTGTTTTTATTATTTTTCTGTTTTTTAAATCTTTTTGGTTTTTAGAATGATTTTTTAAAGTGTAAATTATATTAGGCCATCCCCCTGCTTCACACCTCCTAATTACTTCCCTTTGCAGTTAGAAGAAAAGTCAAGCTCCTCATCATGGCCCATTTTGCTGTTATGCAAATGTCAGTGTCCTTCCACTCCCTCTGAATTGACCTCTAACTCTCTTCCCACTCTCCTCCTTATGCACAGCACTCCAGCCACACTTGCCTACTTGCTGTTCTCTGAATGCATTGCATAGGTTCCCCACCTCTGCCACCCCCTGAACTTTGCACTTTCCACTCCTGCTAATAATGGTCTTTCCCCAGAGTTTGCTTAGCTTGTTCTTGCTATTTGTGCTTCATCTCAAAATCTATTTTTTTCCTGATATTAGTATAGCTACTCCTGCTCTTCTCTGGTTGTTGTTTGTGTGAAATATCTTTTTCCAACCTATCATTTCCAACCTATTTGTGTCCTTGTATCTAATATGAGCCTCTTATAGACAGCAAATAGATGGGTCCTGTTTTTAATCCATTCTGCTGGTCTATTACTTTTTATTGGAGGGTTTAAGCCATTAATATTGAATGTTATTACTGTGAAGGCATTACTTTTTTCTACCAATTTGTCTTTTGGATTTTCTATATCATTGTATTAGTTTGTTAAGCTGCTGGAATCCTGTATACCAGAAATGGAATGGCTTTTAAAAAGGGAATTTAATAAGTTACAAGTTTGCTTTAGTAATACTATGAAAGTATCCAAATTAAGGCACCAACAAGAGGTCACTTTCACTCAAGAAAGGCTTATATCATCCAGAACACCTCCGTTAGTTAAGAAGACATGTGGCTGGCATCTGCTGGTCCCTTGCTCCTGGACTTCTTTGCTTTCTGCCTCTGTTTCCTGTGAAAATTCCTCACGTGGCATCTGTCAGCCTTACTTTGCTGCTCCAGGACATACCTCTGGGTTTCATGTCTTAGCTTAGCATCTGCTAGGGCTGGAAATTTTTTCTCTTCAGGTTCTGGCTATTTCTCTGTGTCTTTAATTAACACCTGGTCTATTTCTGTCTCAATCTCCAAAAGTCTACATTGGCTTTCTCTGTTGGCTCTGGCTCTCTCTAAAATGTTTCCTCTCTTAAAGGATTCCATTAAATTAATCAAGACCCACCTGGAGTGGGTGGAGTCACGTCTCAATCTAATCAAACATCACACCCACAATTAAGCATGCCATGTCTCCTTGGAGATAATCTAATAAAAATTTCCCCCCACAATATTGAATCAGTATTAAAAAAAGCTTTCCTCACAAGAATGGATCAGAATTAAAACATTGCTTTTGTGGGGTGCATAATAGCTCTAAATTGGCACAATTATATCTTATTTTTTCCCTCTCTCTTTTTACCTTCCCGATAAATCTGCATTTCTGCACTCATCTCCAAATCTCTCTCCTGTCTCTTCTTATCTGCCTGTTGTGCTCCCTTTAGTATTTTTTTGTAGAGCAAATCTCTTGTTCACAAACTCTCTCAGTGTCTGAAAATATTTTAAACCCTCCTTCATTTTTGATAGACAGTTTTGCCAGATACTGAATTCTTGGTTGGCAGTTTCTGTGTTAGATCAGTATCTTAAATATATCATAACACTGTCTTCTTGCCTCCCTGGTTTCTGCTGAAAAATCTTCACATAGTCCTGTTGAGCTTTCCTTGTGTGATGGATTGATTTTCTCTTGCTGTTTTCAGAATTCTCTCTTTGTTTTTGACGTTTGACAAACTGATTAGTAAGTATCCTAGAGTAGGTCTTTTGTATCTATTTTGTTTGGGGTACACTGTGCTTCTTGGATCTGTAATTTTATGCCTTTCATAAAAGTTGGAAAATTTTCAGTGAGTATTTCCTCTGTTATTCTGTATGCCCCATTTTCCATCTCTGCTCCTTTTTGAGATATGCATAACATATATATTTGTGTGCTTCATGTTTTTATTCAATTCCCCGAGACCCTGCTTATTTTTTCCATTCCTTCTCTATCTTTTATTTTTCTGTGTAGGATTTCAGATTTCCTGTCATCTAGTTCAGTAATCCTTTCTTGTTTTTTTTCTTCGAGTCTCCTGTTATAGGTCTCCATTGTGTGTGTGTGTGTGTTTGTATGGGCAGGCACCAGGAATTGAACCTGGGTCTCCGGCATGGCAGACGAGAACTCTGCCACTGAGCTACCATGGCTCACCCTCCACTGTGTTTTTCATTTTTTCTATTGTGGCTTTCATTTCCATAAGTTCTGTCATTTGTTTTTTCAAACTTTTGAGTTTTGTTTATGTTCACTCAATGTTTTCTTTATATCCTTCATCTCTTTTGCCAAATCTTTCCTGAACTCCTTGATTTGATTTTTGATGTTGCTTTACATATTTGTTTGGACATCTTTAATTAATTGTTTCAACTCCTGTAGCTCATTTGAAATATTTGTTTGATCCTTTGATTGGGTCATATTTTCATTTCTCCTACTATGACTCATAATTTTTTACCAGTGTTTAGGCATCTGATTTCCTTGATTAGCTTATTTTGGAGGTCATTTTCTCTCTTTTACCTGGAGTTCATTGACTTTGTTCTCTAACTGTTCTTGGCTTTCAGATCAACTTATTCTAGACCTCTAGCACAGCTTCTGTTTAACTGATCAGAAGTTTTCACCTCTTGTTTTCTGGATCTTGCCCTGTCTATACAGAACCTTTTTTTGTGTGGAGGGTCTCCCAAATACTGTTGCCCCCAATCTGACTTCCAGACCAGACAGATCCAGGCCTCAGGAGTAGTGTGTAATCAATATCAAGTTTCCCTGAGGATGAGACCCAGCTAGTTGTTAGACATTCCTGTGAAGCATCTAGACTCTGTGCTTCCTCCCCGCCCCCATCCTTCCCAGCAGGGGGTAACTCTCAGCCCACAGCTCCCCATGATTTATGCAGTCCATTTACTTCTCAGCATACCTTCTCTGCCAGGGGGATGGTTGAGACAGAGTCTGAGGTAGAAGACAAGCTTTAGCTTTTTTTTGTTTTCCAGATCCTGGGGCCTGAATTCTCTGAAGGAGGGCTGTCACTTGAACTGGGCCCTGCCCCATCTTTTCTTCGGGGAAGATATGCCCTTGATTCATTGTTTTATCTCTCAGAACTGTCTTAACTCAGCCCTTGCCTGGGACCTGCTGACAGTTGAAAATCCCCGAGGTTTTCTCTAATGGGCTACTTAGAATGTTTTTTTTTACATGGGCAGGCACTGGAAATTAAACTCAGGTCTGTGGCACAGCAGGCATAAACTCTGCCACTGAGCCACTATTGCCCACCCTTGAATGTTTTTTAAAATGAAAAAATATAAAAAAGAAATTTCTGTTCACAGCCGGTCCCGAGCCCCCATGGTTCACCTGACAAGAGCAAGTTGTTACCTGGCTTTATGTACTCCTTTCCTGGAGCACCATCCCATTCCAGTACTCTGACCTTGGCCAACTTCAAGATCCTCCATCTTTATTCTTTTAAATTTTATTTCACTTTATTCTTTTCTATCAGCCTGCCTCCTCTCTTCTGGGATTTGAATCCAAACTGGAGCTTGGCTGAACTTCCTTCCTTTGCTCCCAGTACAGACTACTTTAAGATAAGTCCTTTGGGAATTATCTCCCCCACTTCTCTCATTACTTTGTCCCTCAGACCTATCTTAACTTATCCCTTGCCTGGGTCCCACTAACAATTGAAAATATCTCTCTAATGAGCTACTTAGAATAGTTTAAAAAAAGAAGAAGAGATAAAAAAAGAAATCCCTTTTCAGAGTCAGTTTCTCTGAGGTTTTGCCAGTAGCCAGAGTTATTACCTGGCTCTGGGTGCCCCCCTTCTTTCAGCACAGTGCCTTTCCAGTGCTCTGAATTCAGCCAACTCCAAAATCCTCCATCTTTATCCTATTTTATTTTATTTCATTTTTTTTCCCCATCAGCTCAGCCTCTTCTTGGCTGGGGTTAAAACTACAATTGGAGCTTGGCTGAGATATCTTCCCTTGCTCCCAGCAGAGACTACTTAAATATATGCCCTTTAGGGAATTATCTCCTTCATCTGACTGTTTATTTTGTCTCTCAGATATACATTAATTCCTCTCTTGCCTGAGGCACTGCAGAAGCCTGAGAATGCCCACAGCTTTATCTAAGGGACTGTTAAGAAGTAAAAACAAACTAACAAATGAAAAAATGGAGGAAAAAAAATCCTTTCCAGAGATAAATCCAAGCTCCCCAGGTTTGCTAATCAAGAGCCAGGTGTCCAGAGTTGATACCTGGCTCTATGCACCCCTTTTCTTGGGGTCCAGTCCTTTTCCAGTATTTTGAGCTCACCCAACACCAAAAGGTTCTGTTTGATTTTTTTCTGTCAGCCCAGCCTTCTCTTCTTTGCTGGGACAAAAAAAAAAAAAAAAAAAAAATTCCAGTTCCTTTAATTATTGCTTCAGGATTATCTGTGCTCAGAGCTTGTATATCAGCAGTCTGAGATGAAAAGATAGTATACATATTAGAAAATCCTTTAAAATTTAACTCTAGAGCTATACACCATCTACAATTTTGCATCGAATGTAACCAAAAAAATTTCTAAACACCTGAAAGCCCCACTATTAACATGCACTATGGTAATAAAAAAATTGACATTTAATTTTTCAATAACAGTCTGAATTTGTTAGTTAATTCTGCAATTGAAGTTTGTTGAGCTACCTTCCCTGTTCCTGGTAGAGAGGGTTTCTTTTTCCATCAAGGAACTAACTCCAAGACAGCACACTGTCCCAGTGTGGGAGTGGTATCAGCATCTACGGCTGGGAGACTTACAGTATTGCCCGAGATCACAGAAGTTCCATCCATTCCAGACTGGTATATGATGTGTATCCAATCACAGGGGCCCCAAACAGTTATTCCAGACAGTTCCTGGCTTTTTACTAACTGCTCTAGAGAATTAACTAAATTTCACACTTCACTGTGCTGTCATCTTGTCCTGCCTCCTCCCTATAAATATTTTTTAAAAATTGAATCTGTATAGGACTCTTCCAGGAAGATGGCCAACTAGAGTGGCTCAAGATTAGCCTTGCTCCATGGAAAACTTATAGAAGGGACAGGAGGGCCACTGAGGTAGCGATTCAGGAGTGCAGCTGACCTGGGAGAGCCTTCTGTACCACATGTGGCAGCCCTGGTTGCAGAGGCCGAGGAACTGAGAGGCAGAAAGCTGAAGCCTGGTGTAAAGGCATGTAACTTCAGAGCCCTCAAGACTGCACAGACGGGAATACAGAACTAGGAAGTAAGCCAGGCCGCGTTCCTTGGGCACACTATCCTCACTTGCACAGCCCCATGACTCACCCCACATTCCATACACCTGAACCTCATCACCTTCTCCCATTTGCCATGCTCCTGGTGCCCCCACCCCTCAGTGCAGCCCTCAGTGCACGTACCTGCCCCCCACCGCCACCCCATGTGCGGCCCACCCCACTTCACCTACACCCCTCCTGATCACTTCCTCCCCCTCCCTGCTCCCTGCAGGCTATTGCCAGCACATAAAGGTTGCAGGAACTAACCTCCTTACCGAGGCTATCCCCACCCCCCACCCATAGTGTTGCATAGCTTCACCCCACCCTCCCTGAGCTCAGCCTATCCATTATGGCACTCCCAGGCCCACGCATGTGCACAGGCCCCCAATCACGTCATTCAGCTCTGGGAACTGAACTGTACAGCAGTCCTAGAACCACTCATGCACAGAACTCTCAGCCTTACTTCCCAGCTCTGAGAAAGTGCCAACCTACACAGCCGGGTCACATCTGCCCCCTATCCATATGAAGGCATAATGTCGACCTGCTGTCATAGCTCTATGCATGTGCACAAAGAGTCCTGTGCCTTAGACCAGCACACACCAGGGTTATGCCCCCCAGACTAGTGCACCCGCACACTTACATCCTCCCTAGCTGCTGGGTGCCCACATTCACAAGCATCAGCATAACATCCCCAACCTGCACCCATACCTGCCCTGAAACAAATCACCGTGCTGAGTGCTCCACCCTGTCCCCTGCTCCCTGCTGTACAACCATCACACAAACACAAGGCCTTACACTACTGAAAGAAATAAACTCTAAAGTAAATCAATCAAGATATTTACATGCCACGAAGCCAGCAGAAGATCACCAAGCATATCACAATGCAGACAGATATTGCCCTGTCTGATGACCAAATTCAACACCAGAGGAGTCACAGACGTTGGAGCAACTAATCAAAGATGTTCATACAATTCTACTTAATAAAATAAGTGGGATAACAAATGACATAAAGGAGATCAAGGAGACAATAGAAGAGCATAAAGAGGAATTTGAAAGAATAAATAGAAAAACAGAAAATATCACAGAAATTAAAGATTCTGTTGACCAAATAAAAAACATACTACAGGTGCACAACACCAAATTTGAAGAGAGAGAAGAAAGAATAAGTGATATAGAGGACAAGATAATTGACTTCAAAGACTCAAAACAACAAATGGCAAAAAAAAAAAAATGTGGAAAAAAATTGAATTGGACCATAGGGAAATGATAGACAAAACAAAGTGCACAAATATAAGAATCATTGGTGTCCCAAAGGATAAAAGAGGAGTAAAGGACTAGGAAAAGTAGTCGAGGATATAATGGGGGAAAACTTCCGAACCCTCAAAAAGGACATAAATACATAAGTCAAAGAAGCCCAAAGAACTTCAAACAGAATAAATACAAATAGGCCTTCCCCAAGGCACATAGTAATCAGTCTGTAAAATGTTGAAGCATAAAATCCTGAAAGCAGCAAGAGAAAAACAATCTACTACATACAAGGAAAACCAAATAAGACTGAGTTCAGACTACTCAACTAGCACCCTGGAGGTGAGAAAGCAGTGGTATGATATATTCAAGATCCTGAAAGAGAAAAACTTCCAGCCAAGCATTCTATACCCAGACAAAGAAGTCCTGAAAGAATTTGTCAACAAGAGACCAGGCCTACAAGAAATACTAAAACGAGTTCTGCTGGCTGAAAAAAAAAAGTCAAGGGAGGGAGGTGTGGAGGAGGGCACAGAATTGAAGAGTCCCTCTAAGGGTAATTTAAAGTATACAAAGAGAAAAAGGGAAAATAATATATAGATCTAACAAACAAAATTAAAAAGATAAGATAATGGAATCAATAAACACTTTTTCAGTAATAACCTTGAATGTTAACAGACTAAATTTACTAATTGAAAGATAAGATTGGCAGAGCAGATTAAGAAACATAATCCAGCTATATGCTGCTTACAAGAGACTCATTTTAGACACAAAGATACAAATAGATTGAAAGTGAAAGGATGTAAAAAGATTTTCCATGCAAGTTGTAACCAAAAGAAAGCAGGAATAGCTATACTAATAGGAAAAAAATAGAATTTAAATGTAAATGCATCACAAGAGACAAAGGACACTATGTACTAATTAAAGGGTTAATTCACCAAGAAGATATAACAATCATAAATCATAATGTTTTTGCTCCCAATCAAGGAGCACCAAAGTACATGAGACAGACATTGGCAAAACTGAAGGGAACAATAGACCACCACTCTCCTCTATAGATAGAACAACTGGACAGAAGATCAACAAGGAAATAGAGAAGTTATATAATTTGATGAATGAATTAGACCTAACAGACATATATAGGCCATTGCACCCCAAAGCATAAGGATATACATTCTTCTCTAGTGCTCATGAAACATTTTCCAGGATAGATCATATGCTGGGGCACAAAACAAGTCTTCATAAATTTAAAAACATTGAAATTATTTAAAGCACTTTCTCTGATCACAGTGGAATGAAGTTGGATCTCAATAACCACAGAAGAATGAGAACATTCACGAATAAATGGAGATTAAATAACACACTTTTAAAGAACCAGTGGGTCAATGAAGAAATTGCTAGAGAAATCAGTAGCTATCTGGAGATAAATGAAAATAAGAATACAACTTATCAGAACTTAAGGGATGTGGCAAAGGCTGTGCCGAGAGAGAAATTTATTGCCCTAAATGCCTATATTAAAAAACAATAAAAGAGCAAAAATCCAGGACTTAACAGCACACCTGGGGGAACTTGAGAAAGAACAGCAAACTAACCCCAAAGCAAATAGGAGAAGAGAAATAACAAAGATTAAAGCAGAGTTAAATGAATGGGAAAACAAAAGAACAATAGAAAGAATCAATAAAACCAAAAATTGGTTCTTTGAGAAAATCAATAAAATTGATGGGCCACTAGCAAGACTGACAAAGAAAAAAAAGAGAGAGGATGCAAATAAACAAAATCAGAAATGAGAAGGGGTGCTTACCACAGGCCCTGAAGAAATAAAAGAACACCTAAGAGGATACTATGAACAACTATAAACCAATAAACTAGACAACTTAGATGAAATGGACAAATTCCTGGAGACACACAAACAAGCTACACTGATTTAGGAAGAAATAGAAGATCTCAACAAACCAATCACAAGTAAAGAGATTCAATCAGTCATCAAAAATCTTCCTACAAAGAAAAGCCCAGGGCCAGATGGCTTCACAGGGGTATTTTATCAAACATTCCATAAAGAACGAACACCAATCCTGCTCAAACTTTTCCAAGAAATTGAGGAAAAAGAAACTCTACCTAACTAACTTTATGAAGGTAATATCATTTTAATACCGAAACCAGGTAAAGATTCTATAAGAAAGAAAAGCTACAGACCGGTCTCCCTAATGAACATAGATGCAAAAATTCTCAATAAAATATTAGCAAATTGAATCCAACAGCACATTAAAAGAATTATACACCATGACCAAGTAGGGTTCATACCAGGAATGCAAGAATGCTTCAACAAAAGAGAATTAATTAATGTAATGTAGCACACTAACAAATCAAAAGGGAAAAATTACATGATTATCTCGATTGATGCTGAAAAAGCATTTGACAAAATTCAGCACCCTTTTCTGATAAAAACACTCCAAAAGATAGGAAAAAAAAAACACTTCAAAAGACAGGAATCAAAGGTAACTACCTCAATATGATAAAGGGAATATATGAAAAACCGATAGCATTGTACTCAATGGAGAGAGACTGAAAGCCTTCTCCCTAAGATCAGGTACAAGACAAGCATGCCCACTGTCACCACTATTATTCAACATTGTGCTAGAAGTTCTCAGGAAATCAGGAAGGACAAAGAAATAAAAGGCATCCAATTGGAAAGGAAGAAGTAAAATCCTCATTATTCGCAGACAATATGATATTATACTTGGAAGATCCTGAGAAATCTACAGCAAAGTTACTTGAGCTAATAAATTCCGTAAGGTGGCTGGATATAAAATTAATGTGCAAAAATCAGTAACATTTCTATGCACAAGCAATGAGCTAGCTGGGGAGTCAGTTAAGGAAAAAATTTCATTCAAAATCGCAAGTAAAAGAATCAAGTACTTAAGGATGAACCTAACTAGGGATATAAAGGACTTGTACACAGTAAACTACATAACATGCTAAAAGAAATCAAAGGAGATCTAAATAGGCGAAAAGACATTCCCTGCTCATGGATAGGAAGGCTAAATATAGTTAAGATGTCAATTCTCCCCATGTCAATCTACAGAGTCAACACAGTGCAATCAAATTGTGCACAAAATCATCTGACAACCTACTTTGGTGATTTGGAAAAGCCAACTACCAAATTCATCTGGAAGGGAAAGAGACCCCAAATAGCTAAAAGCATCCTAAAAAAAAAGAAGAATGAAATGGGAGGATTAACACTCCTTGACTTTAAAACCTATTATAAAGCCACAGTGGTCAAAACAGTATGGTACTGGCAAAAAGAAAGAAGTATTGACCGATGGAATTGAATTGAGAGTGCAGAAATAGACCACCAAATGTATGGTCAACTGACTTTTGACAAGGCCCCCAAATCCTCTGAACTGGGACAAAATAGTCTTTTCAATAATTGGGCATGGGAGATCTGGATATCAATAGTCAAAAGAATGAAAGAAGACCCCTATCTTACACACTACCCAAAAAATTAACTCAAAGTGGATCAAACACCTAAATATAAGAGCTAGCACCATAAAGCTTCTAGAAGAAAATGTAGGGAAACATCTTCAAGACCTGGTAATAGAAGTTAGCTTCCTAAACTTTACATCCAAAGCACAAGCAACAAAAGAAAAAAATAGATAAATGGAAACTCCTCAAAATAAAATGCTTCTGCACCTCAAAAGACTTCATCAAAAAAAAAAAAAAAGAACAAACAATCCAATGATAAAATGCGCTAAAGATTTGAATGGGTATATTTCTGAAGAGCAAATACAGATGACTCAAAAGCGCATGAAGAGATGTTCACTTTCATTGGCTATAAAGGAAATGCAGATCAAGACTACACTGATATCCCAACTCACACCTATAAGAATGGCTGCTATTAAACAGGAAACTATAAATGTTGGAGAGGATAGGGAGAAACTGGGACACTTATGCACTGCTGGTGGGAATGTATAATGGTGCAGCCACTATGGAAGACTGTTTGGCAGTTCCTTAGGAAACTAAATATCAAGTTTCCCTATGACCCAGCAATAACACTACTTGGTATATACCCAGAAGGGCTGAAAACAATCACACAGACATTTGCATACTGATGTTCATAGCAGCATTATTCACAATTGCCCAAAGATGGAAACAAACCAAATGCCCATTAACAGATGAGTGTACAAACAAAATGTGGTATGTACATACAATGGAATATTATGCATCAATAAGACAAAATGACGTCCTGAAGCACATGACAAAATGGATGAGCCTTGAGTACATAATGCTGAGTGAAGTTAGCCAGACACAAAGGAATCGATACTGTATGATTCCAGTTTTATGACCAGCATAAAGGTATAATCAGAGGCTTATAATACAGAATATACGGGACTTAGAGATACATGAAGCTAGAAATGGATGAACCGTTAGCTAATGAGGTTGTGTTCCAATGTAAGGGAATAGATAGGAGTGAAGGTGTTTCTCTAGTGGGTCTGTAAGTAATATTACCATATTGAAGAGGAACAAGATTGAAAGGAGTTGTACAGACCTATGTGTCCCACTGATTAACTCTAGAAATATGAACTCTTGCAAAAATTACTTCAAAGATATGATTCTTGTATAAAGAGTGTTTAAGTCCAGGGTACAAGGGGAAAACTGCTATTGCGTGCTATGAGCTATGCTCAAAAGGAAACCATCGGCACTACTACAGCAACAGCAAAGGTAAATAATGGGGAGAGGAACAAGAGTTAAGAGGAGATTTAGGTTTCTATTTGGCGAGAGTGTGTTTATTGGTTTTCTTTCTCTTGGGAATAATGAAATTATCTAAAATTGAGAATGTTGATGGACTGTGGACTTTGAGCCCTCTATGTGATGCCCGATGAATGCAGGTGGTTGAACGATGCACTGATGGAGAAGTAAATTGGTGAATGATGATGTATACTTATGAATGAAGGCTGTGCTGCTACAAAAAGGTACAAAGTTGTGAGGCATGCAATGATGTAAATGAACATGTGGGACATTTGGTAAGACAAAATAAGCCAGAAACAAAAGAACAAGAATGGTATGGTCACCTTTAGGAAATGCTTATAAGAAAACAGGGCCCTAGATTGTAAGCGTTTAGCACAGAAAATTAAGTCCAGAGTGGTGATTATTATTTCTGGATTTTGAGAGGCTGTTTTATATATATAACCTGATATTTAGAGATAAGAATAAAGCCGATCAGGTTGATGTTAAAGTAACTCAGAACATAGGGGTGAGGAAGACAGTGTCTATATTTTAGAACCACACATACTCTTTGAAACCAATGGAAGAAAAGTTTATTTGGCCTGGAACTGAAATTATCTGTAGTGCATAATCTAATTCAATCTATCTGTATAGCTCATTTGAAGAATTGAAGCACAAGGAGCACAGAATAAGAAAGAGGTCCTTTAATTCTGTATAGATTATTGTAATACCTGGAAACACCCTAAGAGTATATTAAACAGATAGTCAAAAAGTATTGGCAAAGTCCCCTGAGGGAAGGGAGAAAAATGTGGAAATATTAAACCTTACCATCAGGGAATCCTCTGATACTGTGTCAAACTTTAGGGACACCCAAATCAATAAGCCATGTCCTTGATCAGAAGGCTTACTCTTGTGAAGCTTATGTAGGTGGTGGAGAAGATTCGACTACCTATAGGCATGCCTGAGAGTTACTTCTGGAGGACCTCTTTTGTTGCTCAGATATAGCCCTCAGTCACATGGGACATGACATCCAGGGGTGAAGGTCTCCCTGGTGATGTGGGAAATGACTCCCAAGGATGAATCTAGACCTGGCACCATGAGATCAACAATTCCATCCTGACCAAAAGAAGGAAAAGAAGTGTAATTAATAAAGTATCAGTGGCAGAGAGAGTTCGAATAGAGTTGAGAGGCTACTCTGGAAGTTGCTCTTACACAAGCTTTAGTTAGACCCTGATACCTATCATAACCTGCCAACCCCCAACCAGGACCATTCCAGCCAATCCTAAAGAACACCTCCAGATTAGTCCCTGGTCCAGATAAGTCCTGAAATATAGCCCAGTCTCTCCATAACACAGATAGTTCCATCTTCCTGCCCCATATTAATGACAGACCTTTTCAATATGAGAAATTTAGAACTGCCATTTGTTTCTTCTCTGAGAGAAAGGAGATATGTGAGAATGCATCCTTCTGACTTTGTATGTTGTATGTGAGGATGTGATAGACAGAGCTATGGCAGCCATTTGGTGATCATGAGGGAAGAGCCAAGTGAATCACAAAGAAGCTGGCCCATGGGCTGTTGAGCTGCTAATTAACCAACACAAGAGCTTCCTACTGCTAGATTTCATTTTGTTTTCAAAATAAATGTACTAATGGCTGGACATTCTATTACTTGCATCCAAATATGGCTTATGGTTTGAGAAAATGATTTTTAAATAATGACATAGTATTTCATCTTATAGATTACCCATTAAATTTTAACCGTTCATAGGCATTTTCCCTAATTCTTTGCTATTATCAATTTTTTCTTTTCATTTTTAATATATTTTAGAAATACAAATATGTCTCATGAAATATGCACCTCAAACTGACACCTCTCTCTCTCTTTCTGTCTTCCATTCACACATGCTCTTTCTCTCTTCTCTCCCAGTTTTTTTCTTTTTGGTGTCTATCATTAAAAAGCTGCCAAGGAAAAGACAAATAAGAGAAAGTGCCCTCTCTAAAACATTGTCTTAGCAACTGTTATGGTATACAAATTACCCCCATATTCCACATGGATCGACAGAAATCCAAATCCATGTTATTTATTTCACATAAAAACTCTACCTGATTGTAAAAGAGATTTGAGAGAGCTCTCAATAAAAGTTATATCAGTAGTCAAGCATGCTGAATGAGAAGTTGAAATAGTGTCATCTAAAAGCATTTTTTTCCTTAAATAAAAACATATTTGGCTTAGAAATGGTTTTTGCTTTTGAATAATTTACAATTCTAACTCACATTTTGTTCAGTTAAAACACACTCACATGGCACTATGTCAGGGAATATGTTTTGGTCTCCCGTACCTTACAGCAGCTAGAAGTAAAAACCTAAAATTGTGAAACTGTCACCCATGTCAAACTCTGAAATATGTTCTACAACTAATGGTGGTGCTGTGCTTTGAAATTTATAGCTTATATATATATATGTTATTTTCCATAAAAAAAAAAAAGGGAAAAAAGTGATGATGAAAAAATATTGAAGCCCTCTAACCTCCTATATTCTGGAGCAGCTAGAAGGAAAAATATGAGAGGATCATACGGTAATCCATGACAAACTCTGGGATCTGTCCTGTAACTACTTGTTGAAGAGTGCTTTGAAAACTATTGCCTTTTTATTTCTTTGCTTTGTATGTATATTATACTATACAATAAAAAAAGTTTAAAAAATGGAATCTGTATATGGCAAATGTGGCAAAATGTTACGTGTAGGTGGATCTGCGTATGGATGGTATGTTGGAGTTCTCTGTAAGGGGTTGGCGTTGTTTTTGCAACTGTCCTGTATGTTTGAAATTATTTCCAAATAAATGTTTTAAAAAATTGAATGTGTAGTTTAATTCTTCCCACAAAGAAAACCTTAGGCTTGAATGGCTCCACCAGAGAATTATGCAAACCTTTAAGAAAGAAACAACATGGATTTTACAGACTCTTCCAGGGGGTAGAATAGGATGGAACAATTCCCAAATTGTTCTAAGAGACCAAAATACCCTTGGTACCAAAATTGGACAAGGAAAATTATGGGCCAATCTCATGCATAGATGAAAAAATTTTAGATAAAATATTAATAAACTGAATTTAGCCATGCATGAAAAATATAAAACATCATGATCAAGTTTACTTTGTTAATTAGGATCTATTCCAGAAAGTCAAAATTTGTTTTCCTTTTAAAAATCAATATATTTGAGAACATACATAGTTCTTATAGTTATCATAGTTCTATAGTTAACCAAATGGTATTTAAGATAGTGTTTAATATTTAGAATCTAAGAAACTCTAATATCTGCATCTGTATCTGTACTTTTTTTCCTTTCCTTACTTTAATTTTAAATTGGTTTATGAAACATATTATACAAACATGCTTTAGAGTGATTATTTAGGTATTTTATTTAATTATGCCTATGGATAAGCTAACTAAGATATCCATTTTATGTGGTTAAAATTTTCATATGTTAATTATAAAAGCATTTGTATCTTCATATTTTCCTGAAATCAGGAAAATGTTTAGTAACATAGGTCCTTATTATAGCAACATACATATTTGGAATAACTTTCTAGTTGCTATTTTGAGAACACTCAGAGTTTTGACAGTTGATCAAATGGTATTTAACTTAGTGTTTAATGTTTAGAATTTAAGAAACTGCTATCTGATTTGTAGATTTTTTCCTTGTTGCCTTAATTTTAAATTGTTTATGAAACTTATAGTGCAAAGACAGGTGTTACAATGATTATTTGGATACTTTATTTAAATATACCTATGGTCAAACTAATGAAAATATCCATTCTTTGTAGTTCTAAGTGTATTGTTTGTTTTCTTACATAAAAATATTTTTTAAAAAGTCAATATAATTTATCACTTGCAAGAAAAAGACAGCAAATGCATCAAGGTGACTATTTAGGAAGAGGCTCTGCTGTGGCAAGTGAGTTTTGGGTAACTTGGTAGTTTTATCTGAAGCACCCTAATCAAATAGAAAGTGAAGACAATGTGTCCAAAATCTAGTCACAACCCAGTTTATTGGGAGCAGGGTGGGGGATGGGCAAAGTAGAAAGGATTGAAATCTGGACCCAGACGTGGAGACAGTACAGGCACTGGACGGCAGGGTATCTGGCCGGTAAGACCTTCAATAGGAAACAAACTCCCCTCTGTTCTGATAAATATAAAGTCTTCCTGAAGAGAATATGTACCTTGTTTTTCTGACTATGTCAGTATTCCCCAAGAATTACTCAATGTTTAATAACAAATACCTAGTTCACTTCCTTTTGATAACATCTCAAACTAGGTTTAGCTTAGTTCTGCTTGTTCCAGAATTAAAGGTATTGGTCACCTCTGACACACTGAACCAAAGAGGTGAGAGCTGTGAAGGCTGCTAGGAGAGCCAGAGCTGGCCAATCTTTTCTACTCTGAATCACACAGCAATTTCTACTTGAAGCCAGTTATATATTAATCCTGAGAATTTGGGTCATGCCCTCTTTATTTTACCTACTGATTATTTCAAAGGTTGAAAACATGATACCTTTTGTTTATTTGCACTTAGCAATGCAGTTCTTACTTTAGTGTTATGGTTAAGATCCCTGCTTCTGGACACAGACAGTTCTACATTTAATACCGACGTTGTAAAGTAACCTAAGTGGATTTGGTCAGATCCAACTCTTGTTTTTTTTTTTTTTTTTTTTTTAATGGCCACAGAAGAAGATAAGGGAGGGTTAGTGACTACCTCCCTCACAGCTTCATTGCCATATATACAGATATTTATTAAGTAAACGTAATAAACTTACTTCAGCAAGGGAGTACAGAATCATTTCTACAACCTGTTCTTTAGGCTGAACAGGAATTCCCAGCTCTCTGTCTCTTTAGTGCTTCATCCATCATCCTGCATGATAAATTCACTTAAGAAAGACACATCAAAACTCCAGAGGCAGAATTTTGTTCTCCTTACAGCTGGTATTGAATGGAGATTGAGCTGGAATCCTCTGAATCCTCAGCTTTACACAGCCAGCTAGAGATTTAGCCTGGTTACAGGAGTTGCCAGTCTCTTCAAATTCATTTGTGCCAGTGTGGGGAATGTCTCTAAAATATTTTAGCCAAGTTGCATATCTAAAATGCCTTTACTCCTCCAATTAGACCCCATTTCTGAAATCCATCATGCTAGTTAACAGGCCACAATGATCAAAATAAAAACCAACTTGTGGCATTTGCTATGCTGATGGGTAATGTATCAGAGTTCAATCAAGATTCAAATAACTCTGAAGCAGGAGTAGCTGCCGGGAGCATAGGTTTCCTGACATGTTGCCCATCTCCAGATTGTACATTCTTGTTAAGACTCCACCACCTAACATTGTAACAGTCAAAGTAATAACATAATATCACACTGTATATGTGAAAGTATTTAAAAGTAAATTATGGGCAGGCCACGGTGGCTCAGTGGCAGAGTTCTTGCCTGCCACGCTGGAGACCCGGGTCGGTTCCCAGTGCCTGCCCATGCAAAAAAAAAAAAGTAAATTATAACAAAAATAAGTAAATTATGGACATTGTAACAATCTTCTCTGCCCCTTCCTAATCAACAACCTAAATAAGTTCTTTAACATTCCTGTGACTTAGTTTCCTCAAATGTTTATACACATAGGATTGTCGGGTCAATAAAACGATATAATATTTATAAAGTATTTGGGATTGGGCTTGATATACAAAAGCACCTAATAAATGATAGCTACTATTATTAGTTGAATAATGCATGCCACTGAAGATGATAAAATGCCCCATCACAATTTTTAGTTGACTTTTGAAAGCCCCGGCCCTCTGTCCAAATTATGGTAAGATGGAGTAATGATACTGAGTTACCATCTACCTATGCTGGATGCAATCGCATTTCGGGGACTGGGTTGTCACAACATAGATGCAGGCCCTCAGCTCAAAAACTGGGAAAATTTATTTTCCTCAGTATAGCTAGAAGTGACTCATGATAAAGAAGTTCATTGGACGCTAATGTATAAACCAAAGCTTCCATTTATAAATTATAATGTGAAATATAGCTAGAAAGTGCATTAGATATTGGCATTCCTGGAGGTAAGTGATAATATCTCTAGGGGAGAACCATTTCATGCAGTAGATGCATTCCTGAAGACTTTGGATTATTCAAAATTCGTATAATTCAAAGCATATTTTTGTACATTAATAAATTTTAAATATGGGAAAATGCTTCTAGAATATATAAATATATACTCATCAGTGTGTAACTTCCTTTTAATGGTGTATTCATTTCTTCATCCTGCTCTCTGGAATAAATGCATTGCTTTTGGTCTGAGATAAATGCATTGCTTTTGGTCTGAGATAAATGCATTGCTTTTTCTGTACCACAATGTTATGAATTCTCAGAAGGCATTGTGAAAGAATATTGGTAAGAGTATTTTAAATTATAATAACACTGCAATTGTCACCAAAATCACTCGAGAAAGTACTGAGGCATGAATAACATCACAGTTCATGAGAAACTGGCAAAAAGCAGAGGGGATTTTTGCTTTAGAATTAAAGTGGCACAGTTTACAATTCATTTAGCTGACTAGATTTGAAATTGAGCAATGGGGGATTTACATGATTTCTTATTTTGAGCACAAAATGAGGCCTTATATATATTTTTTATTGCACAATTTCAAGTATATGTAACTAATTTACTTAAAAAAGTATACTGTACTGACAAATGACTGCTTTTGGGGCCCTTTGCTTTTTGAGGGTGGTATACGAAAAAGCCACCAGGCAGACTTGGGTTTAATTTTGTTATTTTTCACTTACTAGCTTGTGGGTCTTAGTTCCCTTATCTACAGAATGGGAATTATAAATGCCCTTCATGTAAGCTAATTTTTAAAAAACTTTTTCCTTGTATAATACAACATATATACAAAGCAAAGAAAGAAAAAGGCAGTAGTTTTCAAACCATTCTTCAACAAGTAGTTATAGGACAGATCCCAGAGTTTGTCATGGGCTACCATACAATCCTCTCAGATTTTTCCTTCTGGATGCCCCAGAATATAGGAAGCCAGAAGGAATAAATATTTTTTTTATCCTCATAATCAACTTTTATTTTCTTTTTTGTGAAAAATAACATATACAAAAAGGCAATAAATTTCAAAGCACAGCACAACAATTAGTTGTAGAACAGATCCCAGAGTTTGGTATGGGTTACAATTCTACAACTTTAGGTTTTTGCTTCTAGCTATTCTAAGATACTGGAGACTAAAAGAAATATCAATTAAATGATTCCGCAGTCATGTGTTTGTTAAATCCTGTCTTCTCTGTATAACTCCACCATCACCTTTGATCTTTCTCCCGCTCTTTAGGGATATTTGGGCTATGCCCATTCTAACTTTTTCATATCGGAAGGGGCTGTCAGTAATATAGTATAGGGAGATGGAACTAGCTGATGTTCTGTAGAGGGTAAGCCCTCTAGGTTTCAGGACTTATCTGGTCCAGGAACCCATTTGGAAGTTGTAGGTTTCTGGAAGGTTACCCTACTGCATGGAACCTTTGTAGAATCTTATATATTGCTGTAGATGTTCTTTTTTTTTTTTATAATTTTTTTTTTTTTTACATGGGCAGGCACCGGAAATCGAACCTGGGTCCTCTGGCATGGCAGGCAAGCATTCTTGCCTGCTGAGCCACTGTGGCCCACCCTATAGATGTTCTTTAGGATTGGTTGGTGTGGTTTTGGTTGGGATTTGGCAGTAATGATAGGTAGCAATGTCTAATCGAAGCTTGTGTAATAGTGACCTCCAGAGTAGCCTCTCAACTCTATTAAAAATCTCTCAGCCATTGATACTTTATTAGTAACACTTCCTTTCTCCCATTTGGTCAAGATGGAATTGTTGATCCCACAGTGCCAGGGTGAGACTCATCCCTGGGAATCATCTCCCATGCCTCCAGGGAGACTTTCATCCCTGGATGTCATGTCCCAAGTAGGGGGAAAGGCAATGATTTCACTTGCAGAGTTGGGGCTAGAGAGTGTGAAGCCACATCTGAGCAACAAAAGAGGTCCTTCAGAAGTAACTCTAAGGCATAGCTATAGGTAGGCTAAACTTCTCTGCTACCTACATAAGCTCCACAAGGGTAAGTCTCAAGATCAAGGGCTCAACCTATTGATTTGGGTGTCCCTAATGTTTGACACAGTATCAGGGAATTCCCTGATGGTAAAGTTTAATAGTTTCATATTTTATCTCCCATTCCTCAAGGGACTTTGCCAATAGTTTTTGATTATCTGCTTAATATATTCTAGGATGTATCCAGCCATTACATTAAGCTATACAGGATTAAAGGTCCTCATTCCTATTCTGGGCTCCCTGTGTTTCAATTGTTCAAATGAGCTATCCAGACAGGTTGAGTTAGATTATGTGCTCCAGAAAATTTAGGTTCCAGACAGAATAAACCTTTCTTCCTTTGGTAAGACATCCAGAGAAAGATGTGTTGATTCTGAAGAAAGGCTGATGGCATTTGGGGTTCCTTTGTCACATGGGAAGGCACGTAGTGACTTCTGCTGGCCCTTCTCTCCAACATGTCTCTGTGCTTCTGTGTGTCCTTGCTTATTCCTTTGGAGGCATTTCTGTCTCTGAGCTCCTTCCAAATGTCTCTGTCTTTTATTCTCTCATAAAGAACTCCAGTAAAGATGATTAAAATCCACCTTGGATTGGATGGGTCATATCTCCATGAAACAACCTAATCAAAACATCCTACCCAACAGTAAGTCTGTACCACAGGAATGAATTAGAAGAAAATTCTTTTCTGGGGTGCATAACAGTTTCAAACCAGCACAAGTAACTATTACTGTAGTCCATACATTACATTAGGTATATTTTTACCATACACCACCCTGTTATTACCACGTTGTACTAGTGCTGTACATTTGTTATAATTCATGAAAGAACATTCTTACACTTGCAGTATTAACCACAGTCATCACCCACAATGGGGTTCAGGGTATTATATAGTCCCAAGATCTATTTCCTGATTTTCATCTAGTTACATTCATGACTTAAAATTCCCTTTACAATCGCCTTCATATACATAATTCAGCACTGTTAACTACACTCACAAAATGTGCTACCATAGTCAAGGTCTATTTCCAAATTTTTATAAACAACTTAAACAGAAAATCTGTACAAATTAAGCAGTAGTTCCTCATTCTCAATCTCAATCTATCCTCTAGTAATCTATATTCTAAATTCTAACTACATGAGTTTGCTTATTATAGTTAGCTCATATCAGACAATAATAGTCCTTTTGTGTCTGTCTTATTTTACTCAGTATAATGTCCTCAAGGTTCATCCATGTTGTCGCATGCATCAAGACTTCATTCCTTATTAAAGCTGAATGTCATTCCATTGCACGTGTCTATCACATTTCATTTATCCATTCATTGTTTGATGGGTGCTTGAGTTGCTACCATCTTTCAGTAATTGTGAATAATGTTGGCATGAACAACTGTGTGCAAATAGCTGTTTGAATCCCCACTTTCAATTTTTCTGGATATATACCTAGTACCCAGATTTTCAGGTTGTATGGTAATTCTGTATTTAGCTTTATGAGGAAATACCAAACTATCTTTCACAGCTGCAGCACCATTTTACATTCCCACCAGCAGTGAAAAAGTGTTCCTATTACTCCACATTTTCTTTAACACTTGAAATTTTCTGTTTTTTCAATAGTAGCCATTCTAGTGGGTGTGAATGATATCTCATATGATTTTCATCTGCATTTCTTTAATAGTTAGTGATGTTGGGTTTTTTTATTTCTTTGATAATGGCCATTCTAGTTGTGAAATGATATCGCATTGTGGTTTTGATTTGCATTTCCCTAGTAGCTATTGAAGTTAAGCAGCTTTTCATGTTTTTGAGCTATTTGTATTTTCTCTTTGGAAAAGTGTCTGTCCATGCCCTTTGCCCATTTTTAAATTGAATTGTTTGTCTTTTTGTTGTTGATGTGTGGGATCTCTTTATATATTCTGGATATTAGACCCTTATCTGAAAGTGGTTTCCAAATATTGTCTCCCATTATGTAGGTTGCCTTTTTACTCTTTTGACAAAGTCCTTTGATGCACAAAAGTTTCCAATTTTGAGGAGATCCCATTTATCTATTTCTTTTTTCATTGCACATGCTTTGAATGTAAGGTCTAGGAGAACACCTCCTATCACAAGATCTTTAAGATACTTCCCTACATTTTCTTCTAAAACTTTTATGTCCTTAGTTTTAATGTTTGGGTCTTTGATCCATTTTGAGTTAATTTTTGTGTAAGGTGTGAGATAGGGATCCTCTTTTATTCTTTTTGATATAACTACCCAGTTCTCTAAATACTATTTATTGAAGAGGCTACTCTGTGTCAGTTGAGTCGGCTTGACAACCTTGTCAAAGATCAATTGTCCATAGATGAGAGGGCCTATTTCTAAGCACTCAATTTGATTCCATTGGCCAGTATATCTATCTTTATGCCTGTAACATGCTGTTTTGACCACTGCAGCTTTGTAATATGCTTTAAAGTCAGGTAGTGTGAAACTTTCCACTTCTTTCCTCTTTCCAAGATATTTTTAATTATTCAGGGCACCACTGCCATTCCAAACATCTTTGCTTCTTGGTTTTCTATTTCTGCAAAGTAAGTTCCTGAAATTTAATTGGAACTGCATTGAATCTATAAATCAATTTGTGTAGAATTGACATCTTAACTATATTTCATTTTCCAGTCCATGTCTTTCCATTTATTTAGGTCTCTTCCTTTTAGCAATTTCTTGTAGCTTTGTGTGTATAGGCCTTTTGTGGCTGTCCCAGTTTGAAAGCATTATGTGCCCCAGGAAAGCCATGTCTTAATTCTGATTTAATCTTGTGGGGGCAGCCATTACATTTAATCCTGATTCAATATTGTAGGGCAGAAACTTCTGATTAGATTATCTCCATGGAGATGCGTTGCCCAATTGTGGCTGTGACCTTTTAAGATATGAATCCACCCATTCAAGGTGGGTCTTGATTAGTTTACTGGAATTCTTTAAGATGAAACATTTGGGGGCAAGATGGTGGCTGTGAGGTGTGGGATTTAGTTCATCCTCCAGAGCAGCTAGTAAATAGCCAAGAACAGTACAGAACAATTTCTGGGGCCACAGCAGTGACTGGACACACAGTGTACACCAGTTTGGACAAGCTGGACCAGCTGAGATCCCACATGAGACTGTAAGTCCCCCAAGCCACAGAGGCCAGTACCCTTCCCTCATTGGTGTGGCAGCCTGGAAAGAAAACAGACTTTACTAGCAGCAGGGGCTTAGCTTAACCAAGCTCCACTTAAGGAATTAATTAACAAATTTTGACTTCTGAAAATGGGCGCCCAGCAAAACTAATCCTAGAATAAGTGCTAAAGGTATTAGGAATTTTTGCCATGACAGAGAGGGAGTGGGGCTGATGGAAAAAAGAAAAAAATCCAAACAAAAGTGGAGGCTTTTTGAGTCAGATAACATAAAATACTGGAGAAGGACTGGGCCCTAAAAAAATAAAACGGTGGGCACATAAAGCTTTGAAATACATACAGCCACATACCAGCTTAAATGCTTGATTGACAGATCCAGAGAATGGGGGTCCTGCTCCTGAAAAGGATTCCCTGCTCCCCTGGTTGGAGAGAAGGCTTTGTTTCTACTACTTAGCAGCCCATTAGATAGAACTGGGGGCCCTCTCTGGCACCAGCCCTGCCCCAGGCAAGGGTAGAATTAAGCTCCTCTGAGAAATAAAGTAACTAATCAGATGAAAAAGAAAGGGTTAATTCCTAAAAGGCTGACCTCCCCCAAGAAAAAGGTGAGACCTAGCTCACTACTGTCACAACCACACTCCTCAGCAGAGATAGTCTGCTGAAGTTAAAGGCACCAACACCACTTTACACTGGTGGAAAGCCACAGGCAAACAAGTGCCACATGCTAGGCAGGATAGAAAAAGCACAGAGTCTAAAGGCTTCATAGGAAAGTCTGACAATCTGCTGGGTCTCATCCTCAGGGAAAACTGATGCTGGCAACTTTTTCTTCCTGAAAGGAGGCTAGTCCAGTCTGGGAAAATCTGACTGGGGTCAAAATATCTGAGGAGACCCTCCTAAAAAAAAATTCTCCATATAAGCATGGGAAGAAACAAAAACAAGAGCTAAAAAACTCTGATCAGTTAAGCAGAATCTGTCCTAGTGGTCTAGAATAAATTGAACTGAATGTCAAAGAACAGAGAGAGAACAAAGCCATCCAGCAAGAAAATCCTAGGTAAAAGAGTGAGAACAACATCTAGAATAAGGATAAACTAATTAAAGAAATCAAATGATAGATGCCAGCAAAAAATAATGAGTCATACTAGGGAAAAAATCAAAGATATGGCCCAGTCAAAGAGAAAAACAACAACAATTCAAACAAGATACAAGAATTGAAAAAACTGATCCAGGGTATTTGAACAGACATGAAAAATCACATCAAAAATCAAAAGAATGTGTTGAGGGAGGATATAAAGAGGGCACTGAGTGAACAAAAAGAAGAAATGGAAAGTTTCAAAAAAGAAATCACAGAATTTATGGGAATGAAAGGCATAGTAGAAGAGATAAAAAAAAAACAATGGAAATCTACAATAACAGATTTGAAGAGGCAGAAGAAAGGATTCTTCTAAACTAGTAAACTAGAGGACTGGAAATCTGAAATCCAACACACAAAAGAAATATAGGGAAAAAATATGAGCAGGGCCTCAAGGAATTGAATGATAACATGAGGCACACAAATATATGTGTTGTGGGTGTCCCAGAAGGAAAAGAGAAAGGAAAAGGAGGAGAAAGACTAGTGGAGGAAATAGTCATTGAAAATTTCCCATCTCTTATGAAAGACATAAAATTACAGATTCAAGAAGTGCAGCCTGCCCCAAACAGAATAAATCCAAGTAGACACACTCCAAGACACTTACTAATCAGAATGCCAGATATCAAAGAGAAAGACAGAATTTTGAAAGCAGCAAGGGAAAAGTACTCTAGCACATACAAGGGAAGCCCAATAAGACTATGTGTGGATTTCTCAGCAGAAACCATGTTGGTGAGAAGGCAGTGGTATGAAATATTTAATATTCTAAAAGAGAAGAACTGCCAACCAAGAATTCTATATCCAGCAAAATTGTCCTTCAAAAATGAGGGGGAGATTAAAAACATTTTCAGACAAAAAAATCTGTGAGAGAATTTGTGACTAAGAGACTGGCTCTGCAAGAAATACTAAGGGAAGCACTACAGGCAGATAGGAAAAGGCAGGAGAGAGATGTCTGGAGAAGAGTGTAGAAATGAAGAATATCAGTAAAGGTAAAAAAGATTAAAAAAAAAAAGAACTATATATGACATATAAAATCCAAAAGGTGTGGTTCAGTGGTAGGAGGCTCACTGTCCATGTGGGAGACCTTGTTCGATTCCAGGACCACGCACCCCCCAAAAGAAAATCCCAAAGGCAAAATGGTAGAAGAAAGTATTGCCTTTACAAATAATAACATAAATTTAATGGATTAAACTCCCAATCAAAAGACATAAACCAGCAGAATGTATTAAAAAACGGCACATCTATATGCTGTCTACAGGAGACTTGTTTTAGACCCAAGGATAAAAATAGGTTGAAAGTGAAAGGTTGAGAAAAGATATTTCATGCAAACCACAATGAGAAAAGAGCAGGAGTATATATACTAATATCTGACAAATTAGGCTTCAAATGTAAAACAATGAAAAGAGACAAAGAAGGACACTACATATTAATAAAAGGGACAATTCAACAAGAAGACATAACAATCATAAATATTTATGCACTGAGCCAGAGTGCTCCAAAATACATGAGACAAACACTGATAACACTGCAGGGAGAAATAGACACCTTTGCCATAACAGTTGGAGACTTGAATTCCCCGCTCTCATTAATGGGTAGAATATCTAGACAAAGGACCAATACAGAAACAGAGAATGTAAATAATACAATAAATGAAGTAGACTTAACAAACATTTACAGAACATTACACTCACAATAGCAGGAAACAAATTTTTCTTAAGTGCTCATAGATCATTCTCAAGGATAGATCACATGCTGGGTCACAAAGCAAGCTTAAATAAATTTAAAAAGATTGAAATAATACAAAGCACTTTCTCAGATTATAAAAGAATGAAGTTGGAAATCAATAACATGCAGAGGGGCAGAAAATTCACAAATATATAGAAGCACAACAACACACTCTTAAGCAACCAATAGGTCAAGGAATAAATTGTAAGAGAAATCCGTAAACATCTAGAAGAAAATGAAAATGAAAACACAACATATCTCAATGCAGCCAGGGCTCATGCTAACCAGGTGAAAAAAAAAAAACACAACATATCAAAATTTGTGGGATGCAGAAAAGGTAGTTATAAGAGGGAAATTTATTGCCCTAAATGCCTATATTAAAAAAGAAGAAAGAGCAAAAATCAAGGAACTAACTATTCACTTGGAAGAACTAAAGAAAGAACAGCAAACTAACCTCAAAACAAACAAAAGGAATAAAATAACAAATATTAGAGCAGAAATAAAGGAAATTGATAATCTGAAAACAGTCAAGAAAATCAACAAAACCAGAAGTGTCTTTTTTGAGAAAATCAATAAAATTGACGGCCCCTTACCTAGGTTGACAAAAAGAAAAAAAGAGAGATGCAAATAGATAAAATCAGAAATGGAAGAGGAGACATAACCACCCCTCAGAAATAAAGGAGGTAATGAGAGGGTACAATGAGCAACTAGATGCTAATAAACCAGACAACATAGATGAAATGGATACTTCCTAGAAAGGCATGAACAATAACATTGACTCGAGAAGAAATAGATATTCTCAACAAAGCAATCACAAATGAAGAGATTGAATCAGTCCCCAAGAAGCTTCCAAAACAGAAAAATCCAGGACCAGATGGCTTCACATGTGAATTCTATCAAACATTCAAGAAAGAATTAGTACCAATCCTACTCAAACTCTTAAAAAAAATTGAAGAGTTGGGAAAGCTACCTAACTCATTCTATGAAGCCAACATCACCCTCATACTAAAGCCAGACAGATACTAGAAGAAAGAAAATTACAGACCAATCTCTCTAATGAATATAGATGCAAAAATCCTCAACAAAATACTTGCAGATAGAATCCAGCAGCACATTAAAAGAATTATACCCCATTGACCAAGTGGGATTTATTCCAGGTATGCAAAGGAGGTTCAACATAAGAAAATCAATTAATGTAATACACCATATCAACAAATCAAAGCAGTAAAACCACATGATCAACTTAATTGGTGCAGAAAAGGCATTTGACAAAATTTCAACATTCTTTCTTGATTAAAACACTTCAAAGGATAGGAATGGAAGGGAACTTCCTCAACATGATAAAGGGCTTATATGAAAAACCCATAGCTAACATCATCCTCAATGGGTGAAAACTGAAAGCTTTCCCCCTAAGATCAGGAACAAGACAATGATGTTCACTGTCACCATGGTTAGTTAACATTGTGCTGGAAGTTCTAGCCAGAGCAATCAGACATGAAAAAGAAATAGAAAGCATCCAAATTGGAAAGGAAGAAGTAAAACTCTCATTGTTTGCAGAAGATATGATACTATACATTGAAAATCCTGAAAAGTCCTCAGCAAAGCTACTAGATCTAATAAATGAGTACAACAAAGTGGCAGGGTACAAGATCAGCACCCCAAAATTAGTAGTGTTTCTATACATTAGTAATGAGCAATCTGAGGAGGATATTAAGAAAAAAAATTCCATTTACAATAGCAAACAAAAGAATCAAATATTTAGGAATAAATTTAACTAAGGATACATAGAAAACTACAAGAAATTGCTAAAAGAAATCACGGGAGACCTAGATAAAAGGAAAGGGATACTGTATTTATGGATTAGAAGACTAAATATAGTTAAGATGCCAATTCTACCCAAATTGATTTATAGATTAATGCAATACCAATTAAAATTAAAATTAAATAATAATTAAAATTTAAAACTTACTTTGCAGAAAGAGAAAAAGCAATAATCAAATTTATTTGGAAGGGTAGGGTACCCCAAATAGCTACAAATATCTTGAAAAAAACTGAAGTGGAAGATCTTAAACTACTTGACTTTAAAGCATATTATGAAGCTACAGTGGTCAAACAGCATAGTACTGGCATAAAGATAGATATACTGACCAATGGAATCAAATAAAGTGTTCAGTATAGACCTTCTCATCTATGGACAATTGATCTTGATAAGGTGGTCAAGCCAACTCACCTGGGACAGAGCAGCCTCTTCAATAAATGATGCTTAGAGAACTGGATATCCATAAGCAAAAGAAAGAAAGAGGATCCATATCTCACCCCTACATAAAAATTAACTCAAAATGGATCAAAGACCTAAACATTAGAGCTAAGACCATAAAACTTTTAGAAGAAAATGTAGGGATATATCTTATAAAACTTGTAATAAGAGGTGGCTTCTTAGATCTTACACCCAAAGCATGAGCACTGAGGAAACAAATAGATAAATGGGAATCCCTCAAAATTAAACACTTGCGTGCATCAAAGAACTTTGTCAAGAAAGTAAAAAGGCAGCCTACCCAATGGGAGACAATATTTGGAAACCACATATCAGATAAAGGTTTAGCATCCAGAATACATAAAGAGATTGTTTAACTCAACAACAAAAAGGCAAACAACCCAATTAAAAAATGGGCAAAAGACATGAACAGATACTTCTCAGACAAGGAAATTCAAATGGCTAAAAGGCATATGAAAAGATGCTCAACTTAACTGGCTATTAGGGAAATGCAAATCAAAACCACAATAAGATATCATCTGACACCCACTGGAATCGCCATTTTATATATATATATAAACAGAAAATGGCAAGTGCTGGAGAGGATGTGAATAGGAACACTTATTGGTGGGAATGTAAAATACTACAACCACTGTGGAAGGCAGTATGGTGGTTCCTCAGGAAGCTAAGTATAGAATTGTCATATGATCCAGCAATGCCATTGTTAGGTATCTATTCAGAGGACATGAGGGCTAGGATACAAATGGACATTTACACACCAATGTTTATAGCAGCATTATTTACAATTCCAAGAGATGTAAACAGCCCAAATGTCCATCAATGGATGAGTGGCTGAACGAGCTGTGGTATATATACAATGGAACATTAGGCAGCTGTAAGACATAATAAAGTCATGAAGCATGTAACAATGTGTTTGGAACTTGAGGACATTTTGCTGAGTGAGATTAGCCAGAAACAAAAGGACAAATACTGTATGGTCTCACTATAATATGAACCAATACTGTAACACTGTGGATGAATCTTGAGGACATTATACTGAGTGAAATTAGCCAGAAACAAAAGTACAAATACTGTATGGTCTCACTAATATTGACTAACATTAATGAGTGAACTCAGAAAATTGACATTAAGAACACAGGTTATTAGGAGATAGAAATAGGATAGAGATTGGGCAATTGGTGCTGAGGGAATACAGACTGTGCAGTAGGACTGATTCATAAAAATTCAGAAATGGATGGCACAATACTACTTGATTATAGCACAATAACATAAGGACACTGAATGAAGCTGACTGTGAGTATGATAGTGGGAGAAGGACTGAGGGCACATATGAAACCAAAAGGAAAGATAGAGGATAAAGACTGACATGGTATAGTGTAGGAAAGCTTAGAGTGTACAATGATGGTGATGCTGAAATATACAAATCAAAAAATGTTTTTGGATGACAGAGAACAAATGAATGTCAGTATTGCAGGGTGTTGAAAATAGTGTATTGGAAAAAGTACAATCAATGTAAGCTAGGGTCTAGTGTCATCAGTAACTGCTTCCACTGAGTAGAAGCAGAGTGGCTGAAGTATCCAGCCACTCCAATATACCATCATACCTGGGATGAATCCTATTTGGTTATGGTGTATAATTCTTTTAATGTGCTGCAGGATTCGATTTGCAAGAATTTTATTGAGGGTTTTTGTGTCTATATTCATCAGAGAGATTGGTCTGTAATTTTCTTTTCTTGTAGTATCTTTGTCTGGCATTGGTATGAGGGTGATGTTGGTGGGTAGCCTTCCCTCCTCTTCAATTTTTTTGAAGAGTTTGAGCAGGATTGGTACTAATTCTTTCTTGAATGTTTGGTAGAATTCACAAGTGAAGCCATCTGGTCCTGGACTTTTCTTTTTTGGGAGCTTCTTAATGACTAATTCAACTTCTTTACTCGTGATTGTTTTGTTGAGATCATCTATTTCTTCTTGAGACAATGTTGGTTGTTCATGCCTTTCTAGGAAGCTGTCCATTTCATCTATATTGTCTAGTTTGTTAGCATAAAGTTATTCACAGTATCCTCTCATTATCTCCTTTATTAATGCAGGGTCAGTGGTTATGTCTTTGCTTCCATTTCTGATTTTATTTATTTGCATCCTCTCTCTTCTTCTGTTTGTCAACTTTGCTAAGGATTATTCTTATTGATTTTCTCATAGAAAGAACTTCAGATTTTGTTGATTTTCTTGATTGTTTTCATGTTTACAATTTCATCTATTTCTGCTCTAACTTCATTATTTCTTTCCTTTTGCTTGCTTTGGGGTTAGTTTGCTGTTTTTTCTCTAGTTCTTCAAAGTGAATGGTTAATTCTCGATTTTTGCTCTTTCTTCTTTTTTGAAATAGGCATTTAGGGCAATAAATTTCCCTCTTAGCACTGCCTTTGCTGCATCCCATATATTTTGATATGTTGTGTTTTCATTTTCATTTGCCTAGAGCTATTTACTGATTTCTCTTGTAATTTCTTCCTTGACCAACTGGTTGTTTGTGTGTTGTTGAGCCTCTATATATTTGTGAATATTCTGGCCCTCTATTATTGATTTCCAACTTCATTCCTTTGTAATCCAAGAAAGTGTTTTGCATGATTTCCATCTTTTTAAATTTATTGAGATTTGCTTTCTGACCCAGCATATAGTCTATCCTTGAGAATTATCCATGAGCACTTGCATAAATTTTTATGATCCTTCTTTGTCTCTTTTAATTGTTTCACATTTGAAATTTAATTTGTTGGATATTAGTATAGCTACTTCTGCTCTTTTCTGATTGTTGTTTGCATGAAATATCTACTAGGTATTATAGTCCCCAGTCAGATTTTTCCAGACTGGACTGTCTTCCTCTTAGGAGAAAAGAGTCACCTGCATCAGTTTTCCCTGAGGGTGAGACCCAGCATGCTGAAAAATTTTCCTATGAAACCTCTCCTAAACTCTGTGCTTTTCCTATCCTGCCCAGAATGTGGTGCCTGTCTGCCTGAGGGTCCCACCAGCATAAAGTGATGTGGACCCTTAACTTTAGCAGACTCTTCCTGCTTTGGGCATGGTTGGGAGAGAAGAGAGGTTATAGGATGGCTTTGATCACTTCAGTTTTCCAGACCCTGGGGTCTGAATTCCTTGAGAAAGGGATTCCACCTGAGCTGGGCCTCACAGCTCTCCTGGGGAAGGCACAGCCTCCTGGGAATTAATTTTGTTCACCTGGCCAGCCTTTTTCTCTCTCAGAGGAGCTAATTTTGCCCTTGCCTGGGGCAGTTGGACCCTGAAAAGCCTTGCAGATGTATCCAAAGAGCAGTCAAGCCATAGAAACACAGCCAAAAAAAGAAAAGAAAAAAATCCTTTTCAGAGCAGGACCCTGTTCTGGTTTGAAAGGATGTATGTCCCCTAAAAAAGCCATGTTTTAATCTAAATCCCATTTCATAAAGGCAGAATAATCCCTATTCAATACTGTATATTTGAAACTGTAATCAGATCATCTCCCTGGAGATGTGATTTAATCATGAGTGGCTGTTAAACTGGATTAGGTGATGACATGTCTCCACCCATCTGGGTGGGTCTTGATAAGTTTTTGGAGTCCTATAAAAGAGGAAACATTTTGAAGAATAAAAGAAATTCAGAGAGAGCAGAGCAGGATGACATAACCATGCGAAGCAGAGTCCACAGCCAGCAACCTTTGGAGATGAAGAAAGAATATGCCTCCCAGGGAGCTTCATGAAACAGGACGCTGGAGAAGCTAGCAGATGATGCTGTTTCACCATGTGCCCTTCCAGATGAGAGAGGTACTGTCATGGTCAGGTTCATATGTCAACTTGGCCAAGTTGTGATACCTGTTTGTCTGTTGGGCAAGTGTTGGCCTGTCAGTTGCAATGAAGACATTTCATAGAATTAGATCATGATCATGTCAGCTGCATCCACAGCTAATTCCATTTGTAATCAGCCAAAGGGGAGTGTCTTCTGCAATGAGTGATGCTTAATATAATCACAGATAGCCTTTTAAGGAGGATTCAGAAGAGACAGGCACTATTCCTGCTTCGGCTGGCAAGCCTCTCTTGTGGAGTTTGTCCAGACCCTCCATCGGAGTTGTCGGCATCACAGCCTGCCCTGCGGATTTTGGACTCTGCATTCCCGCGGTCACGTGAGACACTTTTATAAATTTTATATTTGTGAGCGTTCTCTGTTGATTCTGTTTCTCTAGAGAACCCTTACTAATACAGGGTACATAATTCAACTTACCGCAGTAGGTAATTGAACTACAAGTTAGATCAAATAATAAAAAGACATACCCATAATAAAGGGATAAAGGACAGAGAATAAAGGTAAATATTTATGCTAATTGGTCCAGAAAGTCTGTTTCAAGGACTAACACTTACTCTAGGTGGTTGGAGTATTGTTAATTTAATTTTTTCTTTTTATTTATATTTCCTGATTTTTCTTTAGTAAAAATTTATTACTAAGACAACACAGAAAAAACCCCCAAAATTAATGTTTGTGATGAACACACACACACATATATAATTTGTTAGGAAGAACTTTTAAACATAAAGCAATGTAGTAGTAGTGTGCTAGAGCTGGCTTGTACAGACTACAGATTTTAGATTGTGAGAGCTAATTGTAAAATATTCAAGAATTTTGCAAATCTGTTAGTTTATATCTAGAAATCAGCCACGGTAGGAATATTTGCCCCACAGAAGTTGGCAAATGCTACACTACTGAATGATAATAATAAGAAAGAAAAAGCCAACTTAATTTGCTTACATAAAATGTATATATTTATTGTTTCAAGAAAGCCCAAAATGAAAAGGTTAACAATGGGGGAAATGTTACAAAAAGCCAGACAGATGATTAATGTTAGTAACATTAGATATTAAAACTTAACACTGATATAAAAATGGGAAAATGACATAAACTGCTAATTCTCTAAAAACCTATAAATTGCCAAAAAACATGAAAAAACGTTGAAGCTTATTTATAACTAAATAAAATGAAAATGAAACAGTAATAAGATATCATTCTTCATTTACCAAATTGACAGCTCTCTAAAATGTTACCTTATGGAGGATGTGTAGAATGTGTATTTTGACAAACCCTTAGAAGACAGATAAATTGTTTACAAATTTTATGGAGAGCAATTTTGCAGAATGCCTCGAGAACCTAAAATGACCCATATCTTTTAACCCAGTCATTTCCCTCTAGGAATTGATCTGTATAGGGGATGGTCTGAATGCAGCTGGCTGCTTTTTCCTGTGACTCAGAAACCCTGTGCTCAGAACTAGATATGTCCGCCTGGCTCCTCAGATGGGATGATAAATGTAGGCTGAGTCCCCCTTTGGGGCATTTTAGCTGGGTAGTCTGCCATGCATTTCTTTTCTTTTCTTTTTAAAATATTTTTATTGTCAAATCTTTACACACATATAGTTCATACATGGTGTACAATCAATGGCTCACAATATCATCACATAGTTGTGTATCATCACCATGATCATTTTTAGAACATTTGCATCACTTCAGAAAAAGAAGTAAAAAGCAAAACTCATACATCCTATATCCCTTACCTCTCCCTCTCATTGACCACTAGTATTTCAAACTACCCAATTAATTTTATCCTTATCCCCCCTATTATTTATTTATTATCCATATATTTTTTTACTCATCTGTCCATACCCTGGATAATAGGATCATCAGACACAAGATTTTCACAATCACACAGTCACATTGTAAAAGCTGTATCATTCTACAATTGTTTTCAGGAGTCAAGGGCACTGGAACACAGCTCGGCAGTTTCAGGTTCTTTCCTCCAGCCACTCCAATACACCATAAACTAAAAAAGATGACTATAATGCAAAAGAATAACCTCCAAGATAACCTCTCAACTCTGAAATCTCTCAGCCACTGAAACTTTGTTTTGTCTCACTTCTCTCTTCCTTCTTTTGGTCAAGAAAGCTTTCTCAATTCCATGATGCCAGATCCTGGCTCATCTCAGGAGTTCTGTCCCATGTTTCCAGGAAGATTTGCACCTTCTGGGATTCATGTTCCATGACTGGGGAAGGCAGTGAGTTCACTTATTGAATTGGCTTAGAGAGGCCACATCTGAACAACAAAAGAGGTTCTCTAGGGGTTATTCTTAGGCATAATTATAAGTAAACTTAGCTTCTGTTTTGCAAGAATGAGTTTCATAAGGGTGAACCCAAAGATCGAGGGTTCAGCTTATTGATTGGTTGTCCCCACTGCTTGTGAGAATATCAGGAATTCTCCAAATGGGAAGTTGAATATTTCCTTCATTCTTCCCAGTCCCCGAAGGGGACTTGGCAAATATTTCTTTATTCACTGCCCAAATTACTCTGTTATATATTAAGGTATCATACTAACCTGGACAAACCAACGAGCTCTCACACCTTACTCAAGGTACTTATAGTATTCAGCTAAACTGACCATACAAGCTAAATTAGGTAATGCGCTACCCCAAATATAATTTTGCACCAAATAAACATCTCTCTCCCTTTGTTCTTACACATAAGTTGAAGTTTTAAAATATGGATAATATTGTCATTTACCCTGCATTCTCATCTACCTTAATCCTATCCAGATCAGCTTCATTCATATCTCTAGTCAAAGTCTGGTCATTAGTTCATCTTTTAAAACAGTTCCTGTATGGACAGTGCTGACTTTCATAGCTTCAGAGCTCTAACTCTGAGTCTCAGGTGTCACATGTATACCTGAAGTTTCTGTTAATGACCAGGTTATATACAAACAGCTCATTATTTCAGAATTTAGAAATAACATCTATCACTCCACAATAGATGTGACTGCTATAAGAGCTTACAGTCTAAAGCCCTTTATAATAGGCCCCAATCTGATAACCTAGGCTCCTGACTTCAATTCACTGAGTTTGTATATTATAGTTAGCCCATATGAGTGAGGCATGAATTTTTCTTTTTGCTTCTGACATTTCATTCAACATACAGTCCTTAAGTCTCATTCACCTAGTTGTGTACCTCACTACTTCATTCCTTCTTGGGACGACTGGGTAGTCCATTGTATGTGTACATCACAGTTCCCCCTTCCTTCTCTCAGTTGTAGCCTTAGGCCACCTCCAACCACTGTGAATCTCTGCTGTGCATTTCTTCCCCTTTTGTCCTGAGCACATGTAAACATCCCCAGCATGAAAAGAAATGAAACAAAATTGAGTAATTTAAGCTAAGAGACCCAAATGGAGTTTTGAAGGCCCTTATATCACCCCCAAAAACCAGTGCTGTAAGGGAAACCTAAAAGCCAAAAACATACCTTTCTGGGAAAACACATTTATTTCTAAGGACCCCCCCACTCTAACCAATTTCTCTTTTCTTTCCTTCTTTCTCTTTTCCCCTTTAAATACACTTAAGTACCTGCCTACCCTAACTTAGGAGACAATTTTGGCTGCTACCTGAACCTGTCATCTTCAAATTGTATTTCTAAGACCTCAAATAAATGCCTTTTTGTTGCTTTGCAGTTCAGTTTGTTATTTCTTGGTCAACACTTCTGGTGCCAGGACAAAATCTGAAGTGACCACCAGCTCGACCCTAGAGCCTTCACTGGATTTGAGGATGATACCTATTAGAGCCTCTTGCACACTGTAATCTCCCCAATGGCCCCAGGTTCCTCTCAGTGAGTCTTGGCTCTGAACCTCCCTTCCTTTGGTTGAGGTTTTAGCCTTTATTTAGGTGTCTTCTGGTTAAGGGCTTTTGGACTTTGTTATTTTTATTTGGACTGATGGCAGCAGACCTTTTCATTGTCCTTGTGGTTTACAGGAATTTCTCTTGCTTGCTGAATTCTCAAATATTCAGAATGTATTTTTCCTCTTTTTTTTTTTTTTGACACTATATGGAGGGACACCTCCATAATATTTAATTGGCCTTGTCCTGACTGAAAGTAATCATATTATCATTTGGTGTATGTGATTCAGACATTTAAACACTATTATAGCACCTGCTACCTTTTTTTGAAGATTTGGCTTCCAAAGACTAAAGAAGACTCCCTTATAAGGATAAGGTGGTTATGCATGGGCAAGACTGACAATAAGTCACCTGCCACCCTTCAGACAATTTTCATTAAACCAGGGACACCTGGTCATGGGTGGATAACTAGTGCCCTGGCTGTCTGCCAGGTCAAAGAAGTATTCTGCCTAAAGCACCCTGTAGAACATCTCATTAACCCAACCCCAAGATACAGTTTATCAGGCTATTTAAGCTTTAGAATTACTCTCAATTAGAAACAATGAGCTCCAATCCTTAAAAAAAATTCTGATGGCCCATTGCCATCAGTCACTCCAGCTGATTTTATGTATTAAAGCTATGGTCTGGCATCATATAAATTCTCATCTCATTGGATCTAGTTATAATGGCCACAATGAGGATCTTTTCATATGCCTAAACTAGTATATTTTCATGCTCAATTACAAAACATAGGCTCTAAACCTAAACAACCCAAATGGGATACTTATTTCAATTGGTACTTAGAAGCTTCCAAATGTCGCACAAACTCCAAAATTGTCTCTCTCCAAGAAACAAATTCATACATAACAAAAATTGACAAGAACTTGGCTAAATGCACTACTAAACTTGAAAAATCATCTATTACCACTAGGTGAAATTTATCTGAAATTGAAAATGAGGAAATACCAACTCATATATACTGGGGCTAACTTATGTGTCCTAACCCCCACTGTCCTCACAAATCTTCCTCCCTGGAGCACTGAAACAGTTTGCATGGTGGGGTTTTCTAATACGCCAAATGACTGTTTTTAAATGTCTTCTAGTTTTTTCCAACTAGGACCTCTCCAAGGTAGTCACCAATTTTTATTAGTCCCTTCTTCCCCAATTTGCCTTCTTGGCAGACTTGCTTGGGCTTTTCTAAGACCCCCAATATCTTTTTCCCCAAAGGGGGAATGTAATTTAGAAACCTTAGAATCAAGTTCAATGGATAAGGAAAAGGAATTGAATTCCATACTTATATCCATCTTTTCAGTCAAAGAAATAATATCCAGATCACCCTCTTTTAGGTACTATTGTAACTAACTATGTGATATTGGACACATTCTCTATGCCCCAAAATCAAAATCCAAGTAGGCCCATATAAACCCTCCCCTAAGGTAAAACCATACCCCTTAAATGCAGAAGCAATAGCAGGAATTTAGCCCATAATTGAAGAATATATATAAAAGGGTTAATTATTCCTTGCACAAGCCCATACAATACTCCTGTCTCTCCATCTGTAAACCTAACAGACATAAATGGAGATTTATAAAAGATTTAAGAGCAATTAATAATACAGTAATTCCCTGCCATTAGATTATAGCTAATCTGCACACCTTGCTTACAGCCATTCTACCAGAAAACAAATTTTTCATAGTTGTAGACCTCAATAGTGCTTTTTTTTTTTTTTCAGTATACCAGTGGTCTGGAAAGTCAATTCTGGTTTGCTTTTACCTGGAGTGGACAACAGTTCACCTGGACAGTCATGTCCCAGGGAGATACCGAAAGTTCAGTTTATTTTTTCTCAATGCTTAAAGCTGACACGGCAGATTTAATCTTTTCAGAAAAATCAACCTTGCTGCAAACTGTAAATGATTTACTACTTTGCTCTTCTGAAGAAGCTTGTCTTCAAGATAGCATCTACCTACTCAAACAGTTAGCAGCAAAAGGCTATAAAATATCTAAAGAAAAGTTACAATTTTATTCCCAAGAAGTTTAATATTTAAGACATTTAATCACACCCTGAGGGCCCCCTTCTAGACCCTGAGTGAACACAAACTATTCTCTTTTCCTCTTCCCAAAACCAAACAGCAATTAGAAGATTTTTTAGGCCTTGTAGGGTATTGTAGGAATTGCATCCCTAACATTTACATATCCTGATTAAAACAGAACAAGTTGAACCCCTTACTAGGTATGAAACTAGTCAAAATTCCTTTAAGAAAGTAAAGCATAGTTTTGCTCAGCTTCCCTGCTCTAGGGCATCCTAATTACAACTTATCCTTTTTTTTTCTTTTTTGTCCATGAGTGAGAAGGGAATTCTTTAGGTGTCTTTACTTAAAAACATGGAGGTCGGTAGCTAGGATATTATAGCCAGCAATTGGGTGCCATAGCCAGGGGACTTCCTTTTGCATGAGATCCATTGTTGTGACAGCAAAACTCTTAGTATCAGTCCAGGAACTAATCACGGGAGTTTCCCTGTGATTTTTTGCCCCTCATTCTGTTCCTTCTTCTGTTGAAGCTTTTCTTAATTCTCATCACACTCAACTTCTCTCTACAGATACATACAGATGTCTTATGAAATTCTTTTACTCTTCCCTCTCAATGCTTCTTTTGTTCATCATCACAGCCTGAATCCTGATGCTTTGCTTTCTATTACTTCTGCTGAAAGACCACATGACTGTATAACTTTAGTAGAATAATTATTAACTCCACAAATGGATGTATAGGAAACCCCAATCAATAATGTAGATATATAAATGGTTCCTATTTAAAGGATTGTTCAGGAACCTATCAAGCTGCATATGACATTACTTTTAATCATGAAATATTGGAAGCAAACCCACTTCTTGAAGCCATATCAGCTCAGCAGGCAGTACTTTTTGCCCTCGTGCGGATCTGAACCTTTGCAAAAGTTAAAATAGCCAACATATACACTTTTGGAGTTGTTCATGATTTTGGTATGCTATGGAAACAATGAGGTTTTCTGACCTCAAATTGAGCAAAAATTAAAAATAGCCCCCTTTGTCATGGGCTATCCTGATGCCAAAGGTTTTAGCTATAATCAAATTTTCTGGCCATTCTCAGGTAAGTATGGAGGAAAGTCTTAGAAATAATATGGCTGACAAAACTGGAAAGCAAGCAGCTTTAAATTCTAAAACTGCCTCTATAATGAATTATATCCCCACAAGAGAACTAAAATTAATGCTTACTGAGTCTCACAAAACTACTCCACCTAAGGAAATACAAAAATGGATCCATGAAAGTTGTACATATGACAGGAAAGTTGTGGTAGTTAGGTTCAGCTGTCAACTTGGCCAGGTGAATGTGCCTAATTCTGTAGCCGTGGACATGAGCCAATGGTATATGAACCTCACCTGTTGCTCATTACATCTGCAGTCAGCTAGGAGTTGTGCCTGTTGCAATGAATGATGTTTGATTTAATTGGCTCATGCTTAAATGAGAGAGCTCAATGTAGCACAGCCCAGCAGCTCAGCATACCTCATCTCAGCACTCACAGCTCAGCCCAGGCCTTTGGAGATGCAGAAAGAAATCACCCTGGGGAAAGTTGTTGGAACCCAGAGGCCTGGAGAGAAGGCCAGCAGAGATCACCCTGTGCCTTCCCATGTAAGAAAGAATGTCAATTGAAAGTTAGCTGCCTTTCCTCTGAAGAACTAATGAAATAAATCCCCTTTTATTGAAAGCCAATCTGTCTCTGGTGTGTTGCATTCTGGCAGTAGGAAACTAGAACAAAAATTAACCTCTGGGTCAGTCTTATTGGAAAACCTATCTTTCCTAATTGTCTCTAGGAAACAATCTTAGAAATTCTTTACAATATGACTCATTGGAGAAGATTGATAGATTGGGGAAAACAATATTTTTGAAGCCTTCTGTTTTAGTTTCCTTGGCTGCTCAAGCAAATACCATGCAATGGGTTGACTTAAACAATGGGAATTTGTTAGCTCACAGTTTTGAGGGTAGAAAAAATCCCAAATCAAGACACCACCAAGGTGATGACTTTTTTCCCAAAGACCAGTGCCTTTGGGACAGGTGATCCTTGGTTCTGGGATCCTCAGTTACATGGCAATGCATAGAGCATTTTCCTGGCCCTCTCCCTTCTCTCCTGGGCTCTGTCGACCCTCAGCTTAATGCTTCCCATGGCCTTCATAGAATTAAGATCCATCCTGGGCCACACCTTAACTGAAGAAACCTCACCTAAAGGCCCTACTTACAATGGACTCACACCCACAGGGATGGATTGAGTTTAAGAATATTTTACCTTTGGTACATAAAGTTCTAAACCACTATACCTTCCTCTACAATTGCTATAAAAATATATCACAACTGCTTAATCTGCCCTAAATATAATTCAGGAAAACACCTTCATATTTTGTGAAGGCATGTTTCTATACCGAATGGACCTTTTGAAATTTGGTAACTGGATTTTATCCAAAGATCCCCATCCCAAGGCTATAAATAAATCTTAGTAATGATTTGTATATTTTTCCATTGGGTTGAAACCTTTTCCTGCAGACAAATTACTGCAGCAATTACAACAAAAATATTACTAGAAAAAAATTATTTAGAAAAAATTATTTCAACCTGGGGAATACCCTCTGTATTAGTTAGGGTTCTCTAGAGAAACAGAATCAACAGGGAACACTTGAAATATAAAATTTATGAAAGTGTCTCACGTGACCGTAGGAATGCAGAGTCCACGTGACCATAGGAATGCAGAGTCCAAAATCCACAGGGCAGGCTGCGAAGCCGATGACTCCAATGGATGGCCTGGATGAACTCCACAGGAGAGGCTCACCAGCCAAAGCAGGAATGCAACCTGTCTCCTCTGAGTCCTCCTTAAAAGGCTTCCCATGATTGGATTTAGCATCACTAATTGCAGAAGACACTCCCCTTTGGCTGATTACAAATGGAATCAGCTGTGGATGTAGCTGACGTGATCATGACCTAATCCTATGAAATGTCCTCATTGCGACAGACAGGCCAGCGCTTGCCCAATCAGATGAACAGGTACCACAACTTGGCCAAGTTGACACCTGTCCCTAACCATGACAGTCCACCCCTTGTCAACTTGGCACATATATATATATCACCTTAGACCATACTTAATTTCCAAATGAAAACAAATAAGCACACATTTTTTCTTTTACCTGACAATACTCAACTGTCCTGCATATAACTGGAAACACATTAAATCTCTCCAGAATAGCGTGCAAATCCTTGGGCAACATTCATTCTTAAACTTGATATCTTACAACTTAAATAGTATAACACAAACAAAACAGCATTACAGTCCTCGTTTCTGTAACTGATCACGTGGTCGAAGTTCATATTTATCACTACCTTCTTCCACTACCCATTCCATGTTCCCTTTCCCCTCAGCAAGCACTTCAGCTGGCCGTGGTTCTTTGCCTGGTGGGGTGACCCAAACCTTCATTCCTGAAGTCTCAGAGCCATTAGTGGTCCTGCCTGGATTGTGTTGTTGCAGTTTTCCATTGATTTTAATCACAGGGCATGGTAGTACTAATAGACGCCCCAGGGGATCTCCTGTATTCCAAGAAAACTCTTCTTTACCTCCATTATGTAGTTGCAGTCCTACTTCCTTCTGATAGTCAGGGTCAATTACCCCAGACAATAATGTAATCCCCTTCTTGGTGTGTTGATCCAGAGGCATAAGTAGCCCAAAGTGGCCAGGTGGCAATCTTAACTTCCAGTTCAGTGGTATCACTGTTGTTTCTCCTGGAGAAAGTACACCCTGTTTTGGAACTAAAACCTGTAGACCAGCAGAACTCAGGGTAGCAGGGACAGGAAGCAAAAATTTTCCTAGTGGATCACTAGGAGTAATAGTGAGGGGCACCACACCCATTTCCACCCCTTGGTTCCTGGACCCATGGATCCTGGCTATGGGAGAAACAGCACTATACAGCGGACGCTGATTCAGAGCATACACAGTTTCCTGGAGAACATTACCCCAGCCTTTCAAGTTTTTGCCACCTAGTTGGCACTGTAATTGAGTTTTCAAAAGGCCATTCCACCGTTCTATCAATCCAGCTGCTTCTGGATGATGGGGAACATGGTAAGACCAGAGAATTCCATGAGCATGTGCCCATTCCCGCACTTCATTTGCTGTGAAGTGTGTTCCTTGATCTGAAGCAATGCTATGTGGAATACCATGACGATGGATAAGGCATTCTGTAAGCCCACGGATAGTAGTTTTGGCAGAAGCACTGTGAGCAGGGAAAGCAAACCCATATCCAGAGTATGTGTCTATTCCAGTTAGAACAAATCGCTGCCCCTTCCATGAAGAGAGTGGTCCAATGTAATCAACCTGCCACCATGTAGCTGGCTGGTCACCTCGGGGAATGGTGCCATATCGGGGACTGAGTGTGGGTCTCTGCTGCTGGCAGATTGGGCACTCGGCAGTGGCTGTAGCCAGGTCAGCCTTGGTGAGTGGAAGCCCATGTTGCTGAGCCCATGCATAACCTCCATCCCTACCACCATGACCACTTTGTTCATGAGCCCATTGGGCAATAACAGGAGTTGCTGAGGAAAGAGGCTGACTGGTATCCATAGAACGGGTCATCTTATCCAATTGATTATTAAAATCTTCCTCTGCTGAAGTCACCCTCTGGTGTGCATTCACATGGGACACAAATATCTTCAGGTTTTTAGCCCACTCAGAAAGGTCTATCCACATACTTCTTCCCCAGACCTCTTTGTCACCAATTTTCCAATTATGGTCTTTCCAAGTCCCTGACCATCCAGCCAAACCATTAGCAACAGCCCATGAGTCAGTATACAAACGCACCTCTGGCCAGTTTTCCTTCCAAGCAAAATGAACAACCAGGTGCACTGCTCGAAGTTCTGCCCACTGGGAGGATTTCCCCTCACCACTGTCCTTCAAGGACACCCCAGAAAGGGGTTGTAATGCTGCAGCTGTCCACTTTCGGGTGGTACCTGCATATCGTGCTGAACCGTCTGTAAACCAGGCCCGAGTTTTCTCTTCCTCAGTCAATTCACTGTAAGGAACACCCCAAGAGGCCATAGCTCTGGTCTGGGAAAGAGAAGGTAATGTGGCAGCAGGAGTGGAAACCATGGGCATTTGTGCCACTTCTTCATGTAACTTACTTGTGCCTTCAGGACCTACTCTGGCTCTATCTCGTATATACCATTTCCACTTTACAATAGAGTGCTGCTGTGCACGCCCAACTTTATGGCTTTGTGTGTCAGACAACACCCAACTCATGATAGGCAACTCAGGTCTCATGGTAACTTGGTGGCCCATGGTTAAGCGTTCAGTCTCTACTAAGGCCCAATAGCAGGCCAAAAGCTGTTTCTCAAAAGGAGAGTAGTTATCTGCAGCAGATGGCAAGGATTTGCTCCAAAATCCTAAGGGTCTGCATTGTGATTCTCCTATAGGGGCCTGCCAAAGGCTCCAGACAGCATCTCTATTTGCCACTGACACTTCCAGCACCATTGGATCTGCTGGATCATATGGCCCAAGTGGCAGAGCAGCTTGCACAGCAGCCTGGACCTGTCGCAGAGCCTCCTCTTGTTCAGGTCCCCACTCAAAATTAGCAGCTTTTCTGGTCACTCGATAAATGGGCCGGAGTAGCACACCCAAATGAGGAATATGTTGTCGCCAAAATCCAAAAAGACCAACTAGGCGTTGTGCCTCTTTTTTGGATGTGGGAGGGGCCAGATGCAGCAATTTATCCTTCACCTTAGAAGGGATATCTCGACATGCCCCACACCACTGGACACCTAAAAATTTTACTGAGGTGGAAGGCCCCTGTATTTTTGTTGGATTTATCTCCCATCCTCTGACACGCAAATGCCTTACCAGTAAATCTAGAGTAGTTGCTACTTCTTGCTCACTAGGTCCAATCAACATGATATCATCAATATAATGGACCAGTGTGATGTCTTGTGGGAGGGAGAAACGATCAAGGTCTCTGCGAGCAAGATTATGACATAGGGCTGGAGAGTTGATATACCCCTGAGGTAGGACAGTGAAAGTATATTGCTGACCTTGCCAGCTGAAAGCAAACTGTTTCTGGTGGTCCTTACTAATAGCTATTGAGAAAAAAGCATTTGCCAGATCAATAGCTACATACCAGGTACCAGGGGATGTATTGATTTGCTCAAGCAATGATACTACATCTGGAACAGCAGCTGCAATTGGAGTTACCACCTGGTTGAGTTTACGATAATCCACTGTCATTCTCCAAGACCCATCTGTTTTCTGCACAGGCCAAATAGGAGAGTTGAACGGGGATGTGGTGGGAATCACCACCCCTGCATCTTTTAAGTCCTTAAGAGTGGCAGTAATCTCTGCAATCCCTCCAGGAATACGGTATTGCTTTTGATTTACTATTTTGCTTGGTAGAGGCAGTTCTAGTGGCTTCCACTTGGCCTTTCCCACCATAATAGCCCTCACTGCACGAGTTAGAGAACCAACGTGGGGATTCTGCCAGTTGCTCAGTACGTCTATGCCAATTATACATTCCGGAACTGGGGAAATAACTACAGGATGGGTCCGGGGGCCCACTGGACCCACTGTGAGACGGACCTGAGCTAAAACTCCATTCATCACCTGGCCTCCATAAGCCCCCACTCTGACTGGTGGTCCAGAGTGACGTTTTGGGTCCCCTGGAATTAATGTCACTTCTGAACCAGTGTCTAATAATCCCCGAAATATCTGATCATTTCCTTCTCCCCAATGCACAGTTACCCTGGTAAAAGGCCGACGGTCTCCTTGGGGAAGACTTAGAGGAAGGTTAACAGTATAAATTTGTGGCAGTGTAACAGGTTTCTCCCCCATAGGGACCTGGCCTCCCCTTCATTCCAGGGGCTCAGGGTCTGTAAACTGTTTCAAGTCTGGAAATTGGTTAAGGGGCCGTGACTCTGTGTTTTTGTAATTCAGGTTAGACTCCTGTTCCCTTGACCTAGAACTCTTTTGTTTATACAGCTCCAACAAGAATTTAGTAGACTGCCCTTCTATTGTATTTCTAGGCACCCCATGATTTACTAGCCAATGCCACAAATCTCTGCGTGTCATATAATTTTGATGCCTCCTTTGAGTTTGTTGTCTATTATAATACTCGCGTCTACCCTGTCTTTGGTGAATAAGTGCTGCCACCTGGCTTCTGCCAACTCGGGATCCTGTCATCCCCATTGTGTTTAAGGATTCCAGCTCAGCGACAGCAGTTCCTACAGTAATATCTGACCTACAGAGAAGTGCAACCACAGAGCTCTTGAGGGATGATGGTGCTAGTCTCACAAATTTATTTCTCACTGTTCTGGTAAAAGGTGCATCCTCTGGACATTCCTGGGGTGTAAGAGCAGGCTTTGTATGATAAATCCACTCTAACATCCCAATCTCTCTAAGCCTCTGGATCCCCTCATCTACATTATACCAGGGCAGTTCTGGCATTTCAACCTCAGGTAATGTTGGCCACCTTTTGATCCATGTTTCAACCAACCACCCAAACAAGCTGTTAACACCTTTTCTAACTGCTCTAGCTATAACATTGAATGCAGAATCTCTGCTTAGTGGGCCCATATCAATAAATTCAGCCTGATCCTCCCACCATTATCCCACATTCTTAAAATCCATTGCCACACATATTCCCCTGATTTCTGTCTATATAAATTGGAAAACTCACACAGTTCTTTTGGAGTATAATGTACCTCCTCATGTGTGATACTTTGTACCTCACCTTTAGGGGCCTGTTGGGACTTTAGTCTAGTTATAGGTCTAGAAGAAATGAGGGGTGGTGGGGGTGGGTCATGAAAAGAATTAGAAATATCTTCCAAGCCATTTGCTTCAGGGCTTTCATTTGCAGTTTCATCTGGTGAAACAGGATTAATAACTCTAGGGCTAATCCCTTCAGGAGGAGGTTGGGTGGCCAATTCCTCAAGGCAGGCTGGAGGTGGGGCAGCTATGTCCTCAGGGCAGACTATTACAGGGTTATCTAAAGAAGGCTCAGCATGGTCTAGGGTTTCAACCTCACCCCCAACATCATTATCAATCCATATGTCACCATCCCATTTTTCAGGGTCCCACTCCTTTCCAATCAATGCCCTCACTTTAACGGCAGACACCGTGCAAGACTGAGATTTCAGTTTACGTTGTAAAGTTGCTACTCTAACAATAAGATTCTGAGTCTGATTTTCAGAGATCTCAAGTCTACGGCTACAGGAAATAAAATTTTCCTTCAGGATACTCATAGAAACCTCTACATCTTTCAGACGGCACTTAAGCTTCTTGTTTGAAGCCTTAAGCCCATCCCTTTCACCCTTTAATGTAGACAGTGTATCTAACAACAACCAACCAACATCTCTATACTCTTATTTCTACAAAACTCTGTAAAGGTGTCAAAAACATTATCCCCCAGAGTCTGGCTTCGTACAAGCGAAGCATTAGGAGAATCGAATGATGATATTTTGACTATCTCCTTTGCCAACTCAGTCCATGGATTGGGAGTGTCATTCTGATTACGGGAATCAGAGTCCTTAGTGCCTCTGAGCCCAGTCAGAGTAGAAAACCATTCATAAAAACCCATTTTTAAGATTCTGTTCCTTAAGAACCACTCCTGGTACCAAGATGTATTAGTTAGGGTTCTCTAGAGAAACAGAATCAACAGGGAACACTTGAAATATAAAATTTATGAAAGTGTCTCACGTGACCATAGGAACGCAGAGTCCAAAATCCACAGGGCAGGCTGCGAAGCCGATGACGCCAATGGATGGCCTGGATGAACTCCACAGGAGAGGCTCACCAGCCAAAGCAGGAATGCAACCTGTCTCCTCTGAGTCCTCCTTAAAAGGCTTCCCATGATTGGATTTAGCATCACTAATTGCAGAAGACACTCCCCTTTGGCTGATTACAAATGGAATCAGCTGTGGATGTAGCTGACGTGATCATGACCTAATCCTATGAAATGTCCTCATTGCAACAGACAGGCCAGCGCTTGCCCAATCAGATGAACAGGTACCACAACTTGGCCAAGTTGACACCTGTCCCTAACCATGACACCCTCAGATCTTCACAGTGACTGGGGAACTCATTTCACAGGAGAGGTTATGAAAAACACACAAAAAAAACCCAGTCCATTCCCCAACACTTTCATTGCACTTATCACCCTCAGTCTTTAGGCCTCAAAGAAAGAACCACTGGTGTCATAAAAACTCAATCAGTAAAGTTTACAGAAAACGTCAATTTACCATGACCAAAAGTTCTACCTATCATTTTCATCAAATCTAAGTTCTACCACTTTTGGAAAACACAAAATATCCCCATTCGAAATTATAATAGGGAGACCTATGAAAATAAACTCTGGAATATATGAGCTCTGCCTCATAAAAGAAACTGTGCTAACATATTTCCAGGAACTAATAAAATCTTTAAAGAAAAATGAAACCTTGGTAGAACAATCTTTTCACAGCACATTCCTGGGAGATGAAGGTATTCAAAAGTATAATCTTCAGACTAGTGAGTGTGTTTATTGAAAGATACCTCCATATAGATACATTCCAACCTTGCTTGGAAGGTCCCTACTAGGTACTTTTAACTATTCCATAAGCAACTAAATTAGAAGGTGTTGATTCTTGTATTCATATTTCTCATTTAAAGAAAACTCTCAGCCCTGCTTAGAAACCTATTCCTACTGGAGACCTAAGGTTCAAAATTAGCAAGGATCTGAAATCAGATGACCTGAGACAACTAATACAAGATTGAGGACCAGGCCTATATAATTATTACTTGCCAGTGATTTTAGGCTTAAGTAACCCAGAAATAGATGGCATCTGATGTTAGATAGCTAACACAAGAACAAGGAACAGACATACTTTTCATCAGACTAGAATGGACTGAGTAATAACTGCAATAATCTTCATCGTTTTCTTACTTGCATTTTTATTTCTTCCCCACCCTTTCTTTTACACCCCAATCCATCTTTGTCTCTCCTTTAATGAATCCTATCATTCTTAAACTCTTCATTCTTGTCATTACCCTCTTTTCCTGGTTTCTTGCCACTCACCAGCCTTTTCCCCAATCCATACAATGAGTGATTGATCTAGGCAATATATCACACTGCTGGGTCAGGGCTAATTTCAATTCTACAGAAGATCCACAGTTATTGGCTATCCTCATTGACAGTCAAATCTGGGTAAATACAGAAGGCATATTTCATAAAGCCTAAATTTGGGACAAAATGGAATTTAATAGATGAATATCAGAGAAGGTCACCCCATTGAACACATTTACTGTTGAAGAGAAAGGGGCCCTTATAGGTCAAATTACCCAAACTATACAGAATTTCTCTCTGCACAAACACTGATAACAGCACAGAACATTATGTAAGGACTATCCCAGAAAACCTCCCTAATCAAACCCTTTGATATGACCAAGAGGAGGGTAAATGGTATCTGTACAATGACATAGTAGTCAAACATGGCTGCTCTGAGGAAAATGAACTTGACATGTATTACTTCAAACTAACTGAAACAGCCCCTGTACAGGTTTGAAGCCATTATGTACCCCACAAAAGCCATCTTAATCTAATCTTGTGGGGGCAGCCATTTCTTTTAATCCTGATTCAATACTGTAGGGTGGAAACTTTAGATTACCTCCACAGAGATGTGGCACGCTCAAATTGTGGGTGTGACCTTTTGATTAGATGAAGATGTGACCCCTCCTATTCAAGGTGGGTCTTAATTAGTTTGCTAGTATCCTTTAAAAGGGGAAACATTTTGGAAAAACTTCAGAGCAGACAAAGAGAATTAGAGAGCAATTGCTTCAGAGCCAACACAAGACCCAAGCGTTTGGATATGTGGGGCCCAGCAGATGTCACCACGTGCCTTCCCGTGAGATGCTAAGCAAGTCAGGATTCAGAGTTGTGTCGTAGAGGAGCTAAGTGAAGGCCCACTGATGCCAAGTAAGGAACCCTTCCCAGCTGAGAGAGATATTCTGGATGGCATCAGCTTTTCAGTTTGGACATTTTCTCAGCACTAGAACTATAAACTTGTAACTTATTAAATTTCATTTCTGGTATACTCATTTCCGGTGGCACTAGCAAACCAATACACAGCCTCTTTAACCAATGGACATTTTTTCAGGGTAATGGAACACCAGTGTCATCCTTATTTATAACTCTGGTAATCATAGTATCTATCTAGACCAATTTTCAGGTATCACTTGGACACAAACCCCTAATTGCTCTTTACTCTATTACAGCTATTCATACACAACCTATTACCTCAAAAATACCATAATGCCCATCATGCAAACCCCACAGATTTTTAGATTTATCTATAAAGATGCAGATGCCTCCAAATCTGGAGATTGAGAAAGGCACAAACCAACCCACTGGATTAAAGGCAGCATTCTACCTCTCAATCAGGCCAGTATAGGTTATTTCTTCCTATGTAGAAAGAACACTTTTATAGCCTCACCACCAGCCTGAAGTGGAACCTACACAGTATCAACCTTAATCCCTCATCTAGAAAAGGGCAAACCAGAAAGAAAAGATATAACTAACCTAGGAGTTCTTGCTTATCAACTTAAAGATTTTTTCAGATTTAAAAGAGGTACCACAGAACCAGAACTCAACCCACTTCTTAGAAGACCTGGTGATGGCTGGAATTTTCTAAGAAGTTTTATGGAATTTCCCAACTAGAAAAAGCCATCCAAAACATATCTAGAACTCTTGAAAGCACTTTTAATTATACCATTGTTGTAGTTTGCTAGCTGCTGGAATGCAATATACCAGAAATTGAACGGCTTTTAAAAGGGGGAATTTATTAAGCTGCAAGTTTACAGTTCTAAGGCTGAGAATATGTCCCAATTAAAGCAAGTCTATAAAAATGTCCAAATTAAGGCACCCACAAGAGGCTATCTTTACTCAAGAAAGGCCGATGGGATTCGGTGTTTCTCTCTCAACTGGAAAGGCATATGGTGAACATGGCAAGTCTTCTATCTTACTCTCCAGGCTTCCTGTTTCATGAAACTCCCCTATGGGGCATATTCCTTCTCCATCTCCAAAGGTCTCTGGCTGCATGGGTTCTCTCTTTCATGGCTCTCTCCAAAATGTTCCTCTTTTGAAGGATTCCAGTTAACTAATCCGAACTTCCTGGAATGGGTGGAATCACATCTTCCTCTAATTAATACCCACAACTGGGTGAGTCACCTTTTCATGGAGATAATCTAATCAAGTCTCCAACCTATAGTGCTGAATAGAGATTAAAAGAAACAGCTACCTCCACAAGATGGGTTAGAATTAAAACGAGTGTTTTCTAGGGTACATAAATCCTTTCAAACTGACACAACCATAAAAGCAATAGAAAACTTACTAATCTAAGCAGATAAGCTTTCTTATCGAATCATAGAACACTTGATATCTTTACAGCTCAACAGGAAGGAACATGTGCTCTCTTAAGAGCACAATGTTGCTTCCATGAAAACCAATCTGGTAAAGTTCAACAAAACATTACAAATATTAAGGAGAAAATTCGTATATTACATGAAATAAGAAACCCTAAAAAATGGGGTTTTTATTATTTAGTTGGCTACACCGTGGAATTTAAGGAAATTGGATTTGCAGCATATTTCAAACATTACTAATCCTTTCCTTATTATAAAAATGATAACATCTCTTATCCACTGTCTCATCTACAGAATAGCAATTTATGGATTTTCATAAGTGTGAGTTTCAAAATGGGAAGGCTTGAGTTTTGTGCATTAGCATGAGTTGGGAAGTAGCTGCAGTTGCCCCATATGGGAGTGGCTGGTCCTGTACTGCCCTAGGCATCCTGACTGGAAAAGAGTTGCTCTGCCAGGCTTGGGCTCACTCTAGACTAAACAGGTGGTCCCACTGGGGTCTGCACCAGGATGGACCCAGTGACTGACATGGATCCTGTTCCTTCCGCCCTTCGCTATGGGTCCCAGGGCCCCACAAGGTGTTTTACCCAGACCTCTTCACTGAGGTCCCACTGAACTCAGGAGAGAAGGATGCCTTGTGCTGGACTGGAGTTTGGTGGGGAGGTGGGAGAAGGTTGTACTTTTTAGGTATTTTGGATACCAGTGCACAGGTGACTAATCCCTGTTGTCCCAGGTGTAGGACAGGGAGAGAACAAATGATGCTGTCTGGTTTGGGGTCTGAAGCCACCAATCCTAGAGCCTTGCCCAAGCCCCACTGCTGGTGGGTCCCTGCTGGCCCCTACAAAGTTCAATTGTATGCTCCCCGACCCCCAGTACAGAAAGCATTATTGGCATTGAGGTATTGTCTATGCATCCCCTGCTAGCCTTCACCCCAAGCCTTGAGGAAAATTGCTGCAGATGGGGCCATTTTCATGGGGCATATGAAAGACTGTGAGGCTTCCTGAGTCATGGGCCATGGTTTTCGCCTGCTATTTGATGAGGCCACTGGCAAGTCTTGGACTGGAATCCCCTGTGGGGATGAGGTATTTGGATAAAAATCAGTTTTGCTCATAATAAGCTTCTTCTTACCCATGTGATACCTCCTGCACTGATGAGGGAAACAGAATAGAGAAGGAGACCTCACTTGTCAGCTAAATGAGAAGACTGATGTGTCTTCTGCTCAAAGCAAGCAGATGTGCTTTGGACCACCTCCTGGACCCACAGAGGACAGCCCATGGGGGCCCAGACCATCCTGGACTGCACCTGCATGTATGGACTTGCACTGTCATCAGAAGAAGCTGGAACATAGGGAAATCTGTTCTGCCTCCTAGACCCTGGCCTGGACTAAAAACACTGCCCAGAATCTGATTTCTGAGACAATGGGAAAAGGTAGATCATTGGGCCTCTCATCATATCCACACAAGGATTTCGCTGGTAGTTTGCATTCTGGCAGCTAGCAAACTAGAACAGAGGTGATGAAATAACCATAGCCCAAATTACATATCTCAGGAGAAGTATCTCGGGTGTCAGTGCAGATTTTCAGAACTATTTTTCAAAACTGCTCCTAAAAACATTTCCTTCCTCCCAAAGAGAAATTCCCCATGCTGCCTTTTCAAGCTGCTGTGAAATGCTTTGGGTTAGACTGCATGCTGCTCTCCAATCACAGCTAACAGTGCTGACAGCAGGAGATGGCCTTAGCTCTCACACATTCCATGCAGGACAACTCTTGATGTCATCCACACACCTGAGAAAAATGAACTGCATATGGGCAAATAAGTGTGTTGGAAACTGACTGCCTCAGGCAGACCCTCTGAACCAAGGACCTAAGCTGGGAACCCTGGATGGGGGGTAGGCCCTGTAGTTGGAGGCCCCGTGGAGCTCCTGTTGACCTGACTGCCTGGTGAATGTGTTGACTGCTTGGAGTGTCCTAACTCTGTTAATTCTTTTTTCCAAGCAACCACATGTGCCCCCTGAAATTGTACTTCTGTGTGTACCCTGGCTATTGTAACTCTTCCTCACCCTGTAGGGCTTTCAGATCAGCTTCAGTTTACTGTATCTGAATAGCCTCAGGCCAGATAAAAAAGATGAGACGTCACATTCCGGCTCAGCATCAGCTGGGACTCCTGGTTGTGTTCAGTCTTCCAGGGTGGCCTGGTCATCAACGATTATGATCATCTTCCTGGTTCTCTGTGGCCTCAGACTAATTACCTGGTTTTCAACACAGGTCTTCAAAGTCAGACCTATTTGGGTCCATAATGGCGTAGCCTATGTTTCTTGCTCAGGTCCTGAAAAAATCAAGTTGAAGAGTTGGGTCCTGGTGTGATTTTTTCAGGCCTAAGCACAGGCAATTGCAAAGGCTTTACCTGGCAGGTCTCGGAGGAAAACTGCCCTCCCCACACAGACTGTTACCCAACCAGCGTGCAGTTTCTGAAGGGAACAGCAGTAAGGACATAGGACCCCCTGGCTGGCCACTTCTTATGCTCTTATGCAAATCTGCAATCCCAGACTGAAGCTTTCCTTAGGTGCCTCTGCTGAGAACTCTATTGGATCAAGGACTTGGAGATCTTGAACCATATTAGTTGACCTCTTTTAATGTTGCCTAAGGATTAAAAAAATAAATAGTGTGCAGAAGTGTCATGATGTGCAGCTCACTGACCTAAATGGATGACAAGCATATCATGGTTTTTAGTAGCTTCTTGCCTGTGTCTACCGGGAAAAGTCAGGGGAGAGTGTGTTGGGGGATGGTCCGATTGCATCTTGCTGCCTTTCCCTGTCACCCATAAATCAACCTTCTGCTCTGGAGGAGATGTATTAGCCTGGCTCCTAGGACAGAATGATAAATGTGGGCTGAGTCCCATTTGGGGAGTGCCTTGAGGTAAAACATATCCTATAGCAGATAATAATCTGCCCACATATTCTTTCCCTTTTCGCCCAAAGCACATGTAAACATTCACAGCCTAAGTAGGTAGGTCTTATGGCATCTGGCACTCCCCCATCCACCCCCACCCCCCACACCTGCTGCTATTTCTGTTCTTGGTGCAGAGGGAGCTGAACCCTTCCACAATGGCGTAAGAGGGGTGTGTGTTGACATCTTCCTGCGTGACCGCAGATTGAGACCCGCTGGCCATGAAGGACAGGTGCCCTTTACTGAAGCTGACCTTACATTGTCTCTTCACTACGTAAGTAAGCGTTATTCCTTCCAGTGCCTGTGTGAGTTATGCTTCTGTTGGTGAATCTGACACCTGCAAGCCTTGGAGTGGGTTGGGACCTAGGACTGCAGCAGTGTGTGTCCAATAGTTACCCAATGGACAATCAGCAGAGTAATGAGTAGAGGCAGGAGAACAGCTCAGAGTGATGGGGATCAAGTTGAGGGGACACAGAGGACTTAGAGAATCATGTGTGTAGCTGACTGCCCTGCTGTCGGGACCTTTTCTGGGTGTTAGTTTCTAGACCTGGGTTCACAATGCCTGTAGGAACCAAGAACTAAACACTTAGTAAAAACAAACAAACAAAACAACTCTCATTAGAGGATCAGAGGGAAGGAAGGGGAGGGGGAGGGAGTTCACAAAAATTGATTTATAGACACATTTCTGCTATTTTCTAATCAACAAATTCTGGTCTTAAGTCACTAGTCTGATTCCCTGACTTCTGTGCCAGTTTGAAGCTATCGTGCACCCCAGAGAAGCCACGTTCTTTAGTCCTGATTTAATAACATAGGATGGGATCTGTGACCCATGCAATTGTGGGTGGCACATTCTGATTAGGTGGTTTCCATGGAGATGTGTCTCTACCCATTCAAGATGGGTCCACTTACTAGAGCCCTTTAAGAGGGTATCATTTTGGAAGCAACTTCAGAACTGACATAGAGACATTTGGCGATATAGAAAGTAAATGTCCCCAGGGAAGCTGTTCAACTGAAAAACTGGGAGAGAAAACTTACAGAGGTCATCATGTGCCTTCCCAGCTGAAAGAGAAACTCCAAACATCATCGACCCTTTCTTTTTCTAAATATTTTTATTGACAAATCTTCACACACCATATGCTCCATACCTGGTATACAATCAGTGGCTCACAATATCATCACATAGTTGTGTATTCATCACCATGATAATATTTTAGAACACTTGCATCATTTCAGAAAAAGAAATAAAAAAGGAAAAAATTCTCACATACCCCATAATCCTTAAAACTCCCTCTCACTGACCACGAGTAGTTCCATCTATCCAGTTTATTTTACCTTTTGTCCCCGTATTCTTTATTTTTATTTTTTTGCATAGACAGGCACTGGGAAAAAAACCCAAGTGAGAACTCAGCCTGCTGAGCCACCATGGCCCTATTCTTTATTTTTTATCCATATTTTTTTCACTCATATGCCCTTATCCTGGATAAAAGGAGCATAGACGCAAGATTTTCACAATCACACAGTCACATTGTAAAAGTTATATCATTCTACAATTGTCTTCAAGAATCAAGGCTATTGGAACACAGCTCAATGATTTGTGCTGTGCCAGCCACTCCAATAAAACCATCAACTAAGGAGGAATATCTATATAATGTATAAGAATAACTCCAGGATAACCTCTCAACTCTTTTTGAAATCTCTTAGCCACTGAAACTTTATTTTGCCTCATTTCTCTTTTTCCCTTTTTGGTCAAGAAGATTTTCTCAATCTGAGTCCTGGCTCATCCTGGGATTTCTGTCCCATATTGCCAGAAAGATATACACCCCTGGGAATCATGTCCCACATAGGCGGGAGGGCATTGATTTCACCTGCCAAATTGGCTTAGACGGAGAGGCCAGATCTGAACAAAAGAGGTTCTCTGGGGGTGACTCTTAGGCCTAATTTTAAGTAGACCTAGCCTATCCTTTGCAGAAATAAGTTTCATAGGGCAAACCCCAAGGTTGAGGGATCGATCTATTGGTTTGGTTGTACCCCTGCTTGTGAGAATACCAGTAATTCTCCAAATGGGGAAGTTGAATATTTCCACCATTTCTGGTTATATTGCATCCTGGCAGCTTTAGCAAACCAACACAACTCCCCTCCTCACAATGAATTGTGAATAACATTGTTTAAAGACATTCAAATTTAAATCTTTTGGAAACTCTGCATAGACCAAATCAAACATGTGTTGTAGGCCAAATTCAGCCCATAGGTGCCTAGCTTACAAAACCTCTTTTTCCTTATCAGAAAACTCAGGAAATGTATTGCTAGGAGGAAAATGGATGGTTCTTAAGGTTGAATGATTTGGTAGGTTTCCAGCAAAGTATGTTGGGAGGCTGGTGATTAGAAGGAAGCACTTCTACGAGGGATCAGATTTGAGGACAGGGTAGCAAGATTAGGGTCTGAAGTGTGCCTGAGAGGCTCCCGTGGGGAAAGTCATGTTTCAACTCTCCCCTTCTGCAGTATAGTTCCTTTCTGTCATTTCAACCCTCCAGTGGGATGTGACATACCTATGTAGCCTTGTGTGGTATTCTTATGAAGAATAAAGGGAAGGGGAGGTAAAGGGAAGTATGCCGTATCGTACTTGTCCTCATCTAGTAATTCTGATGGAGAAAGAACATCTTTCCAAGGTGTGCCAGTTTGAAAGGATTTATGTATCTGAGAAAAGCCATGTTTTAATTCTAATCAATCCTGTAGACGCAACCATTTCTTCTAATCCCTATTCAGTACTGTAGGTTGGAAACTTGATTAGGTTATCTCCATGGAGGTGTGACTCACTCAATTGTGGGTATTAACTTTTGAATAGAGGGAGATGTGACTCCACCCATTCCTGGTGGGTCTTGATTACTTTACTGGAATACTTTAAAAGAGGGAAGCATTTTGAGGAAAGCTTCAGAATGATGAGAGCACAAGAACTACAGAGTCCACTAGCCAGCAGCCTTTGAAGATGAAAGAAAATGCCCCTGGGGGAGCTTCATGAAGCAAGAGGCCTGGAGAGAAAGCTAGCAGATGTTGCCATGATCACCAAGTGTCTTTCTAGTTGAGAGAGAAACTCTGAACTCATTGACCCTTCTTGAATGACGGTAACCTCTTGATTATGCCTTGATTTGGACATTTTTATAGACTTGCTTTAATTTGGAGATTTTCACAGCCTTAGAAGTATAAACTTGTAACTTATTAAATTTCCCCTTTTAAAAGCCATTCCATTTCTGGTGCACCACACTCTGGCAGCTAGCAAACTAGAACACAAGGGAAATTTGTTGAAAATCTCCAGACTCCCCAGACTAAAGAGTGGTCCACGGAGGAGCACTGATCCTTGAGGAGCATCTGCAGGGTGGGCAACCCAGGAGCAGAAGGCAAACTCTCCTCTCCCCAAAAACTAATGGGAGGAATTTGAAAATAAAAAAGGCTCAAGATTAGTCAGTATGTGTAATTCAAAAAACTGCAAACCACTGTCCAAACTAAAGGAAAATTAAGTCAGACTACAACCCTGGGATGGAATATCATGCAGCTGTGATAATGACATTTTTAAAAGAATAAGTAATATTGTGGTCTTTATATAATGTTAACATTTCAAAGATGGATGTAAAATTATAAAACCACTATGAAAATTCAATTTAAAAAATCCTATAAATAAGAAAGCCTCAAAAGGAGTGTATAACAATGCAACAATGTTTGTTTCTTACTGGTGGGATTAGGTATGATTTTTTATTTTCCTCTTTTTTGCTTTCCTTTATTTTCCAAATGCCTTCTGTTCTAGTTTGCTAGCTGCAAGAATGCAGCACACCAGAGACGGATTGGCTTTTAATAAAAGGGGATTTATTTTGTTAGTTCTTCAGAGGAAAGGCAGCTAACTTTCATCTGAGGTTTTTTCTTACATGGGAAGGCACAGGGCAATCTCTGCTGGCCTTCTCTCCAGGCCTCTGGCTTCCAACAACTTTCCCTGGGGTGATCCTTTCTGCATCTCCAAAGGCCTGGGCTGAGCTGTGAGCGTGGAGATGAGGTATGCTGAGCTGCTTGGGCTGTGCTACGTTGTGCTCTCTCATTTAAGCACCAGGCAATTAAGTCAAACATCATTTGTTGCAACAGGCACACCTCCTAGCTGACTGCAGATGTAATTAGCAACAGAGGAGGTTCATGTACCATTGGCTCATGTCTGCAGCAACAAAACTAGGTGCCTTCACCTGGCCAAGATGACAACTGAATCTAACTACCACAACTTCCAATGAGCATGAATTAATTTTATGATCAGGAAATAAACCAAAAATTTTATTTTATATCTATTGATTGCATCAGGAAGATTTGATGTTGTAGTGAAGCCTATATGCTCCAACAGATTTAAAAAGGATTTAATCTCTGAAATTCTATTTGGCTTACCATCTGGACTTTCTCCCTTTTGACTGTCTTTATCCCTTAATACTTTCAAAGCTTACTTGGTGAAGGGTAGTGGTGGTGGGAAATAGATACACAGTATATATGCATACACACACATACATATATACCATACACATATACATACATACATACATATACATGTGTGTACAGGGACAAAGAGAGAGAGAAAATACCCATTAGAAGTCAAAAAGAATCCTGAAATTCTTAGTTTAGGGAATATGGCCTTGCTCCTTGCGGTAGAAAAGCTATTTATAGCAGAAAATGGTGGAAGAACAGAAGGCAAAAGTTTTTGTCATTCCCACATCCAGTTTGACTGGGCACCATTCAATACAAGGCTGAGGACAAGTTCAGGAGCAGACAGCTGGCATTCCTCAGCTTTATAGTCCATTCGTTGTTTTGTTATTTTCTTGTTGTTAATTGAAGAGACAAGCATTGCCCTATCAAAGTGGATCCCTTGAGCATGCTGATGTCAACTAACCCTCCAAAATGGAATTAGATATACACGGAGCTTTGAAGCCTGAAGGGGGTATCTTAGACCTTATCTGAAGAAAGATATTTCTAGATAGCATGTTTTCCAGGGTTTTTTAAAAAATCATTTTTTGAAGAAAACTTGAAAATATCAATAGGAATACATTTGAGCACAAGATTTTGTCTGAAAATTTATTTGTTTAAAAAAACACAATTAGCATCCACTTGATAACAGCACACGAATTATCTTCCCTTTTTATGAAGGAGCTTTAGCAAAAGTTTGATCTTAACCCATCCCTCTTTTCATTTGCAGTCAGTTTTTATAGCAAACTAATCAAAATGCCAAGGAAAATCAAAGCAACTGAAACAAAAAACACACCCAGAACCTCATCCCGCCTCCACCGCCAGGGCAACAAACATAAGCATTTTGGGTTCAACCAAAAGTGAACTGTGGGTTACTCCCACCACCTGCTTCACTTTGTTAGTGTAGATGACAGTGAGTTGATCATAGTAAAATACAGAACCACCAAAACATGCTAGTATTTTTAAAACATGTCTATCAGTTAACCACAAACTCTATCCTAGCTATGCATAAGAGAAAATAGATTTACACTCACTATCTAATGTAGTTTCAGTGGAATTCAGTAGATGGCATAAAAGAACATTTTTTTTTCAATGCCAAATGTGGTCACCAAAAAGGAATAAATGCAGGAGGAAATGCTTGAATTTTCATCAGACTGCCGACGGGGCTCAGACAGGCAGGATGCCTTGGTAAGCAGAATCTCCTTTTATAGTTCTATAAAAAAAAGTAATGGTATGATTAGTTATCAGCTATAGAAATCTCAAACGTTTCTACAATTTAGTCCAGGGTGTTTTTCCAAGTGTGTTACATTTCTGATAAATACTTACTGTTTGGTTTGAACTTGTGTTTATTTATCAACTCCTAGTTCGGAGTAGGAAAACATATATTTTTTTCTGACTGACACTTTGCATGTGATTTGTTTTCAAACGTATTTTTAAGTCAAGAGAAGAATATTTGGGTCAAAGCCTTCTCATGGGTTTCTTATGGAGCTGCTAGTTTTTCATTTCAGATGTCTTTGCTTTTTCTCCACCCCATTCTCCATGCCCCCCAAATTTTCTTTGAAACAAGAATGTTAAGGAAAATGAAATGTAAGTCAATTATTCCTGGAGGCAGTGGCACACTGCCTACAACTCCTCCTTTTTATGGTTTACTTTCATTTTTCCTTTGAGCTGTTCCCACCATCTATCTTTTCTGTTTTCTCAGACCACTGTAACTATTCTGGGACACTGGAAATTAGTTGGGAATGTAAGTTTTGAAAATGTATCCCAGGCTACACCCAATTAAGTCAGGAGACTTGAAAGTGAGTGGGTCCTTTAAACAAAACAACAAAACCACATGGGAAACAAAGCAAGAAAGCTCTTGAGCTGGACCTGTTCCTTTCAAACTGAGGTTAATAGAAGGTTGGTCTGGTGCAGAGAAGACTCAATAAATATTTTCAGGGCTGAACTTACTGGGTCAAATTGATTGATGAGTGTTATCTATTAAGACCAGTCAAAGCTCTGATTTGATGCTGAACAAAGTCTCCAAACATAATCAAATGTATTGATTCATTATATCATATAATGTGAAACTAAACTTACCATAATCATGAAAATTGATGTAAACACTCCTAGAGATACTTTATTTTTTCAAAATTAAAGCATCTTTTTACTAATCAACTTAGCAAATAATTATTTTATTCAGCAGTAAATCGTTTTGAGATTCTAATATATAGAATTCTAATATATAGATCAGGTTTCAGGGAGGATCTATTAGAATTTTGGTAAAAACCACTTATTTTGTTTGGTGTGGGAAAATGAAATATAGGTTTTCATTGATTTAGCAAGTTTGGTATATAAAATTTGAAGTTCCTGTAAGTACCTAAAAATCACTTCCTTAGGTGTAAAGTACTTTTATTTCTCAATTACAGAAATAGAAATTGTTACATAAACTAAGTACTTCAAATTAATGACCTTAAATGAAAAGATAAAATAGAGGTCAGGCAAATAGAAGATATTTGGGTCAATAAGGTAATTAACTAGATTTAAAGCTGTGATTTCATGAAATGGCCAAGGTCTTGTGGTTTTATGAATTTAAGTCTTTTGGGTGGTGGTGGTTAGGGAAACAAGGGTAACTTCATCTTGCTCAAGATTGAGTTCACTGTGCTAAGCTCACATCCATGCACAGGGCCCTGCCTCTACCCCTCTGTCTCTCCATTCAGTCTCCAAATACCAAGGCTGACTCTACTGATTGCTGCTTCTAGTCCTTGAACTCAGCAGTTGGCCAGAAGGTAGAAAAATCCCTAGATTTGTATTCGGGCTCAAGAATATGCAGAAAACTCCACTTGGGTCTTAAACCCTGTTACAATTTGAATTGCGAACCCCAAAAAGATATATTGAAGTCCTAACTTCTGGGTATTACTTTGATTCCCATTTAACTATGATTACTTGTGTGAATAGCTCTTTCAGAAAGCTGGAGAGGAAAAAAATGGGAAATTTCTGGATCCTGCAGCCAAGTATGGTCAATGCCATAAAAATGCCACCTTTACTTCTTTCTCTCTATCCTTACTTAAGTCCAGATTTTTTTTTATTAAGACATTTTTAAGTTTATGGAAAAATCATGAAGAAAGGACAGTGTCCCCATACTACCACCCCACTCCCATATTCCCTTTTATTAGTATTTTGCATTAGTGTGATATCTTTGTTACAGTTGATGAAGCACTATTATTATAATCATATTATTAAGTATAGTCCATAGTTTACATTATTTCTTTTTGTGTTGTACTAGTCTGTGGATTTAATTTTTTTAAAATTCTAGTTACATATGCACACATTAAATCTCCCATTTTAACCACTTTCAAATAGAAAATTCAGTGGTGTTAATTACATTCACTGTATTGTGCTACTATCACCATCATCCATTACCAAAACTTTCCATTGCCCCAGCCAGAAACTCCATAACCAGCCCCCTTTCTCCTGATAACCTATATTCTAATATCTGGCTCTGTGAATTTGAATATTTTAATTATTTTATATATGTGAAGTCATACAATATTTGTCATTTTATGTTTGGCTTATTTCACTCAACTTGATGTCTTCAAGCTTCATCCATGTTGTCACATATATCAGAACTGCATTCTCTTTTATAACAGATAATATTTCCTGTTATGTCTGTGTAACATTTTGCTTATCCATTCATCTGTTGAAGGCCATGATTTTTTTTCTACCTTTGGCAATTGAGAATAAAGCTGCTATGAACATGGGTCTGGAAATATCTGTTTGAGTTCCTGCTTTTAATTCTTTTGAGTATAACTAGAAGTAGGACCTCTGGGTCATTTGGTAATTCTATACCTGTCTTTCTGAGGAAAAGCCAAACTACTTTCTACAGCAGTTGCACCATTTTATGTTCCCACCAACAATGAACGAGGGTTCCTATTTCCCCACATCCTTGGCAATAGCTATTTTCTGTTTTTTAAACAATAGCCACTCTAGTGGGTGTGAAGCGATATCTGATTGTGTTTTTCATTTGGATTTCCCTAATGGTTAATGCTGTTGAACATCTCCTTGTGTGCATATTGGCCAATTATATATCTTCTTTGGGGACATGTCAATTCAAATATGTTGCCCATTTTTTAATTGTGTTTCTTTTCCTTTTTGTTGAGTTATACAATTTCATATATATATATATATATATATATATATATATATACAGATATTAAACCCTTAGCAGATACAGTTTTCAAATATTTTATCCCATTCTGTTGGTTGTCTTTTCACTTTCTTGAAAATCTCTTTTGATGAAAAAATTTTTTAATTTTGATGAAGTGTAATTGATCTGTTTTTTCTTTTGTTGCTTATGCTTTTGGTGTAAAGTCTAAGAAATCATTGCCTAATATAAAGTACTGAAGATGTTACTCTGTTTCTTGTAGGAGTTTTATAATTTTAGTTTTTATATTTAGGTTTTTGATTCATTTTGAGTTAATTTTTATATATGGCATGAGGTATGAGTCTACATTCATTCTTTTGCATGCGAATATCCTGTTTTCTTAGTATCATTTGTTGGAGACTATTCTTTCCTCACTGAGAAGACTTGGTACGCTAGTGAAAAATCAATTGGCTTTAGATGTGAAGGATTAATTTTGAACTCTCATTTCTATTTCACTGGCCTACATGTCTATCCTTATGTCAGCACCATTCTCTTTTGATAACTGTGGCTTTGTAATAAGTTTTAAAATTGGAAAATGTGAGTCCTTCAACTTTGTTCTTTTTAAATATGGTTTTAGTTATTAGTGGCCACTTAGCCTTCCAAATGAATTTGATGACTGACTTTTCCATTTCTACAAAGAAAGCTATTGGTATTTTTTTTAAAAATATTTTTCATTGTGAAATATAACATATACAAAGAAAAGAAAGAAAAAGAATAATTTTCAAAGTTCACTTCACTAAAGCATTACAGAACTGATTTCAGAGTTTGTTATGGGTTGCCATTCCACTATTTCAGATTTTTCCTTCTTGCTGCTCCAAAACACTGGAGACTCAAAGAAATATCACTATAGTGATTCAGCAGTCATACTCATTTGTTAAATCCTATTTTTTCTATTATAACTCCTCCTTCTCCTTTGATCCTTCTCCTAATTTACAGGGATCTTTAGGGAATACCCATTCTGATTTTTTCATGTTGAGAAAGGATGTTGACACTGAAGGACTGGGGTATGAAATTAGCTGATAATCTTGAGGAGATTGGTCCCTCTGGGTTTCAGAAATTGTCTGACCTAGGAACCCTCTGGAAATTATAGGTTCCAGGAAAGCAAACTTAATGCATGAAATTTTATAGAGTCTGAGTTCAAGCCGTAGGTGTTCTTAAGAGTTAATAAGAGTGATGTTAGTTGAGGTTTAGCAAACCATGGCAATTAGCACTAGTTAATACAGAATAATAGCCTCCAGAATAACCTCTTGACTCTATTTGATCTCTCAGCCACTGATGCCTTATTTTATTGCACTTCTTTCCCCAGGTCAGGAAGGTATTGTTGAAACCACAATGCCAGGGCCAAACTCATTCCCAAGAGTCACACCCACATTCTCAGGGAGACTTTGACCACTGAATGTCATGTCCCACATAGAGGGAACATAATGAATTTCTTTGTAGAGTTGTGCTTACAGAGAGAGGGATCATATCTGAGCAACAAAAGGGATTTCCTGGAAGCAACTCTTAGACCTCATTAGACATAGTCTTAGCTTCACTACAGAAATAACTTTCATAAAGGCCAATTTCAAAATCAAGGGCTTAGCCTATTTTCATGGGACTCTCCAATGGTTGAGAGGGTACCTGGAGTTTCCTAGATGGAAAAGTTTAATAGTTCCATTTTTTTTCTGGACTTTTGATTTGGGATTGCACTGACTCTGTAAATTGCTTTGAATAGAAATAGACATCTTAACAATATTTAGTCTTCCAGTCCATGACATGGAATGTATTTCCATTTCTTTAGGTCTTCTTACTTTATTTCATCAATGTTTTCTTCTTTTCCATGTACAAATCCTGTACACCTTGGTTAAATTTATTCCTGGCGATTTGCTTCTTTTAGCTGCTATAGAAAATGGAATGTTTCTCTTGACTTCCTTTTCAGTTTGATCATTACTATGTATAGAAACACCACTGATTTTTGCATGTCACTTGGTACCCCACCACTTTGTGGAATTTGTTTATTAGTTCTACTAGCTTTGCTGTGGTTTCTGGGATTTTTCTCTATATACGATCATGTAATATGCACATAGGAAAGTTTTACATCTTCATTTCCAATGTGGATGACTTTCATTTCTTTTTCTTGCTTAGTTGCTTTGGCTAGAACTTCCTGAACTATATTAAACTGCAGTGGTGAAGGTGGGCATCCTTGTCTTGTTCCTGACCTTGGGGGATATGGTCAGGGGATAGCTATGGGTTGTTTGTTCATGCTCTTTTCATGTTGAGGCAATTTCCTACTAGTCCTAGTTTTCTCAGTATTTTAATGAAGAAAGGGTGTTGGATTTTGCCAAATGCCTCTGTACCAGTTGAAGTTATCATGTGTTTTTTTTCCTTCTAATTCTACTAAATGGTTTATTACATTAATTGATTTTCTTATGTTGAACCACCCTTGCATTTTCAGGATAAATCCCACTTGATTATGTTATATAATTCTTCCGCCTTTACTTTCAACATTCATTTTGATGTCTATGTCCCTTTCCTCTCTCAGAGTCTTTGTAAGTAGTGATGGGGGTACTTTTTCTGTTAGATGGGGGTTCCCTTTCTCTGTTAGAAGAAATCAGGAAAATCCTTGGACATCTCTACAAAAAGGTAAGTCCTAGGAAAACTTTGAAAACCAAATAAGTTTGTATGTCTAACTCGGGGAACTTTTGCACTCCAGACTTGTTTCTGGAACTTGAGTTATTTAGTTCCTTCTGTGCCCTTTGAGATATGTGAGGGAACATGTAAAGAGGAATTTGATACTTCGCTGATACTGAAAGCTTGTTTGCCTATTGCAGTTCTAGGGGCTTTCAAATAAGTTCTTGAAAGAGCTGTCATGGTGAAGGGTGTATCACTCTCTAGAGCTCACCTTCTATGTGCCACGGCTGTATGTGTCATGGGAATGGTGATAACAAAAAGTACCTGAGCTATAGTGGGTTGATAACTAATGCAATAGGCATAACCTAGAACAATGTGTAGCATACCATAGGGAATAAATGCATATTTGAAGAATGAATGAATGAATGACAAGATTTTCTGAATAAGGGAGAAAAGAAAACTTTTCGCCAGTACTCACCACTCCACCCCATCACTCTCAGACAGAATCCTACCTCCTTGCAATGATCTACAAGATCCTGACTCTCCTCTTCCTCACTTACTCCATGCTAATAATGATGATCTTCTTGCTGTTCCTCAATCAAGCCAAATTCATTCCCACCTCAAGACCCTTGTACTTGCCTTTTCCTTTTCCCAAAATGCTCTTCTCCTAGATCCATAGATTACTCACTTTTTTCTGGGTTCTGTCCAGATATCACTTTTTCAGAAAAACCTTTTCTGAGACACTACTACTACCAAGAATCACCCCATGCTTACCATTCTTCTAGATCCATTTACCCTGCTTTAGTTTTCTTTATAGCACTTACAATAACATGAAATTAAGTTTAGTCTAGTCATTAATTTTTATTAACTGTCTCCCCACTTGATGGTAAGCTCCTTGAGAGCAAATTTTATCTTACTTACTTCTCTGTCTACAGTTTCTAAAACTTGTCCAGTAGGTGATCAATGAGTATTGGTTGCATAAGTAAAAGGATGAATGATTGAATCTTTGTAGGTATTTTTTATCATGATCTAATTACCTTTTGGATAAAACCAAAGTTAGACCTCAAACCAGGTGGCGGTAATAAAAGGTAATGTAAGAATAGCCCCAGTCTAACCACATGGAAGAGGAACACTCAAAAGGTCATGAAGAAGTACATATTGAAAGTAGAAAGAACACTAGGTGTGTTCTTGTCATGCTTAGGGCATAGACTTTCCATTACTATGCAAAACCAACAGTTTTTATTTCCTGTGGCCCCTGTAACACATCACTATACACTTGGTTGCTTAAAAAAAATGAGAAATGTATTCTCTCATAATTTTGGAGGTCAGAAATCCAAAATCAATGTGTTGTCTGAGCAACGTTCCTTCCAGAGCCTCTTCTATCTGGTGATTGTAAGCATTCTTTGGCTTGCGGTTGTATCACTACAATCTTTGCCTCTGTGTCACCTAGATTTCTCCTCTGTATCTTTCTTCTCCTCTTCTGTCAGTGTTAACTCTCCCTCTGTATTTTTCTTATAAGAACACTTGCCATTGTATTTAGAGCCCACCTGGATAATCCAGATGATCTCTTCTTCTCAAGACCTTAATTTAATTATATCTGCAAGATCTGCTTTCCAAATAAGATCATAATCATAGGTTTTGGGGATTAGAATGTGGGCTTATCTTTTTGAGGCCACCATTTAACCCACTATACCATCCATATTAAAAGCTATTTGTCTAAGGTTAAAATATATTGGATAGATGGAAATACTAGTGGTCAATGAGAGGAAGGGGTAAGGGGTATGTTATGTAGGAGTTTTTTCTTTTTATTTCTTTTTCTGGAATGGTGCAAATTTTCTAAGAAATGATCATGGTGATGAATATACAACTATGTGATGATATTGTGAGCCATTGGCTGTAAACCAAGTATGGAATGCTCGTATGTTAAAAATGTTTGTGTTTGTATGTTGTTTTGTCAATAAAAATATTTTCTAAAAAAGTTATTTGTTTAAAGCTGGAAAGCTTTTTGATCAACGTGTATATTTCCCTTGTTTCATGTAGTTAAAACCAAAAACTGTACCCTCATTTTATGAATTTTTAATAAAAATGTTTAATGCCAAATCTGCCTGATTTCGTATAATCATTTAACGTTGAATTGTTTTTCTAGGATCTGGATCCTTATCAAGATGATCTGAAGAATAGCTCTTAGGAATGTCTTCTGTTACAAAATGACTAAAACTAATTCTAGCCTCTTCCATTTGGCCATCATCTTCATGTTCATACTCAAGATCAGAATCCAATTATCTGATGGAAATGAATTTGTAGTCGATAAGTCCTAAACAGGTCTCAGTCAAATTCCCAAAGACCTGTCCCTGAAAGCAACAATCTTAGATGTTTCACAAAACTGTGTATCTGAGCTTCAGACTTCTAACCTTCTATCACTATCAAAGCTGAGGATTTTGATACTCTCTTATAATAGAATACAGTATCTTAATTTCAGTATTTTTGAATTCAACAAGGAATTGGAATACTTGGATTTGTCCTACAACAAGTTGCAGAAGATTTCCTGTCACCCTATTGCAAATCTAAAGCATCTGGACATTTCATTTAATGATTTAGATGTCCTGCCCATCTGCAAAGAGTTTGGCTATATGTCTCAACTAGATTTTCTGGGGTTGAGTGCCATGCAGTTAGAAAAATTTAGCATGCTCCCAATTGCTCATTTGCATATCCATAAGGTTTTGTTGGTCTTGGGAGAACTTTATGGTGATAAAGAAGACCTTGAGAGTCTTCAAGACTTTAACACAGATAGTCTGCACATTGTTTACCCTCCGAGAAAGGAATTCCGTTTTATTTTGGATGTGTCAGTTAGTAGTGCAGTAAGTTTGGAACTGTCTAATATTAAATGTGTGTCAGAAGATAATGAATATGATTTCTTAAATGTTTTGTCAAAACTTCGAAAGAATCCAAGGTTATTAAATCTTACTTTAAACAACATTGAAACAACTTGGACTTCCTTTATTATGATCCTCCAGTTGGTTTGGCGTACAACAATACAGGATTTCTCAATTTCAAACGTGAAACTAAAGGGTCAACTTGACTTCTGGGCTTTTGATTATTCTGACACTTCATTGAAGTCCTTGTCTATATGCCAAGTTGTCAGTGATGTTTTCAGTTTTTCACAGAGTTATATCCACAATATCTTTTCAAATATGAACATCCAAAATTTCAGTGTCTGGTACACGCATGATCCACATGCTTTGCCCATTTCAAAGTAACTCATTTCGGTATTTGGATTTCTCCAATAATCTCTTAACAGACATGGTTTTTGAAAACTGTAGAAACTTGAATGAGCTGGAGACACTTACTTTACAAATTAATCAATTAAGGAACTTGAAAATATCATTTACGTGACCAAGGAGATGAAATCTCTACAACAATTAGATATTAGCCAGAATTCTCTAAGGTATAATGGACATGAAAGAAAGTGTTCTTGGGCTAAAAGCTTATTAACCTGAAATATGTCTTCAAATATACTTACAGATTTGGTTTTCAGATGTTTACCTCCCAGGGTCACAGTACTTGATCTTCACAATAACAGAATAACATATATCCCTAAAGATGTCACCAAATTGGAAGCTTTGCAAGAACTAAATATTGCTTTCAATTCTTTAACTGACCTTCCTGGATGTGGTACCTTTAGTACACTTTCTGTACTAATCACTGACTATAATTTAGTTTCCTACCCATCAACTGATTCCTTCCAGAGCTGCCAGAATATTACATCAATAAAAGCAGGGAACAATCCATTCCAATGTACGTGTGAGTTAAGAGAATTTATCAAAAATATAGGCCAACTATCCAGAGAGGTTGTTGAAGGCTGGCCTGATTCTTATAAGTGTGACTACCCAGAAAGTTATAAGGGGATCCCACTACAGGACTTTCATGTATCTCAATTATCTTGCAACACATCTCTACTGATTATTACTATTGTGGCCACCATGCTAGTATTGGTTGTTATTGTGGTCTCCCTCTGCATCTACTTGGATTTGCCCTGGTATGTCAGGATGGTGTACCAATGGATGCATTCCCGACACAGGGCTAGGAACATACCCTTAGAAGAACTTGAAAGAACTCTCCACTTCCATGCTTTCATTTCATACAGTGGGCATGATTCTGCCTGGGTGAAGAGTGAATTACTACCAAATTTAGAGAAAGAAGGTATACAGATTTGTCTCCATGAGAGAAACTTTGTTCCTGGCAAGAGCATCTTTGAAAATATCGTAAACTTCATTGAAAAGAGTTACAAGTCCATCTTTGTTTTGTCTCCCAACTTTGTCCAGAGTGAGTGGTGCCATTACGAACTCTACTTTGCCCACCACAATCTCTTTCATGAAGCTTTTGATAACTTAATCCTTATCCTGCTGGAGCCCATTCCACAGTATTCCATTCCTAACTATTATCACAAGCTCAAAACTCTAATCACACAGAGGACTTATTTGGAATGGCCCAAGGAAAAGAGCAAACATGGACTCTTTTGGGCTAACCTAAGAGCAGCCATTAATATTAAGTTGATGGAGAAAAAGAAATAATAAACAAAAATTGAAAAATATTCCCCTTTTCAATGTTGGTTATGGAATAACCAATGATTTTTATGCTATAGATAGGTTTCTCTAGCAGATGCTTTTGATGGCTCCCCATTTCTACTCAGGGTTCACTTCTACATGAAGACTGCCTATAGTGAATGCTGTAGACTGTGTGTCTGTAGGGTATCTTTCCTAATCAAGAGAACACACTTTCCTAATCAAGAGAACACACTCAGAGCAACTTAGAAGTGTTGGAGAATTAATGCCTTGGATGCAGAGATCAACCAGTGTCAGAAAGGGAACTGGATAATTACCCCAACTTTCTCATCTATCTTTTGGGATAACTCTGTGGTACTTTACACTCTCTCTGAGTTCCTAAGCAGGGTTAAACTCTAGTTGCCCACATAGAAATAGCTTGATAAAGTACTCTTTATTGACTTCCTTCCTTTTCTTGTCTCATTTCCTTATTTCTCTCTGAGTGTTTCCTAGGATCATATCTGAAATAAACTATTTGCATTCGAATACTTGCCTCGGGGCCTGCTCTAGGGACAACACAAAAAAAGACAGTTTTTCCCCTCAGTACAAGTGGGAATTTTGAATCTGGTTTTCTGTAACTGGAGATCATTCTGGGATTCTAGTTGCATGAAGAGACATGCAAGAGAGCTTGTGCTCTTTAGATTGGAAGGAGAGATATAGTTGATACAGTGTTTCTATACATGCTACCCCTCTGTTTGGGAGAATTATTGAAATAGAGCATTACCATATTAGAACAATGCAAGGAATGGAATGTGTCAGATATTTTTCATACCCATCAAGCATCTTCAAAGTCTACCTTTTGTTCCAGACTTTGCTGCAGCAACCATTTCTAGGCAGATGTAACCTGACAGCAGCTTGCCTCAGCTTCAAACTTTATCTCTCACTCTGCACCCCATGGCGTCACTATTATTGCTGCATGGGATGCTTATAGAAGCTTGTTCAACCATTTTAGTACATGCACAAACCTGGAATTGCTAGGGACATCTCTTAAGGCAGTTCTTGACCACCAGGCAATGACAGCCAGTAGATAAATACTCCTTTCTTTTAATCTTTGGCAATGTGAGGCATAATCTACCCCATTCTTCAAAGGGTCCCCAACTTACCCACAGGTGTAATCAGTGCAATAATTCACTCTTGGGTTGACTTTCCCTCCTTTCTTGTTTAACTTTTTCCCTCTGTCCAACACCCACCCCTACCCCCTTGAGGACTAAGCAAAACAAATTACCTGCACAAAAACTTTTCTCTCAGTCTCCACATTGAGGGGAAACCCCAAAAGAGAGGCATATACTAATAATGTCTTGCTTTAAGGAAATTACAGTCAATCAGAGGACATAAGGACATAACACATATCCAAATTAAAATAAAAACCAATGATCCATGGACTGGAGCAACTTTCCAGAAACCTACAACTTCCAGATGGGTCCCTGAAACCTAGAGGGCCCTGTGTCTCCCTACCTCATATTAGTGGCAGCCCCTTCCAACATGAAAAAGTTAGAATGGCCATAACCCAAACACACCTAAAGAGAGGGATGGAAAGATCAAAGGTGATGGTGGAGTTATATAGAAAAGATGGAGTTAACAAATGAATATGAATGCTGAGTCATTAAATTGATATCTCTTTTAGTCTCCAGTGTTTTAGAGCAACTAGAAGTAAAAACCTAGAATTATGGAATTGTAACCAATGTCAAGCTCTGAAATAAGCTCTACAACTGATTGTGGTGCTGTGCTTTGAAATTTATTGCCTTTTTGTATATATCTTATTTTTCAAAAAAAAAAATAAAATCAATTGTGATGATACAAGAAATTTAAGCCTTCTAGCCTCCTATATTTTGGAGCAGCTAGAAGGAAAAATGTGAGAGGATCCTATGGTAGCCCATGACAAACCCTGCGATCTGTCCTGTAACTATTTGTTGAAGAGTGCTTTGAAAAATTAATGCTTTTTTTCCTTTGCTTTGTATATATGCTATACTATACAATAAAAAAGTTTTTAAAAATGCTGTTCCCAGAGAGCTGGAGTCAGTTTCTTTCACTACTGGCTCCCCCCCCCCCCCCCCAGACCAATGAAATAAAAATATACAATGGAATTTCAGAGCTCATTCAGATTGAGTGAAAAAAAAATCTTCATAGAAGTGATGTTTTTCCACTGGGCTTTGAAGTAAGTCTTTAACTTTGGCTTTTTCAATGTGTGATGATGAGGAACGGAGAAACCATTCTAGAGAGAGAGATGAAGAAAGCAAAGGCAGCTTTACCCCAGGCCTAGCCTGGGACTGGTCTCCCAATTTGTCTGGATCACGAGGTTTGTAAGAAATGACAGTGAGAATATAAGCACAGAAAGTTAGATTGGGACCCTATTGTCAGATGTCTCAGAAATCTAGAACTTTGGTATGTAGGCAAGTCTTCGTTTAAATGGCTGTGAGGGATAATAGTGTAAAGCAAATTTAAACCATGAAATGTATGCAAAGAGAGTATGAAAGTCCTTGTTCTGTAACTGAAGTTGCAACAGTTGTTAGAACTGGATTTTCCTGTTTTCTCTAAGATGACTGCACTTCCTGTATTGAACTTAGAGATTTCTTAACCAAATTTCAACTGCTTAGAAGCAGAAGATGTTGACTGTAAGTCTAAAAAAAAATGTCCCTGAAGGAAGGCATAAAGTTTGAGATGAGAGGTTAGATCAATCATATATATATAAATCCCTGATCTCATCAGTTATTTTTAAGAGGCTGCTAGAAGGTTGAAAATGTATTGGTGGAGTCTTCTGCCAAAGAATTAAAGATTGGGAGAGGAAGAAATCAGGTCAAAGTATGAACAAATATACAGTAATGAAGATAAGATTTTATAGATATATAAGAGGAAATATTACACAATGGGTAAATATGCAAACTCCTATTCAGAAAGTCTGGGTTTCAACTCTAGACCATCACTTATTTGTGGGTGAACTGGGACAATTAAACTTTCTAAGTCTAAATTTTATTATTTGTAAAATGCCCTCTTAGAATAACTAGCAAAGCTCTTTAGGTTTCCAGCTGTGAGTTAGAGACCAAATCCAATACAACCCCCAAACTGCAGAGTTCACACAGCAAGTTTTCTGCATGGTCCCACTGAAACATGTTTTTAGGATTGAGGTAAGAGGGAGTCCCCCTTATTCTTCTTGATAAATGAGACTCACAACACATGGAGAACTCTCCAAAATCACTTTCTAATTCTTTCAGCCTCCCAACCCCTTTTATAAGGTAAAGATGGGTGGTCAGCAAAGGGTTACAAAACCAGTTATCTGGTCTCACACCTCACTCTAGCGGCCTCAACCAAAATTGAGACTAAAATAGTTCCATTTCATCAGCCTGTTATACTAGCAAGGTTGAAGTAGAATAAGCATTTTATGCAGAGATAGAAGAACGCAAAGTTATTTGGCACTATACATCAGCAGCTTTGAAAATATTCATGCTCTTTAACCTGGTAATTCCATTTCTTGGAATCTGTCCTAAGGAAAGAAGTTGAAATGTGGACAAATAATATTCACAAGTATATTAATTGCAGGGTAGTTGGTAGCAGTGAAAAAGTAGAAACACTCCAAATTTGAAGGTACCATGTTTATTTAATGACAAATTTACAACTCTTAAAAATAAAGCAAATGAAGTACTTTTCAGTAACATTGGAGAATACTTTTATTACAATATTATGTAAAATATGTAGGATACAAAATTGCACATACAGTATGATTTCAACTATGTTAAAATATGCATAAAAAACTCTTAATGAAAATATACAAAACGTTATCACTGCTGGGCTATGGTAGTATTTGTTTCTGCTTTTATACTTCTCGTTATTTGGAAAATTAACAACCAGCAAATAAGGAAGTAGGGCCCAGGAATAAGGCAGGATCAAAATTAGTTCTCCAAGGCTGTGCAACTGTGGTTCAGTGGTAGAATTCTTGCCTGCCATGTGGAAACCTGGGTTCGCTTCCTGTTGACTGTCCATATTAAAAAAAAAAAAAAAGATAGTTCTCCATCAGAGCTGGAAGCAGTAGAGTGTAAGGTTATAAAGCTGGGTTCTGTAGACAATCATTCTGGGATTAAATACTGGCTCCATTTCTCTGTACCTCTGTGTGGTTAGATGAACCCCTTTGCCTCTACAAGCCTCCTTTCCTTCTCAGAGGAAAAAAACAGCCGTAATAGTGTATCTCTCTCATATGACCATTGTAAGAAACCAATGGTAAAGCACGTGCAAATGTCCAGTGGTTATTTATTCTGGAGGAAGCAGAGGGCAGTGGATAGGGGGAGCTCTCCAGAGATGATCATTTTAGCCTGAAATCTGTCTCTTCCACCTTCTGCTGGTGACGCTGGGTATAATTCCTCTCTACCTTATTACCCTGGATGTACATAAGATGAGTATACTAATAATACCTGCCTCTTCAGGTTTAGGAGGATTAAAAAGTGTATACATGTAAGGTGCATAGCACAGGTTCCTGGCACAAAGCAAAAGCTCAATACATGTTATCTCTTATTATTACCATATAATCATTCTTATCATTATTTGTAATATCCTCATTATCCCGGGCCACCAAAACTGGAACTGGAGCTGAGCTGCTGGTCATGTTCAGTGTACATTGTCTTGGCCTTTATAAGATTAAATAAAATCGGAAAAGACAGAAAATATAACTACATAAAAGCTGGAAACAGCTCTGTTTAAACAATCAAGCAAAGGAACAAATAAACAGAAATCAATTAAAAATGGAAAATGAGGAAATAATAGAGAAGTAAACAGGTAGCAAATATCACCAATAAAATGCTCTTTTCCTTTTTTTTATATAAAGAGCTAAGCAAAAAACACTAATAATTGATATGCCAGCAGTGAGCACTCATAGCTCAAAACAGGATCCAGTTAGAAAATAAATATGTGCTCAATTTCACCCTCACTAACGCAACCCAAGTGCCTCCAGAATTACCACTCCCTCTTATTTTTAAGTGAAATAACTTGAGTTCGGCACCTGCATGCTGACAGGAAAGCAGTCCCTGCTGAAGGTTTTGGAGAAGTGCTGAATTTCCTCCCTGCCTCTCCTCTTCTCTCCTTCTAGACTGTGTCTTCCAGGGGCTCCCCATTATTTGGGTTAGTTCATCACTGCCTTTCCTCACTGTTTCAGAACTTTTGGTGGGCTTCCATTCTCCAACTAGCACATCGTGTGTGCATTCCCCAAGTCAGTGCCCACACAGGAGGACAACAAGCTTTAATAAAAATCCATTTGCAAAGTTGATTAACATGATCTCGAATTCTCTGCTTTTGAGAGTCTGGGAGTGGAGGACTGCGGGATAGGAATGCTGTGTATTTGATGAGATAGTCACGGAGAACCTACAAGGATGTCTGTCCCTCTCCCAAGGCAATTTGTAGTTATAAGTACTTCTTGGAGCTTAAAAAAGTTGGTATCTCTCCTTCTCCAAAAGAAATAGAAGGGTTGGAAGTTGTGTTAAGGACGTTTCTAAGAAACTAGAACAAAAAGATTATCTGCTGATAAAAGAGAAAAAATAAGAAATTAGACACTAGTCCTGGGGGGTCCACATCCATCTGATAGGTGTTCTAGGATAAGAGAATAAAGAAAAAGGAGGGGAAAGCATTATCAAGGAAATAATGCCAGGAAATTCTACTGAAGGACAAGACTCTTCTGAGAGTACCTAGCAAAATGAATAGTATAAAGATTTAACCAAGGCACCTCTGTTTGAAATTTTAGAACCCCAAGGACAATGAAAAACTTCTGGAGAGAAACAGAGTAAAAAAACCTGGGTCACATACAAAGTATCAGAAATCAAAATGGGATTGCCCTTCTCAATACAATGCTAGAAGCTAGAAAATAATAGAGGGATATCTTAAAAATTCTGAGGAGACAGAGAGAAAGAGAGAGGGATCATGATAGATATCTCTGAAGCACAGAGTAATGAGAGAAAAAGGGAGAAAATTGAAAGAGAATAAACATACCACACCCCAAAGTTATTAGTGCATACTGTTCTGAGCATGCATTCTTGTTTACATTTGGGGATCAGGTTCCAGGTGAAGATACCTGGAAGAGTGAAAAAAAAAAAAAAAAAATGGTGGGCTTTGTAGCCAGACAGACAGGGTTTAAAATCTTGACTCTGTCTCTTACTGGATGGCAAATTTGGGCAAGTGTCTTGTTTTCTCATCTGTCAAATAGGAATAATGTATTTGTCCTATATAGTTTGAGAAGTGATGCTTCCACACTTAAGAAAATAATTGTAAGTAATGATGAGGATGACATAGAATACTCATCCCTAACTTGGTTCAATTTCTTGTTGCAATAAATTAATAAATGCGTAAAGAAAATGTCTCCATTCACTGTCAGTGTAATGTGCTAAAATATGCTGGACCCTTAGATAAGAAAGAATATATCTTTGGACACCAAACCCCCCAACTGTTTGTTCTTCATTGAAGGGCAAATGCATCATATGAGTATGCTGATCATAGCAGTTTGAGAATTTCTGAGGTTAATGTTTTTAGAGATTAGTTCATCCAATCAATGAGGAATATCCTCTCCATTATTCCCGATGGGTGTGTATCTAGCACCTGTTTTCACGTGTACATTTAAGGAGACACATATGTTTAGGTGGGCAGCAGAGCAGACTGATTTTTTTCTTGTCTGCTTTTTGTTGTTGCTTTACTGTATACAATTATTTATTGTCTGAATTTCTCCTGACAATATATGTAGAAATACATGCAATACATTTTTATCTATCTCTCTGTATATATATAGATATATATTTAAAAAGCATATTTTTGTTTTAAGAACCCACCCTACTCCCCAATTTCCTAATTACATAAACTTGTTACAATCATTCCCTTTTTAAATGGCCAGCCCTCCAGCAGACAAATTCATTTGGAAATTCCATCCTCATTAGTAATTCCCATTTGTGTCGCCTAATTGTATGTCAAGTATAAATAAAAACATCTCAAAAAAGTGCTGCTTTTTGAAAATTGGTCTTTATTCTGCAATCTACATTAAAAAACAGCATGCTTGTTTTATCACTGCAATTCAAGACAAGGCCTGTGGCTACCGCCTCCCACCCTCTTCCAATCACAGTGCTGAAATTATGGAGTCCCCATTTCTATTCCTTCCCATCACCACTTGGCCATCAAGTGGATGGGATAATAGATCTGAATCTGGAAATAAGGAGGCATTGCAGTGCTCTAAAAGTTTTTAATGAACAAATGAAACGTGTTATGCTACAAGCATGCAGTAGAGGGCAAAGGTGGCTAAAGCTTCCCAGTAAAGCCTGATTGAATCTGCTTTTAGAGCCAATTCTGGTCCTGTCATTTGAATCACCCACACCTGCAGCTCTCTTCAAGACGGAGCGAGCCCGGAGGTAAGAACCATTAGCTGTGTTTGTTCTAATACTCATGAAAACAAAATGAGTCGCTTGCATCTCTTCCAAAAAGGAGATAGTTTGCATTAATATAGATGGCAGGTAAGTAGACTTATTAAGATTTTCAGTATTCATTATTTTGCCTACAATAATCTAAACGATGAATGCTTGGTGATCTTAGGACTATTGATCTGAAGCGTTGTCATGCAGGTGGGTGAGGGTTTGGGTTTCCTTTCATTGGTTACTGATTAACCCTAGGGAGGAGTTCTATCCCGAATGGGTGGTCCCAGACATTGTGGCAAATTTTCTCCAGTTTTAAATTTTCCTGTAATGCATGTTAACATCTGATATGTGGAGCCATTATCTTTAGCTATTTAAAGCATATTTTGTTGATCCTTTAACCAGTTTAAAAAGCTTTTCGTTGTATTGTGTCTCTAAAAGTGGGGTATCTCTGATGGATCTCATACAATGTCTTTCTTGCTCAGTTTCCCTGAGAATTTCAAAGTGACCAAAGGTGGCCGTGTGACTACTATAAAGGGGCAAATGATTACAATCATCAAGGCATTTAATTCCTGCAATAGGTTTCCTGCAGATTGGAGATGGAGTTATTAATTAGGGATGGGTGCACTCCTGGAGTTTTATTTCAATTCTTGTAAATTTGTAACTCTCTTAAGAATATATTTACACACAGGCAAAGTCTCTTGAACTCTGAGCACCAAGCAGTGTGTCACGTAGTGGCTGCATACTGCTTCAGAGAGAGGCACAAGGGTGGATAGGGAGAAAGGGGCCACCCTGGCAGCTAGCCAGGGTGATGGAATCAACCTTAGTAATCACATCCACTTCATTTCAGGGTTTGAGATGTCTTCAGTTTGGGTTTGACTGTCAACATGAAGGAACCAGACAAGACTGCGTTCAAATCTCTGGTCTACCACTTTCTCATTGACTCACGTTGGCCAAGTTATTTAACCCCTGGGCTTTAGCTGACACACCTATAAAACAGAGATAATAATAGCCTCCATTTCGTAGGGTTGTTGAGAGGATTGAAGAAGATAATGTATAGAAAACACTTTGTTCCATGCCTGGCACAAAGGACACACTCAAAGCATGTTAGTTGTTCTAACTCAATGTTACAAAGATCATTTAACATTCAGTAGGCTTTTAACCCCTCTCTGTTTCTTGGCATCATTTGGAAAAGAGAAATTAGATGATTAAGTATTCTTTGGTAGTCCACCCATGATGTATTTTGACTTGACCTTTAAATCATGGGCTATTAAGGAAAGTCATCTGGTTTTTCGCCTGTTTTCAGCATGGTGTTAGTAGTAGTGCTGGTAATGTGATAATACATTTAATATTTATTGAATGAATTTTTAAACAAATGTTTATGTCCTACTTTTAAAAACATTTTAATGAAATGCCATAATGCTTATGCACTGCCTGCAAAATAGGTACCTTTTATTACATCACGAGTTCAAAAAAAGTTAGCTCCTCTCCCTTCCTTATAGGCAGTCAACAAGGTTTAAATATGAGGTTGTGGTATTGGGCCAGGATTATGTGGGGTCAAGTAAGAGATAGAGACCGTGACATCTCGACTCCAAATATGGGATAAAGCAGGAGAGCTAGATCCTGCTGCGTCTAGGCCACAGCTCTCAGGCCTAGATGCTTAAAGTAAGTTGCTACAAATGGAAGTACTCTGTGAGATTTGAAAGCATTTTATGCCAGTTAACAGTCACATTGGCACTTGTGATAAAAGAAAAATCAGTAATCCTGATCCTGTCTTTATTTAACATTTGATATGCTGTTTCAATTCAAAAAATGAATTTTGCATTTTTTTAAATCACATTTTGACTATTGAATTTTGGTGCCCCCTTAAATTTTGTGCCTGAGGCAAGTAATTTTCTTGCCTCACTTTATTCTTGACCCTGATAAACTGCTACCATTTATTAAGTGCTATTTATATAGCATCTAATTTACTCCTCAGGATCAACCCCATTTTGCAGCTGAGAAAACTGAGCCTTTTAGAGGTTAAGTAAATGGTTGAAGTCACACAGCGAGTGATGGCTAAGATTGAACTTGAACACAGCTCTATCCATCTGTACCACCAAACTCATTCTCTAACTGCCATGCATTACACCATATCAGGAATTCACAATACAACATCATTCATTCAACACATATTTTTTTTAGTATATTATGTACCACCTTGCAGTAGGAGATTAAAAATTGAAAGCATTCATTCATTTGTTCACATATACACACTTTCAACAAGTATTTACTGAGCTTGTGCCATGCGCTTGGCACCGTTCCTTGGATGGGGAAACAGCATGAAGATGATAGACAGGATCCTGGTCTCATGGGGGGAGGGGTAAAGGAGACAGTTAACACACACACACATAAACAAAAGTTTCAGATAGTGGTAAGCACTCTGCTCTATAGAGAAAAAAAATAAGGTGATGTGAACTAATAGTAACTTGGCCACTCTAGTTAGTTAGGTGGTCAAGGTGGGTCTCATAGAGGAGATGAACTTTAAGTCAAGATCTAAGTGAAAGGAAGGATCCAGCCTAAGGAGAAAGGAGGTGGAGAGCATGAAGCAGAGGCAAAAATTGGTGCAAAGGCCCTAAGGTTGGAGCAAGCTGGGCATGGCCAAGGAAGAGGGACAAGGGCAGTTTCATAAGACTGTGGCGGGCAAGGGGGATAGAAGTGTGAAATGATGTTCTAGAAAAAGGTAAGAGTTGCTGGTGGAGGGTGTTGTAAGCCAATGTAAAGAGTTTGGTAGTGCATTAGTTAGGGCAGAGGATAGCCGCTGAAAGTGATCCCAAATACAGAGGATTAAATAAGATGGCTTCCTCCCATTTTGCAGATTGTTTTACCCTGTTGCCTTAAATTTAAACTGTTTTATGAAATTTACTGCACAAATACAGGTTTTACAATGATTATATGGCTACTTTACTTAAATACGTCTAGAGTTAAGCTAACTAAGATATCCATTTTTGGTGGTTTTAAGTGTATTGTTTGTTTTCTTAAATAAAAAATAATTTTAAAGCATGGCTTCCTCCCATGTCTACACTATAGTCCAGGGTACCGAGAAAGAAGGGCTTGGTGGGAGGAAGGGCCACTTCCTCTATCTTTAAAAGTATCACCTGGGAGTTGTACCTTTCACTATGGTCACTATCCACTGGCCAGAATATAAGCACATGGTCATACCGAACTGCCGGGATCATAGTCTTTGTGCGGACACATGCCCAAATAAATGAATATTGTTACGGAAGAAGGGAAGACTACATCTACGGAAGGAAGTGGCATTTAACCTCTGCCACAAGTAGGGAGGCTTGGATAGTTTTAAGAAGATGTGTAGCATAATCTGAATTCCTTTTTCACAGAAAGCGCATTCTCACAAAGATTAAGTGACAAGGCATTCACACCAAAGCAACAATATTGTTTGTAATATTTGCAAAGGGCGACTACGCAAAGGGTGCTTTGGAAGCATATAGGAGAGTGCGCCACACAAGTTTGGAGCTTTGTTGGTAGGCTTCATAGAGGAAGATAGTTAGACTTAAGACCTAAATTTAGCCAGGTGAGGAGTTTATTTGCAGTTATTTAAGTCCATGAAGTCCCAGGTTCCTGTGTCCATGAGCCTTTCTTTGCATAGTGCTGATTCCTCCCTGGCTGGATCCAAGACCACATCTTAATCACTTACACTGGAGCATGGTCCTGCAGAAGCCTTGGAAAAGAACACCGTGTTGCATGTTTCCTCTTTTTGCAGTGGGGTTCTGGTGTCTGCTTGTCTGCAACATGAGGCTTATATGAGACTCACATAGGAAAATGAAACATAATCTCTGTCATTACCTATCTGAGACTTGAAAGGACTTTAGAAAGTGCCATATAAAGTTAAGGTGTTAGTGCCAGAGATAAGGACTGGCCTAACTTGAGCCAAAGAAGATTTTAAGTTTGCAGCTGCCTTTTCTTAGTTGCTGGAAAAAGCAAGTGGAAAATAAATACTCTCTTTCCAGGTCTCCTCATTCTTTGCTATTCACTGGTGAAAACTGATGACAATACCCCTAATCACAGTAGATTGTACAATAACCTAGAAATGTCCCTTGTCAATATCAAGGAGTAAAGGCAGCAAGCACCAAGCAAAACTGGATTTTCCAAAAGTTCCTTTGTGGTCAGAGGTTGTGCTACCCGCTGGGGACCCCATCAACTCTGCACTTCCTTTTTCTCTGCTTATCAACTTCCCAAAAGCTAGTTAAATGATCTAAATTACATTCTAGGTCTCTTTAAAATTCAAATTGGGATTTAAATTGCTGGAGTTTCCTAACCAACTGATCATTTGAATCTTTGGAGAGCTTATTAAAAATCTAAATCCTGTAACACCCATCACCCCATCCGCATTGGCTTGTGATTTAGTAGGGCTTAGCTGGAGCCTTTGAAATTTGCATTTTTAAGCAATGTCCTAAGTTGTAAAGGGGAACTACAAGCTATATATTGGGAACCTCCATCCAAAAATATATCACTATTTAAATAAAACTATTTCTAAGAGATTGAATTCTTATGGGAAATAGCCATCCCTACTCACACACACCAATCTCCTTCTCTTCCTGGAAACCTTTAAGAATGTTGGCATCTAAATTCACTGTCCATCGCTCACAGTAACATCTTTTGCTGGCTTATATTTGAAATTTAGGCTCTATACCGTTGAAACCTTTCTAAATAAAGAAAATATTGAATGAACGAAGAGAAGACTTAGATAGCAAAGGCATTTCATGCGTTTAGCAAAGTCACAAAGTGCTACATGTGTTAGATTTTGGCGATGGTAAAAACACAGAGTTGTGTTCTAAAAATAATCAACCAAAGGGAAGAATTTAAATGGTGGAACTAGTCTGAAGACACACAGAATGACATAAATTCTCAACAATTCTAAAAACAAACTAACCCCCTTGTGGAAAACCACAGTATAGCCCGAAAGTTTTTCTTCAGGGCAGATGTTGTGTCTAGACTCTAGACTGTTGTCACCTTGTTGATAGAGCATAACAAGCCACTGCTGATCTCTGTAGTTGGAAAGTTTATAAGACAGCTGTTCAACTTGTGGTCTGTTGTGTTAATGCATTCTTCCTTTCATGTCATTTCATTCTTGCTTTTGCTAAGAAGATCTAGGAGTTGGGGGAGAGGAGCAAGAGAAAAATAGTATACTTGTGTGAGAACAGGTGAGCGGAGTAAGTTTTATTAATAATAGTTAGAACCCCATCTTGCAGAATAAAAGCCTTGCAAACACTTCCAACTTGGGCTGTTAGAAGCAGTAGGATATGTTGATCCACACGTAGATTAGCTGGGTTCAGTAGATTAAACTGCTGCACAGAATTCATATATTAAATATTAATCTGTGTGCTTTCTTGATGTATTTCCCCCTCCAGCCAAATCTTTATTTGTATTTCAAGAAAATAAGCCAGGCTCATTGTATTTTCTTGCTCTGTGTTGTAGAAAAGCTAAACTCGTTGAAAGATCATGTTGGGTGATCTCAGTTGAGGAATGGGATGGATAGTTTACCTTAGACTCTAGAAACAGAGAAGTGAGGGAACAAGGGAAGATCAGGGGGTCCTTCAAGTGGTAGACGCTTGGTTCTAGGGCTCCAGCAATAGCAAGAGTTCCTGATCTCAAACTTGGCACAGAGGAAACAAGGCTTCATGCTTTTAAGAACTACATGGGTCTGCTGAAGGGCTCTCAGAGGTGTCCAGGATGCACTGGAAGGAGAGAGCCCTTTCTCCTCAATTTATCCATTTGTCCTCCAATTTCTGAGCACCATCTAAGTTTTCTGAATTCCTGTGAGATCTTAGGGAATAACATTTCTTGTCAAAGTAAGATCCTATAATATGAATCAGCAAAGAGTATATGTAACATTCCCTTTTAAAATAATCATTAGTAGTTATTCACAAAGACAAAGCTTTTGTGAAATGAGTTATTCAACATTGCCTATTTTGGCCAATGAAAGTATTGCTGATTTGAATTTTTGTATGTAAACTGTAACATACAACGTTTTTACAAACAATATTTTAAGTTAAAATCCCATGAAAATTCCTTAGTTGGATAATAGAATGCCATCTAAATTATATGTAACCCAAGTTTGATATAACTTATCAAAGAAGATTCTGAACATAGATGTGCTAGCACCGTAGGTATTCCCACTCAAATCATATTCCAAATCCCCCTCTCTCTTGCCTACCTCTTCTGTAAAAGCTGTAAATGATTTATTAGGAATTAAAAAAAATATATATATATATTTTGAACAAATTTTTAAAATATATTTGCAACAAATTTTTAAAAATAAAGTAATTATTACCAGTCTAGTTGCAGCTAAAAAATTCTGGCCAGTGAGAGAGATGAAGTAGTGATGTTCTAGGTAGAGTAGAAGGTGAATGTTTCTAGGAAAGTATTTGTTTTCCCCTACTTTAGCATGTCCTTGCTCCATCTTCCTACTTTGGCTGAGCACATGATGTCAGGAGATGCAGCAGCTCTTTGTGACTGTGAGTGAGAGGCCTGAGAGAAAGACCAGGGCCTTATCAAATTTCCACTGTCATCATCAAGCCATCAAACCATCAATGCCACCATCAGCCTACCTTCAAACTTTATGTCAAGTGAGAAAAATAAATCCCTATGTGTTTAAATGACCATAAGATGGATTTTCTGTTACTTGCAACCAAAAGCATTTCTAATTGATGAAGGTGGCTAAAACTGATTAATGCTATTAACAACCCAAGTTCATCAAAGCTTAAAATTATTACCACTAATTTGAATAAAATAAGAGAATTAAATTGTTAAATTAAAAATATTTAAAGAGTGTGGGGATGTCAGTGGAGCAGGAAGATATGGCTTCTAGAGGCCAACTTTCAGATATTAGGATCACCTATCTGCCTAGAAAAGGAGCCAAGGCTCTCTGGGTGGGGGAAGCCAGCACTAATTGTTGGGACTGCAAAAGCAAGAACAGCACAGAACGTCTTGCTGTAGAGAAGAAATGATGCTTGCACATTTGTTAAAGTATATTGGGAGGAAGAAAAAAAGCTAGGATTAGGAGGTTTCACACCCACTGAGGTAGATAAGCAGTAACAAACTGAAAAACCAAATTGATTTTTATTTGCTATTTGAACAGGCTGAATCTTTAAAAAGCCTTGAACCAATGTTAATTCTGAACAGGTGAGTTAATCTAAGTTGCATTAAAGCTAGCTGTAATATACACATCAGTTTTCAATACTGACAAAATCTCCATGTATTGATCAACCTAAATTATGAAGATCATATACTAAATCTTCCTCATCACACAAGTGATCACAGATTTACTAAAGTTGTGCAGCCAAAAGTTAAGAGAAAATCCTTTAGGCTTATATGGCAGTGTATTATTCTGATTGAAAGCCTGGATTCTGGAGTCATATTGCCTAGTTTCAAATCCTACTTATGCCATTGAGTTCTCTAATGGATAATAGTAGCCTGGTAAAGTTCAAATGAGATAACTTGTGGAGCCTGGAATATAGTCAGTGCTAAATGAATTGTAGCTGTCATTGGATTGTAAAGGAATACACCATTGATTAGGTAAAGGGGAAATTTCTAAATCTTCCAATTCTTGCTTTTGATTGGTTTGCCTGGGAGGAGGAAACCCAAAGCAAATAGCCTGTGTATGGCCATTTTTCAGGGCCACATGTTTCTGATATTATCACCCTAGTATCCATTACTTACTCCAAACTGCAAAAATGCAATTGTATTTTTTAACATGTTAGCCCTGAAAATGCTCAAAATAATGGATCAACCCATGTCAGTCCTTTCAAGTAACTGATCTAAAACCTAAATTAGATAGCATTTGCAGGGTTACTCATTGAACATCTTGGACCGTGCATTAAGAAACTTTAAAGATGAATTTAATTGAGATACTGTTTCATTGTGATTAATGTATTCTTACCTAATATGGAAACGGGTTTTCCTTGACTCAGCTAGAGAGGTGGAATGTACTCTGAACAGAATGGCCAAGAGCCCAGGCTCTGGGATGAGGTGACTTCATTTCTACCACGTGTTAACTATGTGACAGTGGTAGTTATAGAAACTCCCTGTGTCAATCTGCACATCTTCAAAGGTGAATAGTGATGACACCTCCCTTAAAAGGTTCTCCTTATGAGGGTTAATGTGAAGTTCTTAGCTCAATGAATGCTAGTTATTGTTATCCAAAATTATATCAGTGGTCATTGTCTCTTTGTATGATAATCTATGTGGAGCAGAGATGCTATCATACTCATGTGAAAGATATACATGTGTAGATTCATCATATAAACAATTTACTCAGGCCGTCTTAGACGTGGTAAGGGATTACAATTATGATCTTGTTAAGGATTAGTTTTCCTGGATTCTTGAAGTCTGGAAAATTCCCAAAAGCATAAACTGGCATCATGGAGGCTTTCTTTTTATGTTCACTCATTGGATGTTGTATTAAATGTTACATAAAAGGGAGATGACCAAGAAAGGTTTACCTTGAATGGATTAGAAGAAATAAAAGTGGATGGGATATTTCAGTGCAGTCAGGGGAAGATCTTAGGCCATTTCCAGGTTTTCCGTCTCCACAATCCTATCCCTTGCTAGTGTTTTTGTTTTTTTTTTTTAATATTTTTATGGATAAAACTTAACATACAAACATTCTTAACATGTAAACATTCCATATATTGTATACAATCAATGGCTCACAATATCATCACACAGTTGTGAATTCACCACCACAATCATTTTTTTGAACATTTGCATCACTCCAGAAAAAGAAATAATACAGAAAAAACTCATACATACCATATACCACTTACTCCTCCATCTTATTGACCACTAGTATTTCCATCTACTCAATTTATTTTAACCAGTGTTCCCCCATTATTTGTTTATTTTTATCCATATTTTTTACTCATCTGTCCACAGCCTAGATAAAAGGAGCATCAGACAAAAGGTTTTCACAATCACACAGTCACATTGCAAAAGCTCTATCATTATACAATCATCTTCAAGAAACAAGGCTACTGGAACACAGCTCTACAGTTTCAAGTATTTTCCTCTAGCCACTCCAATACACCATAAACTAAAAAGAGGATATATATATATATATATAAATAATGCATAAGAATAACTTCCAGGATTACCTCTCAGCTCTGTTTGAGATCTCTCAGCCACTGGTACTTTATTTTTTCTCATTTCTCTCTTCCCCCTTTTGGTCAAGAAAGGTCCTGGCTCAACCTGGGATTTCTGTCCCATGTTGCCAGGGAGATTTACATCCCTGGGAGTCGTGTCCCACATAGGGGGTGAGGGCAGTGAGTTCTCTTGCCAAATTGGCTTAGATAGAGAGGCCACATCTGAGCAACAAAAGAGGTCCTCTGGGGGTGACTCTTAGGCCTAATTTTAAGGTCTTAGCCTCTTCTTTGCAGGAATAAGTTTCACTGGAGTGAACCCCAAGATCGAGGGCTCAGCCTATTGATTTGGTTGTCCCTATTGCTTGCGAGAACATCAGAAATTCTCCAAATAGGTAAGTTGAATATTTCCCCTTTTCTCCCCATCCCCCCAAAGGGACTTTGCAAATACTCTTTAATGCACTGTCCAAATCACTCTGGAATTTATCGGAGCATCACACTAACCTGGAGAAATCAACAAAATCTCATGCCCTATTCACGGTTCCATGTACTTATGCTGTTCAACTAAACTGACCATACATATTAAATTAGGAAATGCACCACCCGACATTGCTAGTGCTTTTCATGCTCTCCTTACAGTGAGCACATAACGGACAAGTCACATGACAAGCAAGAGTATGTGATATGATGATTGAGCATTTCTGTGCAACTTGGTCCCCTTTCCTATTTTCCATGAAGCCATTTTATAAGATATTTTCATTTTTAACTTATTTGGGGAGATACCCATGTGTTTTCTAGACTTTCTTAATTAAAAAGACAACGGTGGGCAGATTCCAGAGAAAGAAAAACCATATGAAGTGTGATTAATATTCCAGGTGTCCTTTTGTTTTAATTCTGCCTGTTTTGCCCATTCCCCCCATCCCAAGTCCATGCACATGCCATGCATGTACACATAGCATCTCAGAACAACTGGACAGCATGAAAAATACAGAGAAGTCTGTCTACACCATGGGAGATTGCAGGTCAATGTGTGTCGGAAACATGCAAGTATGATCAGGAGAACTCTCACCACTGCTAATTTGTTTTCTTCCCTTGGTGCTTTATGAATGCCTGGTGTGGGGAGGGCATAAGGATGAAGATTGTACTAATTTGATATTAGAACTAACCACTTCTCCTCCCTTCCTTGGCTGCATTCTTTCTTGCATGAATTACTCTATAGTCTCCCAAACAGTTGTCCCTGTCAGCATTGGGCCTTTCTGGTCATTTCCACCCCAAAACAGAAGAATCTTTTGAAAATGTACATCAGAATCTGTCACTTCTCTACATCCTCAATTGGTTTCTCATTTTAGTCAGAGGAAAACCCCAAGTTCTTATATGGTCTTTCCCTTCTATCCACCCCCCAACTTTACTCCAGCCATTCCTCAGGTTCTCCAAGCACACTCTCACTTCAGGGTATTTGAACTTGTATTTGCTGTTCTCCTCCAGAATACTTTTCCCCCAGAAAACACGTGGCTCGCACCCTCATTTCCTTCAGACTATGCATGAAAGTTCCCTTATTTGACCACCTTATATAAAATATCTCTCCCCGGTCACTCTATATCCTTTACCTTAATTATTTTTTTTTCTAGCCCTCATCACCACCTCAAATAGTATAAATTTATTATTTTGTTTAGAGTCTTTCCTTTCTTACCACCTTCACTAGAAGGCAAACTGTGTAGGAACAGAAATTCTGTTTTGTTAATTGCTGTATTGCCAGGGCCTGGAAAAGCTCCTGAAAGAATAGATACTCAATAAATTTATTGGATAGTGAATATAGTGAACATCTTAGCTCTCCAACCACTTCTGGTCTGTGTCTAATTAAACAACTTGACCCTGACTCTTTTTTTTCTTAAAGTTCTCAGATTTCTGCCTCCTCAAGTTTCCTCATCTATAAAATGGTGGCAATAGTACTTTCTTTTAGAATTTTATGACAGTTAAATGAAATACTGTATATGAATCCTTTAGTGTAAATCTTGGCACATAGAAAGACCCCAAGAAATGGCAGGTAGTTTTATGATTATTTCTATTATTTGTCAGTGATCCAGAATGCTTTTGCCACCGACCTGAAGATGCATGTATGGAGGTATTCTGTTTGTTCCTTTGTTTTGGACATTCCAGGTGTATGGGTAAGTTGTGTTGAGAGCCAGATAGAATCAGGGGATTCTTTATATCCACAAATACAAAAGCTGAGGAACAATCCCATACATTAATTCAGGGGCCCAGAGTTTTCGGTGATAAAAATTACTTTCAGTTTTCTTAAAGCCTTGAGACAATCAAAAAATGGATGTGAAACTTCCCCTTTTAACCACATTCAAATATATAATCCAGTGCTGTTAATTACACTCACAGTGTTGTACTACCATCATCATCATCCATTACCAAAACTTTTCCATCACCCCAAATAGAAATTCTGTACCAATTAAGCATTGAGAATTAACTTATATACTAGAATAAAAATAAAAATAAAACACATAGGACTGTGTAATACAAACAGTGAACCCTAATGTAAACTATGGACTATAGTTAATGGTACAATTATAAGAATATTGTTTCATCTGTTATAACAAAGATACCACACCAATGCATGGTATTCATAATAGGGGGAGGGTATATGGGAACTCTGTATTTTCTGCATGATTTTTCTGTAAACCTACAACCTCTCAACTAAAAAAAAAAAATTATGTTAATAAAAAATGGATATGGGGATGGTGTTGAGTATGATCTGCCAATGGAGTTCCTAAGCTGAGCTGGGGAAGAGGCACTTTGACCAGTACTATACTTCTTCCCTCTAGGAGTCCTGACTTACCTCAAAGATGGGGATGTAGCAGAGTAACTGGCTTGGGTACAACCAGTCAAGGCTCTGAGATCTAGCTAAAGACTTGAATCTACAGGTTGGAACCCTATTCTAAACTCTTGATGAGTATGGTCTGGTGTTGGCATTAAAAAAAATCTTACAGGATTTAGCAAGCCAAAAAAATGCCTGCTCTTGTATGCTGTCTTTCTAGGGTTCTGAACCCGTCTTCACCATTCATATGAAGGAACCAGTGATCAGATCCTTGGAAATATAATGATACTGATTAGAAACATCTGCATATTTTATGGTATTGTTATGTCAGTGCAGGGCTGGCAACCAAAGCTGACGGAAGAAAGGGAATTGACTACTAACTACTCCAGCATGTCTCTAAGAAAGGTTCCTGCAGATTTGATCCCAACCACAACCACGCTGGATTTATCCTACAATCTCCTTTTTCAACTTCTGAGTTCAGATTTACGTTCTCTCTCCAAACTGAAAGTTTTGATTCTATGCCATAACAGAATCCAACAGGTGGCTATCAAGCTCTTTGAATTCAACAAGGAGTTAAGATATTTAGATTTGTCTTACAACAGGCTGAAAGTTGTAACTTGCCATTCACTGACAAGTCTCAGATACTTAGACCTTTCTTTCAATGACTTTGACACTGTGCCTGTCTGTGAGGAGTTTGGCAACATGTCACATCTGGAAATCCTAGGCTTGAGTGGGGCAAAAATTAAAAAATCAGACTTCTGCAAGATTTCTCATTTGCATCTAAATACTGTCATCTTAGGCTTGAGAACTCTTACTCATTATGAAGAAGGCAGCCTGCCTATTTTAAACACAACAAAACTTCACATTTTTGTACCAATGAACACAAATTTCTGGGTTCTTTTGCGTGATGGAATTGAGACTTCAAAAATATTAGAAATGACAAATATAGATGGCAAAAGCCAATTTGCAAGTTATGAAACTCAACAAAAGCTTACTTTAGAGAATTCCAAGACATCTACTTTGTTACTTAATAAAGTTGATTTCCTCTGGGATGATCTTTTCCTCATCTTTCAATTTGTTTGGCATACATCAGTGGAATACTTCCAGATCCAAAATGTGACTTTTGGAGGTAAGGTTTATCTCAACCACAATTCATTTAATTACTCAAATACTGTACTGAGAACAATAAAATTGGAGCATGTGCATTTCAGAATTTTTAATATCCCACAAGATAGGGTCTATCTGCTTTTTACCAAAATGGATATAGAAAACCTGACTATATCACATGCACAAATGCCACATATGCTTTTCCCTAATTATCCTACAAGATTCCTATATTTAAATTTTGCAAGTAATATCTTGACAGATGACCTGTTTAAAAATCATATCCAATTGCCTCATTTGGAAACACTTATTTTAAAGGGGAATAAATTGGAGACACTTTCTTTAGTGAGTTCCTTTGCTAATAGCACATCCTTGAAGCACTTAGATCTGAGCCAAAATCTATTACAGCATAAAAATAATGAAAATTGTTCCTGGCCAGAAACTTTGGTCACAATGAACCTGTCATCCAACAACTTTGCTGATTCTGTTTTCACGTGCTTGCCCAGAAGTGTTCAAATACTTGACTTAAATAATAACAAAATTCAAACTGTTCCTAAAGAGATTGTTCATATGAAGTATTTACGAGAACTAAACGTTGCATTTAATTTTCTAACTGATTTCCCTGGGTGCGGTAATTTCAGAAAGCTCTCAGTTCTGAACATTGAAATGAACTTAATTCTTAGCCCATCTCTAGGTTTTTTTCAGAGCTGCCAGGAAATTAGGATTCTAAATGCAAGAAGAAATCCATTCCGATGTACTTGTGAGTTAAGAGATTTCATTCAGCTTGAAAAAATTTCAGAGGGCATGATGATTGGATGGTCAGACTCATACATCTGTGAATACCCTTTGAATCTAAGGGGAACTCAGTTAAAGGATGTTCACCTGTCTGAGTTATTCTGTAACACAACTCTCTTGATTGTCACCATTTTGGTCAGCATGCTGGCTCTGGGGATAGTAGCAGCTTTCTGCTGCCTCCACTTTGATCTTCTTTGGTATCTCAGGATGCTATGTCAGTGGACAAAGACATGGCACGAGGTTAGGAAGACAACCCAAGGACAACTGAAGAGAGCTGTCCAATTCCATGCATTTATTTCTTACAGTGAACACAATTCTCTCTGGGTGAAAAATGAATTGATTCCCAACCTAGAGAAAGAAGATGGTTCTGTATTGATTTGTCTTCATGAGAGAAACTTTGACCCTGGCAAGAGCATTACTGAAAATATTATAAGTTGCATTGAGAAAAGCTATAAGTCCATTTTTGTTTTGTCTCAGAGCTTTGTCCAGAGTGAGTGGTGCCATTATGATCTCTGCTTTGCCCACTGCAATCTCTTCCATGAAAATTCCAATGATCTAATTTTCATCTTGCTGGAACCTATTCCACTCTACTGCATTCCCACCAAGTACCATAAGCTGAGAGCTCTCATGGAAAAGAAAGCATACTTGCAATGGCCCAAGGATAGGTGTAAATGTAGGCTTTTTTTGGCAAACCTTCAGACTGCTATTAATGTTAATTTATCAGAAACCAGAGAGATGTGTGAACTACAGACCTTCACAGAGCTGAATGAAGAGTCCAGTGGTTCTGCGGTGTCTCTGATAAGAACAGACCAACTATAACCCCCCACCTCCCTTAGGAAAATCCCCCCATAGTCAAGATATAAGTTGATTCAACCTTCATGATGGCAATTTGGCAATATCTGTTAAAATGAAAAATGGTCATCCTTTTCATGTTAGTTCCTTGAAGGATTTGTAAGAATGAATCCTACAGAAACATCCACAACAAGATTGCAAAAGTTTATGTAAAAAGCTGTTTATTTCAGGGCAGGGCAACAGTGACTCAGTGGCAGAATTCTCACCTGCCATGCCAGAGACCTGGCTTGGTTTCCCGGTGCCTGCCCATGCAAAAGAAAAAAGAAAAAAAACGGTTTATTTCAGCATTGTTTATTATTATGAATAATTGAAAAGAGCCCAAATGCCTCCAAAATAAGGGTTGATTAAATAAATTACAGTACATTAATACAATAGAAAAGTGTATAGCCATTAAAAGAATTGAGGCAGATCTATATTTACTATAATGGAGAATATTATGTTAATATGTAGTTTATGCATTGATATGAACGTCTGAACGAATCTGTAATAGTAGTCTGATGTAGTGACAGTGGTTTGGGTCTGAGGTTGGATTGCCTGGGATGTTGTTTTCTATGTCATTTATTTTTATAATATTTGAATTGTTTAGAATGAAGCTGTATTTCTTCAGTAAGTAGAAAAACAAGTTTTTTTTCAACGTTTGAAAAGTTATTACATGTAAAGCTGTGAATAAATAGAAATATGATTTGAAAAAATATTTTCATTTGCCTGAGATTTTTATATTTATACAAAGAATTACTAAACAAAGGATTGCCCAATGTTATTTGCTAAACTCCATAAAAATTGATAAAGTAACATTCTGGTTTAACTTATATGAATAAAATTCATATTTAAATGAAATGTAGAGAGATACACACATCTTTTTCTCCATTTACATTTTAAGACCTTCCAGCGCTTCAAACTATTGAAGGAAATCCAGTTTTTCCTGTGCAAGAGAGGAGCCAGTGACTTTTACACTAATGGAGTTTTGTCCATAATCTCCTAGTTATATTTATTTCTATAAAGTAAATAAATCCTTAATATTTCTTCAAATTAAATTTGTATATCTGTCAATTTCCATTGAAGTTTTAATGTATAATTTAAAGTACGAACTGCTTATTTTATTGATTTAAAATAAAATTATTGTTATCTATAATATCTCCATTTGGAGAATTTTGGAGAATTAAGCATATACTTGTATATAAGTAGGACATTTTAAAGTTGAATATTTATCTCTGATTTCTAAAAACTTCTTTTAGAGTATAGCTATTAACAATAACAACAATAAAAATAGTACAGATGTCAGTGAATTGATACCAAAATGACTTTGCTTGAAGATATTCCAGATGACCATGGTATTACATTTTTTGAATGGCACTATAACTTTAAACTAAAGCATCCTCAGGAAAACGCAATTATTTTTAAAGTCTATACATCCTACTCAATTTTGCTTGATTCTTCTCATCTCATAGGTCACAGAAAATTCAGAATTCTCCTGAATTTTTCAAAATTGTATTTCAAAAACAAACATCATGTACTTCCCTAATTAGAAAAATTTCAGTGGCTCACCCACAGGATAAAGGAAGAAAATGTCATATTCCTTTAAGATCTGGCACCTCTCTCCTCTTTCCTCCTTGCATCCTATCTGCCAGGGAAAGAGACACTATTAACCACACACAGGGGAGGAGTCTCAATGCATGAAGGATAACAAAAGTGCAACAATGCCTGTCACCAGGAATAGCAGTCCTAGGTCCCAACCTTCTCCGTGGGTTGCAGGTGTCAAAGTTGCCAACAAAAGCATAACTCACACAGACACTGGATGAAACACGTTTACTCACACTGAGTAGCGACAAAGCAAGGTCTGCTTCAGTAGTGGGTGTCGGTTCTCCATGGCCAGCAGGTCTTCCTCCACAGCTGAGGCAGGGAGATGGTCTACATGTACCCCTCTTGAGCTAGTGCCTTGGTGAAGGACCCTATTCTGTCCTTTCTGGAACAGTAGGGTTGGCCAGATGTCATTCGATGCACACACTTAGCTTAGCAGTTAGGAGGAAGGTTGTATGTGCGTGAGGCAAAAGGAGAAAGAATGAATGGGCAGACCACTATCTGGGATGTGGACTGAGTTTCATGTCAAGTTGCTCCAAGAAAAGAGTCATCCCACATTCCTATCCCATCCTAGAAGTCAAGACAACACTTCTAGGTAATCATTTGCAAATCACAGGGGAAAGTGGCAGGCTGTCCTCAGACTGGACCTTTTCACACTAGCTGTCAAATTATTGGCCCTTTCCCAGAACATCTAGTCCACTTCTGTAACCCAAAACTTTGCATATGGCATCATGCCTGCCTATAATGACTTCCCTGCCTTGGTTCACTCAGGAAATCTTAGAAATCTTTCAAGGCACAATCCAAAGTTCAACTCTTCTTTGACAAATTTCTCACCTCTTCTCCCAAGCATGATGCTCCTCGATTCTCTATAATTTGGGGGGCATTTTTCTATCACAAAACTGATTATATATCTTGTAAAATTTCCTTTTCTCACTAGATCATGAGCTCCTGAAATGCTGGGACATAACTTCCATCTTCTCTTGTGTCAGAAGTAGTGTGCTCAGTCTCTAGTTCAGAAAAGGTGCTCAGGGAATGTTTAAAGAAGGAAGGGAGGGTTAGCTAAGAGGAACTCAGTGAAGGCTCAGCTGGTTCAAAGGTAGATAACAGAATTGCAGACAAATTCTGAGAAGTTAGAGAGGAAGGGCAGGACCAGGAATAGGTTAAACTCAGGTGAGAAAACAGAGAATACAGAATTGGAAAATTCCCAAATATAGCTTGAATCATGTGAACATGCCAATATTTGATGGCTTTTGACTGACAAAGACATTCATTTCAAATAGTTCAATCTAATAAAGCCCATCTCCTATGCAGGGTAAGACTGGATTCTGCATCTACTTTAAGTATAACTTCTTATTTTCTTATAGTTTAAATTCCTCATGCTAGCAGTCATTTTTTTTTTTTTAAATTATATTCAAAATGGCTGTTCTGGGAGCGTTGGATGTTGATCTACAAGCCATGTTGTGCTACCAGTGGCCCATCCAATCAGAGGAGCTAGAGTTTAGCAACCTTGAGCAGGTATCTCTCTCCCCACTCCCTGCTAGGTCCATGGTCTTTCTGGCAGCAGTGAAAACCCAAGATACCACAGCAGGGGAGGGCATAGAATGGGGAGAATATCTGTCTCCTCCCAGGCTCTCAGCAGCTGGGCTCTCAGCAGCTGGGAGGAGAATGTCTGTCTCCTCCCAGGCTCTCAGCTGATGTTACAGTTTTATGATTCTTGGTTTCTGGAGGAGAGAGACAGATGCTGTATGAGGGCTTTAGAAGTCCTAAGTCAATGTGTGAGATTTTTCCTTTAAAAATTAATTAATTGAAAACATTTGAGAAAGATTGCATTAGCCCTAAAGTCATCAGAATTGAGCTATTCTATGGTAGAATTCTCATTTCAGTAATGCAGTTTTTAAATAGATATATTTTGCTATAATAACATATGCTAACCTTAGCTCTCAGCAATACTTTGTTTGAGCACTTAGATAACCCTTAAATCTTACAGATCAGATTATTGCATTGTTCCTTTCCCAGAAACATAAAGACTGTCCAAAATTTTCTTATTATCCTTCTTTTTGACTGTTAAGGCTTATAATTTAAAAAAATGAATTTTGCATGCACATAATGTTATTTGCTCTGAGGGCTTGAGATACAAATAACACCTAGCTACTTGAAAATCTAATGACATATTTTAACCTAAGAAATTTCAGATTTCAATGTGACCAACTCTCCTGAATCATGATATTGATGGGGAAGTAAGCGTATATAAACCTCATGCTCTAACAGAAGCTCTTGTCACAATTCTGACTGTGTTTTGAAAATGACTCCAGATCATATGAACTGCAGCAAGTTTCATTTTATTTCTCTGCAATTTGTCAATGCGGAGCAGCTTCTTCCATTTTTTCCCCAAGAATTCAAAGCTCTGTACAATGTGATTGAAGTCTCTTTATGGACTTCTTAAGGACCTTTACAGTCATTGGGCATCTCTGTGAAGAAATCACATTTTCTGGGATTTCCACAGTCCACTTGTTGAGAATGGTCTATATTCCTCAAAAATGTGTAAAAGAGAGCTGTACTGAAATTTGGATCCTCAAATTCCAAATGGGTTTAAAAGAGAATGGAAAAATTTAAAATCTAGCTTATGGCAAATATCCCCCAAGGTATAACTCTTGTATCTGTGATGATGATCCATTTAAGAAAAGCACAGACTAGGAATATTTAAAACGAGTAAGAATGTAGAGATTATCAAGCATAATGTTCACTTTTAAAAGGGGAAATTGAGGTTTTAGAATTTTGAGTGACTTACCCAAGCTCAAGGTCAAACATCAATCTTCTAATTCTTAGTCTAATGCTTTTCCTTTCACACTACTTCAAAGTGACTTTTATTTCTATTTTTTATTTTTTTGTATTTTATTTATCATCGCCATGCTTTCAATTCCATACTCAAAAACAGAGACCTGAATTTGGGTCCTTTGCATAGTCTGCCTATAACACTCTGAGATCTGAACTCTGTCTGCAGTCTTTCCCCATTGCCAAAGCCGCCTGTATTTCCAACCTGACTCACCTCTCTAAAGCAACATTCTCATTCTATCAGTAACTCTTTATGGAGGCCACTCGTCAGATACGCCACCCTTTTTCTGCAAGCCAGAACATGTTCTCTATATAACTGATAAAGAATAATTGGGACCCTTGTTTCCCCTGGAGGTTTCAAGGGCAACCTTATCACTGGTACCCTACTGGGGAAACTTTCCAACATCAATAACTCAATTTTGCAACTGGAATGCTGTGAACCATGGTACACTGCTGGTATCCATCCCCTGAGCTCTCTATGGGGCTCCTGGAAAGGCTACTTGAGGAAGCAGGTCTGATAGTGCCTGAAGTCACCACAGGTGGCAAGCCCAATGAGCAAGAGCCATCTCCTGAGCATGCTTTCCCTTTCACGGGCAAGGCGCTGTGTTGCTGGCAGAGAACTTCATTCTCCAGTTTTCCAAGGAGAAAAATCTGAACCCAAAAGTGAGGTTGCTCAAGATCAGCATTAGAAAGACTGGGGTGGGGAAGGGCTTCTAGCTAGCACAACCCCAGACAGCAGCCCCCAATCTTCCTCTTCACAATGAGAGATTCGTGTCTCCTGAATGTACCACTTCAGCGGTGTCCAAAGTGGCCCCAGGAGTACCTACTCTAACCATGCATGTACATCCTAAAAATTAGTTTGAAATATTTGAGTGAATATCTAATGGAGTGGATTTTAAACCAAAGACATTGTGATATTATCTTTGACCTTCAAATCTTTGCTCCAAACACGTCCCCAGTGAAGACTTCCTAGTTGAAAATGGCATCACCCACCTTCACCTCAGCACTCATCCACTTTTTAATTTTTTATGTCTCCCTAGTATTTATCACCTTCTAAATTACTGTATCATTTTTCTACTTATTCTTATTTATTTTCTGTTCTCCCCTATTAGAATATAAACTCTTTCAAAGCAGAGAATTTGTTTGTCTTGTTCACGATGTTTTCTCATCTCTGAGAACAACAGTGCCCGGCATGTAGCCAATCCCCAAGCATTTCCTGAATGGCACAGTGGACTCTGTTTATGTGACTTCCTCTGCCCTCCTGAGGTCCATCAGGGCTTCTGCTTCCAAGATTGCCTACTCCAGTTTGGGCCCTTGACGTAAATCAGAGACATAGATTTTACCCATCCTGGCACATCCGCCAGTTTCAATAAATACATTTGATGACACTTTCTAGAACCTTCTGTCCCTGGACTATCTTTCACTCCTTGGCCCCCAATCTTCATTTTTGTCCTTTAAGATGCTTTCTGATCCTCTACCCTGCACATGAAGCCAACAAGCTACGCTGAGGAGCACTGGAACGCACGCCTATCGAGTCCTTCCAGAGACATGTGGCTGAGCCCCCATTTGAGGAAGGCGGCCTGGCAAGTGGGTCTCTACTGTTGGTGGAACAGAGTGAGATTATCCAAGATTGGGGCTATCAGAATGGGGGTGAAAAACTGATTTGGGTGATTCTTATACTGGCTACAAGACCCGTTCAGGGCTCTGAGCATCCCACCTCAGCTAGCCTCTGGCACCCAGGACAACAATTGTGATTGCTGTGGCTCTGCGCCATGTATATATTAGGCAGTCCTTCAAGGAAGGCTTTCAAGACTGAACAGCAATGGGGCTTCCAGTTAATGGGCTCTCTTGCCTTCCATTGAGGTGGTGAAGTTGGGTTTTCCCTGTTGCTCTTAAGCCATGCTCGGTGAGGGCAGGATATTTCTTGCAGAAATGGGACCAAGAAAAAACATATCTGGAAGATGTGTCGTATGTTTACACTACACAACTCCGAATGGTAAATTTAATGTGACCAGAAAAAGGAATGCTGGTTCATGTTTTCCTGAATACTCTGGGGACAGCTTACTTTTGTGTTCTCCATCAATGAAGCACAGTAACAACATTTGAAAGAGTCATTGGGAGCCAGTGTGTGTTGATGTTGCAGGGTTTTGAGTTGTTATATAACTAGCATAGCAGAAATCCCATTAGGAAGCCACAGGGGCAAGAAGATCTATACTGTTTAACATAAACAAGTCTGAAGAGCCATGTTCTTGTGATTGTTAAGTGTTGTTACTTTTTTTCCTATGGTGGGAGATATAAAATTAGCTAGGAACAGGGCAGTAGACAAAGTGCACGGAGACATGGTTCCTGGATTTGAATAATGTGATGGTTTGAAGCTATATATACCCCAGAAAAACATGTTCTTAAACTTAATTCATTCCTTTAACTTAAGTAATTCATTCCTTTAATGAGACTACTTAAGTTCAAGTTTGGCTCACCTCTCTCAGGATGGGTCTTAATTCTATTACTGGATTCCTTAATAAATGGAATAAAATGAGAGAGAGAGAGAGAGAAAGCAAAAGTGAAAGCTACAGGAAACAAGAAGCTACATTAATGGAACCAAGAAGAGACAGGAAAGACCAAGAGATGTTGCCATGTGACAGAGGAGACAAGGATCAGTAGCAGCCAGCCTCAGGATGCCAGGCTTCAGAGAGAAAGGATTGCCTTGATGATGCCTTGATTTGGACTTTTTCCTGCCCTCAAAACCATGGTAAATACATTCTCATTATTTAGGCCATTTCATGGTATTGGCTTGATCAGCAAAAGAAAATGAAAACAAACACCAAGAGATAGTGCTTGAAGCCTACAAAGAAGCTTCATATGTACCAACTGGACAATGAACAATACATAAGTAACTCTTCTCTACTCACCTTCATTGATAAATCACTATATTTGATGTGGGTCCACAAATTTTGATACGGGTTTTTAAAACAAACAGTTTCTATAAACATGGACCATGCACTGTAAACAATTTTGCCTAAGGCCCTTTATATCCTGGGGGTAGCCCTGAGAGGGAGAATGTCATGGCTTTTGCAGCCATGTTCAGACCACAGTATATATTGCTTCTGAGTTCTTGGCTGCACAATGACCTGTTTCTTTTTGCAAAGCAAGTCACTGGAAGCAGGACAGTTTTTATCTCCTGCTTAAGGATGATTTGGTGAAATTCGGTGGTAAGACTGATTGGTCTGACAGATTGGAACAGGCAAATTCCAGAATATTGAGGTTATTGGACGTTCCCTCCTATGGGAATAGAAAGAAGAAGAGTCATTTCCTCTTTTATGTCATGTGGGGTTAAAGTACTAAATAATTATTAAGTTATTTTCTGCCTGCAGAGGAAGTTAGATCCTTAGTCATGCCCAGGGACTTTCTCAACTTAAGACATTAAATGTCTGACCTCCTGGCAGTAGTACCATTGGCCCATGGAAAAATAGGCCAAAGAATGATGATGAAAGAAGTTATACGAGGTTAGCTCTAATAATCCATTAGGACCAATATGTTATTTTGATTTCTAGACTCACTGACTCTGAGGAGATCCAGAGACTCATCAGCCCTCAACCTCCTCCTGGGTCTTCTATATCTGGAAAGGAGTTGAGTCTCTATGAGGCTTGAAAAATACCATGGCCTTGTGCTGAACAATTAAAATGGACAACTTCAGGTTTTCATATTCCTGCCACTGTTCTAAGGCTGTCATCAGTAATATTTGCCCATGGATTTAACTCATAGATTCTCATAGATTTTTTAGTTAAATTTTATCATTATTCTCATTTAACAGATGAAGTACCCAAGGCACTGAAAAGTTAAGGTTTCCTGCCTGGGAAGTGATAGAAATCCAAGGCAGTCTGATTATAGAGACTGCTTTTACATAGACGCCACTCTACTGTCTCCCAAGAGTGTGGTAATAATTACTGGTTTCTTTCATGTTTGTATTCACCCTGGAAATACTCATTCCTGCTATGGTTTTCAAAAACTCTATTCTTGGATGGAGTTTGCTTATGGCTTAAGAACAAGTCTCGTGATTTAGTGTGTAACCCAAATGCTGACCATCCTCACCAGCCTATGGCTACAAAGAAAGCACATCAACATCAACAACATCAAAGTCTTGTTTCGCCTCTACCTCCTTTAGCAGGACTTCTGCCCCCACCCTACAAAGGTCACCAGGAGCGTTTTCATGAGATCTCAAGTTACCTTGCATGAGCTCACTCACCACACTGTCAGCTACACTCACCATTTGGTGCCACCACAGTCTGCTGCCACTCTAGCTCTCTCAGATGCAAAACCTGGAATCCTTGAAGGTCCTTAAAAGAGCTTCTCATTATTGACGTTGCTGAAGGAAGGTGACTTCTAAACAACGCTAATATACATGCTAAGGGTACTGTTTTAGTTTTCTTGGCTGCTAAAACGCAATATATACTGGAAATGAGCTGGCTTTTAACCATGGGAATTTATTAGCTTAGAAACTAACAGTTCTGAGGCTGTGAAAATGTCCAAATCAAAGCATCACCAATTGAAACTTTCTTCCTGAAGAGCAGCCGCCAGTGATCCTGGGCTCTTCTGTCACATGGCAAGGCACATGGCAGCATCTGCTCATCTCTCCCTTCTCCTCCAGGTTTTACAGTTTTCATCTTCTGGCTTCCATGGCTTTATCTCTCTGGTTCTGTGGCTTTTTCTTGTAAGAGTCTTCAGCAAGAGAATTGACCCACCCTGAACGAGATGGGTCACATCTTAAGATCCTACTCACCAAAATATCCTACTTGCTATAGGTCCACACCCAGAGGAAGGGATTAACTTTAAGAACATACTTTTCTATGGGCCCATATAGCCTTCAAATCATCAATCACAATTATTCATTCTCCCCAAAATCTCAAATCAAGTCATCCTTGTGGTGAGGAGCCATGCTGCGTTTCACGTAGGAGCAAGTCCAATATCGCTCTCTTTAAAACTGGGTGTCAGCATTTCTGTATCCCAAAGTTGCAATACTGGGATCCTGATACTCAGAGTCCCTCATGAAACTCATTTATTCAGCACTCTCTCTACCCTCCACGGGGGCTCCAGACCAGTCCATGGGGGCAAAGAGTCTGACAAAACACCCCGTCCCATCACATTGTCCTTATTCCTTCTATCTTTCCTTTACAAAAGCACCTTTCCCTTCTCCTACCTGTGCATATCAATTTATATAGAGAGATGGAGAGAAGTGACCATCACTTGAATAGCCAAACTTTTATTCCCAGATTGGATTCAGATAGGATATCCTGCAACATAGTTTATTCAATTTGGCTGAGTTAAGGCTTGCCCTGTAGGGAAGCCCAAGAGAGGACAGAGGGGCTCTTTGTTAAGAGTCTTAGAGAAAAATTTACAGAGCCAGCATCTTCCTGGCCTTAATAAGCAGGAGTTGGATGAGCTTGAAACTGAACTGATAGCATAGATAAAATCTGAATGGACATACTATTGTCTTAAATTTTAAATATCTCTGCCTTAAAACTCAGCTTCAGACCCAAGAACAAAAAGGACAAACATGATATAAGAAGATGGTGAAAAGGGAAAAAACAAACAGTACCAAACACAATAGGACCCAGCTATACTGTAACTTCTCATTTTGCAGTATGAAGAGACCCTAAAGCATAGGTCTGATAGAAGTCACTTCCCCTTTCCTACACTAGGATTAGAAGCAGTTTCACTTCATTGCTGGTCTCCAGGGCCACTCTGGCTAAGGAAAGCAGAAGTTCATGATATTAAAATAGATCTCATTGTGTATGCAAGAGTAAGCCATCAGCAAGTCTCTTCCTGTTATTCTACTTCAATTCTCAGGTTGGTGCCTACCAGCCCCTTTACGTGGACTCTATTAGAAACTCTGACTTGGCATTTGGAGGCGCTATGAAATGTTTGCTGAAACATTTGGCCTCTTGGTGTTTTGTAAATTCTGCAATAAATTGTGTCTGAGCACATACTGGAAAATTCCATTCTGAAAACAGCCAAGCCTACCAGAGAGCTCCCTAAGAATCAGCCCTCACTGCGCTGAAGTGCAAGAGACTCGTGGGGTCCTAATGTTAAGAGCGAGTTACCCTGTTTTTCTTCTTTTTCATTTTTCTTCCTTTTTCCCTCTTAACTACCTCCTAAAGGCATGGAATGAGACCACTTTTCGGGACTACTTAATTCTTATTCCTGCCCGAAATCAGAAATAACGGAGAATTGCTGAAGGATCTTGCTACAGCAACCAACGGCATCAATTGAAAACTTGTTAGATATGCAGAATTTCAGGCCCCATCCCGGACCTACGTAATCAAAATTTGCATTTTAACAAGCTCACGACTGATTAGTATGTACATTAAAATTTGAGGGTGCGCTGGAGCTGCGGGCTTTAGGGGCCCGGCCCTTGTGTGCAATTTTTGGATCACAGCGACACCTTGTGGTTACTCTGGTAGTTGCTATGCGCTTTCCGGTGGGAAGGCTGCATTTGACAGAAGGGCAGTTCATTTGTCGCTGGAGGAATCAGATGACCCTGTACTAGTGTGGAGAGGGTTCCGAGTTCCGTCTCTCTCGACCACACTGTCAGTTGCAGACGTTTGGGTTCTCTTCCAAGGATGTTTTCCACCCAGACTTAGCAAAAGGGGCTCGTAGGCCGAGCCATTTTCCATGTTAGAAACAGCAAGATCTATAGGTCCCAAAGAATGTTTTCCCTCTTCACAAGAATTTGTATAACATTCGTAAAACCATTAATACTTAGAGGCACACAGGATAATTTTAGAGATGGCATAGATGAGTGGTCCCCAGCACTCAAGGATAAGGATCACAGTACAGTAACAGTTGGCATTTATTGAACATTTACTATGTTCCAGGCACTGTTCTAAGCACCTACATGTATTTAGTCATTTAAACATCACAACACTTTGATGAGGAGGGTGCTATGTTATTTTCTCATATGACAGTAATTTTGCTTCTAGTATTTGTTGGTTATAAAATCCATACTAACAAGAAACTATTATTATGAACTTAATAACTATTGAACTGGAATTTGCATTTAACTAAACCCAATACCTTCCACATATCTTTAGGGAAGGGTAATACAGAAGGATACGATAAATTATCTATCTAGCCTCAAGCCATGGTTGGGGAATATATAGATTTGGGGATCTTTAGCAACAGCTCCAAGACACTCCAAGCATTTCACAACCCACAGGCTAGGAGTCCCCAGTGTAGAAGCCCATCTCAAATGCTTTAGAAATAACATAAAATCCAATGCTGAAGACACTTGATTTCAACTGGCCTCAAATGATTAAAAGGATCAGACTCACCTTGACCTTGGCTGGGAGACCTTTAGAGAGAAGCAGATGAGAAAACTGACTTCAGAAGGGTTGATTGACTTGCCCATGATTACATTTCTAGTTTGAGACACTGCACTACAGAGACAATCATAGCCCATGACCTGACTTCTCCAACCCATACCCTAAGAAGATTAATTTTCCTAGAACAATGTTCTGCTTAGGTTATTCCCCAACTCAAAAAATTAAATAAAGCCCATTCTGCTTACCTTGGCTTTCAAAGCAAAATGTAACCCTGTCTAACCTGCTTGCTGCTTCCCCCCTCATGTCCCTGTGATCTAGCTAAACTATTCCTCTTGTCCTCAGCTTTGCCAGTGGAGAAAGATGGTGTTTTAGTTTGCAAAAGCTACTGGAATGCAATATAGCCAGAAACAGAATGGTTTTTAAAAAGAGAATTTATTAAATTACAAGTTTATAGTTCTAAGGCTGTGAAAATGTCCAAATTTAGAAGGAAAGATACCTTAGTTTGAGAAGGCTGATGATTTTCGGGCGCTCTCTCTCTCAGCTGGAAAGACACATGGCGTCATCTGCTAGCTTTCCTTCCAGGAAATTTCAATGGCTTCCTCAGGGCTCTGTCCATTCTGGTGGCTCTGTTGATTCTGGTGTCTCTAAAGCTTTTTCCAAAATGGTTCCCTCTTAAAGGGTTCCAGTAAATAACCCCACCTTGAATGGGTGGAGACACATCTCCATGGAAACCATCTAATCGAAAGTTATCACCCACAATTGGGTGGGTCACATTTCCATTGGAACAATAAAAAAAGATTCTACTCAGCAGCATTGAATGAGGGTTGAAGGGCATGGCTTTTCTGGGGTACATGATAGCTTCTAACCGGTACATTCCATCCTTTGGACCCCCCAAAAGACATGTTCTTTCCAAATGCAAAATACATTCATTTCTTAACAATATCAGAAAGCCTGAAACCATTTCAGTAGCAATACAAATACAATACAAAGTCAGAAACAGTACAAAATTTCATCAAAGTCAGCTACGGGCATGGTCTGTCCTAAGGCAAAATTCTCCTCTGGCTCTGAACCTGTAAAACTCAGAACAAATTATCGACTGCCAACATAAAAAGGAGGGACAGTCATAGGACGCATATTCCCATTACCATAGAGAGAAATTGGAAGGAAGATGGGGGTCACTGAACCCAATCAGTTTCGAAAACCTGCAAGGCAAAGTGTATTAGATTTCAAAGTCTGAGAGTCATTTATCTTCGGGGCTTTAGAAAGCAGGAGTCCCAGGCTTTCCAAGCACAGCTGCGCGCCTCTCTCTGAATGCAACCTTGGGGTATCACCTTTTCTCAGCTCTACCCTCTCCAAGCATCAGGGCTGCACCCTGATGAGGCGAACTATAGGGTGATTAGCTAGAGGCTAAGGTGACCTCTCCCTGGGAAGCCTTGCCTTGATGTAGCCACTGGAATTCAGCATTAGGTCCTACACAGATACAGGAAAACAGTCCAGGCAGTAGCAGAGTTAGACCTTTTCTCAAGACCTAGCACAAATTTACTGTGAGAAATGTGATTAGTGAGTTGACCAAAGAAGCACGCTTGTTAGTGGGAGGTCTACAGCCCTCGCTGGAAGATTGGCTATTTCTTCTCCCCAGCATCCAACTCCTCTTCCCAACAGTACCTCATCCCCTGCTGAGGCACTCTTTCTTCCCCTGGATTCCCTCCCGGAGACAGTGACCAAGCGCCCTGCTTGGTCCCTAGTGGGAAGAGAGGTGTCCCAAGCTAGGGCAATTGGATGTGCTCCTTCTGGCATTTGAATTTGGTCCGGAGGATCAAAGAAAGAGAAAAATGATTCTATCTCATTCCAGCAGTGCTGCCCTGACCTTGCAGGGCCTGCTTTTTGTTTTTGTGACGGCTCTGGAGCCCTGTCCTCAAGAAACGCCCTGCCTGTTTTTAAGCCTTTAGCTCCTTAACAGATTCTGTGAACCCCCAGCATCCTTCCATAAAACCTTCCTCTTGATTAAGTAAAAGTACTAGCCAGCAGAGTTCCTGGAATAATGCTGTTAAAAAGCAATGCTAAAAAAAATGTGATTTAGAGCAACCGCAGTTTATTTGTCAAACTCGCAGGTCTGTTGGTTGGCCAGCACAGTTCTGCTTCAGACTCAAGTCTGGTTAAAGTCTGCTCTACGTAGCTCTCATTTGAAGGCAGCAGCTCCCAGAGCATCTCTTAACTATTTGTTTCTATAACAATTTATAAAATGCAGTCAATTTTTATATATTGATCTCAAAGCCAGCAACCTTAATAGCTAACGTTTATATAATCCTTACCACGTGTCAGTCACTTTATATGCACACATGAATTCAATCTCACAATGATGTTATGAAGTAGGTATTATTATTACACCTATTTTCAGATGAAGGAATTGAAGTATAGAAAAGTCCAGAGACTTTAAGTAAAATGTCTAAGATCATAGTGATGGGAGCAGGGTTTGAACTTTATAGTGCAATGTCCCGGGCTGTAAGTCCTACACCACATTTGCTGCTTACCTTTGTTATATTCTCTCCTTAGTTCTAATAATTTGTCTTTCTATTCTCTTGGGTTTCCCATGCAAATGGCAACAATAAATACTTTAAAAGTCAACTAACGGGCAGTGCAATTGTGGCTCAATGGCAGAATTCTCACCTGCCATGCCAGAGATCAGGTTCGATTCTTGGAGCTTGCCCATGCCAAAATAAATAAATAAATAAAGTCAACAAGCACTTCATCAAAGAAGATATACAAATAACAAATAAACATATAAGTGCACAACATCATATGTCATTAGGGATTTGCAAATTAAAGCAATGAGATATCACTGTGCACCTATTAAAATGGCTAAAATCCAAAACACTGACAACACCAAATGCTGCAAAAGATGCGGAGTACCAGGAGCCCCCATTCATTGCTGGTGGGAATGCACAATGGTGCAGTCTCTGTGGAAGAGAGTTTGGCAGTTTCTCACAATGTTAAACATAGGCTTACCATACAACCCAGCAATTGGGCTGGATTTTTACCCCAATGAGTTGAAAACTTGGGTCCACATAAAACCTGCAAACAAACATTTATGGCAGTTGTATTCATAATTGCCCAAACTGGAAGCAACCCAGATGTTTCCATGAACAAAATGTGGTACATCCATGCAATACAGTATTATTCAGAAATAAAAAGAAATGAGTTATCAAGCCACAAAAAAAGGTACGGGAGAGCTTTAAATGCACATTGCTAAGTGAAAGAAGCCAGTCTGAAAAGGCATCGTATTGTATGATTCCAACTATATGATATTCTGAAGAAAGCAAAACTATAGAGAGAGTAAAATGACGAGGTGGTCAGGGGGAGGAGGAGAGGAATGCATAGGTGGAGCACAAGGGATTTTTAGGGCATTGAAACTATTCTGTATGAAACTGTAAGGGTGAATACATGACATCATGTATTTGTATAAGCACACAGAATTGTACAACACCAAAACAGTGAGCCCTAATTTAAATTCTGAACTTATTTACTGATAATGTATCAATATTGGTTCACCGGCCATAACACACATAACACACTGATGCAAACTGTTGATGTGAGGGAAGGAGTATATGGGGACTCTACCTTCTAGACAATCTTTCTAAAAACCTACAAATGCTCTAAAAGCACAGTCTATTTTTCAGAATGTCAACTAGCAAAAGCATGGTTCACATCCTGTTAAACATTGCAGGGTGTGAGGGTGTGTGTGTGCGTGTGTGTGTGTGTGTGTGTGTGTGTGTGTGTGTGTGTGTTGGGTGGAGGAACTCTATGAAAAGCAGCATTCTCAGAGAGAATGGAATTCTCCAGGCCCTTGGGAATGCTTGTATACTTCCTGAGAAGCAAGGAATTTCATGCATTGCGGCACTAGCCAAGTTGGGGCATCCTCAAAGAGGATTTGCAGGCACCAGGGAGCTTGAATAGAGAGAGAGGCCCAGGACCAAACCCAAAGAATGTCAAATGACAGGCCTGCCCCTTCCCCTCCCTCCTCCCCCTGATTCAGGCAGAATCAAAAGCCATTGAGGCCCCCCGTTTTCACAGACTGAGGCCGGGAGGGAGATCCCCTGAGGCCGAAACTGCAGCAATCCCATGGGCTTCTGCTCTCAACAGGCCTGCATTTGAAACCACAATCCACAAGGCTCCAGTTTTATACACATTCCTTTCGTGGTGCTGCAAAAAAAAAAGAAAAAAAAAAAGAGAGAGAGAGAAAGAATTGGAAGAATGAAAGTGAGAAGTCTTCAGGAATGGGGAATTCTTTTTCTAGTCTAGTGAATGAGGTTAACAAGTGGAAAAATAAAACTATTCTCTGTGAAGGGTCTTTTTGGAAGGGTTACCAGGCCATGATAATTAAAAGTAAATTAAAAGACTATATTATTCATTCAGCCTCCATCACCTCTCTCAGCTCTGAGGAAAGTGAGTATATTTCAGGGGAGCAGAGGGGGAGAAACAGGCTACCTCAGTGTGGGGTGAAGACTGTTTAAGAAGGAGGAGTCGGGGTGGCAAGATAAATGCTAACTCAGGGATTAAGAATTTGAGTAGTAATCTTCCCCAACCATTACAAATTGGTCATTTGTTCATGCATTTCACAGGAATGTTTTCTGATATTTTGCCTAATGTCAAAAAAAAAAAAAAAATCCAAACCTGCATGTAGGTCACTTTATATTTATCGGGGCCTCAGTTTCTTCTCTGTAAAATGAAGATATGAAGCGAGATCAGTGGTTTTCAAACAGTGTCCTCCAGAGCATTCTCTGAAGCCTAAACCAGGCGGGAAGAAGGAAAATGGAAATATGAATTGGGCAAGTTATCTCTGTCTGCTTCTGTCATCTTTGCCCTCAGCCCATTTTCAATGCAACCTAATTGAGTGGTTAATACCTGGTTCTGTGACATGTTAGCTCTCTCAACCATTCCAGGTGACAACAAAGGTAAGAGTCACCAAATTGCCACCTCGTATGAGGTACGGAAATTTTCTGCCAGCTTGATGTCTTTCTCGAGGAGACTGAGAAAGACTTGTGACAACCCAAGTGGGTCATCAGCACTCACAGATTCTGCCTGTGCTGGTGGTTTCAGGAGGTACTGAGTGGCCTGTGTTGAGAAGGGATCCCTCAAATTGACATCTGTATTCTCATAAATATAGGTGAGATTTTATATAAGATTCTGTAACAATTTCCCAGCGAAATCTCTCCTGACCTTCAAAGCTTCTCCCATGTTTTCCAAAGCAGCACAGACTACCCACTAACCCTGAATTTAAAATTGTTGGCATTGAATGCCTGTTTACTTACATTTTATTATCTTTTCTCTTGTCTTGAGGTCAAAAAGGAAACCATGGCCTCTCATTATGAGTCCCCAAGTCCTGGGAAAGCCCCTGGCTCACAGAGGAGATTGTATTTTCCAAAAATGGCCACAGCAATATTTCCGGTTCCAGATGTTCTCTACATGTTTTCCAGAACCCTGTCCCCTGAATCCTGGGGCAGGGGGGACAGACTATGATTGCCTTAAATAAGTGGAATGTGGCAGAAGTGATGCTGTGTGATTTTCTGGGCAATCAAGCTTCTGTCTGGTGCTCTTTCCCCCGGGAGGTTCAACCTTGAAACACAGGTTGTTCTGCAAACTAGCCCATGCAGATGGCAACTGATACCACCAGCAGATGGACAACTTCAACAGCCAGACAGAGGAATGGAGAAGCTGGATCATCCCATCCTCTATCCTTCAAATCCTGCAACTGAGAACTCGACACTATAGAGTAGAGACAAGGTATTCCTGTTCTGCCCTGCCCAAATTCCTGACCCAAAGATTCAGTGGGCATAATAAACACTTGGATTTGGCCGCTAGATTTGGAGGTTATCTGTTAACAGCCATAGTAACTAAAATGTAATAGACAATGAATATGTTAATGAATGCTTATAGATTTTATCAGATCCTGGGACCCACATTGAAGGTGGAAAAGAGAGTTATCCTAGGAAGTAGACAGAAGTATATTGTGGTTTTCTAAAGTATTAAGTATATATATTTTTAAAAGTTTTTTTTAAAAAAGTCATTTAAATATGCTTTTATTTGTCTAAGGGGCTAGGCTATTCTCTATTCTGCTTCTCCACAAATAAACTGTGCAATCATTGGCGGCATATTTAATGTTTGTGTCACTGCATTGGAGCTTGAGGGTAAAGTTTGACTGTGTACATCAGGGGTTAATCTGGCTTGGAATTTGTTCTTTTATTCCTTTCTTTCTTTGGTGGAGAGAAGGTTATCTGGAGCTGATTTTTTGTTAACATAATTTAAGGAATCTTCTCGTTTTGCCTTGAGTGACAGTGAAAAAAACCTCAGGTTTGAAAAACATAGAACTAAATGAACGGTTTAGGATGAGATTAAAACAAGGACCCCAGGGCAATTTGAATAGTAAATCAAGCCTTCATTATTCATAGTGCTTTTTTCTCTAGCATTTATTAATTAGCAACTGTTTTCCATAAGAATATTAATGGGATCAACATCATCCTTAAAACTAACCAAAGTAAATATGATGTTTAATTTTGTATTTTAATTAAAACCAGGCATAAGTGGTTTTTATTATGTTTGTCTTGTAGATTTCTTCTCAGAAAATCCAACAGGTGACCACATAGTTCCCGGAGTGATTATTTGAATGGAATGTGATTGCACAAGAGCTTTCACGTAAAAAAAAAAATTGTAATGATGAGAATGATTGTACTCATATTTTTGGTTAAAGCTGATGCTTTAGTTTTAAGGGTGTGTCTGTGTGTGACAATGACTAATCATCCTGGAAGAAGAATGGTTTTCAATGTATGCCACAGAACGCCAACCTCCATGAAGAGGGAATTGATGGCAATTTGGCTGGGCTGGAAATCGGCAGAACTGGGAAATAGATTGCCAGAAGCCTAGACTGACAAGCATGTCTGAGATCTGCTTTCTGTGAGTTTTGTATAGAAATGATTGTAATGGATATATGCTGGTCATTAATAAACATAATTTATTATGAGTATATATATTTAAAAATTTATTTTAAAGTTTTATCGAAGTTCTACATGTGCAAAGCTTAACAAGTCAAATAGGTTTATATTGAAAACCCACAGCCTCCTGCTTGCCTTCCTCCATCCCTGGTTCCCACTCCACAGAGGTAATTACTTTCATTTTTTTTAAAGCTGTTTCTTCAGGAGTTTGCCCTCATATTTCTTTATTATATACTTATATTGCTATTTCTCATATCTTCATCTGGGTTTAAAAATCTTAAAAGCTTGTTGTGAGCATTAAAATAAATGAATCCACCAAACTGCTTTTAACAGTGCTTGTCACTGTTGTTATTATATTGTTTTTTTTGGGGTTTGAGTTATCTATTATGTTTCTACTACTATAAAAAAATAATATCTAGCTCCATTATAATACCTCCTTAACACACACAAATACAAATACACATAGTCATCCTCCTGCCATCTGACCAACATATTTCTATCATAACTTTTCAAAGCAGTTTTATTGAAATATATTCACATACCAAATAATCCATCCAAAGTGTACAATCAGTGGCCCACAGTACAATCACAGAGTTGGGTATGCATCACCACAATCAATTTTAGAATGTTCTCAGTACTCCAAAAAGAAAACCCCATAACCCCCATATCTCCCAATTATTGACACTTAGCATTGGTTGTTACCTTTGTTACAATTGATGAAAAAAATATTTATAATATATATAATATAATATAACATATATAATTATGACCTATGTTTGTTTTAGTTCATGGAAGAATATTCTCATATTTGTGCAATTAACTACAGTCATCACCCACAACAGAGTTCACTCTGTTATACAATCCCAAGTTTTATCCTCATTTTCCTTCTAGTGACTTACTAGACCATAAACTCCCCCCTTTCAACAATAATCACATGCAAAATTCAGCATAGTTAATAACACTCACAATAATGCTACCACCACCTCTATACCTTTCTAGAAATTTACAATCAACCTAATTAAAAATCCTGTACAAATTAAGCATCATCTCCCCTTTCTCTACCCTCAGCATATCCCCTGGTAACCTATATTTTAGTTCCTAACTCTATGAGTTTGCTTATTATGATTGGTTCATATCAGTGAAATCATACAATATTTGTCCTTTTGTGCCTGGCTTATTTCACTCAGCATAATGTCCTCAAGGTTCATCCATGTTGTCACATGCATCAGGACTTCCTTCTTACAGCTAAATAATACTCTATCGTATATACATAGGAAATTATCTTTATCCCATTCATTAGTTGATGTATGCTTCAGATACTTCCATCTTTTGGCAATTGTGAATAATACCACTATGAACATCAGTGTGCAAATATCTGTTCGAGTACCTGCTTTCAGTATTTCCAGGTAAATACAGAGTAGTGGGATTACCAGATCATATAACAATTATATACTTAGCTTTTTGAGGACTAAATGTCCCCCAAAGTGACTGCACCATTTTATATTTCCAACAGCAGTGAATGAGGGTTCCTATTTCTCCACACCCTTCTCCAACACTTGTAGTTCTTTGCTTTTTTAATAATGGCCATTCTAGGAGGTGTGAAATGATATCTCATTGTGGTTTTGATTTGCTTTTCTCTAATAGCTAGTGATGTTGAGATTTTTCACAGGCTTTTTTCTTTTTTCCATGTGGTTTTTAGTTATTTTATATCCTCTATGGAAAAATGTCTATTCAAGTCTGTTGACTATCTTTAGTTGAGTTGTTTGTCTTTTTATTGCTAAGTAGGATTTCTCTATATTTTCTCGATATTAAATCCTTATTGGATATATGGTTTCCAAATATTTTCTCTCATTGAGTAGGTTGTTGTTTCATTTTCTTGACAAAGTCCTTTGAAGCAGAAAAGTATTTAACTTTGAGAAAATCCCTTTATCTCTTCTTTTCTTCCTCTGCTTTTGTTTTGTTTATAAGGTCTAAGAAAACCATTGCCTATCAAAACATCTTCAAGGTGCATCCCTACATTTTCTTCTAGGAATTTTATAGTCCTGGCTTTTCTATTTAGGTCTTTGATCCATTTTGAGTTAATTTTTTGTAGGAAGTATAGATATAGGGGTCTTCTTTCATTCTTTTTCATATACGATGTCAGTTCTCCCAGCAGCATTTATTGAAGAGACTATTCAGTCCCCATTGAGTAGACTTGGCAGCCTTGTTGAAATCAATTGACCATATATATTAGAATCTATTTCTGATCTCTCAATTCAATTCCATTGGTCAATATGTTTATCTCTATGCTAGTACCATACTGTTTTGACCACTGTGGCTTTGTAATATGTTTTAAAGCCAGGAAGTGTGACTCCTCCAGCTCTTTTCCTCTTTTTCAAGATGTTTTTGGTTATTCGGGCCTCCTTACTCTTCCAAATAAATTTGATAATTGGCTTTACCATTTCTGCAAAGTAACCAGTTGGAATTTGGCTTGAGATTGCTTTGAATCCATAAACCAATTGCAGTAGTATTTACATTTTATTGATATTTAGCTTTCTAATCCATAAAGATAGATGTCCTTCCATTTATTTAAGTCTTCTTTGATTTTTCTTTTTTTTTTTGGCAATGTTTTGCAGTTTTCTGTATACAGGTCCTTTAGATCCTTGGTTAAATTTATTCCTAGATATATGAATCTTCTGGTTGCTACTTCTAGTAAATGGAATTTTTTCCTTGATTTCCTCCTCAACTTGCAAGTATATAGAGACACTAATGATTTTGCATGGTAATCTTGTATCCCGCAACTTTGCTGAATTTGTTTATTAGTTCTGGTAGCTTTGTTGTTGATTTGTCAGGACTTTCTATACATAGGATCATGTCATCTGCAAAGTGAAAGTTTTGCTTCTTTCTTTCTGATTTGGATGCCTTTTATTTCTTTTTCTTGCTTAATTGCTGTAGTTAGAACTTCTAGCACAATGTTGAACAACAGTGGTTACAGTGAACATCCTTTTTTTGTTCCTGATCTTAAGGGGGAAATCTTTCAATCTTTCCCCTTTGAGTATGATGCTAGCTGTCAGTTTTTCAAATATGTCTTTATCATGTTGAGGAAGTTTCCTTTGATTCCTGCTTTTTGAAGTATGTTTATCAAGAAAGGTCGATGGATTTTGTCAAATTTTTTTTCTGCTTTAATTGTAATGGTCATGTGGTTTTCCCCTTTGATTTGTTAATATGGTGTGTTACATTAATTGATTTTCTTGTGTTGAACCACCCTTGCATACCTGGGATAAAACCCATTTGATCATGGTGTATAATTCTTTTAATGTCCTGTTGATTGATTTGCAAGTATTTTGTCTGAGATTTTTGTATAAATGTTTATTAGAGAAATTGGTCTGTAATTTTCTTTCATTATGGTATTTTTGTCTGGGTTTGGTATTAGAGTGATGTTCACTTCACAGAATGAGTTAGGTAGCATTTCATCCTCTTCCATTTGGAAGAGTTTTGAGCATGATTTGTATTAACTCTTCTTTGAATGCTTGGTAGAATTTACCTGGGAAACCATCTGCTCCTGGACTTTTCTGTGGGAAGGTGTGATGACTGATTCAATCTCTTTATTTGTGATTAGTTTGTTGAGATCTTCTATTTCTTCTAAAGTCAGTGTAGGTTGTTCATGTGTTTCTAAAGGGTTGTCCATTTCATCAAAGTTGTCTAGTTTGTTGGCATTACACGTGTGCATGGTATCCTCTTGTGATCTTTTTATTTCTGTGGGGTCAGTAGAAATGGCTCACCTCTCATTTCTAATTTTATTTATTTTCATCTTCTTTCTTTTGTCTTTGTCAGTCTAGCTAAGGTTTTGTCAATTTTATTTATCTTCTCAAAGAACCACTTTTGGTTTTGTTGATCCTATTGTCTTTTCTTTCTCAGTTTCATTCATTTCTGCTCTAATCTTTGTTATTTCTTTTCTTCTACTTGCTTTGGGGATAGTTGCTGTTCTTTTCCTAGTTCTTCCAGGTGTGCATTTAGGTCTTTTGCTTTAGCTCTTTCTTCTTTTTAAATGTAAGCATTTAGAACTATAAATCTCCCTCTCAGCACTTCCTTCTACATGTCCTGTAAGTTTTGATATGTTGTGTTCTCATTTTCACTTGCATTGATATTTACCGATTTCTCTTGCAATTTCTTCTTTGATCCATTGATTGTTAAGTACATGTTGTTTAACCTGCATGTATTTGTGTATTTTCTGGTTGTCCACCTGTTACTGATTTCTATCTTCATTTCATTATAGTCAGAAAATGTGCTTTGTATAATTTCAATCTGTCAAAATTTATTAATGAGAGTAGTGTATTGAAGTCTCCAACTGTTTTTGTAAAGATGTCTATTTCCCCTTTCAATTTTGCCAGAATTTGTCTCATGGATTTTGAGGCCTCCGGCTAAGTGCATAAATATGTATAATTGTTATTTATTCTTGGTGGTTTGCCCCTTTTATTAACATATAGTGTCCTTCTTTGTCTCTTATAACAACTTTGCATTTAAAGTCTCTTTTGTCTGATATTAGTATAGATATTCCAGCACTTTTTTGGTTACTGTTTATGTGAAATATCTTTTTCTAACCTTTCACTTTCACCTGTTTGTGTCCTTGTGTTTAAAGTGAATCTCTTGTAGACAGCATATAGATGGTTCATGCTTTTTAATCAATTCTACCAATCTGTGTCTTTTGGGGAGTTTAATCCATTAAAATTCAATGATATTACTATCTAGGCAAAATGTACTTCAATCATTTTATCCTTTGGTTTGTGTCTTATTTTTGGCTCTCTTTTTACCCTATTAGTTATCCTTACTGATAATCTTCATTTCTACACACTCCAAACTTTTTTCTCCTGTCTTTTCCTTTCAATCTGCAAAACTTCTTTTAGTTTTTCTTGTAAGGAAGTTCTCTTATTGATGAACTCTCTCAGTTTCTGTTTGTCTATGAATTTTTAACTTCTTCATATTTGAAGGATTGTTTTGCCAGATAAAGATTTTTTGACTGGCAGTTTTCTCTTTCAGTATCTTAAATATATCATAGTACTGCCTTCTCATGTCTGTTGTTTTGGATGAGAAATCTACATGTCCATTTCCCTTGTATGTGACAAATTACTTTTCTCTTGCTGCTTTCAGGATTCTCTTCTTATCTTTGATGTTAGACATTCTGATTAGCATGTGTCTCAGAGTAGGTCTATTAGGATTTATTCTTTTGGAGTATGTTGTGCTCCTTGAATATGTGTATTATTGTCCTTCATAAGAGTTCAGAAAATTTCAGCCATTATTGCTTCAAATATTCTTTTTGTCCCTTTTCCTTCTTTTCTCATTCTGGGACACACATGACATGTATATTTGTGCACTTTATTCTGTCATTCAAATCTCTGAAATCCTGCTCAATTTTTCCCATTCTTTTTTCTATCTGTACTTCTGTCTATAAGTTTTCAACAGTCCTGTCTTCTAGCTCTCTGATTCTTTTTTATGCATGTTCAAATCTATTTTATGCCTCTACTGTATTTTTAATCTCTTCTATTGTGTCTTTCATTACCTTAGTTTGTGTTATGCGTCTTTTGTATTTTCATGTTCTTTGGGTTTGCACAGTGTCTTCTAAATATCCTTTATCTCTCTAGCCATACTTTCCTTTAACTCTTGAATTGATTTAGGAGTTTTGTCTGAACATCTTTGATTAGTTGTTCCAAATTCTTTGTCTCCTCTGAAGTTTCAATTTGTTCCTTTGACTGGGCCATATCTTCCTATTCCTTAGTATGGCTTGTAATTTTTTTGCTGGTGTCTAGGCATCTGATTATCTTGATGCATTTATTCTAGAAGTAAGTTTTGCTCTCTTGCCTAGGGTTTACCAGCTCCCTATTCTGCCATCCTAGTATCCTAATTTCCTAGCGTAGCCTTTTAGGATCAATATTTAGTGTTTACATTATTATGATTTTGTAAATATCAATAACTGCACCACATAGAATATCATGATTCCTTGTCCTTTCTGTTCAATTATTTGTTTTCACTGGTGTTTATTATTGTCTCATTGGGTTTGTTTGCTTACTTATTTTTCTATGTTCCTCTATCTAAATCATTCCCAAACTCTCCACCAGAAATGTAAATCTCTTCTCAATATGTTTTAATGATGTAAACATTTCTTTTGGAGATATATTTCCTGGAGCTTTCTCCCCTCCTGCTGCAATCCAGACTGGCTAATGCCTAAATCTGCTGCACAGCTGTCATACTGGAATTTATTTTTACTGTCAACCTCAAAATTCCTTTCAGTTCTCCTCTACATTAGATCCTTTTTTTTTGCAATGAAATCCTCTTTCTTGCTTTAAACTTTTATAAAGTATATAAAATATATAAACATCCTCTAATACCTTCCATATCATGAATGTCTAAAAAATTATTTCACCCTCATCCATGATGGACAGTTGGACTAGGTATAGAATTTTAAGTTGAAAATAGTCTACTGTGACTATTTTATTGAAATATTATAGTGCTTGATTTGATCTTCACATGTTATCTTTTCTCTTGTATTTCCTTCTCTTTGGCATTTTTCTACTTTCTGGTATGCAACTCAAACTTTTCCTTCCAATATCTTTTGAGTGAGGCTTGTTATTTCCTCCCTGGAAGCTTTTCACATCTTCTCTTTGTTTTTGGAATTCTAAAATTTTATGATGACTTGTCTTGATGTGGTCTTTACATCCATTATGCATGGTACACAATGGCTCCTCTCAATGTGAAAACTCATGTTCTTCAGTTCTGAGAAATTTTCTTGGATTATGTTTTGAATTATTTGAACCCATGTCATCCATTTTCCAAATTCTCTCTTTGTGGAGTTACTATTTTATTGGAATATTATATTGCTTGATTTTGTCTTCACATTTTATCTTTTCTCTTGTGTTTCCATCTCTTTGGCATTTTCCTAATTTCTGGGATACTTCCCAAACTTTTTCTTCAAATATTTCTATGTGTATTTTGAATGTCTGCTCTCCATAGTTTTACTTTCTCAGAGTTCAAATTTTTGCCTTTCTCTCTTTCTTCTTTTTTAAAATTTCTACCCCAAATAAGCAATCTTTATTTATTTTTCCAAACACTCCCTTTTCTCCCTCTTCAGTCCTGATAACCTTTAATTTATCTCTGCAAACTTGCTATGTCTGGTCAACTCTTATAAATGATGGTCACACAATATTTTGGGTTTTTCGATGAGTTTTTATATAACCCCCGAGTTTCCTTCTTTTATTCCTTAGGATATCAATATAGTTTTTTATGTATTTTTTTTCTGCTACTTGAATTATTTTTATTTCTCCAGAGTTCTTTTAAAAATCTTGCTTTTTTTTTTAAATCTCTTTTTTCCTGCTAGAGAGTATTCTCAGATGTTTGATCAGCCTTAGCTCCCATCTCATATTTAAGAGTGAGGCACTAATAAGCTAATTGGAAGCTGTGTGGTGTTTATCTGTGTGTGTATGTGTGTGTGTGTGTGTTTAGTCATGTGCACATATGGTTGTAGTGAAAGCTATAAGGAGTTTGGCATTCAGTGGACTTTTCTGCAGGTGATCTTATGGGGCTGTTTCATTGGGTGATGCCAGTTTGTCAGGCTTTTTTTTTTTTTTTTTAAATCTTTTCTCTTAGTGTAACCCATTTCCCCAGAGAGGAATCTTCTGATTTCTGATTTGAGAGATATAAACCTGGTGCTAGCATTCTGGGACTGGATGAAGGAAAGGGGAATGAGAGTCCACAGTTCAGGATGTGAAACTCCACTTGAATCCCCTATGTTCTGTGTAATGCCTTGACCTGATGTCACTGAGTTCAGTCTTTCTTACTTACCCTCTGCAATGCCCAAATATGGACTTCTCAGACTGGGGATAAGGTGTGGGAGTATCTGGGGGGTCTACATGCTTATTGTACAGAATTGTAACCAGTTTTCTGTTCTCAGCTCCACTTAAGTCTAGAACCCATAGGAAAAACTGTTTTCAATTTGATGCTTAATAGAATTTTGAGTGGCAAAACTCAAACAATGTAATAGTGAAATATAAACCAAGCTGGGTTAATTTAATTCTGAGTGGGCACAGTCTTGACTTTTAAATTTTCCTTGGGATACTAAATTTGGTTGTTATTATAGGATTTTATAGTTCTTTGAGCTTCCTATTTTTGTTGTGTTCATATCAGGAAAAAAAGAGAAAAGCTGAAAATCAATAATCTATCTCAAGGAACTAGAAAAAACCGGCAAATTACACCCAAAGAAAGTAAAAAGAAGGAAATAGCAAAGATGAAAGCCTAGACAAATGAACTAGAAAACAATGTGCAATAGAGAAATTCAGTAAAATCAAAAGTAAACCCAGTAAAATCAAAAGTAAATAAAAAGGAAACATCACTTCAGATACTAAATAAATTATAATACTGTATTAAAGACAATAAATATTGTAAATTCAAAAATTTTAGGTGAAGTGGACAAACTCTTAGAAAAATAACATATGAAAATCAATACAAGAACTATGAATGGCCCTATATATGTGTACAGGGCTATTCATATTTAATATAATTTTATTGAAATATATTCAACTGCTATATAATAATCTAAAGTATACAGTCAATGGTTCACAGTATCATCATAAAGTTGTGCATTCATTAACCGAATAAATTTTGAAAATTTTCATTATTACAAAAACAATGAAAGAATAAAAATAAAAATCAGACAGCACTCCCAGGATTCACAGACCTGGCAACATGGGACTGAGAAAGCCTTCTTGACCAAAATGGAGAAGAGAGAAATGAGACTAAGTAGTGTCAGTAGCTGAGAGATTTCAAACTGAGTTGAAAGTTTATCCTGGAGGTTATTCTAATGCACTATATAGATATCCCTTTTTAGTTTATGGTGTATTGGAGTGGCTGGAAAGAAGCACCTGAAATTGTTGAGTTGTGTTCCAGTAGCCTTGATTCTTGAAGATGATTGCATAATGATAAAATTTGTACAATGTGACTGTGTGAGTGTGAAAACCTTGTGTCTGATGATCCTTTTATCCAGGGTATGGACAGATGAGTAAATAAATATGGATCAAAAATAAATAAATAATGGGGGGGGTAAGGGGTAAAATAAATTAGGTAGACTGCAATACTAGTGGTGAATGAGAGGGAGGGGTATGGGTATGGCATGCATGAGTTTTTTCTTTTTATTCATTTTTCTGGAGTGATCCGAATGTTTTTAAAAAGATCACGTGATGAATATACAACCATGTGATGATATTGTGAGCCATTGATTGTTCACCATGTATGGACTATATGTGTGTGAAGATTTGCCAATAAAAATATTTTAAAAATTGAGTAAAAATAAAAATGAAAAGAATACGCCCCAAATCCCCTGTTCCTTATCCCCCTCATTATGAATTTATTTTTTAATCTTATTTTTTACTCATCTGCCCACACACTGGATAAAGGGAGTGTCAACCACATGATTTTCACAATCACATGGTCATGCTGTAAAAGCTATATAGTTATACAATCATCTTCAAGAATCAAGGCCACTAGAATACAGTTCAACTGTTTCAGGTATTTCCTTCTAGCTATTCTATTCCACCAAAAACTAAAGAAAGATATCTTTATAATGCATAAGAATAACCTCCAGAATGACCTTTCAACTCTATTTGAAATCTCTCAGCCACTGTAACTTTATTTTGTTTCATTTCTCCTCTCCCTTTTGGTCAAGAAGTCTTTCTCAATCCCATGGGGCAGGCCACGGTAGCTCAGCAGGTAGAGTTCTCACCTGCCATGCCAGAGACCTGGGTTTGATTCCCAGTGCCTACCCATGCAGGGAAAAAAAAATCAATCCCATGATGCCAGGACTAGGCTCATACCGAGGAATCATGTCCCACATTGCTAGGGAGACTTACACCCTTGGGAATCATGTCCCATTCAGAGGGGAGAATAATAAGTTTACCTGAAAAATTGGCTTCAAAAGAGAAGCCACATCTGAGCAACAAAAGAAATTCTCTAGGGGTGACTGTTAGGCATAATTTTAAGTAGGTTTAGCTTCAATTTTCCCAGGGCAAGCCAAAGGCAAGCCCCGCGGTTGAAGGCTCAGCCTATTAAATTGGTAGCCCCCAATGCTTGCAAGAATATTGGGAATTCCCCAGGTGGGGCAGTTTAATGTTTCCACATTTTCACCCAGTCTCTCAAGAGGGCTTTGCAAATACTTTTTATTGTCTGCCCAAATTACTCTGAGATGTATTGGGATACCACACTAACCTGTACAAACAATATATGACTCCCTATTCAAGTTTCTATGTAATTGTGTTGCTTGAATAAATTGACCATATAGGTTAAATTAGATAATGTGTTCCAGAAAATATAAATTTTGTAACAAATAAACATCACCTCCATTGGTCTCACACAGAAGTTGACTATTTAAGATACAGTCAATCCTTAGAGTAGCTAGAAATAAAAACCTAAAATTGTGGAATTGTAACCCATACCAAACTCTGAAATCTGTTCTACACCTAATTGTTGCTATGTACTTTGAAATTTATTGCTTTTATGTATATATGTTATTTAAAGAGAAGGAGGAGTATGACAGAGAAGATAGGATTAACACATGAGTATGACTTCTGAATCATTATATTGAGATTTCTGTTGGTCTGCTGTGTCTTGTAACAGCTAGAAGGAAAAAATGAAAAATCTTGGAACTGCAACCCATACCAAACTTTAAAATCTGTTCTATAACTTCTTGTTGAAATGTACTTGGAAATTTATTGCTTTTTTTGTATATATTATTTCACAATTTAAAAAATGTTGAAAAATAAAGAATAAAAATTAAAAATAAAAAAGATACAGTCAATATCATCCTTAACTCTGTATTCTGATTTACCTTAGTCCTAACCAGATCAGTTTCATTCATATCTCTAATTGAGGTCTGATATCTTTTTCAGCTTCTTCAACAGTTGCTGTATGGAGTAATGCTGACTTTCATAGCTGCAGAACTCTAGCTCTGAGTCTCAATTGTCGACAGATACCCAAAGGTCCAGGTTATACACAAACAGTTCAGCATTTCTGAATTTAGAAATAACCTTTATAACTCAGGAATAGATGTGACTGCTGTAAGAGCTTGCAGTCTAGGAACCATCACAATAAGCCGTCCCCTGATAATGTATTCTCTTGGATTCAATTCTCAGAGTTTGCACATTATTGGTACTCCATATTAATGAGGCATTATAATGTTTATCTTTTTGTTCCTGGCTTATTTCACTCAACATATGTCCTCAAGTCCATTCACCCAGTTGCATGTCTCACAACTTCATTCCTTCTTGCAACCACTCAATATTCCATTGTATGTATACACCACACTTCACCCCTCCATCAGTTGATGTACCCTTAAGCCACCTCCATCCATTGTGAATACTGCTGCCATAAACACCAGGGCACCAATGACCAGTCATGTTCATTGGTTTCTTTCTTCCAATTATATACATACCAACAGGGTTGCTGGATAATATAGCAATCCTACACTTAGCCTCCTGTGAAACTACCACACTGCCCTCATGCTGGGCTGCACCATTCTACTTTATTACCAACAGTGAATAGGGAAAAGTACATCCTTCTCTCCACATTTTCTCCAGCACTTGTATATTTGTGTCTATTTTTTAAACAGTTTTATGTGCACACCATACAATCCATCCTAAGTAAGTAATCAATGGTTGCCAGTATAAGCACTTAGTTATGCATTCACTGCCACAATCTATATGAGAACATTTCCATTTCTCCTGCAGAGAAAGAAGAAGAGGGAGAAAAAAAGGACTGAAAAAAACAATAAAAACATAAATAATAAAAGGAGAAACACCCACACCAACACCAAGAATACCATACCTATCCATTATATCCCTCTCTTCTGCCATTTAGCTTTGGTATATTGCCTTTGTTAGATTTATTGGAAACCTATTATAATGTTACTGTTACTTAAAGACTCTAGTTTTCATTAATTGTATTTTTTATATATAGCATCCCATTTTCAACACCTTGCAATGTCGATATCATTTGTTCTCCCTCACGTAAAAGCATTCTTACATCTGTACACTTAACACCATCACCAAACACTCTAGGTTTTGCTAAGTTGTACAGTCCCCATCTTTATCTTCTATCTTTCCTTGTGTGTCAAACATGCCTCTAATTTTCTGCTTTCAACCATACTCACACTCATCTTTGTTCAGGGTATTCACAATATCGTGCTACCATCAGATACTATGTTATCCATTTCTGGATCTACCTAACCAATCCTGTTGAACATTCAGTACTTCTTTAGCATTAACTATCCAATCTCTACCCTCTTTCCATCTCCTGAAACTCTATGTTCTCAACATTAACTAACTCTCAAAGTTCACTGATTAATGATAGTTCTTATTAGTGAGACCATACAGTATTTGTCCTTTTGTTTCTGGCTAAGTTCACTCAACATTATATTCTCAAAATTCATCCACATTGTTACATGCTTCATGAATTTATTCTGTCTTATCACTGCATAATATTCCATCATATATATATATCACAGTTTTTATACACTCAGCTGTTGGTGGATATTTGAGCTGTGTATTAGTTAGGGTTCTCTAGAGAAACAGAATCAACAGGAAATATTCAGAAATATAAAATTTATGAAAGTGTCTCACATAACCTTGGGAACTTAAGAGTCCAAATTCTGTAGGACAGGCTGTGAAGTTGATGATTCCAATGGAGGGTCTGGATGAACTCCACAGGAGAGGCTTGCCAACTGAAGTAGGAAGAGAGCCTGTCTCTTCTGAATCCTCCTTAAAAGGCTTCCAGTAATTAGATTAAGTATCACTCATTAAAGAAGACACCCCCTTTGACTGATTACAAATGGAATCAGCTGTGGATGCAGCTGATGTGATCATGATTTAATTCTATGAAATGTCCTGATAACAAAAGACAGGCCAGCACATGTCCATCCAGACAAACAGGTACCACCACCTGGCCAAGTTGACACATAAACCTGACAATAATAGTCCACCCCTTGTCAACTTGGCAGCTATACTAGTCACCTTAAACCATACCAAATTTCCAAATAGAAAACAATAAAAGACACATTTTCTCCTCGCCTAACTCATACTCAACTGCCATGCATATAACTGCATATAAACAAATTAAATCTCTCCAGATAGGATGCAAGTCCTTGGGTAATATTTATTCTTAAACTTGATATCTTACAAGTTAAATAGTATAACATGAACAAAACAGCATTACAGTCCTCGTTTCTGTAACTGATCACGTGGTTGTAGTTCATATTTATCACTTCCTTCTTCCACTATCCATTCCATGTTCCCTTTACCCTCAGCAAGTACTTTAACTGGTTGTTGTCCTTTGCCTGGTGGGGTGACCCAAACCTTCACTCCTGAAGTTTCAGAGCCATTGGTGGTCTTGCTTGGATTTGGTTGTTGCAGTTTTCCATTGATTTTAATCACATGGCATGGTAGTACTAAAAGATGCCCTAGGGGATCTCCTATATCCCAGGAAAATTCTTCTTCACCTCCATTGTGTAGTTGCAGTCCTAGTTCTCCCAATAGTCAGGGTCAATCACCCCAGCCAATAATGTAATCCCTTTCTTGGCTTGTTGATCCAGGAGCATGAGTAACCCAAAGTGACCAGGTGGCAGTCTTAGATTCCAGTTCAATGGAATCATTGTTGTTTTTCCTGGTGGAAGCACACCCCCTTTTGGAACTAAAACCTGTAGACCAGCAGAGCTCAGGGTTGCAGGGACAGGAAGCAAAAAATTTCCTAGTGGATTACTAGGGGTAATAGTGAGTGGTGCCACTCCCATTTCCACCCCTTGGTTCTTGGACCCATGGAACGTGGCTATGGGAGAAACAGCATCATATAGTGGATGCTGATTCAGAGCATATACAGCTTCCTGGAGAACATTACCTCAGCCCTTCAAGGCATCGCCACCTAGTTGGCAACATAATTGAGTTTTCAAAAGGTCATTCCACTGTTCTATCAATCCAGCTGCTCCTGGATGGTGGGGAACATGGTAAGACCAGAGAATTCCATGAGCATGTGCCCATACCTGAATTTCATTTCCTGTGAAGTGTGTTTCTTGATCAGAAACAGTACTGTGTGGAATACCATAACAATGGATAAAGCATTCTATAAGCCCACAGATGGTAGTTTTGGCAGAAGCATTGCGTGCAGGGAAAGCAAACCCATATCCAGAGTATGTGTCTATTCCAGTTAGAACAAATCACTGCCACTTCCATGAAGGGAGTGATCCAATGTAATCAACCTGTCACCCTGTAGCTGGCTGGTCACCTTGGAGAATGGTGCCATATTGTGGGCTGAGAGTGGGTCTTTGCTGCTGGAAGATTGGGCACTCAACAGTGTCTGTAGCCAGGTCAGCCACTGGTGAGTGGAAGTCCATGTTGCTGAGCCTATGTATAACCTCCATCCCTACCACCATGACCACTTTGTTCATGAGCCCTTTGGGCAATGACAAGAGTTGCTGGGGAAAGAGGTTGACTGGTATCCACAAAACGGTCATTTTATCCACTTGATTATTAAAACCTTCCTGTGCTGAAGTCACCCTTTGGTGCACATTCACATGGGACGCAAATATGTTCATGTTTTTAGCCCACTCAGGAAGGTCTATCCATATACCTTTTCCCCATACCTCTTTGTAACAAATTTTCCAATTATGGTCTTTCCAAGTCCCTGACCATCCAGCCAAACCATTAGCAACAGCCCATAAGTCAGTATACAAACACACCTCTGGCCAGTTCTCCTTCCAAGCAAAATGAACAACCAGGTGCACTGCTCGAAGTTCTGCCCACTGGGAGGATTTCCCCTCACCACCGTCCTTCAAGGACACCCCAGAAAGGAGTTGTAGTGCTGCAGCTGTCCACTTTCAGGTGGTACCTGTGCATCGTGCTGAAACATCTGTAAACCAGACCCAAGTTTTCTCTTCCTCAGTCAATTCACTGTAAGGAACTCCCAAGGAGGTCATAGCTCTGGTCTGGGAAAGAGAAGGTGATGTGACAGGAGTGGAGACTGTGGACATTTGGGCCACTTCCCCATGTAACTTACTTGTGCCTTCAAGACTTGCTCTGGCCCTATCTCATATATACCATTTCCATTTTATGACGGAATGCTGCTGCACATGCCCAACTTTATGGCCTGGTGGGTCAGACAATACCCAGCTCATGAGAGGCAACTCAGGCCTCATGGCAACTTGATGGCACAAGGTTAAGCATTCAGTCTCTACTAAGGCCCAGTAGCAGGCCAAAAGCTGTTTCTCAAAAGGAGAGTAGTTATCTGCAGCAGATGGTAAGGCTTTGCTCCAAAAATCCTAAGGATCTGTGTTGTGATTCTCCTTTAGGGTCGTGCCAAAGGCTCCAAACAGCATCTCTATTTGTCACTGGCACTTCCAGCACCATTCGATCTGCTGGATCATATGGTCCAAGTGGCAGAGCAGCTTGTACAGCAGCCTGGACCTGTCGCAGAGCCTCCTCTTGTTCAGGTCCCCACTCAAAATTAGCAGCTTTTCTGGTCACTCAATAAATGGGCTGGAGGGGCACACCCAAATGAAGAATATGTTGTCACAAAAATCCAAAGAGACCAACTAGACGTTGTGCCTCTTTTTTGGTGATAGGAAGGGCCAAATGAGGAATATGTTGTTGCCAAAATCCAAAGAGACCAACTAGGTGTTGTGCCTCTTTTTTGGTCACAGGAGGGGCCAGATGCAGCAATTTATCCTTCACCTTAGAAGGGATATCTTGACATGCCCCACACCACTGGACATGTAGAAATTTCACTGAGGTGGAAGCCCCCCATATTTTGTCGGATTTACCTCCCATTCTCTGACACACGAATGCTTTACCAGTAAGTCTAGAGTAGTTGCTACTTCTTTCTCACTAGGTCCAATCAACATGATATCATCAATATAATGGACCAGTGTGATGCCTTTTGGGAGGGAGAAATGATCAAGACCCCTGCAGACAAGATTATGACATAGGGCTGGAGAGTTGATATACCCTTGAGGTAGGACAGTGAAAGTATATTGCTGACCTTGTCAGCTGAAAGCAGACTGCTTCTGGTGGTCCTTACTAACAACTATTGAGAAAAAAGCATTTGCCAGATCAATAGCTGTATACCAGGTACCAGGGGATGTATTGATTTGCTCAAGCAATGATATCACATCTGGAACAGCAGCTGCAATTGGAGTTACCACCTGGTTGAGCTTATGATAATCCACTGTTATCCTCCAAGACCCATCTGTTTTCTGCACAGGCCAAATAGGAGAGTTGAATGGGGATGTGGTGGGCATCACCACCCCTGCATCCTTCAAGTCCTTAAGAGTGGCAGTAATCTCTGCAATCCCTCCAGGAATCCAGTATTGCTTCTGATTTACTATTTTGCTAGGTGGGGGCAGTTCTAATGGATTTCATTTGACCTTTCCCACCATAATAACCATCACTGCATGAGTTAGAGAGCCAATGTGGGGATTCTGCCAGTTGCTCAGTATACCTATTCCAATTATACATTCTGAAACTGGGGAAATAACTACAGAATGGGTCCAGGGGCCCACTGGACCCACTGTGAGATGGACCTGAGCTAAAACTCCATCAATCACCTGGCCTCCATAAGCCCTCACTCTGACTGGTGGACCAGAGTAATGTTTTGGGTCCCCTGGAATTAATGTCACTTCTGAACCAGTGTCTAATAATCCCCAAAATGTATGATCATTTCCTTTTCCTCAATGTACAGTTACCCTGGTAAAAGGCCGTCAGTCTCCCTGCAAAGGCTTGGAGGAAGATTAACAGTATAAATTTGTGGCAGCGTAACAGGGTTCTACCCTAAAAGGACCTAGCCTCCCCTTCATTCAAGGGGCTCTGGGTCTGTAAACTGTTTCAAGTCTGGAAATTGATTAATGGACCACGACTCTGTGTTTTTGTAATTCAGGTTAGACTTCTGTTCACTTGGCCTAGAACTCTTTTCTTTATACAGCTCGAACAAGAATTTAGTAGACTACCCATCTATTGTATTTCTAGGTACCCCATGATTTACTAGCTAATGCCACAAATCTCTGCAAGTCAGATTATTTTGACTCCTATTTTGAGTTTGCTGTCTATTATAATAGCCATGTCCACCCAGTCTTTGGTGATTAAGTGTTGACACCTGGCTTCTGCCAACTCAGGATTTGGTCATCCCCATTGTGCTTAAGGATTCCAGCTCAGGGACAGCAGTTCCCACAGTAATATCTGACCTACAGAGAAGAGCAAATACAGAGCTATTCAGGGGTGATGGTGTTAGTCCACAAATTTATTTCTCACTGTTCTGGTAAAAGATGAATCCTCTGGACATTCCTGGGGTGTAAGAGCAGGCTTTGAATGATAAATTCACTCTAACATTCCAATCTCTTTAAGCCTCTGGATCCCCTCATCTACATTATACCAGGGCAGTTCTGGCATTTCAACCTCAGGTAATGTCAGTCACCTTTTTTTTTTAAAAAAATTTATTTATTAATTAAAAAAATAAAGAAACAAAATAAAACAACATACATAATCAGTAATTCACAATATCATCACTTAGTTGCATATTCATCATTTCGTAGAACATTTGCATTAATTCAGAAAAAGAAATAAAAAGACAATAGAAAAAGAAATAAAATGAACACAGGAAAGAAAAAAAAAAAGATTTTACCTACCATACCCCTTACCCCTTGCTTTCATTGATCACTAGCATTTAAACTAAATTTATTTTAGCATTTATTCCCCCTATTATTTATTTTTATTCCATATGTTCTACTCCTTTGTTGACAAGGTAGATAAAAGGAGCATCAGACACAAGGTTTTCACAATCACACAGTCACATTGTGATAGCTGTATCATTATTCAACTATCCTCAAGAAACATGGCTACTGGAACACAGCTCTACATTTTCAGGCAGTACCTTCCAGCCTCTCCATTACATCTTGAATAACAAGATGATACCTACTTGATGCATAAGAATGACCTCCAGGATAACCTCTAGAATGTCAGCCACCTTTTGATCCATGTTTCAACCAACCATCCAAGCAAACTGTTAATCCCTTTTCTAACCCTTTGAGCTATAACATTGAATGCAGAATCTCTTCTTAGTGGGCCCATATCAATAAATTCAGCTTGATCCAGCCTTATATTCCTCCCACCATTATCCCACACCCTTAAAATCCATTGCCACACATACTCCCCTGATTTCTGTCCATACAAATTGGAAAACTCACCAAGTTCTTTTGGAGTATAACATACCTCCTCATGTGTGATGCTTTATCTCACCTTTAGGGTCCTATTGGAACTTAAGACTAGCTATAGGTTTGGAAGAAATGAGGTGTGGTGGGGGTGAGTCACGAAAAGAATTAGAAATATCTTCCAAGCCATTTGCTTCAGGGCATTCATTTGCAGTTTCATCTAGTGAAACAGGATTAATCACTCTAGGGCTAATCCTTTCAGGTGGAGGTTGGGTAGCCAACTCCTCAAGGCAGGCTGGAGGTGGGGCAGCTATGTCCTCAGGGCAGACTATTACAGGGTTATCTAGAGAAGACTCAGCATGACCTAGGGTTTCAATCTCGCCTCCGACATCATTATGAATTCATATGTTACCATCCCATTTTTCAGGGTCCCACTCTTTTCCAATCAATGCCCTCACTTTAATGGCAAACACCATGCAAGAGTGAAATTTCAATTTATATTGTAAAGTTGCTACTCTAACAATAAGATTTTTAGTCTGATTTTCAGTGCTTTCAAGTCTACGGCTACAGGACATAAGATTTTCCTTCAGGACACTCGTAGAAACTTCTACATCTGTCAGATGGCACTTAAGCTTCTTGTCTGAAGCCTTAATCCCATCCCTTTCACTCATTAATGTATCCAGTGTATCTAACAACAACCAGCCAACATTTCTATATCTCCTATTTCCACAAAATTCTGTAAAGATGTCAAAACATTATCCCCCAGAGCCTGGCTTCATACAATCAAAGCATTAGAAGAATTGAATGGTGATATTTTGACTATCACTTTTGCCAACTCACTCCATAGATTAGCAGTGTCATTCTGACTATGGGAATCAGAGTCCTTAGTTCCTTTGAGTCCAGTCAGAGTAGAAAGCCATTCATAAAAACCCATTTTTAAGATTCTGTTTCTTAAGAAACACTCCTGGTACCAAGTTGTATTAGTTAAGGTTCTCTAGAGAAACAGAATCAACAGGAAATATTCACAAATATACAACGTATAAAAGTGTCTCACATAACCATGGGAATGTAGAGTCCAAAATCTGCAGGGCAGGCTGTGAAGCTACGATTCTGATGGAGGGTCTCATGAGCTCCACAGAGAGGCTCACTGGCTGAAGCAGGAAAGTCTTCTGGTGGTTAGATTAAGCATCACTCATTGCAGGAGACACTCCCCTTGGCAGATTACAAATGGAATCAGCTGTGGATGTAGCTAATGTGATCATGATTTAATTCTATGAAATGTCCTCACAGCAACAGACAGGCCAGCACTTGTCCAACCAGACAAACCGGTACTACCACTTGGCCAAGTTGACACGTAAACCTGACCATGACAGGCTGTTTCATTCTCTTGGCAATTGTGAATAATGCTGCTATAAATCTGGTGTGCAAATGTCTGTTTATGTCCATACCTTCAGTTCCTCCAAACATGTACCCAGCAATGGGATTGCTGGATCATATAGCAATTCTGTTCTTGGCTTCCTGAGGAACTGCCAAAATCCCTTCCAAAATGGTTGCACCATTCTACATTCCCACTAATAACGAATAAGTGTGCCTTTTTCTCCACATCATCTCTAGCATGTGGTTGTTTTTTTTTTGACAATGGCCATTCTAGTATGTGTGAGATGATATCTCGTTGTGACTTTGATTTGCATTTTCCTAACAGCCAGTGAAGTTGAGCCTATTTTCCTGTGTTTAAATTTTTATTGAGATAAAATATTGTGTATCTTCACACACATACGTCTGCCCACAGTATACAATCAATTGCTCACAATATCATCACATAGTCATGCATTCATCATATGATCATTTTTAGAACATTTGTGTCACTCCAGAAAAATAAGTAAAAACCAAACCTCATACATCCCATAGTCCTTACCCCTCCCTCTATTGACCACTAGTATTTCAACCTACCTAATTTATTTTACCCCTTATCCCTCCTTTTATTTATTTACTTTTTATCCTTATTAATAAAATTTTTTTATTCATCTCTCCATACCCTGTACAAAAGAAGCATCAGACACAAGGTTTTCAAGCTCATACAGTCACATTGTAAAAGGTATATAGTTATACAATCATCTTCAAGAATCAAGGTTACTGAAGTATAGATCAACTGTTTTAGGTACTTCCCTGTGTCCATTTCAATACACTCCATTCCTATCCTCAAGTTATTTTCAGCTATTCAAAGCACCCTGTCCTTCCAAATAAGCTTGATTATTGCTTTTTTATTTCTATAAAATAAATTCCTGGGATTTTAATTGGTGTTGCCTCAAATCTACAAATCAATCTGAGTATAACTGACATCTTAACTATATTAAGTCTTCCAATCCATGAAGAGCATGGTATGTCCTTCCATTACTTGGGCTTTCTTTGATTTCTTTTAGCAATTTCTTGTAGCTTTCTGTGTGTAGGTCTTTTGTGGCCTTGATTAAATATTTGTGCCTATATATTTGATTCTTTAGGTTGTTATCATAAATGGAATTCTTGTTTTGATTTCCTCCTTAGACTGCTCATTGCTCATGTATAAAAACATTACTGATCTTTGTGTGTTGACCTTGGATCCTGCCACATTGTTGTATTCACTTGCTAGCTTTAACGTCTTTGCTATAAATTTTTTTGGATTTTCTACATATAGTATCATGTCACATGCAATCTGTGAAAGTTTTACTTCTTCCTTTCCAATTTGGATGCTTTTTATTTCTCTTTCTTGCCTAACTGCTCTGGCTAGAACTTCCAACACAATGTTGAATAATAATGATTACAGTGGACATCCTTTTCTTGGTCCTGATCTTAGTGGGAAAGCTTTCAGTCTTTCCCTACTGAGCATGATGTTACCTGTGGTTTTTAATATATCCTCTTTATCATGGATATAAAGAGGATATAAAACTTCCCTTTTTCTTATCCTTTGAAGTATTTTCTGCAAGAAAGGATGTTGAATTTTGTCGAACGCCTATTCTGCATCAATCAAGATGATCACATGGTTTCTCTCTTTTGATTTATTGAAGTATGTACTGCATTATTGATTTTCTCCTGTTGAACCAGCTTTGCATACCTGGAATCAATCCCACTTGGTCATGGTATATATTCTCTAAATGTGCTGCTGGATTTGATTTTTTCTTGTTGCCTTAATTTTAAATTGGTTCATGAAACTTACTGTGCAAACACAGGTTTTCACAATGATTAACTGAATATTTTATTTAAATATGCCTATAGTTAAGCTAACTGAGATATCCATTTTTGGTGGTTCTAAGTGTATTGTTTGTTTTCTTAAATAAAAATATTTTAAAAAATCAATGTAATTTATCACTTGGAAAAGAAAGGCAGCAAATGCATCAAAGTGATGATTTAAGAAGAGGCTCTGCTGCAAGAGAGAGATTTTGGGTAACTTGGTAACTTTATTTGAAACACCCCAGTCAAATCAAAAGTGAAGACGTTCCTTCCATCCAAAATCTAGTCACAACCCAGTTTATTGGGCATGGGGTGGCAGATGGGCAATCTAGAAGGAATTGAAATCTGGACCCGGACCCGGACACGGAGAAAGTGCAGGCACTGGATGGCAGGGCGTCCAGGCCCCAGCATCTGGCCTGTAAGACCCTCAATAGAAAACATACTCTCCTCTGTTCTGATAAATAAAAAGTTTCCCTGAAGAGAATATGTGTTCTGTTTTTCAGAATATGTTAATACTTCCAAGAATTAGTTAATATTTAATAATAATTACCTAGTTCAATCTCCTTTCAATAACATCTCAAACTAGGGTTAGCTTAGTTCCATTTGTTCCAGAATTAAAGGTATTGGGCACCTCTGACATACTGAACCAAAGAAGTGAGAGCTGTAAGGTTTGCTAGGAGAGAGCCAGAGTTGGCCAGTCTTGTCTCCTCTGAATCACACTGGTAATTTCTATTTGAAACCAGTTATATATTAATCCTGAGAATTTGGGTCATGTTCTCTTTGCTTTACATACTGATGTATTTCAAAGGTTGATCCATGATAACCTTTGTTTGTTTATATTTTTTAGCAGTATACTTTTTGCTCTAGCCTCATGGTTAAGAGCCCTGCCTCTGGAGACAGACAATTCTGCATTCAATACCAATGTTGTAAATTAACCTAATTCGATTTGGTCAGACCCAGCTCTTAGTTTCTTTTATAGCCACAGAATAAGATAAATGAGGCTTAGTGTCTACCTTCCTCACAACCTCATTGCCATATATATAGATATTTATTAAGCAAACTTTGATCAGCAAGGAAATAACAGATCATTTCCACAACTTGTTCTTTAGGTTGAAGGAATTCCCAGTTCTCTGTATCTTTAGTGTTTCATCCATGATCTTGCATGATAAGTTCATTTAAGAAAGACACATCAAAACTCCAGGAGCAGAACTTTGTTCTCCTTACAGCTGGAATTGGAAGGAGATTGAGCTAGAATCTTCTGAATTCTCAGCTGTACACAGCCAGTTAGAGATTTCGCCTATAGCTTTACCTCTAAGGATGGCTACAAGAGTCTCTGGGCTCTTCAAGTTCATTTGTGCAGTGTGGGGAATGTCTCTAAAATATTTTAGCCAAGTTAAAAATCTAAAATGCTTTTAACTACTCTAAATAGAGCCCATTTCTAAAATTCATTTCAAAAACCACTTGTGGCATTTGCTATGTTGTTGGGTAATCTTGATATTGATCAAGTTTCAATAGTAGAAATAGCTATTGAAATAGCAGAAATAGCAGAAATAGCTGCCTAGGGCATTGTCTTCCTGACTAGTTGACCACCCCAGATTGTACGTTCTTTATGAGACTCTACCACCGAAAGTTGTAGCAATGAAAGTAATAACATAATATCACACTGTATATATGGAAGTATTTAAAAGTAAATTATACAAAAATAATTATGGACAGTGTAACAATCTTCTCTGCCCCCTCTTAATTAATGACCTAGATAAGTTCCTCCACATTGCCATGCCTTAGTTTCCTCAAATGTCTATACACATAGGATTGTTGGGTCACTAACGAAATAATGTATGTAAAGTATTTGGGATTGTGCTTGATATGCAAAACCATTTAATAAATGATAGCTACTATTATTAACTGAATAGTGCATGCCACTGAAGGCAATAAAATGCTCCATGCACAACTTCTATTTGATGCTTGAAAGTCCTGGGCCTCTGTCCAAATTATGGTAAAAATGGAGTGATGAAATTGAGTTAATATCTAGTTATGCTGGATGCAATCACATTTCAGGGACTAGGTTGCCACAGCCCAGAGGCAAGCCCTAAGCTCATACGCTGGGAGAATCTGTTTTCCTAGTATAGTTAGGAGTGACTCATGATAAACAAGCCTATTTTTTATCATTTATAAATCATAATGGGAACTATAACTAGCAAGTGCATTAGATAGTAGCAATCCTGGGGATAAGTGATAGTATCTCTAGGGCAGACTTATTTCATGCAATAGATGCATTCCTAAAGACTTAAGATTATTAAAAACTCATATAATTCAAAGAATATTTTCACACATTAATGAATTTTAAGTATGGGAAAATGTTCCCAGAGTATAAAAATATATCCTCACCAGTGTGTAACTTTCTTTTAATTGTGCCATTCATTTCTTCATCATGCTCTCTGGAATAAATGCATTGCTTTTGGTGCTTTTTCTGTACCACAATGTTATGAATTCTCAGATGGCATTGTCAAATAATATTTTTAAGGGTGTTTTAAATTATTATAACATTACAGTAGTCACCAAAATCAGTTGAGGAAGTCCTGAGGCATGAAAAGCTCCACAGTTCATGAGAAACTGGCAAAAGCCAGAGAGGATTTTTGCCTTACAATTAAAGTGGCACAGTTAACAATTCATTTGGCTGATCAGATTTGAAATTGAGCCTGTTCTAGTTTGCCAGCTGCTAGAATGCAATATACCAGAAATGGAATGGCTCTTAAATAGGGGAATTTAATAATTTGAAAGTTCACAGTTCTAAGGCCAAAAAAAAGTCCCAATTAAAATAAGTCTATAGAAATGTCTGATCTAAGCCATCCAGGGAAAGATACCTTGGTTCAAGAAGGCTGGATGAAGTTCAGGACTTCTCTCTCAAGTGAGAGGGCACATGGCAAACATGGTCAGGATTTCTCTCTCAGCTGGAAAGGCATATGGTGAACATGGCATCATCTACTGGCTTTCTCTCCAGCTCCTTGGGAAGCATTTTCCTTCTTCATCTCCAAAAGTTGCTGACTGATGGACTCTCTGCTTTGTGGTGCTGCAGCATTCTCTGCTCTCTCTGAATCTCCTACTTTCTCCAAACTGTTTCCTCTTTTATAGGATTCCAGTCAACTAATCAATATCCACCTAAAA